>NW_027181771.1:13495877-14695877 GCF_029961685.1 Aristolochia californica
AAAGACTATCTGTGATTTTTAAGGATAGGCAAAAAAGTGGGTTGTTTGGCTCTGGTTAATATCCAACCACTTGAGAATTCAACTATTTCCACCCCCCCTTAATTTTTGGCCACTTGCATCCTCAACATGCTTGTGGCATGCACACCCACCACACTTAAAGCATGTTGGGATCAGTTACAAGTCCCTTTCCTATAAAATTCAACCAAGCTATTATTAGGGGGTTGTAAAGGTGGAATTTCCCAAACATGGATTTTGGGGTTCATTTTTAGTGCGTGAAATAATTTTCTATTCACTATTATAGTTTTGAAATTTTTCTGCACAGATGAACTCTATAATTTTCATTTTGTTGCGATCTTATATCTTTTTTGTTTACGAGGAAAAATGGGACTCACTAGTTTGGACCTGAACAAAAAAAAATTTTTGAACATCCAAAATGGGGATGCACAAATGCTGGGAGAGATAATTCCAAAGAGTATTTGTGATTCTTAAGGATAGGCAAAAAAGTGGGTTGTTTGGTTCTGGTAAATATCCAACCACTTGAGAATTCAACTTTTTCGACCCCCCCATATTTTTGCCACTTGCTTCCTCAACATGCTTGTGGCATGCACACCCACTACACTTAAAGCATGTTGGGATCAGTTAGAAGTCCCTTTCCTATAAAATTCCACCAAGCTATTATTAGGGGGTTGTACTAGTGGAATTTCCCAAACATGGATTTTGGGGTTCATTTTTAGTGCGTGAAATAATTTTCTATTCATTATTATAGTTTTCAAATTTTTTTGCACACATGAACTCTAAAATTTTCATTTTGTTGCGCTCTTATATCTTTTTTGTTTACGAGGAAATATGTGAGTCACAAGTTTGGACCTGAAAAAAACAAAAATTTTGAAAATCCAAAAATGGGGATGCACAAATGCATGGAGAGATAATTCCAAAGAGTCTTTGTGATTTTTAAGGATAGGCAAAGAAGTGGGTTGTTGAGCTCTTGTAAATATCCAACCACTTGAGAATTCAACTTTTTCTACCCCCCCCCCCCCCCCCCCCCCCCAATTTTTGGCCACTTGCATCCTCAACATGCTTGTGGCATGCACACCCACCACACCTAAAGCATGTTGGGATCAGTTACAAGTCCCTTTCCTATAAAATTCCACCGAGCTATTATTAGGGGGTTGTACTAGTGGAATTTCCCAAACATGGATTTTGGGGTTCATTTTTAGTGCGTGATATAATTTTCTATTTATTATTATAGTTTTCAAATTTTTTTGCACACATGAACTCTAAAATTTTCATTTTGTTGTGATCTTATATGTTTTTTGTTTACGAGGAAAAATGGGAGTCACAAGTTTGTTCCTGAAAAAAAAAAAAATTTGAACATCCAAAATGGGATGCACAAATGCTGAGAGAGATAATTCCAAAGACTATCTGTGATTTTTAAGGATAGGCAAAAAAGTGGGTTGTTTGGCTCTGGTTAATATCCAACCACTTGAGAATTCAACTATTTCCACCCCCCCTTAATTTTTGGCCACTTGCATCCTCAACATGCTTGTGGCATGCACACCCACCACACTTAAAGCATGTTGGGATCAGTTACAAGTCCCTTTCCTATAAAATTCAACCAAGCTATTATTAGGGGGTTGTAAAGGTGGAATTTCCCAAACATGGATTTTGGGGTTCATTTTTAGTGCGTGAAATAATTTTCTATTCACTATTATAGTTTTGAAATTTTTCTGCACAGATGAACTCTATAATTTTCATTTTGTTGCGATCTTATATCTTTTTTGTTTACGAGGAAAAATGGGACTCACTAGTTTGGACCTGAACAAAAAAAATTTTTGAACATCCAAAATGGGGATGCACAAATGCTGGGAGAGATAATTCCAAAGAGTATTTGTGATTCTTAAGGATAGGCAAAAAAGTGGGTTGTTTGGTTCTGGTAAATATCCAACCACTTGAGAATTCAACTTTTTCGACCCCCCCATATTTTTTGCCACTTGCTTCCTCAACATGCTTGTGGCATGCACACCACTACACTTAAAGCATGTTGGGATCAGTTAGAAGTCCCTTTCCTATAAAATTCCACCAAGCTATTATTAGGGGGTTGTACTAGTGGAATTTCCCAAACATGGATTTTGGGGTTCATTTTTAGTGCGTGAAATAATTTTCTATTCATTATTATAGTTTTCAAATTTTTTTGCACACATGAACTCTAAAATTTTCATTTTGTTGCGCTCTTATATCTTTTTTGTTTACGAGGAAATATGTGAGTCACAAGTTTGGACCTGAAAAAAACAAAAATTTTGAAAATCCAAAAATGGGGATGCACAAATGCATGGAGAGATAATTCCAAAGAGTCTTTGTGATTTTTAAGGATAGGCAAAGAAGTGGGTTGTTGAGCTCTTGTAAATATCCAACCACTTGAGAATTCAACTTTTTCTACCCCCCCCCCCCCCCCCCCCCCCCCAATTTTTGGCCACTTGCATCCTCAACATGCTTGTGGCATGCACACCCACCACACCTAAAGCATGTTGGGATCAGTTACAAGTCCCTTTCCTATAAAATTCCACCGAGCTATTATTAGGGGGTTGTACTAGTGGAATTTCCCAAACATGGATTTTGGGGTTCATTTTTAGTGCGTGATATAATTTTCTATTTATTATTATAGTTTTCAAATTTTTTTGCACACATGAACTCTAAAATTTTCATTTTGTTGTGATCTTATATGTTTTTTGTTTACGAGGAAAAATGGGAGTCACAAGTTTGTTCCTGAAAAAAAAAAAATTTGAACATCCAAAATGGGATGCACAAATGCTGAGAGAGATAATTCCAAAGACTATCTGTGATTTTTAAGGATAGGCAAAAAAGTGGGTTGTTTGGCTCTGGTTAATATCCAACCACTTGAGAATTCAACTATTTCCACCCCCCTTAATTTTTGGCCACTTGCATCCTCAACATGCTTGTGGCATGCACACCCACCACACTTAAAGCATGTTGGGATCAGTTACAAGTCCCTTTCCTATAAAATTCAACCAAGCTATTATTAGGGGGTTGTAAAGGTGGAATTTCCCAAACATGGATTTTGGGGTTCATTTTTAGTGCGTGAAATAATTTTCTATTCACTATTATAGTTTTGAAATTTTTCTGCACAGATGAACTCTATAATTTTCATTTTGTTGCGATCTTATATCTTTTTTGTTTACGAGGAAAAATGGGACTCACTAGTTTGGACCTGAACAAAAAAAAATTTTTGAACATCCAAAATGGGGATGCACAAATGCTGGGAGAGATAATTCCAAAGAGTATTTGTGATTCTTAAGGATAGGCAAAAAAGTGGGTTGTTTGGTTCTGGTAAATATCCAACCACTTGAGAATTCAACTTTTTCGACCCCCCCATATTTTTTGCCACTTGCTTCCTCAACATGCTTGTGGCATGCACACCCACTACACTTAAAGCATGTTGGGATCAGTTAGAAGTCCCTTTCCTATAAAATTCCACCAAGCTATTATTAGGGGGTTGTACTAGTGGAATTTCCCAAACATGGATTTTGGGGTTCATTTTTAGTGCGTGAAATAATTTTCTATTCATTATTATAGTTTTCAAATTTTTTTGCACACATGAACTCTAAAATTTTCATTTTGTTGCGCTCTTATATCTTTTTTGTTTACGAGGAAATATGTGAGTCACAAGTTTGGACCTGAAAAAACAAAAATTTTGAAAATCCAAAAATGGGGATGCACAAATGCATGGAGAGATAATTCCAAAGAGTCTTTGTGATTTTTAAGGATAGGCAAAGAAGTGGGTTGTTGAGCTCTTGTAAATATCCAACCACTTGAGAATTCAACTTTTTCTACCCCCCCCCAATTTTTGGCCACTTGCATCCTCAACATGCTTGTGGCATGCACACCCACCACACCTAAAGCATGTTGGGATCAGTTACAAGTCCCTTTCCTATAAAATTCCACCAAGCTATTATTAGGGGGTTGTACTAGTGGAATTTCCCAAACATGGATTTTGGGGTTCATTTTTAGTGCGTGATATAATTTTCTATTTATTATTATAGTTTTCAAATTTTTTTGCACACATGAACTCTAAAATTTTCATTTTGTTGTGATCTTATATGTTTTTTGTTTACGAGGAAAAATGGGAGTCACAAGTTTGTTCCTGAAAAAAAAAAAAATTTGAACATCCAAAATGGGATGCACAAATGCTGAGAGAGATAATTCCAAAGACTATCTGTGATTTTTAAGGATAGGCAAAAAAGTGGGTTGTTTGGCTCTGGTTAATATCCAACCACTTGAGAATTCAACTATTTCCACCCCCCCTTAATTTTTGGCCACTTGCATCCTCAACATGCTTGTGGCATGCACACCCACCACACTTAAAGCATGTTGGGATCAGTTACAAGTCCCTTTCCTATAAAATTCAACCAAGCTATTATTAGGGGGTTGTAAAGGTGGAATTTCCCAAACATGGATTTTGGGGTTCATTTTTAGTGCGTGAAATAATTTTCTATTCACTATTATAGTTTTGAAATTTTTCTGCACAGATGAACTCTATAATTTTCATTTTGTTGCGATCTTATATCTTTTTTGTTTACGAGGAAAAATGGGACTCACTAGTTTGGACCTGAACAAAAAAAAATTTTTGAACATCCAAAATGGGGATGCACAAATGCTGGGAGAGATAATTCCAAAGAGTATTTGTGATTCTTAAGGATAGGCAAAAAAGTGGGTTGTTTGGTTCTGGTAAATATCCAACCACTTGAGAATTCAACTTTTTCGACCCCCCCATATTTTTTGCCACTTGCTTCCTCAACATGCTTGTGGCATGCACACCCACTACACTTAAAGCATGTTGGGATCAGTTAGAAGTCCCTTTCCTATAAAATTCCACCAAGCTATTATTAGGGGGTTGTACTAGTGGAATTTCCCAAACATGGATTTTGGGGTTCATTTTTAGTGCGTGAAATAATTTTCTATTCATTATTATAGTTTTCAAATTTTTTTGCACACATGAACTCTAAAATTTTCATTTTGTTGCGCTCTTATATCTTTTTTGTTTACGAGGAAATATGTGAGTCACAAGTTTGGACCTGAAAAAAACAAAAATTTTGAAAATCCAAAAATGGGGATGCACAAATGCATGGAGAGATAATTCCAAAGAGTCTTTGTGATTTTTAAGGATAGGCAAAGAAGTGGGTTGTTGAGCTCTTGTAAATATCCAACCACTTGAGAATTCAACTTTTTCTACCCCCCCCCAATTTTTGGCCACTTGCATCCTCAACATGCTTGTGGCATGCACACCCACCACACCTAAAGCATGTTGGGATCAGTTACAAGTCCCTTTCCTATAAAATTCCACCAAGCTATTATTAGGGGGTTGTACTAGTGGAATTTCCCAAACATGGATTTTGGGGTTCATTTTTAGTGCGTGATATAATTTTCTATTTATTATTATAGTTTTCAAATTTTTTTGCACACATGAACTCTAAAATTTTCATTTTGTTGTGATCTTATATGTTTTTTGTTTACGAGGAAAAATGGGAGTCACAAGTTTGTTCCTGAAAAAAAAAAAAATTTGAACATCCAAAATGGGATGCACAAATGCTGAGAGAGATAATTCCAAAGACTATCTGTGATTTTTAAGGATAGGCAAAAAAGTGGGTTGTTTGGCTCTGGTTAATATCCAACCACTTGAGAATTCAACTATTTCCACCCCCCCTTAATTTTTGGCCACTTGCATCCTCAACATGCTTGTGGCATGCACACCCACCACACTTAAAGCATGTTGGGATCAGTTACAAGTCCCTTTCCTATAAAATTCAACCAAGCTATTATTAGGGGGTTGTAAAGGTGGAATTTCCCAAACATGGATTTTGGGGTTCATTTTTAGTGCGTGAAATAATTTTCTATTCACTATTATAGTTTTGAAATTTTTCTGCACAGATGAACTCTATAATTTTCATTTTGTTGCGATCTTATATCTTTTTTGTTTACGAGGAAAAATGGGACTCACTAGTTTGGACCTGAACAAAAAAAAATTTTTGAACATCCAAAATGGGGATGCACAAATGCTGGGAGAGATAATTCCAAAGAGTATTTGTGATTCTTAAGGATAGGCAAAAAAGTGGGTTGTTTGGTTCTGGTAAATATCCAACCACTTGAGAATTCAACTTTTTCGACCCCCCCATATTTTTTGCCACTTGCTTCCTCAACATGCTTGTGGCATGCACACCCACTACACTTAAAGCATGTTGGGATCAGTTAGAAGTCCCTTTCCTATAAAATTCCACCAAGCTATTATTAGGGGGTTGTACTAGTGGAATTTCCCAAACATGGATTTTGGGGTTCATTTTTAGTGCGTGAAATAATTTTCTATTCATTATTATAGTTTTCAAATTTTTTTGCACACATGAACTCTAAAATTTTCATTTTGTTGCGCTCTTATATCTTTTTTGTTTACGAGGAAATATGTGAGTCACAAGTTTGGACCTGAAAAAAACAAAAATTTTGAAAATCCAAAAATGGGGATGCACAAATGCATGGAGAGATAATTCCAAAGAGTCTTTGTGATTTTTAAGGATAGGCAAAGAAGTGGGTTGTTGAGCTCTTGTAAATATCCAACCACTTGAGAATTCAACTTTTTCTACCCCCCCCCCCCCCCCCCCCCCCAATTTTTGGCCACTTGCATCCTCAACATGCTTGTGGCATGCACACCCACCACACCTAAAGCATGTTGGGATCAGTTACAAGTCCCTTTCCTATAAAATTCCACCGAGCTATTATTAGGGGGTTGTACTAGTGGAATTTCCCAAACATGGATTTTGGGGTTCATTTTTAGTGCGTGATATAATTTTCTATTTATTATTATAGTTTTCAAATTTTTTTGCACACATGAACTCTAAAATTTTCATTTTGTTGTGATCTTATATGTTTTTTGTTTACGAGGAAAAATGGGAGTCACAAGTTTGTTCCTGAAAAAAAAAAAAATTTGAACATCCAAAATGGGATGCACAAATGCTGAGAGAGATAATTCCAAAGACTATCTGTGATTTTTAAGGATAGGCAAAAAAGTGGGTTGTTTGGCTCTGGTTAATATCCAACCACTTGAGAATTCAACTATTTCCACCCCCCCTTAATTTTTGGCCACTTGCATCCTCAACATGCTTGTGGCATGCACACCCACCACACTTAAAGCATGTTGGGATCAGTTACAAGTCCCTTTCCTATAAAATTCAACCAAGCTATTATTAGGGGGTTGTAAAGGTGGAATTTCCCAAACATGGATTTTGGGGTTCATTTTTAGTGCGTGAAATAATTTTCTATTCACTATTATAGTTTTGAAATTTTTCTGCACAGATGAACTCTATAATTTTCATTTTGTTGCGATCTTATATCTTTTTTGTTTACGAGGAAAAATGGGACTCACTAGTTTGGACCTGAACAAAAAAAAATTTTTGAACATCCAAAATGGGGATGCACAAATGCTGGGAGAGATAATTCCAAAGAGTATTTGTGATTCTTAAGGATAGGCAAAAAAGTGGGTTGTTTGGTTCTGGTAAATATCCAACCACTTGAGAATTCAACTTTTTCGACCCCCCCATATTTTTTGCCACTTGCTTCCTCAACATGCTTGTGGCATGCACACCCACTACACTTAAAGCATGTTGGGATCAGTTAGAAGTCCCTTTCCTATAAAATTCCACCAAGCTATTATTAGGGGGTTGTACTAGTGGAATTTCCCAAACATGGATTTTGGGGTTCATTTTTAGTGCGTGAAATAATTTTCTATTCATTATTATAGTTTTCAAATTTTTTTGCACACATGAACTCTAAAATTTTCATTTTGTTGCGCTCTTATATCTTTTTTGTTTACGAGGAAATATGTGAGTCACAAGTTTGGACCTGAAAAAAACAAAAATTTTGAAAATCCAAAAATGGGGATGCACAAATGCATGGAGAGATAATTCCAAAGAGTCTTTGTGATTTTTAAGGATAGGCAAAGAAGTGGGTTGTTGAGCTCTTGTAAATATCCAACCACTTGAGAATTCAACTTTTTCTACCCCCCCCCCCCCCCCCCCCCCCCCAATTTTTGGCCACTTGCATCCTCAACATGCTTGTGGCATGCACACCCACCACACCTAAAGCATGTTGGGATCAGTTACAAGTCCCTTTCCTATAAAATTCCACCGAGCTATTATTAGGGGGTTGTACTAGTGGAATTTCCCAAACATGGATTTTGGGGTTCATTTTTAGTGCGTGATATAATTTTCTATTTATTATTATAGTTTTCAAATTTTTTTGCACACATGAACTCTAAAATTTTCATTTTGTTGTGATCTTATATGTTTTTTGTTTACGAGGAAAAATGGGAGTCACAAGTTTGTTCCTGAAAAAAAAAAAAATTTGAACATCCAAAATGGGATGCACAAATGCTGAGAGAGATAATTCCAAAGACTATCTGTGATTTTTAAGGATAGGCAAAAAAGTGGGTTGTTTGGCTCTGGTTAATATCCAACCACTTGAGAATTCAACTATTTCCACCCCCCCTTAATTTTTGGCCACTTGCATCCTCAACATGCTTGTGGCATGCACACCCACCACACTTAAAGCATGTTGGGATCAGTTACAAGTCCCTTTCCTATAAAATTCAACCAAGCTATTATTAGGGGGTTGTAAAGGTGGAATTTCCCAAACATGGATTTTGGGGTTCATTTTTAGTGCGTGAAATAATTTTCTATTCACTATTATAGTTTTGAAATTTTTCTGCACAGATGAACTCTATAATTTTCATTTTGTTGCGATCTTATATCTTTTTTGTTTACGAGGAAAAATGGGACTCACTAGTTTGGACCTGAACAAAAAAAAATTTTTGAACATCCAAAATGGGGATGCACAAATGCTGGGAGAGATAATTCCAAAGAGTATTTGTGATTCTTAAGGATAGGCAAAAAAGTGGGTTGTTTGGTTCTGGTAAATATCCAACCACTTGAGAATTCAACTTTTTCGACCCCCCCATATTTTTTGCCACTTGCTTCCTCAACATGCTTGTGGCATGCACACCCACTACACTTAAAGCATGTTGGGATCAGTTAGAAGTCCCTTTCCTATAAAATTCCACCAAGCTATTATTAGGGGGTTGTACTAGTGGAATTTCCCAAACATGGATTTTGGGGTTCATTTTTAGTGCGTGAAATAATTTTCTATTCATTATTATAGTTTTCAAATTTTTTTGCACACATGAACTCTAAAATTTTCATTTTGTTGCGCTCTTATATCTTTTTTGTTTACGAGGAAATATGTGAGTCACAAGTTTGGACCTGAAAAAAACAAAAATTTTGAAAATCCAAAAATGGGGATGCACAAATGCATGGAGAGATAATTCCAAAGAGTCTTTGTGATTTTTAAGGATAGGCAAAGAAGTGGGTTGTTGAGCTCTTGTAAATATCCAACCACTTGAGAATTCAACTTTTTCTACCCCCCCCCAATTTTTGGCCACTTGCATCCTCAACATGCTTGTGGCATGCACACCCACCACACCTAAAGCATGTTGGGATCAGTTACAAGTCCCTTTCCTATAAAATTCCACCAAGCTATTATTAGGGGGTTGTACTAGTGGAATTTCCCAAACATGGATTTTGGGGTTCATTTTTAGTGCGTGATATAATTTTCTATTTATTATTATAGTTTTCAAATTTTTTTGCACACATGAACTCTAAAATTTTCATTTTGTTGTGATCTTATATGTTTTTTGTTTACGAGGAAAAATGGGAGTCACAAGTTTGTTCCTGAAAAAAAAAAAAATTTGAACATCCAAAATGGGATGCACAAATGCTGAGAGAGATAATTCCAAAGACTATCTGTGATTTTTAAGGATAGGCAAAAAAGTGGGTTGTTTGGCTCTGGTTAATATCCAACCACTTGAGAATTCAACTATTTCCACCCCCCCTTAATTTTTGGCCACTTGCATCCTCAACATGCTTGTGGCATGCACACCCACCACACTTAAAGCATGTTGGGATCAGTTACAAGTCCCTTTCCTATAAAATTCAACCAAGCTATTATTAGGGGGTTGTAAAGGTGGAATTTCCCAAACATGGATTTTGGGGTTCATTTTTAGTGCGTGAAATAATTTTCTATTCACTATTATAGTTTTGAAATTTTTCTGCACAGATGAACTCTATAATTTTCATTTTGTTGCGATCTTATATCTTTTTTGTTTACGAGGAAAAATGGGACTCACTAGTTTGGACCTGAACAAAAAAAAATTTTTGAACATCCAAAATGGGGATGCACAAATGCTGGGAGAGATAATTCCAAAGAGTATTTGTGATTCTTAAGGATAGGCAAAAAAGTGGGTTGTTTGGTTCTGGTAAATATCCAACCACTTGAGAATTCAACTTTTTCGACCCCCCCATATTTTTTGCCACTTGCTTCCTCAACATGCTTGTGGCATGCACACCCACTACACTTAAAGCATGTTGGGATCAGTTAGAAGTCCCTTTCCTATAAAATTCCACCAAGCTATTATTAGGGGGTTGTACTAGTGGAATTTCCCAAACATGGATTTTGGGGTTCATTTTTAGTGCGTGAAATAATTTTCTATTCATTATTATAGTTTTCAAATTTTTTTGCACACATGAACTCTAAAATTTTCATTTTGTTGCGCTCTTATATCTTTTTTGTTTACGAGGAAATATGTGAGTCACAAGTTTGGACCTGAAAAAAACAAAAATTTTGAAAATCCAAAAATGGGGATGCACAAATGCATGGAGAGATAATTCCAAAGAGTCTTTGTGATTTTTAAGGATAGGCAAAGAAGTGGGTTGTTGAGCTCTTGTAAATATCCAACCACTTGAGAATTCAACTTTTTCTACCCCCCCCCAATTTTTGGCCACTTGCATCCTCAACATGCTTGTGGCATGCACACCCACCACACCTAAAGCATGTTGGGATCAGTTACAAGTCCCTTTCCTATAAAATTCCACCAAGCTATTATTAGGGGGTTGTACTAGTGGAATTTCCCAAACATGGATTTTGGGGTTCATTTTTAGTGCGTGATATAATTTTCTATTTATTATTATAGTTTTCAAATTTTTTTGCACACATGAACTCTAAAATTTTCATTTTGTTGTGATCTTATATGTTTTTTGTTTACGAGGAAAAATGGGAGTCACAAGTTTGTTCCTGAAAAAAAAAAAAATTTGAACATCCAAAATGGGATGCACAAATGCTGAGAGAGATAATTCCAAAGACTATCTGTGATTTTTAAGGATAGGCAAAAAAGTGGGTTGTTTGGCTCTGGTTAATATCCAACCACTTGAGAATTCAACTATTTCCACCCCCCCTTAATTTTTGGCCACTTGCATCCTCAACATGCTTGTGGCATGCACACCCACCACACTTAAAGCATGTTGGGATCAGTTACAAGTCCCTTTCCTATAAAATTCAACCAAGCTATTATTAGGGGGTTGTAAAGGTGGAATTTCCCAAACATGGATTTTGGGGTTCATTTTTAGTGCGTGAAATAATTTTCTATTCACTATTATAGTTTTGAAATTTTTCTGCACAGATGAACTCTATAATTTTCATTTTGTTGCGATCTTATATCTTTTTTGTTTACGAGGAAAAATGGGACTCACTAGTTTGGACCTGAACAAAAAAAAATTTTTGAACATCCAAAATGGGGATGCACAAATGCTGGGAGAGATAATTCCAAAGAGTATTTGTGATTCTTAAGGATAGGCAAAAAAGTGGGTTGTTTGGTTCTGGTAAATATCCAACCACTTGAGAATTCAACTTTTTCGACCCCCCCATATTTTTTGCCACTTGCTTCCTCAACATGCTTGTGGCATGCACACCCACTACACTTAAAGCATGTTGGGATCAGTTAGAAGTCCCTTTCCTATAAAATTCCACCAAGCTATTATTAGGGGGTTGTACTAGTGGAATTTCCCAAACATGGATTTTGGGGTTCATTTTTAGTGCGTGAAATAATTTTCTATTCATTATTATAGTTTTCAAACTTTTTTGCACACATGAACTCTAAAATTTTCATTTTGTTGCGCTCTTATATCTTTTTTGTTTACGAGGAAATATGTGAGTCACAAGTTTGGACCTGAAAAAAACAAAAATTTTGAAAATCCAAAAATGGGGATGCACAAATGCATGGAGAGATAATTCCAAAGAGTCTTTGTGATTTTTAAGGATAGGCAAAGAAGTGGGTTGTTGAGCTCTTGTAAATATCCAACCACTTGAGAATTCAACTTTTTCTACCCCCCCCCCCCCCCCCCCCCCCCCCCCCAATTTTTGGCCACTTGCATCCTCAACATGCTTGTGGCATGCACACCCACCACACCTAAAGCATGTTGGGATCAGTTACAAGTCCCTTTCCTATAAAATTCCACCAAGCTATTATTAGGGGGTTGTACTAGTGGAATTTCCCAAACATGGATTTTGGGGTTCATTTTTAGTGCGTGATATAATTTTCTATTTATTATTATAGTTTTCAAATTTTTTTGCACACATGAACTCTAAAATTTTCATTTTGTTGTGATCTTATATGTTTTTTGATTACGAGGAAAAATGGGAGTCACAAGTTTGTTCCTGAAAAAAAAAAAAATTTGAACATCCAAAATGGGATGCACAAATGCTGAGAGAGATAATTCCAAAGACTATCTGTGATTTTTAAGGATAGGCAAAAAAGTGGGTTGTTTGGCTCTGGTTAATATCCAACCACTTGAGAATTCAACTATTTCCACCCCCCCTTAATTTTTGGCCACTTGCATCCTCAACATGCTTGTGGCATGCACACCCACCACACTTAAAGCATGTTGGGATCAGTTACAAGTCCCTTTCCTATAAAATTCAACCAAGCTATTATTAGGGGGTTGTAAAGGTGGAATTTCCCAAACATGGATTTTGGGGTTCATTTTTAGTGCGTGAAATAATTTTCTATTCACTATTATAGTTTTGAAATTTTTCTGCACAGATGAACTCTATAATTTTCATTTTGTTGCGATCTTATATCTTTTTTGTTTACGAGGAAAAATGGGACTCACTAGTTTGGACCTGAACAAAAAAAAATTTTTGAACATCCAAAATGGGGATGCACAAATGCTGGGAGAGATAATTCCAAAGAGTATTTGTGATTCTTAAGGATAGGCAAAAAAGTGGGTTGTTTGGTTCTGGTAAATATCCAACCACTTGAGAATTCAACTTTTTCGACCCCCCCATATTTTTTGCCACTTGCTTCCTCAACATGCTTGTGGCATGCACACCCACTACACTTAAAGCATGTTGGGATCAGTTAGAAGTCCCTTTCCTATAAAATTCCACCAAGCTATTATTAGGGGGTTGTACTAGTGGAATTTCCCAAACATGGATTTTGGGGTTCATTTTTAGTGCGTGAAATAATTTTCTATTCATTATTATAGTTTTCAAATTTTTTTGCACACATGAACTCTAAAATTTTCATTTTGTTGCGCTCTTATATCTTTTTTGTTTACGAGGAAATATGTGAGTCACAAGTTTGGACCTGAAAAAAACAAAAATTTTGAAAATCCAAAAATGGGGATGCACAAATGCATGGAGAGATAATTCCAAAGAGTCTTTGTGATTTTTAAGGATAGGCAAAGAAGTGGGTTGTTGAGCTCTTGTAAATATCCAACCACTTGAGAATTCAACTTTTTCTACCCCCCCCCCCCCAATTTTTGGCCACTTGCATCCTCAACATGCTTGTGGCATGCACACCCACCACACCTAAAGCATGTTGGGATCAGTTACAAGTCCCTTTCCTATAAAATTCCACCAAGCTATTATTAGGGGGTTGTACTAGTGGAATTTCCCAAACATGGATTTTGGGGTTCATTTTTAGTGCGTGATATAATTTTCTATTTATTATTATAGTTTTCAAATTTTTTTGCACACATGAACTCTAAAATTTTCATTTTGTTGTGATCTTATATGTTTTTTGTTTACGAGGAAAAATGGGAGTCACAAGTTTGTTCCTGAAAAAAAAAAAAATTTGAACATCCAAAATGGGATGCACAAATGCTGAGAGAGATAATTCCAAAGACTATCTGTGATTTTTAAGGATAGGCAAAAAAGTGGGTTGTTTGGCTCTGGTTAATATCCAACCACTTGAGAATTCAACTATTTCCACCCCCCCTTAATTTTTGGCCACTTGCATCCTCAACATGCTTGTGGCATGCACACCCACCACACTTAAAGCATGTTGGGATCAGTTACAAGTCCCTTTCCTATAAAATTCAACCAAGCTATTATTAGGGGGTTGTAAAGGTGGAATTTCCCAAACATGGATTTTGGGGTTCATTTTTAGTGCGTGAAATAATTTTCTATTCACTATTATAGTTTTGAAATTTTTCTGCACAGATGAACTCTATAATTTTCATTTTGTTGCGATCTTATATCTTTTTTGTTTACGAGGAAAAATGGGACTCACTAGTTTGGACCTGAACAAAAAAAAATTTTTGAACATCCAAAATGGGGATGCACAAATGCTGGGAGAGATAATTCCAAAGAGTATTTGTGATTCTTAAGGATAGGCAAAAAAGTGGGTTGTTTGGTTCTGGTAAATATCCAACCACTTGAGAATTCAACTTTTTCGACCCCCCCATATTTTTTGCCACTTGCTTCCTCAACATGCTTGTGGCATGCACACCCACTACACTTAAAGCATGTTGGGATCAGTTAGAAGTCCCTTTCCTATAAAATTCCACCAAGCTATTATTAGGGGGTTGTACTAGTGGAATTTCCCAAACATGGATTTTGGGGTTCATTTTTAGTGCGTGAAATAATTTTCTATTCATTATTATAGTTTTCAAATTTTTTTGCACACATGAACTCTAAAATTTTCATTTTGTTGCGCTCTTATATCTTTTTTGTTTACGAGGAAATATGTGAGTCACAAGTTTGGACCTGAAAAAAACAAAAATTTTGAAAATCCAAAAATGGGGATGCACAAATGCATGGAGAGATAATTCCAAAGAGTCTTTGTGATTTTTAAGGATAGGCAAAGAAGTGGGTTGTTGAGCTCTTGTAAATATCCAACCACTTGAGAATTCAACTTTTTCTACCCCCCCCCAATTTTTGGCCACTTGCATCCTCAACATGCTTGTGGCATGCACACCCACCACACCTAAAGCATGTTGGGATCAGTTACAAGTCCCTTTCCTATAAAATTCCACCAAGCTATTATTAGGGGGTTGTACTAGTGGAATTTCCCAAACATGGATTTTGGGGTTCATTTTTAGTGCGTGATATAATTTTCTATTTATTATTATAGTTTTCAAATTTTTTTGCACACATGAACTCTAAAATTTTCATTTTGTTGTGATCTTATATGTTTTTTGTTTACGAGGAAAAATGGGAGTCACAAGTTTGTTCCTGAAAAAAAAAAAAATTTGAACATCCAAAATGGGATGCACAAATGCTGAGAGAGATAATTCCAAAGACTATCTGTGATTTTTAAGGATAGGCAAAAAAGTGGGTTGTTTGGCTCTGGTTAATATCCAACCACTTGAGAATTCAACTATTTCCACCCCCCCTTAATTTTTGGCCACTTGCATCCTCAACATGCTTGTGGCATGCACACCCACCACACTTAAAGCATGTTGGGATCAGTTACAAGTCCCTTTCCTATAAAATTCAACCAAGCTATTATTAGGGGGTTGTAAAGGTGGAATTTCCCAAACATGGATTTTGGGGTTCATTTTTAGTGCGTGAAATAATTTTCTATTCACTATTATAGTTTTGAAATTTTTCTGCACAGATGAACTCTATAATTTTCATTTTGTTGCGATCTTATATCTTTTTTGTTTACGAGGAAAAATGGGACTCACTAGTTTGGACCTGAACAAAAAAAAATTTTTGAACATCCAAAATGGGGATGCACAAATGCTGGGAGAGATAATTCCAAAGAGTATTTGTGATTCTTAAGGATAGGCAAAAAAGTGGGTTGTTTGGTTCTGGTAAATATCCAACCACTTGAGAATTCAACTTTTTCGACCCCCCCATATTTTTTGCCACTTGCTTCCTCAACATGCTTGTGGCATGCACACCCACTACACTTAAAGCATGTTGGGATCAGTTAGAAGTCCCTTTCCTATAAAATTCCACCAAGCTATTATTAGGGGGTTGTACTAGTGGAATTTCCCAAACATGGATTTTGGGGTTCATTTTTAGTGCGTGAAATAATTTTCTATTCATTATTATAGTTTTCAAATTTTTTTGCACACATGAACTCTAAAATTTTCATTTTGTTGCGCTCTTATATCTTTTTTGTTTACGAGGAAATATGTGAGTCACAAGTTTGGACCTGAAAAAAACAAAAATTTTGAAAATCCAAAAATGGGGATGCACAAATGCATGGAGAGATAATTCCAAAGAGTCTTTGTGATTTTTAAGGATAGGCAAAGAAGTGGGTTGTTGAGCTCTTGTAAATATCCAACCACTTGAGAATTCAACTTTTTCTACCCCCCCCCAATTTTTGGCCACTTGCATCCTCAACATGCTTGTGGCATGCACACCCACCACACCTAAAGCATGTTGGGATCAGTTACAAGTCCCTTTCCTATAAAATTCCACCAAGCTATTATTAGGGGGTTGTACTAGTGGAATTTCCCAAACATGGATTTTGGGGTTCATTTTTAGTGCGTGATATAATTTTCTATTTATTATTATAGTTTTCAAATTTTTTTGCACACATGAACTCTAAAATTTTCATTTTGTTGTGATCTTATATGTTTTTTGTTTACGAGGAAAAATGGGAGTCACAAGTTTGTTCCTGAAAAAAAAAAAAATTTGAACATCCAAAATGGGATGCACAAATGCTGAGAGAGATAATTCCAAAGACTATCTGTGATTTTTAAGGATAGGCAAAAAAGTGGGTTGTTTGGCTCTGGTTAATATCCAACCACTTGAGAATTCAACTATTTCCACCCCCCCTTAATTTTTGGCCACTTGCATCCTCAACATGCTTGTGGCATGCACACCCACCACACTTAAAGCATGTTGGGATCAGTTACAAGTCCCTTTCCTATAAAATTCAACCAAGCTATTATTAGGGGGTTGTAAAGGTGGAATTTCCCAAACATGGATTTTGGGGTTCATTTTTAGTGCGTGAAATAATTTTCTATTCACTATTATAGTTTTGAAATTTTTCTGCACAGATGAACTCTATAATTTTCATTTTGTTGCGATCTTATATCTTTTTTGTTTACGAGGAAAAATGGGACTCACTAGTTTGGACCTGAACAAAAAAAAATTTTTGAACATCCAAAATGGGGATGCACAAATGCTGGGAGAGATAATTCCAAAGAGTATTTGTGATTCTTAAGGATAGGCAAAAAAGTGGGTTGTTTGGTTCTGGTAAATATCCAACCACTTGAGAATTCAACTTTTTCGACCCCCCCATATTTTTTGCCACTTGCTTCCTCAACATGCTTGTGGCATGCACACCCACTACACTTAAAGCATGTTGGGATCAGTTAGAAGTCCCTTTCCTATAAAATTCTACCAAGCTATTATTAGGGGGTTGTACTAGTGGAATTTCCCAAACATGGATTTTGGGGTTCATTTTTAGTGCGTGAAATAATTTTCTATTCATTATTATAGTTTTCAAATTTTTTTGCACACATGAACTCTAAAATTTTCATTTTGTTGCGCTCTTATATCTTTTTTGTTTACGAGGAAATATGTGAGTCACAAGTTTGGACCTGAAAAAAACAAAAATTTTGAAAATCCAAAAATGGGGATGCACAAATGCATGGAGAGATAATTCCAAAGAGTCTTTGTGATTTTTAAGGATAGGCAAAGAAGTGGGTTGTTGAGCTCTTGTAAATATCCAACCACTTGAGAATTCAACTTTTTCTACCCCCCCCCCCCCAATTTTTGGCCACTTGCATCCTCAACATGCTTGTGGCATGCACACCCACCACACCTAAAGCATGTTGGGATCAGTTACAAGTCCCTTTCCTATAAAATTCCACCAAGCTATTATTAGGGGGTTGTACTAGTGGAATTTCCCAAACATGGATTTTGGGGTTCATTTTTAGTGCGTGATATAATTTTCTATTTATTATTATAGTTTTCAAATTTTTTTGCACACATGAACTCTAAAATTTTCATTTTGTTGTGATCTTATATGTTTTTTGTTTACGAGGAAAAATGGGAGTCACAAGTTTGTTCCTGAAAAAAAAAAAAATTTGAACATCCAAAATGGGATGCACAAATGCTGAGAGAGATAATTCCAAAGACTATCTGTGATTTTTAAGGATAGGCAAAAAAGTGGGTTGTTTGGCTCTGGTTAATATCCAACCACTTGAGAATTCAACTATTTCCACCCCCCCTTAATTTTTGGCCACTTGCATCCTCAACATGCTTGTGGCATGCACACCCACCACACTTAAAGCATGTTGGGATCAGTTACAAGTCCCTTTCCTATAAAATTCAACCAAGCTATTATTAGGGGGTTGTAAAGGTGGAATTTCCCAAACATGGATTTTGGGGTTCATTTTTAGTGCGTGAAATAATTTTCTATTCACTATTATAGTTTTGAAATTTTTCTGCACAGATGAACTCTATAATTTTCATTTTGTTGCGATCTTATATCTTTTTTGTTTACGAGGAAAAATGGGACTCACTAGTTTGGACCTGAACAAAAAAAAAATTTTGAACATCCAAAATGGGGATGCACAAATGCTGGGAGAGATAATTCCAAAGAGTATTTGTGATTCTTAAGGATAGGCAAAAAAGTGGGTTGTTTGGTTCTGGTAAATATCCAACCACTTGAGAATTCAACTTTTTCGACCCCCCCATATTTTTTGCCACTTGCTTCCTCAACATGCTTGTGGCATGCACACCCACTACACTTAAAGCATGTTGGGATCAGTTAGAAGTCCCTTTCCTATAAAATTCCACCAAGCTATTATTAGGGGGTTGTACTAGTGGAATTTCCCAAACATGGATTTTGGGGTTCATTTTTAGTGCGTGAAATAATTTTCTATTCATTATTATAGTTTTCAAATTTTTTTGCACACATGAACTCTAAAATTTTCATTTTGTTGCGCTCTTATATCTTTTTTGTTTACGAGGAAATATGTGAGTCACAAGTTTGGACCTGAAAAAAACAAAAATTTTGAAAATCCAAAAATGGGGATGCACAAATGCATGGAGAGATAATTCCAAAGAGTCTTTGTGATTTTTAAGGATAGGCAAAGAAGTGGGTTGTTGAGCTCTTGTAAATATCCAACCACTTGAGAATTCAACTTTTTCTACCCCCCCCCCAATTTTTGGCCACTTGCATCCTCAACATGCTTGTGGCATGCACACCCACCACACCTAAAGCATGTTGGGATCAGTTACAAGTCCCTTTCCTATAAAATTCCACCAAGCTATTATTAGGGGGTTGTACTAGTGGAATTTCCCAAACATGGATTTTGGGGTTCATTTTTAGTGCGTGATATAATTTTCTATTTATTATTATAGTTTTCAAATTTTTTTGCACACATGAACTCTAAAATTTTCATTTTGTTGTGATCTTATATGTTTTTTGTTTACGAGGAAAAATGGGAGTCACAAGTTTGTTCCTGAAAAAAAAAAAAATTTGAACATCCAAAATGGGATGCACAAATGCTGAGAGAGATAATTCCAAAGACTATCTGTGATTTTTAAGGATAGGCAAAAAAGTGGGTTGTTTGGCTCTGGTTAATATCCAACCACTTGAGAATTCAACTATTTCCACCCCCCCTTAATTTTTGGCCACTTGCATCCTCAACATGCTTGTGGCATGCACACCCACCACACTTAAAGCATGTTGGGATCAGTTACAAGTCCCTTTCCTATAAAATTCAACCAAGCTATTATTAGGGGGTTGTAAAGGTGGAATTTCCCAAACATGGATTTTGGGGTTCATTTTTAGTGCGTGAAATAATTTTCTATTCACTATTATAGTTTTGAAATTTTTCTGCACAGATGAACTCTATAATTTTCATTTTGTTGCGATCTTATATCTTTTTTGTTTACGAGGAAAAATGGGACTCACTAGTTTGGACCTGAACAAAAAAAAATTTTTGAACATCCAAAATGGGGATGCACAAATGCTGGGAGAGATAATTCCAAAGAGTATTTGTGATTCTTAAGGATAGGCAAAAAAGTGGGTTGTTTGGTTCTGGTAAATATCCAACCACTTGAGAATTCAACTTTTTCGACCCCCCCATATTTTTTGCCACTTGCTTCCTCAACATGCTTGTGGCATGCACACCCACTACACTTAAAGCATGTTGGGATCAGTTAGAAGTCCCTTTCCTATAAAATTCCACCAAGCTATTATTAGGGGGTTGTACTAGTGGAATTTCCCAAACATGGATTTTGGGGTTCATTTTTAGTGCGTGAAATAATTTTCTATTCATTATTATAGTTTTCAAATTTTTTTGCACACATGAACTCTAAAATTTTCATTTTGTTGCGCTCTTATATCTTTTTTGTTTACGAGGAAATATGTGAGTCACAAGTTTGGACCTGAAAAAAACAAAAATTTTGAAAATCCAAAAATGGGGATGCACAAATGCATGGAGAGATAATTCCAAAGAGTCTTTGTGATTTTTAAGGATAGGCAAAGAAGTGGGTTGTTGAGCTCTTGTAAATATCCAACCACTTGAGAATTCAACTTTTTCTACCCCCCCCCAATTTTTGGCCACTTGCATCCTCAACATGCTTGTGGCATGCACACCCACCACACCTAAAGCATGTTGGGATCAGTTACAAGTCCCTTTCCTATAAAATTCCACCAAGCTATTATTAGGGGGTTGTACTAGTGGAATTTCCCAAACATGGATTTTGGGGTTCATTTTTAGTGCGTGATATAATTTTCTATTTATTATTATAGTTTTCAAATTTTTTTGCACACATGAACTCTAAAATTTTCATTTTGTTGTGATCTTATATGTTTTTTGTTTACGAGGAAAAATGGGAGTCACAAGTTTGTTCCTGAAAAAAAAAAAAATTTGAACATCCAAAATGGGATGCACAAATGCTGAGAGAGATAATTCCAAAGACTATCTGTGATTTTTAAGGATAGGCAAAAAAGTGGGTTGTTTGGCTCTGGTTAATATCCAACCACTTGAGAATTCAACTATTTCCACCCCCCCTTAATTTTTGGCCACTTGCATCCTCAACATGCTTGTGGCATGCACACCCACCACACTTAAAGCATGTTGGGATCAGTTACAAGTCCCTTTCCTATAAAATTCAACCAAGCTATTATTAGGGGGTTGTAAAGGTGGAATTTCCCAAACATGGATTTTGGGGTTCATTTTTAGTGCGTGAAATAATTTTCTATTCACTATTATAGTTTTGAAATTTTTCTGCACAGATGAACTCTATAATTTTCATTTTGTTGCGATCTTATATCTTTTTTGTTTACGAGGAAAAATGGGACTCACTAGTTTGGACCTGAACAAAAAAAAATTTTTGAACATCCAAAATGGGGATGCACAAATGCTGGGAGAGATAATTCCAAAGAGTATTTGTGATTCTTAAGGATAGGCAAAAAAGTGGGTTGTTTGGTTCTGGTAAATATCCAACCACTTGAGAATTCAACTTTTTCGACCCCCCCATATTTTTTGCCACTTGCTTCCTCAACATGCTTGTGGCATGCACACCCACTACACTTAAAGCATGTTGGGATCAGTTAGAAGTCCCTTTCCTATAAAATTCCACCAAGCTATTATTAGGGGGTTGTACTAGTGGAATTTCCCAAACATGGATTTTGGGGTTCATTTTTAGTGCGTGAAATAATTTTCTATTCATTATTATAGTTTTCAAATTTTTTTGCACACATGAACTCTAAAATTTTCATTTTGTTGCGCTCTTATATCTTTTTTGTTTACAAGGAAATATGTGAGTCACAAGTTTGGACCTGAAAAAAACAAAAATTTTGAAAATCCAAAAATGGGGATGCACAAATGCATGGAGAGATAATTCCAAAGAGTCTTTGTGATTTTTAAGGATAGGCAAAGAAGTGGGTTGTTGAGCTCTTGTAAATATCCAACCACTTGAGAATTCAACTTTTTCTACCCCCCCCCCCAATTTTTGGCCACTTGCATCCTCAACATGCTTGTGGCATGCACACCCACCACACCTAAAGCATGTTGGGATCAGTTACAAGTCCCTTTCCTATAAAATTCCACCAAGCTATTATTAGGGGGTTGTACTAGTGGAATTTCCCAAACATGGATTTTGGGGTTCATTTTTAGTGTGTGATATAATTTTCTATTTATTATTATAGTTTTCAAATTTTTTTGCACACATGAACTCTAAAATTTTCATTTTGTTGTGATCTTATATGTTTTTTGTTTACGAGGAAAAATGGGAGTCACAAGTTTGTTCCTGAAAAAAAAAAAAATTTGAACATCCAAAATGGGATGCACAAATGCTGAGAGAGATAATTCCAAAGACTATCTGTGATTTTTAAGGATAGGCAAAAAAGTGGGTTGTTTGGCTCTGGTTAATATCCAACCACTTGAGAATTCAACTATTTCCACCCCCCCTTAATTTTTGGCCACTTGCATCCTCAACATGCTTGTGGCATGCACACCCACCACACTTAAAGCATGTTGGGATCAGTTACAAGTCCCTTTCCTATAAAATTCAACCAAGCTATTATTAGGGGGTTGTAAAGGTGGAATTTCCCAAACATGGATTTTGGGGTTCATTTTTAGTGCGTGAAATAATTTTCTATTCACTATTATAGTTTTGAAATTTTTCTGCACAGATGAACTCTATAATTTTCATTTTGTTGCGATCTTATATCTTTTTTGTTTACGAGGAAAAATGGGACTCACTAGTTTGGACCTGAACAAAAAAAAATTTTTGAACATCCAAAATGGGGATGCACAAATGCTGGGAGAGATAATTCCAAAGAGTATTTGTGATTCTTAAGGATAGGCAAAAAAGTGGGTTGTTTGGTTCTGGTAAATATCCAACCACTTGAGAATTCAACTTTTTCGACCCCCCCATATTTTTTGCCACTTGCTTCCTCAACATGCTTGTGGCATGCACACCCACTACACTTAAAGCATGTTGGGATCAGTTAGAAGTCCCTTTCCTATAAAATTCTACCAAGCTATTATTAGGGGGTTGTACTAGTGGAATTTCCCAAACATGGATTTTGGGGTTCATTTTTAGTGCGTGAAATAATTTTCTATTCATTATTATAGTTTTCAAATTTTTTTGCACACATGAACTCTAAAATTTTCATTTTGTTGCGCTCTTATATCTTTTTTGTTTACGAGGAAATATGTGAGTCACAAGTTTGGACCTGAAAAAAACAAAAAGTTTGAAAATCCAAAAATGGGGATGCACAAATGCATGGAGAGATAATTCCAAAGAGTCTTTGTGATTTTTAAGGATAGGCAAAGAAGTGGGTTGTTGAGCTCTTGTAAATATCCAACCACTTGAGAATTCAACTTTTTCTACCCCCCCCCCCAATTTTTGGCCACTTGCATCCTCAACATGCTTGTGGCATGCACACCCACCACACCTAAAGCATGTTGGGATCAGTTACAAGTCCCTTTCCTATAAAATTCCACCAAGCTATTATTAGGGGGTTGTACTAGTGGAATTTCCCAAACATGGATTTTGGGGTTCATTTTTAGTGCGTGATATAATTTTCTATTTATTATTATAGTTTTCAAATTTTTTTGCACACATGAACTCTAAAATTTTCATTTTGTTGTGATCTTATATGTTTTTTGTTTACGAGGAAAAATGGGAGTCACAAGTTTGTTCCTGAAAAAAAAAAAAATTTGAACATCCAAAATGGGATGCACAAATGCTGAGAGAGATAATTCCAAAGACTATCTGTGATTTTTAAGGATAGGCAAAAAAGTGGGTTGTTTGGCTCTGGTTAATATCCAACCACTTGAGAATTCAACTATTTCCACCCCCCCTTAATTTTTGGCCACTTGCATCCTCAACATGCTTGTGGCATGCACACCCACCACACTTAAAGCATGTTGGGATCAGTTACAAGTCCCTTTCCTATAAAATTCAACCAAGCTATTATTAGGGGGTTGTAAAGGTGGAATTTCCCAAACATGGATTTTGGGGTTCATTTTTAGTGCGTGAAATAATTTTCTATTCACTATTATAGTTTTGAAATTTTTCTGCACAGATGAACTCTATAATTTTCATTTTGTTGCGATCTTATATCTTTTTTGTTTACGAGGAAAAATGGGACTCACTAGTTTGGACCTGAACAAAAAAAAATTTTTGAACATCCAAAATGGGGATGCACAAATGCTGGGAGAGATAATTCCAAAGAGTATTTGTGATTCTTAAGGATAGGCAAAAAAGTGGGTTGTTTGGTTCTGGTAAATATCCAACCACTTGAGAATTCAACTTTTTCGACCCCCCCATATTTTTTGCCACTTGCTTCCTCAACATGCTTGTGGCATGCACACCCACTACACTTAAAGCATGTTGGGATCAGTTAGAAGTCCCTTTCCTATAAAATTCTACCAAGCTATTATTAGGGGGTTGTACTAGTGGAATTTCCCAAACATGGATTTTGGGGTTCATTTTTAGTGCGTGAAATAATTTTCTATTCATTATTATAGTTTTCAAATTTTTTTGCACACATGAACTCTAAAATTTTCATTTTGTTGCGCTCTTATATCTTTTTTGTTTACGAGGAAATATGTGAGTCACAAGTTTGGACCTGAAAAAAACAAAAATTTTGAAAATCCAAAAATGGGGATGCACAAATGCATGGAGAGATAATTCCAAAGAGTCTTTGTGATTTTTAAGGATAGGCAAAGAAGTGGGTTGTTGAGCTCTTGTAAATATCCAACCACTTGAGAATTCAACTTTTTCTACCCCCCCCCCCCCCCAATTTTTGGCCACTTGCATCCTCAACATGCTTGTGGCATGCACACCCACCACACCTAAAGCATGTTGGGATCAGTTACAAGTCCCTTTCCTATAAAATTCCACCAAGCTATTATTAGGGGGTTGTACTAGTGGAATTTCCCAAACATGGATTTTGGGGTTCATTTTTAGTGCGTGATATAATTTTCTATTTATTATTATAGTTTTCAAATTTTTTTGCACACATGAACTCTAAAATTTTCATTTTGTTGTGATCTTATATGTTTTTTGTTTACGAGGAAAAATGGGAGTCACAAGTTTGTTCCTGAAAAAAAAAAAAATTTGAACATCCAAAATGGGATGCACAAATGCTGAGAGAGATAATTCCAAAGACTATCTGTGATTTTTAAGGATAGGCAAAAAAGTGGGTTGTTTGGCTCTAGTTAATATCCAACCACTTGAGAATTCAACTATTTCCACCCCCCCTTAATTTTTGGCCACTTGCATCCTCAACATGCTTGTGGCATGCACACCCACCACACTTAAAGCATGTTGGGATCAGTTACAAGTCCCTTTCCTATAAAATTCAACCAAGCTATTATTAGGGGGTTGTAAAGGTGGAATTTCCCAAACATGGATTTTGGGGTTCATTTTTAGTGCGTGAAATAATTTTCTATTCACTATTATAGTTTTGAAATTTTTCTGCACAGATGAACTCTATAATTTTCATTTTGTTGCGATCTTATATCTTTTTTGTTTACGAGGAAAAATGGGACTCACTAGTTTGGACCTGAACAAAAAAAAATTTTTGAACATCCAAAATGGGGATGCACAAATGCTGGGAGAGATAATTCCAAAGAGTATTTGTGATTCTTAAGGATAGGCAAAAAAGTGGGTTGTTTGGTTCTGGTAAATATCCAACCACTTGAGAATTCAACTTTTTCGACCCCCCCATATTTTTTGCCACTTGCTTCCTCAACATGCTTGTGGCATGCACACCCACTACACTTAAAGCATGTTGGGATCAGTTAGAAGTCCCTTTCCTATAAAATTCCACCAAGCTATTATTAGGGGGTTGTACTAGTGGAATTTCCCAAACATGGATTTTGGGGTTCATTTTTAGTGCGTGAAATAATTTTCTATTCATTATTATAGTTTTCAAATTTTTTTGCACACATGAACTCTAAAATTTTCATTTTGTTGCGCTCTTATATCTTTTTTGTTTACGAGGAAATATGTGAGTCACAAGTTTGGACCTGAAAAAAACAAAAATTTTGAAAATCCAAAAATGGGGATGCACAAATGCATGGAGAGATAATTCCAAAGAGTCTTTGTGATTTTTAAGGATAGGCAAAGAAGTGGGTTGTTGAGCTCTTGTAAATATCCAACCACTTGAGAATTCAACTTTTTCTACCCCCCCCCCAATTTTTGGCCACTTGCATCCTCAACATGCTTGTGGCATGCACACCCACCACACCTAAAGCATGTTGGGATCAGTTACAAGTCCCTTTCCTATAAAATTCCACCAAGCTATTATTAGGGGGTTGTACTAGTGGAATTTCCCAAACATGGATTTTGGGGTTCATTTTTAGTGCGTGATATAATTTTCTATTTATTATTATAGTTTTCAAATTTTTTTGCACACATGAACTCTAAAATTTTCATTTTGTTGTGATCTTATATGTTTTTTGTTTACGAGGAAAAATGGGAGTCACAAGTTTGTTCCTGAAAAAAAAAAAAATTTGAACATCCAAAATGGGATGCACAAATGCTGAGAGAGATAATTCCAAAGACTATCTGTGATTTTTAAGGATAGGCAAAAAAGTGGGTTGTTTGGCTCTGGTTAATATCCAACCACTTGAGAATTCAACTATTTCCACCCCCCCTTAATTTTTGGCCACTTGCATCCTCAACATGCTTGTGGCATGCACACCCACCACACTTAAAGCATGTTGGGATCAGTTACAAGTCCCTTTCCTATAAAATTCAACCAAGCTATTATTAGGGGGTTGTAAAGGTGGAATTTCCCAAACATGGATTTTGGGGTTCATTTTTAGTGCGTGAAATAATTTTCTATTCACTATTATAGTTTTGAAATTTTTCTGCACAGATGAACTCTATAATTTTCATTTTGTTGCGATCTTATATCTTTTTTGTTTACGAGGAAAAATGGGACTCACTAGTTTGGACCTGAACAAAAAAAAATTTTTGAACATCCAAAATGGGGATGCACAAATGCTGGGAGAGATAATTCCAAAGAGTATTTGTGATTCTTAAGGATAGGCAAAAAAGTGGGTTGTTTGGTTCTGGTAAATATCCAACCACTTGAGAATTCAACTTTTTCGACCCCCCCATATTTTTTGCCACTTGCTTCCTCAACATGCTTGTGGCATGCACACCCACTACACTTAAAGCATGTTGGGATCAGTTAGAAGTCCCTTTCCTATAAAATTCCACCAAGCTATTATTAGGGGGTTGTACTAGTGGAATTTCCCAAACATGGATTTTGGGGTTCATTTTTAGTGCGTGAAATAATTTTCTATTCATTATTATAGTTTTCAAATTTTTTTGCACACATGAACTCTAAAATTTTCATTTTGTTGCGCTCTTATATCTTTTTTGTTTACGAGGAAATATGTGAGTCACAAGTTTGGACCTGAAAAAAACAAAAATTTTGAAAATCCAAAAATGGGGATGCACAAATGCATGGAGAGATAATTCCAAAGAGTCTTTGTGATTTTTAAGGATAGGCAAAGAAGTGGGTTGTTGAGCTCTTGTAAATATCCAACCACTTGAGAATTCAACTTTTTCTACCCCCCCCCCCCCCCCCCCCCCCCAATTTTTGGCCACTTGCATCCTCAACATGCTTGTGGCATGCACACCCACCACACCTAAAGCATGTTGGGATCAGTTACAAGTCCCTTTCCTATAAAATTCCACCAAGCTATTATTAGGGGGTTGTACTAGTGGAATTTCCCAAACATGGATTTTGGGGTTCATTTTTAGTGCGTGATATAATTTTCTATTTATTATTATAGTTTTCAAATTTTTTTGCACACATGAACTCTAAAATTTTCATTTTGTTGTGATCTTATATGTTTTTTGTTTACGAGGAAAAATGGGAGTCACAAGTTTGTTCCTGAAAAAAAAAAAAATTTGAACATCCAAAATGGGATGCACAAATGCTGAGAGAGATAATTCCAAAGACTATCTGTGATTTTTAAGGACAGGCAAAAAAGTGGGTTGTTTGGCTCTGGTTAATATCCAACCACTTGAGAATTCAACTATTTCCACCCCCCCTTAATTTTTGGCCACTTGCATCCTCAACATGCTTGTGGCATGCACACCCACCACACTTAAAGCATGTTGGGATCAGTTACAAGTCCCTTTCCTATAAAATTCAACCAAGCTATTATTAGGGGGTTGTAAAGGTGGAATTTCCCAAACATGGATTTTGGGGTTCATTTTTAGTGCGTGAAATAATTTTCTATTCACTATTATAGTTTTGAAATTTTTCTGCACAGATGAACTCTATAATTTTCATTTTGTTGCGATCTTATATCTTTTTTGTTTACGAGGAAAAATGGGACTCACTAGTTTGGACCTGAACAAAAAAAAATTTTTGAACATCCAAAATGGGGATGCACAAATGCTGGGAGAGATAATTCCAAAGAGTATTTGTGATTCTTAAGGATAGGCAAAAAAGTGGGTTGTTTGGTTCTGGTAAATATCCAACCACTTGAGAATTCAACTTTTTCGACCCCCCCATATTTTTTGCCACTTGCTTCCTCAACATGCTTGTGGCATGCACACCCACTACACTTAAAGCATGTTGGGATCAGTTAGAAGTCCCTTTCCTATAAAATTCCACCAAGCTATTATTAGGGGGTTGTACTAGTGGAATTTCCCAAACATGGATTTTGGGGTTCATTTTTAGTGCGTGAAATAATTTTCTATTCATTATTATAGTTTTCAAATTTTTTTGCACACATGAACTCTAAAATTTTCATTTTGTTGCGCTCTTATATCTTTTTTGTTTACGAGGAAATATGTGAGTCACAAGTTTGGACCTGAAAAAAACAAAAATTTTGAAAATCCAAAAATGGGGATGCACAAATGCATGGAGAGATAATTCCAAAGAGTCTTTGTGATTTTTAAGGATAGGCAAAGAAGTGGGTTGTTGAGCTCTTGTAAATATCCAACCACTTGAGAATTCAACTTTTTCTACCCCCCCCCAATTTTTGGCCACTTGCATCCTCAACATGCTTGTGGCATGCACACCCACCACACCTAAAGCATGTTGGGATCAGTTACATGTCCCTTTCCTATAAAATTCCACCAAGCTATTATTAGGGGGTTGTACTAGTGGAATTTCCCAAACATGGATTTTGGGGTTCATTTTTAGTGCGTGATATAATTTTCTATTTATTATTATAGTTTTCAAATTTTTTTGCACACATGAACTCTAAAATTTTCATTTTGTTGTGATCTTATATGTTTTTTGTTTACGAGGAAAAATGGGAGTCACAAGTTTGTTCCTGAAAAAAAAAAAAATTTGAACATCCAAAATGGGATGCACAAATGCTGAGAGAGATAATTCCAAAGACTATCTGTGATTTTTAAGGATAGGCAAAAAAGTGGGTTGTTTGGCTCTGGTTAATATCCAACCACTTGAGAATTCAACTATTTCCACCCCCCCTTAATTTTTGGCCACTTGCATCCTCAACATGCTTGTGGCATGCACACCCACCACACTTAAAGCATGTTGGGATCAGTTACAAGTCCCTTTCCTATAAAATTCAACCAAGCTATTATTAGGGGGTTGTAAAGGTGGAATTTCCCAAACATGGATTTTGGGGTTCATTTTTAGTGCGTGAAATAATTTTCTATTCACTATTATAGTTTTGAAATTTTTCTGCACAGATGAACTCTATAATTTTCATTTTGTTGCGATCTTATATCTTTTTTGTTTACGAGGAAAAATGGGACTCACTAGTTTGGACCTGAACAAAAAAAAATTTTTGAACATCCAAAATGGGGATGCACAAATGCTGGGAGAGATAATTCCAAAGAGTATTTGTGATTCTTAAGGATAGGCAAAAAAGTGGGTTGTTTGGTTCTGGTAAATATCCAACCACTTGAGAATTCAACTTTTTCGACCCCCCCATATTTTTTGCCACTTGCTTCCTCAACATGCTTGTGGCATGCACACCCACTACACTTAAAGCATGTTGGGATCAGTTAGAAGTCCCTTTCCTATAAAATTCCACCAAGCTATTATTAGGGGGTTGTACTAGTGGAATTTCCCAAACATGGATTTTGGGGTTCATTTTTAGTGCGTGAAATAATTTTCTATTCATTATTATAGTTTTCAAATTTTTTTGCACACATGAACTCTAAAATTTTCATTTTGTTGCGCTCTTATATCTTTTTTGTTTACGAGGAAATATGTGAGTCACAAGTTTGGACCTGAAAAAAACAAAAATTTTGAAAATCCAAAAATGGGGATGCACAAATGCATGGAGAGATAATTCCAAAGAGTCTTTGTGATTTTTAAGGATAGGCAAAGAAGTGGGTTGTTGAGCTCTTGTAAATATCCAACCACTTGAGAATTCAACTTTTTCTACCCCCCCCCAATTTTTGGCCACTTGCATCCTCAACATGCTTGTGGCATGCACACCCACCACACCTAAAGCATGTTGGGATCAGTTTACAAGTCCCTTTCCTATAAAATTCCACCAAGCTATTATTAGGGGGTTGTACTAGTGGAATTTCCCAAACATGGATTTTGGGGTTCATTTTTAGTGCGTGATATAATTTTCTATTTATTATTATAGTTTTCAAATTTTTTTGCACACATGAACTCTAAAATTTTCATTTTGTTGTGATCTTATATGTTTTTTGTTTACGAGGAAAAATGGGAGTCACAAGTTTGTTCCTGAAAAAAAAAAAAATTTGAACATCCAAAATGGGATGCACAAATGCTGAGAGAGATAATTCCAAAGACTATCTGTGATTTTTAAGGATAGGCAAAAAAGTGGGTTGTTTGGCTCTGGTTAATATCCAACCACTTGAGAATTCAACTATTTCCACCCCCCCTTAATTTTTGGCCACTTGCATCCTCAACATGCTTGTGGCATGCACACCCACCACACTTAAAGCATGTTGGGATCAGTTACAAGTCCCTTTCCTATAAAATTCAACCAAGCTATTATTAGGGGGTTGTAAAGGTGGAATTTCCCAAACATGGATTTTGGGGTTCATTTTTAGTGCGTGAAATAATTTTCTATTCACTATTATAGTTTTGAAATTTTTCTGCACAGATGAACTCTATAATTTTCATTTTGTTGCGATCTTATATCTTTTTTGTTTACGAGGAAAAATGGGACTCACTAGTTTGGACCTGAACAAAAAAAAATTTTTGAACATCCAAAATGGGGATGCACAAATGCTGGGAGAGATAATTCCAAAGAGTATTTGTGATTCTTAAGGATAGGCAAAAAAGTGGGTTGTTTGGTTCTGGTAAATATCCAACCACTTGAGAATTCAACTTTTTCGACCCCCCCATATTTTTTGCCACTTGCTTCCTCAACATGCTTGTGGCATGCACACCCACTACACTTAAAGCATGTTGGGATCAGTTAGAAGTCCCTTTCCTATAAAATTCCACCAAGCTATTATTAGGGGGTTGTACTAGTGGAATTTCCCAAACATGGATTTTGGGGTTCATTTTTAGTGCGTGAAATAATTTTCTATTCATTATTATAGTTTTCAAATTTTTTTGCACACATGAACTCTAAAATTTTCATTTTGTTGCGCTCTTATATCTTTTTTGTTTACGAGGAAATATGTGAGTCACAAGTTTGGACCTGAAAAAAACAAAAATTTTGAAAATCCAAAAATGGGGATGCACAAATGCATGGAGAGATAATTCCAAAGAGTCTTTGTGATTTTTAAGGATAGGCAAAGAAGTGGGTTGTTGAGCTCTTGTAAATATCCAACCACTTGAGAATTCAACTTTTTCTACCCCCCCCCCCCCAATTTTTGGCCACTTGCATCCTCAACATGCTTGTGGCATGCACACCCACCACACCTAAAGCATGTTGGGATCAGTTACAAGTCCCTTTCCTATAAAATTCCACCAAGCTATTATTAGGGGGTTGTACTAGTGGAATTTCCCAAACATGGATTTTGGGGTTCATTTTTAGTGCGTGATATAATTTTCTATTTATTATTATAGTTTTCAAATTTTTTTGCACACATGAACTCTAAAATTTTCATTTTGTTGTGATCTTATATGTTTTTTGTTTACGAGGAAAAATGGGAGTCACAAGTTTGTTCCTGAAAAAAAAAAAAATTTGAACATCCAAAATGGGATGCACAAATGCTGAGAGAGATAATTCCAAAGACTATCTGTGATTTTTAAGGATAGGCAAAAAAGTGGGTTGTTTGGCTCTGGTTAATATCCAACCACTTGAGAATTCAACTATTTCCACCCCCCCTTAATTTTTGGCCACTTGCATCCTCAACATGCTTGTGGCATGCACACCCACCACACTTAAAGCATGTTGGGATCAGTTACAAGTCCCTTTCCTATAAAATTCAACCAAGCTATTATTAGGGGGTTGTAAAGGTGGAATTTCCCAAACATGGATTTTGGGGTTCATTTTTAGTGCGTGAAATAATTTTCTATTCACTATTATAGTTTTGAAATTTTTCTGCACAGATGAACTCTATAATTTTCATTTTGTTGCGATCTTATATCTTTTTTGTTTACGAGGAAAAATGGGACTCACTAGTTTGGACCTGAACAAAAAAAAATTTTTGAACATCCAAAATGGGGATGCACAAATGCTGGGAGAGATAATTCCAAAGAGTATTTGTGATTCTTAAGGATAGGCAAAAAAGTGGGTTGTTTGGTTCTGGTAAATATCCAACCACTTGAGAATTCAACTTTTTCGACCCCCCCATATTTTTTGCCACTTGCTTCCTCAACATGCTTGTGGCATGCACACCCACTACACTTAAAGCATGTTGGGATCAGTTAGAAGTCCCTTTCCTATAAAATTCCACCAAGCTATTATTAGGGGGTTGTACTAGTGGAATTTCCCAAACATGGATTTTGGGGTTCATTTTTAGTGCGTGAAATAATTTTCTATTCATTATTATAGTTTTCAAATTTTTTTGCACACATGAACTCTAAAATTTTCATTTTGTTGCGCTCTTATATCTTTTTTGTTTACGAGGAAATATGTGAGTCACAAGTTTGGACCTGAAAAAAACAAAAATTTTGAAAATCCAAAAATGGGGATGCACAAATGCATGGAGAGATAATTCCAAAGAGTCTTTGTGATTTTTAAGGATAGGCAAAGAAGTGGGTTGTTGAGCTCTTGTAAATATCCAACCACTTGAGAATTCAACTTTTTCTACCCCCCCCCAATTTTTGGCCACTTGCATCCTCAACATGCTTGTGGCATGCACACCCACCACACCTAAAGCATGTTGGGATCAGTTACAAGTCCCTTTCCTATAAAATTCCACCAAGCTATTATTAGGGGGTTGTACTAGTGGAATTTCCCAAACATGGATTTTGGGGTTCATTTTTAGTGCGTGATATAATTTTCTATTTATTATTATAGTTTTCAAATTTTTTTGCACACATGAACTCTAAAATTTTCATTTTGTTGTGATCTTATATGTTTTTTGTTTACGAGGAAAAATGGGAGTCACAAGTTTGTTCCTGAAAAAAAAAAAAATTTGAACATCCAAAATGGGATGCACAAATGCTGAGAGAGATAATTCCAAAGACTATCTGTGATTTTTAAGGATAGGCAAAAAAGTGGGTTGTTTGGCTCTGGTTAATATCCAACCACTTGAGAATTCAACTATTTCCACCCCCCCTTAATTTTTGGCCACTTGCATCCTCAACATGCTTGTGGCATGCACACCCACCACACTTAAAGCATGTTGGGATCAGTTACAAGTCCCTTTCCTATAAAATTCAACCAAGCTATTATTAGGGGGTTGTAAAGGTGGAATTTCCCAAACATGGATTTTGGGGTTCATTTTTAGTGCGTGAAATAATTTTCTATTCACTATTATAGTTTTGAAATTTTTCTGCACAGATGAACTCTATAATTTTCATTTTGTTGCGATCTTATATCTTTTTTGTTTACGAGGAAAAATGGGACTCACTAGTTTGGACCTGAACAAAAAAAAATTTTTGAACATCCAAAATGGGGATGCACAAATGCTGGGAGAGATAATTCCAAAGAGTATTTGTGATTCTTAAGGATAGGCAAAAAAGTGGGTTGTTTGGTTCTGGTAAATATCCAACCACTTGAGAATTCAACTTTTTCGACCCCCCCATATTTTTTGCCACTTGCTTCCTCAACATGCTTGTGGCATGCACACCCACTACACTTAAAGCATGTTGGGATCAGTTAGAAGTCCCTTTCCTATAAAATTCCACCAAGCTATTATTAGGGGGTTGTACTAGTGGAATTTCCCAAACATGGATTTTGGGGTTCATTTTTAGTGCGTGAAATAATTTTCTATTCATTATTATAGTTTTCAAATTTTTTTGCACACATGAACTCTAAAATTTTCATTTTGTTGCGCTCTTATATCTTTTTTGTTTACGAGGAAATATGTGAGTCACAAGTTTGGACCTGAAAAAAACAAAAATTTTGAAAATCCAAAAATGGGGATGCACAAATGCATGGAGAGATAATTCCAAAGAGTCTTTGTGATTTTTAAGGATAGGCAAAGAAGTGGGTTGTTGAGCTCTTGTAAATATCCAACCACTTGAGAATTCAACTTTTTCTACCCCCCCCCCCCCCCCCCCCCCAATTTTTGGCCACTTGCATCCTCAACATGCTTGTGGCATGCACACCCACCACACCTAAAGCATGTTGGGATCAGTTACAAGTCCCTTTCCTATAAAATTCCACCGAGCTATTATTAGGGGGTTGTACTAGTGGAATTTCCCAAACATGGATTTTGGGGTTCATTTTTAGTGCGTGATATAATTTTCTATTTATTATTATAGTTTTCAAATTTTTTTGCACACATGAACTCTAAAATTTTCATTTTGTTGTGATCTTATATGTTTTTTGTTTACGAGGAAAAATGGGAGTCACAAGTTTGTTCCTGAAAAAAAAAAAAATTTGAACATCCAAAATGGGATGCACAAATGCTGAGAGAGATAATTCCAAAGACTATCTGTGATTTTTAAGGATAGGCAAAAAAGTGGGTTGTTTGGCTCTGGTTAATATCCAACCACTTGAGAATTCAACTATTTCCACCCCCCCTTAATTTTTGGCCACTTGCATCCTCAACATGCTTGTGGCATGCACACCCACCACACTTAAAGCATGTTGGGATCAGTTACAAGTCCCTTTCCTATAAAATTCAACCAAGCTATTATTAGGGGGTTGTAAAGGTGGAATTTCCCAAACATGGATTTTGGGGTTCATTTTTAGTGCGTGAAATAATTTTCTATTCACTATTATAGTTTTGAAATTTTTCTGCACAGATGAACTCTATAATTTTCATTTTGTTGCGATCTTATATCTTTTTTGTTTACGAGGAAAAATGGGACTCACTAGTTTGGACCTGAACAAAAAAAAATTTTTGAACATCCAAAATGGGGATGCACAAATGCTGGGAGAGATAATTCCAAAGAGTATTTGTGATTCTTAAGGATAGGCAAAAAAGTGGGTTGTTTGGTTCTGGTAAATATCCAACCACTTGAGAATTCAACTTTTTCGACCCCCCCATATTTTTTGCCACTTGCTTCCTCAACATGCTTGTGGCATGCACACCCACTACACTTAAAGCATGTTGGGATCAGTTAGAAGTCCCTTTCCTATAAAATTCCACCAAGCTATTATTAGGGGGTTGTACTAGTGGAATTTCCCAAACATGGATTTTGGGGTTCATTTTTAGTGCGTGAAATAATTTTCTATTCATTATTATAGTTTTCAAATTTTTTTGCACACATGAACTCTAAAATTTTCATTTTGTTGCGCTCTTATATCTTTTTTGTTTACGAGGAAATATGTGAGTCACAAGTTTGGACCTGAAAAAAACAAAAATTTTGAAAATCCAAAAATGGGGATGCACAAATGCATGGAGAGATAATTCCAAAGAGTCTTTGTGATTTTTAAGGATAGGCAAAGAAGTGGGTTGTTGAGCTCTTGTAAATATCCAACCACTTGAGAATTCAACTTTTTCTACCCCCCCCCCCCCCCCCAATTTTTGGCCACTTGCATCCTCAACATGCTTGTGGCATGCACACCCACCACACCTAAAGCATGTTGGGATCAGTTACAAGTCCCTTTCCTATAAAATTCCACCGAGCTATTATTAGGGGGTTGTACTAGTGGAATTTCCCAAACATGGATTTTGGGGTTCATTTTTAGTGCGTGATATAATTTTCTATTTATTATTATAGTTTTCAAATTTTTTTGCACACATGAACTCTAAAATTTTCATTTTGTTGTGATCTTATATGTTTTTTGTTTACGAGGAAAAATGGGAGTCACAAGTTTGTTCCTGAAAAAAAAAAAAATTTGAACATCCAAAATGGGATGCACAAATGCTGAGAGAGATAATTCCAAAGACTATCTGTGATTTTTAAGGATAGGCAAAAAAGTGGGTTGTTTGGCTCTGGTTAATATCCAACCACTTGAGAATTCAACTATTTCCACCCCCCCTTAATTTTTGGCCACTTGCATCCTCAACATGCTTGTGGCATGCACACCCACCACACTTAAAGCATGTTGGGATCAGTTACAAGTCCCTTTCCTATAAAATTCAACCAAGCTATTATTAGGGGGTTGTAAAGGTGGAATTTCCCAAACATGGATTTTGGGGTTCATTTTTAGTGCGTGAAATAATTTTCTATTCACTATTATAGTTTTGAAATTTTTCTGCACAGATGAACTCTATAATTTTCATTTTGTTGCGATCTTATATCTTTTTTGTTTACGAGGAAAAATGGGACTCACTAGTTTGGACCTGAACAAAAAAAAATTTTTGAACATCCAAAATGGGGATGCACAAATGCTGGGAGAGATAATTCCAAAGAGTATTTGTGATTCTTAAGGATAGGCAAAAAAGTGGGTTGTTTGGTTCTGGTAAATATCCAACCACTTGAGAATTCAACTTTTTCGACCCCCCCATATTTTTTGCCACTTGCTTCCTCAACATGCTTGTGGCATGCACACCCACTACACTTAAAGCATGTTGGGATCAGTTAGAAGTCCCTTTCCTATAAAATTCCACCAAGCTATTATTAGGGGGTTGTACTAGTGGAATTTCCCAAACATGGATTTTGGGGTTCATTTTTAGTGCGTGAAATAATTTTCTATTCATTATTATAGTTTTCAAATTTTTTTGCACACATGAACTCTAAAATTTTCATTTTGTTGCGCTCTTATATCTTTTTTGTTTACGAGGAAATATGTGAGTCACAAGTTTGGACCTGAAAAAAACAAAAATTTTGAAAATCCAAAAATGGGGATGCACAAATGCATGGAGAGATAATTCCAAAGAGTCTTTGTGATTTTTAAGGATAGGCAAAGAAGTGGGTTGTTGAGCTCTTGTAAATATCCAACCACTTGAGAATTCAACTTTTTCTACCCCCCCCCCCCCCCCCAATTTTTGGCCACTTGCATCCTCAACATGCTTGTGGCATGCACACCCACCACACCTAAAGCATGTTGGGATCAGTTACAAGTCCCTTTCCTATAAAATTCCACCGAGCTATTATTAGGGGGTTGTACTAGTGGAATTTCCCAAACATGGATTTTGGGGTTCATTTTTAGTGCGTGATATAATTTTCTATTTATTATTATAGTTTTCAAATTTTTTTGCACACATGAACTCTAAAATTTTCATTTTGTTGTGATCTTATATGTTTTTTGTTTACGAGGAAAAATGGGAGTCACAAGTTTGTTCCTGAAAAAAAAAAAAATTTGAACATCCAAAATGGGATGCACAAATGCTGAGAGAGATAATTCCAAAGACTATCTGTGATTTTTAAGGATAGGCAAAAAAGTGGGTTGTTTGGCTCTGGTTAATATCCAACCACTTGAGAATTCAACTATTTCCACCCCCCCTTAATTTTTGGCCACTTGCATCCTCAACATGCTTGTGGCATGCACACCCACCACACTTAAAGCATGTTGGGATCAGTTACAAGTCCCTTTCCTATAAAATTCAACCAAGCTATTATTAGGGGGTTGTAAAGGTGGAATTTCCCAAACATGGATTTTGGGGTTCATTTTTAGTGCGTGAAATAATTTTCTATTCACTATTATAGTTTTGAAATTTTTCTGCACAGATGAACTCTATAATTTTCATTTTGTTGCGATCTTATATCTTTTTTGTTTACGAGGAAAAATGGGACTCACTAGTTTGGACCTGAACAAAAAAAATTTTTTGAACATCCAAAATGGGGATGCACAAATGCTGGGAGAGATAATTCCAAAGAGTATTTGTGATTCTTAAGGATAGGCAAAAAAGTGGGTTGTTTGGTTCTGGTAAATATCCAACCACTTGAGAATTCAACTTTTTCGACCCCCCCATATTTTTTGCCACTTGCTTCCTCAACATGCTTGTGGCATGCACACCCACTACACTTAAAGCATGTTGGGATCAGTTAGAAGTCCCTTTCCTATAAAATTCCACCAAGCTATTATTAGGGGGTTGTACTAGTGGAATTTCCCAAACATGGATTTTGGGGTTCATTTTTAGTGCGTGAAATAATTTTCTATTCATTATTATAGTTTTCAAATTTTTTTGCACACATGAACTCTAAAATTTTCATTTTGTTGCGCTCTTATATCTTTTTTGTTTACGAGGAAATATGTGAGTCACAAGTTTGGACCTGAAAAAAACAAAAATTTTGAAAATCCAAAAATGGGGATGCACAAATGCATGGAGAGATAATTCCAAAGAGTCTTTGTGATTTTTAAGGATAGGCAAAGAAGTGGGTTGTTGAGCTCTTGTAAATATCCAACCACTTGAGAATTCAACTTTTTCTACCCCCCCCCCCCCCCCCAATTTTTGGCCACTTGCATCCTCAACATGCTTGTGGCATGCACACCCACCACACCTAAAGCATGTTGGGATCAGTTACAAGTCCCTTTCCTATAAAATTCCACCGAGCTATTATTAGGGGGTTGTACTAGTGGAATTTCCCAAACATGGATTTTGGGGTTCATTTTTAGTGCGTGATATAATTTTCTATTTATTATTATAGTTTTCAAATTTTTTTGCACACATGAACTCTAAAATTTTCATTTTGTTGTGATCTTATATGTTTTTTGTTTACGAGGAAAAATGGGAGTCACAAGTTTGTTCCTGAAAAAAAAAAAAATTTGAACATCCAAAATGGGATGCACAAATGCTGAGAGAGATAATTCCAAAGACTATCTGTGATTTTTAAGGATAGGCAAAAAAGTGGGTTGTTTGGCTCTGGTTAATATCCAACCACTTGAGAATTCAACTATTTCCACCCCCCCTTAATTTTTGGCCACTTGCATCCTCAACATGCTTGTGGCATGCACACCCACCACACTTAAAGCATGTTGGGATCAGTTACAAGTCCCTTTCCTATAAAATTCAACCAAGCTATTATTAGGGGGTTGTAAAGGTGGAATTTCCCAAACATGGATTTTGGGGTTCATTTTTAGTGCGTGAAATAATTTTCTATTCACTATTATAGTTTTGAAATTTTTCTGCACAGATGAACTCTATAATTTTCATTTTGTTGCGATCTTATATCTTTTTTGTTTACGAGGAAAAATGGGACTCACTAGTTTGGACCTGAACAAAAAAAAATTTTTGAACATCCAAAATGGGGATGCACAAATGCTGGGAGAGATAATTCCAAAGAGTATTTGTGATTCTTAAGGATAGGCAAAAAAGTGGGTTGTTTGGTTCTGGTAAATATCCAACCACTTGAGAATTCAACTTTTTCGACCCCCCCATATTTTTTGCCACTTGCTTCCTCAACATGCTTGTGGCATGCACACCCACTACACCTAAAGCATGTTGGGATCAGTTAGAAGTCCCTTTCCTATAAAATTCCACCAAGCTATTATTAGGGGGTTGTACTAGTGGAATTTCCCAAACATGGATTTTGGGGTTCATTTTTAGTGCGTGAAATAATTTTCTATTCATTATTATAGTTTTCAAATTTTTTTGCACACATGAACTCTAAAATTTTCATTTTGTTGCGCTCTTATATCTTTTTTGTTTACGAGGAAATATGTGAGTCACAAGTTTGGACCTGAAAAAAACAAAAATTTTGAAAATCCAAAAATGGGGATGCACAAATGCATGGAGAGATAATTCCAAAGAGTCTTTGTGATTTTTAAGGATAGGCAAAGAAGTGGGTTGTTGAGCTCTTGTAAATATCCAACCACTTGGGAATTCAACTTTTTCTACCCCCCCCCCCCCCCCCCCCCCCCCCCAATTTTTGGCCACTTGCATCCTCAACATGCTTGTGGCATGCACACCCACCACACCTAAAGCATGTTGGGATCAGTTACAAGTCCCTTTCCTATAAAATTCCACCAAGCTATTATTAGGGGGTTGTACTAGTGGAATTTCCCAAACATGGATTTTGGGGTTCATTTTTAGTGCGTGATATAATTTTCTATTTATTATTATAGTTTTCAAATTTTTTTGCACACATGAACTCTAAAATTTTCATTTTGTTGTGATCTTATATGTTTTTTGTTTACGAGGAAAAATGGGAGTCACAAGTTTGTTCCTGAAAAAAAAAAAAATTTGAACATCCAAAATGGGATGCACAAATGCTGAGAGAGATAATTCCAAAGACTATCTGTGATTTTTAAGGATAGGCAAAAAAGTGGGTTGTTTGGCTCTGGTTAATATCCAACCACTTGAGAATTCAACTATTTCCACCCCCCCTTAATTTTTGGCCACTTGCATCCTCAACATGCTTGTGGCATGCACACCCACCACACTTAAAGCATGTTGGGATCAGTTACAAGTCCCTTTCCTATAAAATTCAACCAAGCTATTATTAGGGGGTTGTAAAGGTGGAATTTCCCAAACATGGATTTTGGGGTTCATTTTTAGTGCGTGAAATAATTTTCTATTCACTATTATAGTTTTGAAATTTTTTTGCACAGATGAACTCTATAATTTTCATTTTGTTGCGATCTTATATCTTTTTTGTTTACGAGGAAAAATGGGACTCACTAGTTTGGACCTGAACAAAAAAAAATTTTTGAACATCCAAAATGGGGATGCACAAATGCTGGGAGAGATAATTCCAAAGAGTATTTGTGATTCTTAAGGATAGGCAAAAAAGTGGGTTGTTTGGTTCTGGTAAATATCCAACCACTTGAGAATTCAACTTTTTCGACCCCCCCATATTTTTTGCCACTTGCTTCCTCAACATGCTTGTGGCATGCACACCCACTACACTTAAAGCATGTTGGGATCAGTTAGAAGTCCCTTTCCTATAAAATTCCACCAAGCTATTATTAGGGGGTTGTACTAGTGGAATTTCCCAAACATGGATTTTGGGGTTCATTTTTAGTGCGTGAAATAATTTTCTATTCATTATTATAGTTTTCAAATTTTTTTGCACACATGAACTCTAAAATTTTCATTTTGTTGCGCTCTTATATCTTTTTTGTTTACGAGGAAATATGTGAGTCACAAGTTTGGACCTGAAAAAAACAAAAATTTTGAAAATCCAAAAATGGGGATGCACAAATGCATGGAGAGATAATTCCAAAGAGTCTTTGTGATTTTTAAGGATAGGCAAAGAAGTGGGTTGTTGAGCTCTTGTAAATATCCAACCACTTGGGAATTCAACTTTTTCTACCCCCCCCCCCCCCCCCCCCCAATTTTTGGCCACTTGCATCCTCAACATGCTTGTGGCTTGCACACCCACCACACCTAAAGCATGTTGGGATCAGTTACAAGTCCCTTTCCTATAAAATTCCACCGAGCTATTATTAGGGGGTTGTACTAGTGGAATTTCCCAAACATGGATTTTGGGGTTCATTTTTAGTGCGTGATATAATTTTCTATTTATTATTATAGTTTTCAAATTTTTTTGCACACATGAACTCTAAAATTTTCATTTTGTTGTGATCTTATATGTTTTTTGTTTACGAGGAAAAATGGGAGTCACAAGTTTGTTCCTGAAAAAAAAAAAAATTTGAACATCCAAAATGGGATGCACAAATGCTGAGAGAGATAATTCCAAAGACTATCTGTGATTTTTAAGGATAGGCAAAAAAGTGGGTTGTTTGGCTCTGGTTAATATCCAACCACTTGAGAATTCAACTATTTCCACCCCCCCTTAATTTTTGGCCACTTGCATCCTCAACATGCTTGTGGCATGCACACCCACCACACTTAAAGCATGTTGGGATCAGTTACAAGTCCCTTTCCTATAAAATTCAACCAAGCTATTATTAGGGGGTTGTAAAGGTGGAATTTCCCAAACATGGATTTTGGGGTTCATTTTTAGTGCGTGAAATAATTTTCTATTCACTATTATAGTTTTGAAATTTTTCTGCACAGATGAACTCTATAATTTTCATTTTGTTGCGATCTTATATCTTTTTTGTTTACGAGGAAAAATGGGACTCACTAGTTTGGACCTGAACAAAAAAAAATTTTTGAACATCCAAAATGGGGATGCACAAATGCTGGGAGAGATAATTCCAAAGAGTATTTGTGATTCTTAAGGATAGGCAAAAAAGTGGGTTGTTTGGTTCTGGTAAATATCCAACCACTTGAGAATTCAACTTTTTCGACCCCCCCATATTTTTTGCCACTTGCTTCCTCAACATGCTTGTGGCATGCACACCCACTACACTTAAAGCATGTTGGGATCAGTTAGAAGTCCCTTTCCTATAAAATTCCACCAAGCTATTATTAGGGGGTTGTACTAGTGGAATTTCCCAAACATGGATTTTGGGGTTCATTTTTAGTGCGTGAAATAATTTTCTATTCATTATTATAGTTTTCAAACTTTTTTGCACACATGAACTCTAAAATTTTCATTTTGTTGCGCTCTTATATCTTTTTTGTTTACGAGGAAATATGTGAGTCACAAGTTTGGACCTGAAAAAAACAAAAATTTTGAAAATCCAAAAATGGGGATGCACAAATGCATGGAGAGATAATTCCAAAGAGTCTTTGTGATTTTTAAGGATAGGCAAAGAAGTGGGTTGTTGAGCTCTTGTAAATATCCAACCACTTGAGAATTCAACTTTTTCTACCCCCCCCCCCCCCCCCCCCCCCCCCCAATTTTTGGCCACTTGCATCCTCAACATGCTTGTGGCATGCACACCCACCACACCTAAAGCATGTTGGGATCAGTTACAAGTCCCTTTCCTATAAAATTCCACCAAGCTATTATTAGGGGGTTGTACTAGTGGAATTTCCCAAACATGGATTTTGGGGTTCATTTTTAGTGCGTGATATAATTTTCTATTTATTATTATAGTTTTCAAATTTTTTTGCACACATGAACTCTAAAATTTTCATTTTGTTGTGATCTTATATGTTTTTTGTTTACGAGGAAAAATGGGAGTCACAAGTTTGTTCCTGAAAAAAAAAAAAATTTGAACATCCAAAATGGGATGCACAAATGCTGAGAGAGATAATTCCAAAGACTATCTGTGATTTTTAAGGATAGGCAAAAAAGTGGGTTGTTTGGCTCTGGTTAATATCCAACCACTTGAGAATTCAACTATTTCCACCCCCCCTTAATTTTTGGCCACTTGCATCCTCAACATGCTTGTGGCATGCACACCCACCACACTTAAAGCATGTTGGGATCAGTTACAAGTCCCTTTCCTATAAAATTCAACCAAGCTATTATTAGGGGGTTGTAAAGGTGGAATTTCCCAAACATGGATTTTGGGGTTCATTTTTAGTGCGTGAAATAATTTTCTATTCACTATTATAGTTTTGAAATTTTTCTGCACAGATGAACTCTATAATTTTCATTTTGTTGCGATCTTATATCTTTTTTGTTTACGAGGAAAAATGGGACTCACTAGTTTGGACCTGAACAAAAAAAAATTTTTGAACATCCAAAATGGGGATGCACAAATGCTGGGAGAGATAATTCCAAAGAGTATTTGTGATTCTTAAGGATAGGCAAAAAAGTGGGTTGTTTGGTTCTGGTAAATATCCAACCACTTGAGAATTCAACTTTTTCGACCCCCCCATATTTTTTGCCACTTGCTTCCTCAACATGCTTGTGGCATGCACACCCACTACACTTAAAGCATGTTGGGATCAGTTAGAAGTCCCTTTCCTATAAAATTCCACCAAGCTATTATTAGGGGGTTGTACTAGTGGAATTTCCCAAACATGGATTTTGGGGTTCATTTTTAGTGCGTGAAATAATTTTCTATTCATTATTATAGTTTTCAAATTTTTTTGCACACATGAACTCTAAAATTTTCATTTTGTTGCGCTCTTATATCTTTTTTGTTTACGAGGAAATATGTGAGTCACAAGTTTGGACCTGAAAAAAACAAAAATTTTGAAAATCCAAAAATGGGGATGCACAAATGCATGGAGAGATAATTCCAAAGAGTCTTTGTGATTTTTAAGGATAGGCAAAGAAGTGGGTTGTTGAGCTCTTGTAAATATCCAACCACTTGAGAATTCAACTTTTTCTACCCCCCCCCCCCCCCCCCCCCCCCAATTTTTGGCCACTTGCATCCTCAACATGCTTGTGGCATGCACACCCACCACACCTAAAGCATGTTGGGATCAGTTACAAGTCCCTTTCCTATAAAATTCCACCGAGCTATTATTAGGGGGTTGTACTAGTGGAATTTCCCAAACATGGATTTTGGGGTTCATTTTTAGTGCGTGATATAATTTTCTATTTATTATTATAGTTTTCAAATTTTTTTGCACACATGAACTCTAAAATTTTCATTTTGTTGTGATCTTATATGTTTTTTGTTTACGAGGAAAAATGGGAGTCACAAGTTTGTTCCTGAAAAAAAAAAAAATTTGAACATCCAAAATGGGATGCACAAATGCTGAGAGAGATAATTCCAAAGACTATCTGTGATTTTTAAGGATAGGCAAAAAAGTGGGTTGTTTGGCTCTGGTTAATATCCAACCACTTGAGAATTCAACTATTTCCACCCCCCCTTAATTTTTGGCCACTTGCATCCTCAACATGCTTGTGGCATGCACACCCACCACACTTAAAGCATGTTGGGATCAGTTACAAGTCCCTTTCCTATAAAATTCAACCAAGCTATTATTAGGGGGTTGTAAAGGTGGAATTTCCCAAACATGGATTTTGGGGTTCATTTTTAGTGCGTGAAATAATTTTCTATTCACTATTATAGTTTTGAAATTTTTCTGCACAGATGAACTCTATAATTTTCATTTTGTTGCGATCTTATATCTTTTTTGTTTACGAGGAAAAATGGGACTCACTAGTTTGGACCTGAACAAAAAAAAATTTTTGAACATCCAAAATGGGGATGCACAAATGCTGGGAGAGATAATTCCAAAGAGTATTTGTGATTCTTAAGGATAGGCAAAAAAGTGGGTTGTTTGGTTCTGGTAAATATCCAACCACTTGAGAATTCAACTTTTTCGACCCCCCCATATTTTTTGCCACTTGCTTCCTCAACATGCTTGTGGCATGCACACCCACTACACTTAAAGCATGTTGGGATCAGTTAGAAGTCCCTTTCCTATAAAATTCCACCAAGCTATTATTAGGGGGTTGTACTAGTGGAATTTCCCAAACATGGATTTTGGGGTTCATTTTTAGTGCGTGAAATAATTTTCTATTCATTATTATAGTTTTCAAATTTTTTTGCACACATGAACTCTAAAATTTTCATTTTGTTGCGCTCTTATATCTTTTTTGTTTACGAGGAAATATGTGAGTCACAAGTTTGGACCTGAAAAAAACAAAAATTTTGAAAATCCAAAAATGGGGATGCACAAATGCATGGAGAGATAATTCCAAAGAGTCTTTGTGATTTTTAAGGATAGGCAAAGAAGTGGGTTGTTGAGCTCTTGTAAATATCCAACCACTTGAGAATTCAACTTTTTCTACCCCCCCCCCCCCCCCCCCCCCCCCCAATTTTTGGCCACTTGCATCCTCAACATGCTTGTGGCATGCACACCCACCACACCTAAAGCATGTTGGGATCAGTTACAAGTCCCTTTCCTATAAAATTCCACCAAGCTATTATTAGGGGGTTGTACTAGTGGAATTTCCCAAACATGGATTTTGGGGTTCATTTTTAGTGCGTGATATAATTTTCTATTTATTATTATAGTTTTCAAATTTTTTTGCACACATGAACTCTAAAATTTTCATTTTGTTGTGATCTTATATGTTTTTTGTTTACGAGGAAAAATGGGAGTCACAAGTTTGTTCCTGAAAAAAAAAAAAATTTGAACATCCAAAATGGGATGCACAAATGCTGAGAGCGATAATTCCAAAGACTATCTGTGATTTTTAAGGATAGGCAAAAAAGTGGGTTGTTTGGCTCTGGTTAATATCCAACCACTTGAGAATTCAACTATTTCCACCCCCCCTTAATTTTTGGCCACTTGCATCCTCAACATGCTTGTGGCATGCACACCCACCACACTTAAAGCATGTTGGGATCAGTTACAAGTCCCTTTCCTATAAAATTCAACCAAGCTATTATTAGGGGGTTGTAAAGGTGGAATTTCCCAAACATGGATTTTGGGGTTCATTTTTAGTGCGTGAAATAATTTTCTATTCACTATTATAGTTTTGAAATTTTTCTGCACAGATGAACTCTATAATTTTCATTTTGTTGCGATCTTATATCTTTTTTGTTTACGAGGAAAAATGGGACTCACTAGTTTGGACCTGAACAAAAAAAAATTTTTGAACATCCAAAATGGGGATGCACAAATGCTGGGAGAGATAATTCCAAAGAGTATTTGTGATTCTTAAGGATAGGCAAAAAAGTGGGTTGTTTGGTTCTGGTAAATATCCAACCACTTGAGAATTCAACTTTTTCGACCCCCCCATATTTTTTGCCACTTGCTTCCTCAACATGCTTGTGGCATGCACACCCACTACACTTAAAGCATGTTGGGATCAGTTAGAAGTCCCTTTCCTATAAAATTCCACCAAGCTATTATTAGGGGGTTGTACTAGTGGAATTTCCCAAACATGGATTTTGGGGTTCATTTTTAGTGCGTGAAATAATTTTCTATTCATTATTATAGTTTTCAAATTTTTTTGCACACATGAACTCTAAAATTTTCATTTTGTTGCGCTCTTATATCTTTTTTGTTTACGAGGAAATATGTGAGTCACAAGTTTGGACCTGAAAAAAACAAAAATTTTGAAAATCCAAAAATGGGGATGCACAAATGCATGGAGAGATAATTCCAAAGAGTCTTTGTGATTTTTAAGGATAGGCAAAGAAGTGGGTTGTTGAGCTCTTGTAAATATCCAACCACTTGGGAATTCAACTTTTTCTACCCCCCCCCCCCCCCCCCAATTTTTGGCCACTTGCATCCTCAACATGCTTGTGGCATGCACACCCACCACACCTAAAGCATGTTGGGATCAGTTACAAGTCCCTTTCCTATAAAATTCCACCAAGCTATTATTAGGGGGTTGTACTAGTGGAATTTCCCAAACATGGATTTTGGGGTTCATTTTTAGTGCGTGATATAATTTTCTATTTATTATTATAGTTTTCAAATTTTTTTGCACACATGAACTCTAAAATTTTCATTTTGTTGTGATCTTATATGTTTTTTGTTTACGAGGAAAAATGGGAGTCACAAGTTTGTTCCTGAAAAAAAAAAAATTTGAACATCCAAAATGGGATGCACAAATGCTGAGAGAGATAATTCCAAAGACTATCTGTGATTTTTAAGGATAGGCAAAAAAGTGGGTTGTTTGGCTCTGGTTAATATCCAACCACTTGAGAATTCAAATATTTCCACCCCCCCTTAATTTTTGGCCACTTGCATCCTCAACATGCTTGTGGCATGCACACCCACCACACTTAAAGCATGTTGGGATCAGTTACAAGTCCCTTTCCTATAAAATTCAACCAAGCTATTATTAGGGGGTTGTAAAGGTGGAATTTCCCAAACATGGATTTTGGGGTTCATTTTTAGTGCGTGAAATAATTTTCTATTCACTATTATAGTTTTGAAATTTTTCTGCACAGATGAACTCTATAATTTTCATTTTGTTGCGATCTTATATCTTTTTTGTTTACGAGGAAAAATGGGACTCACTAGTTTGGACCTGAACAAAAAAAAATTTTTGAACATCCAAAATGGGGATGCACAAATGCTGGGAGAGATAATTCCAAAGAGTATTTGTGATTCTTAAGGATAGGCAAAAAAGTGGGTTGTTTGGTTCTGGTAAATATCCAACCACTTGAGAATTCAACTTTTTCGACCCCCCCATATTTTTTGCCACTTGCTTCCTCAACATGCTTGTGGCATGCACACCCACTACACTTAAAGCATGTTGGGATCAGTTAGAAGTCCCTTTCCTATAAAATTCCACCAAGCTATTATTAGGGGGTTGTACTAGTGGAATTTCCCAAACATGGATTTTGGGGTTCATTTTTAGTGCGTGAAATAATTTTCTATTCATTATTATAGTTTTCAAACTTTTTTGCACACATGAACTCTAAAATTTTCATTTTGTTGCGCTCTTATATCTTTTTTGTTTACGAGGAAATATGTGAGTCACAAGTTTGGACCTGAAAAAAACAAAAATTTTGAAAATCCAAAAATGGGGATGCACAAATGCATGGAGAGATAATTCCAAAGAGTCTTTGTGATTTTTAAGGATAGGCAAAGAAGTGGGTTGTTGAGCTCTTGTAAATATCCAACCACTTGAGAATTCAACTTTTTCTACCCCCCCCCCCCCCCCCCCCCCCCCCAATTTTTGGCCACTTGCATCCTCAACATGCTTGTGGCATGCACACCCACCACACCTAAAGCATGTTGGGATCAGTTACAAGTCCCTTTCCTATAAAATTCCACCAAGCTATTATTAGGGGGTTGTACTAGTGGAATTTCCCAAACATGGATTTTGGGGTTCATTTTTAGTGCGTGATATAATTTTCTATTTATTATTATAGTTTTCAAATTTTTTTGCACACATGAACTCTAAAATTTTCATTTTGTTGTGATCTTATATGTTTTTTGATTACGAGGAAAAATGGGAGTCACAAGTTTGTTCCTGAAAAAAAAAAAAATTTGAACATCCAAAATGGGATGCACAAATGCTGAGAGAGATAATTCCAAAGACTATCTGTGATTTTTAAGGATAGGCAAAAAAGTGGGTTGTTTGGCTCTGGTTAATATCCAACCACTTGAGAATTCAACTATTTCCACCCCCCCTTAATTTTTGGCCACTTGCATCCTCAACATGCTTGTGGCATGCACACCCACCACACTTAAAGCATGTTGGGATCAGTTACAAGTCCCTTTCCTATAAAATTCAACCAAGCTATTATTAGGGGGTTGTAAAGGTGGAATTTCCCAAACATGGATTTTGGGGTTCATTTTTAGTGCGTGAAATAATTTTCTATTCACTATTATAGTTTTGAAATTTTTCTGCACAGATGAACTCTATAATTTTCATTTTGTTGCGATCTTATATCTTTTTTGTTTACGAGGAAAAATGGGACTCACTAGTTTGGACCTGAACAAAAAAAAATTTTTGAACATCCAAAATGGGGATGCACAAATGCTGGGAGAGATAATTCCAAAGAGTATTTGTGATTCTTAAGGATAGGCAAAAAAGTGGGTTGTTTGGTTCTGGTAAATATCCAACCACTTGAGAATTCAACTTTTTCGACCCCCCCATATTTTTTGCCACTTGCTTCCTCAACATGCTTGTGGCATGCACACCCACTACACTTAAAGCATGTTGGGATCAGTTAGAAGTCCCTTTCCTATAAAATTCCACCAAGCTATTATTAGGGGGTTGTACTAGTGGAATTTCCCAAACATGGATTTTGGGGTTCATTTTTAGTGCGTGAAATAATTTTCTATTCATTATTATAGTTTTCAAACTTTTTTGCACACATGAACTCTAAAATTTTCATTTTGTTGCGCTCTTATATCTTTTTTGTTTACGAGGAAATATGTGAGTCACAAGTTTGGACCTGAAAAAAACAAAAATTTTGAAAATCCAAAAATGGGGATGCACAAATGCATGGAGAGATAATTCCAAAGAGTCTTTGTGATTTTTAAGGATAGGCAAAGAAGTGGGTTGTTGAGCTCTTGTAAATATCCAACCACTTGAGAATTCAACTTTTTCTACCCCCCCCCCCCCCCCCCCCCCCCCAATTTTTGGCCACTTGCATCCTCAACATGCTTGTGGCATGCACACCCACCACACCTAAAGCATGTTGGGATCAGTTACAAGTCCCTTTCCTATAAAATTCCACCAAGCTATTATTAGGGGGTTGTACTAGTGGAATTTCCCAAACATGGATTTTGGGGTTCATTTTTAGTGCGTGATATAATTTTCTATTTATTATTATAGTTTTCAAATTTTTTTGCACACATGAACTCTAAAATTTTCATTTTGTTGTGATCTTATATGTTTTTTGTTTACGAGGAAAAATGGGAGTCACAAGTTTGTTCCTGAAAAAAAAAAAAATTTGAACATCCAAAATGGGATGCACAAATGCTGAGAGCGATAATTCCAAAGACTATCTGTGATTTTTAAGGATAGGCAAAAAAGTGGGTTGTTTGGCTCTGGTTAATATCCAACCACTTGAGAATTCAACTATTCCCACCCCCCCTTAATTTTTGGCCACTTGCATCCTCAACATGCTTGTGGCATGCACACCCACCACACTTAAAGCATGTTGGGATCAGTTACAAGTCCCTTTCCTATAAAATTCAACCAAGCTATTATTAGGGGGTTGTAAAGGTGGAATTTCCCAAACATGGATTTTGGGGTTCATTTTTAGTGCGTGAAATAATTTTCTATTCACTATTATAGTTTTGAAATTTTTCTGCACAGATGAACTCTATAATTTTCATTTTGTTGCGATCTTATATCTTTTTTGTTTACGAGGAAAAATGGGACTCACTAGTTTGGACCTGAACAAAAAAAAATTTTTGAACATCCAAAATGGGGATGCACAAATGCTGGGAGAGATAATTCCAAAGAGTATTTGTGATTCTTAAGGATAGGCAAAAAAGTGGGTTGTTTGGTTCTGGTAAATATCCAACCACTTGAGAATTCAACTTTTTCGACCCCCCCATATTTTTTGCCACTTGCTTCCTCAACATGCTTGTGGCATGCACACCCACTACACTTAAAGCATGTTGGGATCAGTTAGAAGTCCCTTTCCTATAAAATTCCACCAAGCTATTATTAGGGGGTTGTACTAGTGGAATTTCCCAAACATGGATTTTGGGGTTCATTTTTAGTGCGTGAAATAATTTTCTATTCATTATTATAGTTTTCAAACTTTTTTGCACACATGAACTCTAAAATTTTCATTTTGTTGCGCTCTTATATCTTTTTTGTTTACGAGGAAATATGTGAGTCACAAGTTTGGACCTGAAAAAAACAAAAATTTTGAAAATCCAAAAATGGGGATGCACAAATGCATGGAGAGATAATTCCAAAGAGTCTTTGTGATTTTTAAGGATAGGCAAAGAAGTGGGTTGTTGAGCTCTTGTAAATATCCAACCACTTGAGAATTCAACTTTTTCTACCCCCCCCCCCCCCCCCCCCCCCCCCCCCAATTTTTGGCCACTTGCATCCTCAACATGCTTGTGGCATGCACACCCACCACACCTAAAGCATGTTGGGATCAGTTACAAGTCCCTTTCCTATAAAATTCCACCAAGCTATTATTAGGGGGTTGTACTAGTGGAATTTCCCAAACATGGATTTTGGGGTTCATTTTTAGTGCGTGATATAATTTTCTATTTATTATTATAGTTTTCAAATTTTTTTGCACACATGAACTCTAAAATTTTCATTTTGTTGTGATCTTATATGTTTTTTGATTACGAGGAAAAATGGGAGTCACAAGTTTGTTCCTGAAAAAAAAAAAAATTTGAACATCCAAAATGGGATGCACAAATGCTGAGAGAGATAATTCCAAAGACTATCTGTGATTTTTAAGGATAGGCAAAAAAGTGGGTTGTTTGGCTCTGGTTAATATCCAACCACTTGAGAATTCAACTATTTCCACCCCCCCTTAATTTTTGGCCACTTGCATCCTCAACATGCTTGTGGCATGCACACCCACCACACTTAAAGCATGTTGGGATCAGTTACAAGTCCCTTTCCTATAAAATTCAACCAAGCTATTATTAGGGGGTTGTAAAGGTGGAATTTCCCAAACATGGATTTTGGGGTTCATTTTTAGTGCGTGAAATAATTTTCTATTCACTATTATAGTTTTGAAATTTTTCTGCACAGATGAACTCTATAATTTTCATTTTGTTGCGATCTTATATCTTTTTTGTTTACGAGGAAAAATGGGACTCACTAGTTTGGACCTGAACAAAAAAAAATTTTTGAACATCCAAAATGGGGATGCACAAATGCTGGGAGAGATAATTCCAAAGAGTATTTGTGATTCTTAAGGATAGGCAAAAAAGTGGGTTGTTTGGTTCTGGTAAATATCCAACCACTTGAGAATTCAACTTTTTCGACCCCCCCATATTTTTTGCCACTTGCTTCCTCAACATGCTTGTGGCATGCACACCCACTACACTTAAAGCATGTTGGGATCAGTTAGAAGTCCCTTTCCTATAAAATTCCACCAAGCTATTATTAGGGGGTTGTACTAGTGGAATTTCCCAAACATGGATTTTGGGGTTCATTTTTAGTGCGTGAAATAATTTTCTATTCATTATTATAGTTTTCAAACTTTTTTGCACACATGAACTCTAAAATTTTCATTTTGTTGCGCTCTTATATCTTTTTTGTTTACGAGGAAATATGTGAGTCACAAGTTTGGACCTGAAAAAAACAAAAATTTTGAAAATCCAAAAATGGGGATGCACAAATGCATGGAGAGATAATTCCAAAGAGTCTTTGTGATTTTTAAGGATAGGCAAAGAAGTGGGTTGTTGAGCTCTTGTAAATATCCAACCACTTGAGAATTCAACTTTTTCTACCCCCCCCCCCCCCCCCCCCCCCCCAATTTTTGGCCACTTGCATCCTCAACATGCTTGTGGCATGCACACCCACCACACCTAAAGCATGTTGGGATCAGTTACAAGTCCCTTTCCTATAAAATTCCACCAAGCTATTATTAGGGGGTTGTACTAGTGGAATTTCCCAAACATGGATTTTGGGGTTCATTTTTAGTGCGTGATATAATTTTCTATTTATTATTATAGTTTTCAAATTTTTTTGCACACATGAACTCTAAAATTTTCATTTTGTTGTGATCTTATATGTTTTTTGTTTACGAGGAAAAATGGGAGTCACAAGTTTGTTCCTGAAAAAAAAAAAAATTTGAACATCCAAAATGGGATGCACAAATGCTGAGAGCGATAATTCCAAAGACTATCTGTGATATTTAAGGATAGGCAAAAAAGTGGGTTGTTTGGCTCTGGTTAATATCCAACCACTTGAGAATTCAACTATTTCCACCCCCCCCTTTATTTTTGGCCACTTGCATCCTCAACATGCTTGTGGCATGCACACCCACCACACTTAAAGCATGTTGGGATCAGTTACAAGTCCCTTTCCTATAAAATTCAACCAAGCTATTATTAGGGGGTTGTAAAGGTGGAATTTCCCAAACATGGATTTTGGGGTTCATTTTTAGTGCGTGAAATAATTTTCTATTCACTATTATAGTTTTGAAATTTTTCTGCACAGATGAACTCTATAATTTTCATTTTGTTGCGATCTTATATCTTTTTTGTTTACGAGGAAAAATGGGACTCACTAGTTTGGACCTGAACAAAAAAAAATTTTTGAACATCCAAAATGGGGATGCACAAATGCTGGGAGAGATAATTCCAAAGAGTATTTGTGATTCTTAAGGATAGGCAAAAAAGTGGGTTGTTTGGTTCTGGTAAATATCCAACCACTTGAGAATTCAACTTTTTCGACCCCCCCATATTTTTTGCCACTTGCTTCCTCAACATGCTTGTGGCATGCACACCCACTACACTTAAAGCATGTTGGGATCAGTTAGAAGTCCCTTTCCTATAAAATTCCACCAAGCTATTATTAGGGGGTTGTACTAGTGGAATTTCCCAAACATGGATTTTGGGGTTCATTTTTAGTGCGTGAAATAATTTTCTATTCATTATTATAGTTTTCAAATTTTTTTGCACACATGAACTCTAAAATTTTCATTTTGTTGCGCTCTTATATCTTTTTTGTTTACGAGGAAATATGTGAGTCACAAGTTTGGACCTGAAAAAAACAAAAATTTTGAAAATCCAAAAATGGGGATGCACAAATGCATGGAGAGATAATTCCAAAGAGTCTTTGTGATTTTTAAGGATAGGCAAAGAAGTGGGTTGTTGAGCTCTTGTAAATATCCAACCACTTGAGAATTCAACTTTTTCTACCCCCCCCCCCCCCCCCCCCCCCCCCCCAATTTTTGGCCACTTGCATCCTCAACATGCTTGTGGCATGCACACCCACCACACCTAAAGCATGTTGGGATCAGTTACAAGTCCCTTTCCTATAAAATTCCACCAAGCTATTATTAGGGGGTTGTACTAGTGGAATTTCCCAAACATGGATTTTCGGGTTCATTTTTAGTGCGTGATATAATTTTCTATTTATTATTATAGTTTTCAAATTTTTTTGCACACATGAACTCTAAAATTTTCATTTTGTTGTGATCTTATATGTTTTTTGTTTACGAGGAAAAATGGGAGTCACAAGTTTGTTCCTGAAAAAAAAAAAAATTTGAACATCCAAAATGGGATGCACAAATGCTGAGAGCGATAATTCCAAAGACTATCTGTGATTTTTAAGGATAGGCAAAAAAGTGGGTTGTTTGGCTCTGGTTAATATCCAACCACTTGAGAATTCAACTATTCCCACCCCCCCTTAATTTTTGGCCACTTGCATCCTCAACATGCTTGTGGCATGCACACCCACCACACTTAAAGCATGTTGGGATCAGTTACAAGTCCCTTTCCTATAAAATTCAACCAAGCTATTATTAGGGGGTTGTAAAGGTGGAATTTCCCAAACATGGATTTTGGGGTTCATTTTTAGTGCGTGAAATAATTTTCTATTCACTATTATAGTTTTGAAATTTTTCTGCACAGATGAACTCTATAATTTTCATTTTGTTGCGATCTTATATCTTTTTTGTTTACGAGGAAAAACGGGACTCACTAGTTTGGACCTGAACAAAAAAAATTTTTTGAACATCCAAAATGGGGATGCACAAATGCTGGGAGAGATAATTCCAAAGAGTATTTGTGATTCTTAAGGATAGGCAAAAAAGTGGGTTGTTTGGTTCTGGTAAATATCCAACCACTTGAGAATTCAACTTTTTCGACCCCCCCATATTTTTTGCCACTTGCTTCCTCAACATGCTTGTGGCATGCACACCCACTACACTTAAAGCATGTTGGGATCAGTTAGAAGTCCCTTTCCTATAAAATTCCACCAAGCTATTATTAGGGGGTTGTACTAGTGGAATTTCCCAAACATGGATTTTGGGGTTCATTTTTAGTGCGTGAAATAATTTTCTATTCATTATTATAGTTTTCAAATTTTTTTGCACACATGAACTCTAAAATTTTCATTTTGTTGCGCTCTTATATCTTTTTTGTTTACGAGGAAATATGTGAGTCACAAGTTTGGACCTGAAAAAAACAAAAATTTTGAAAATCCAAAAATGGGGATGCACAAATGCATGGAGAGATAATTCCAAAGAGTCTTTGTGATTTTTAAGGATAGGCAAAGAAGTGGGTTGTTGAGCTCTTGTAAATATCCAACCACTTGAGAATTCAACTTTTTCTACCCCCCCCCCCCCCCCCCCCCCCCCCCAATTTTTGGCCACTTGCATCCTCAACATGCTTGTGGCATGCACACCCACCACACCTAAAGCATGTTGGGATCAGTTACAAGTCCCTTTCCTATAAAATTCCACCAAGCTATTATTAGGGGGTTGTACTAGTGGAATTTCCCAAACATGGATTTTGGGGTTCATTTTTAGTGCGTGATATAATTTTCTATTTATTATTATAGTTTTCAAATTTTTTTGCACACATGAACTCTAAAATTTTCATTTTGTTGTGATCTTATATGTTTTTTGTTTACGAGGAAAAATGGGAGTCACAAGTTTGTTCCTGAAAAAAAAAAAAATTTGAACATCCAAAATGGGATGCACAAATGCTGAGAGCGATAATTCCAAAGACTATCTGTGATTTTTAAGGATAGGCAAAAAAGTGGGTTGTTTGGCTCTGGTTAATATCCAACCACTTGAGAATTCAACTATTTCCACCCCCCCTTAATTTTTGGCCACTTGCATCCTCAACATGCTTGTGGCATGCACACCCACCACACTTAAAGCATGTTGGGATCAGTTACAAGTCTCTTTCCTATAAAATTCAACCAAGCTATTATTAGGGGGTTGTAAAGGTGGAATTTCCCAAACATGGATTTTGGGGTTCATTTTTAGTGCGTGAAATAATTTTCTATTCACTATTATAGTTTTGAAATTTTTCTGCACAGATGAACTCTATAATTTTCATTTTGTTGCGATCTTATATCTTTTTTGTTTACGAGGAAAAATGGGACTCACTAGTTTGGACCTGAACAAAAAAAATTTTTTGAACATCCAAAATGGGGATGCACAAATGCTGGGAGAGATAATTCCAAAGAGTATTTGTGATTCTTAAGGATAGGCAAAAAAGTGGGTTGTTTGGTTCTGGTAAATATCCAACCACTTGAGAATTCAACTTTTTCGACCCCCCCATATTTTTTGCCACTTGCTTCCTCAACATGCTTGTGGCATGCACACCCACTACACTTAAAGCATGTTGGGATCAGTTAGAAGTCCCTTTCCTATAAAATTCCACCAAGCTATTATTAGGGGGTTGTACTAGTGGAATTTCCCAAACATGGATTTTGGGGTTCATTTTTAGTGCGTGAAATAATTTTCTATTCATTATTATAGTTTTCAAATTTTTTTGCACACATGAACTCTAAAATTTTCATTTTGTTGCGCTCTTATATCTTTTTTGTTTACGAGGAAATATGTGAGTCACAAGTTTGGACCTGAAAAAATCAAAAATTTTGAAAATCCAAAAATGGGGATGCACAAATGCATGGAGAGATAATTCCAAAGAGTCTTTGTGATTTTTAAGGATAGGCAAAGAAGTGGGTTGTTGAGCTCTTGTAAATATCCAACCACTTGAGAATTCAACTTTTTCTACCCCCCCCCCCCCCCCCCCCCCCCCCCCCAATTTTTGGCCACTTGCATCCTCAACATGCTTGTGGCATGCACACCCACCACACCTAAAGCATGTTGGGATCAGTTACAAGTCCCTTTCCTATAAAATTCCACCAAGCTATTATTAGGGGGTTGTACTAGTGGAATTTCCCAAACATGGATTTTGGGGTTCATTTTTAGTGCGTGATATAATTTTCTATTTATTATTATAGTTTTCAAATTTTTTTGCACACATGAACTCTAAAATTTTCATTTTGTTGTGATCTTATATGTTTTTTGTTTACGAGGAAAAATGGGAGTCACAAGTTTGTTCCTGAAAAAAAAAAAAATTTGAACATCCAAAATGGGATGCACAAATGCTGAGAGCGATAATTCCAAAGACTATCTGTGATTTTTAAGGATAGGCAAAAAAGTGGGTTGTTTGGCTCTGGTTAATATCCAACCACTTGAGAATTCAACTATTTCCACCCCCCCTTAATTTTTGGCCACTTGCATCCTCAACATGCTTGTGGCATGCACACCCACCACACTTAAAGCATGTTGGGATCAGTTACAAGTCCCTTTCCTATAAAATTCAACCAAGCTATTATTAGGGGGTTGTAAAGGTGGAATTTCCCAAACATGGATTTTGGGGTTCATTTTTAGTGCGTGAAATAATTTTCTATTCACTATTATAGTTTTGAAATTTTTCTGCACAGATGAACTCTATAATTTTCATTTTGTTGCGATCTTATATCTTTTTTGTTTACGAGGAAAAATGGGACTCACTAGTTTGGACCTGAACAAAAAAAAATTTTTGAACATCCAAAATGGGGATGCACAAATGCTGGGAGAGATAATTCCAAAGAGTATTTGTGATTCTTAAGGATAGGCAAAAAAGTGGGTTGTTTGGTTCTGGTAAATATCCAACCACTTGAGAATTCAACTTTTTCGACCCCCCCATATTTTTTGCCACTTGCTTCCTCAACATGCTTGTGGCATGCACACCCACTACACTTAAAGCATGTTGGGATCAGTTAGAAGTCCCTTTCCTATAAAATTCCACCAAGCTATTATTAGGGGGTTGTACTAGTGGAATTTCCCAAACATGGATTTTGGGGTTCATTTTTAGTGCGTGAAATAATTTTCTATTCATTATTATAGTTTTCAAATTTTTTTGCACACATGAACTCTAAAATTTTCATTTTGTTGCGCTCTTATATCTTTTTTGTTTACGAGGAAATATGTGAGTCACAAGTTTGGACCTGAAAAAAACAAAAATTTTGAAAATCCAAAAATGGGGATGCACAAATGCATGGAGAGATAATTCCAAAGAGTCTTTGTGATTTTTAAGGATAGGCAAAGAAGTGGGTTGTTGAGCTCTTGTAAATATCCAACCACTTGAGAATTCAACTTTTTCTACCCCCCCCCCCCCCCCCCCCCCCCCCCAATTTTTGGCCACTTGCATCCTCAACATGCTTGTGGCATGCACACCCACCACACCTAAAGCATGTTGGGATCAGTTACAAGTCCCTTTCCTATAAAATTCCACCAAGCTATTATTAGGGGGTTGTACTAGTGGAATTTCCCAAACATGGATTTTGGGGTTCATTTTTAGTGCGTGATATAATTTTCTATTTATTATTATAGTTTTCAAATTTTTTTGCACACATGAACTCTAAAATTTTCATTTTGTTGTGATCTTATATGTTTTTTGTTTACGAGGAAAAATGGGAGTCACAAGTTTGTTCCTGAAAAAAAAAAAAATTTGAACATCCAAAATGGGATGCACAAATGCTGAGAGCGATAATTCCAAAGACTATCTGTGATTTTTAAGGATAGGCAAAAAAGTGGGTTGTTTGGCTCTGGTTAATATCCAACCACTTGAGAATTCAACTATTCCCACCCCCCCTTAATTTTTGGCCACTTGCATCCTCAACATGCTTGTGGCATGCACACCCACCACACTTAAAGCATGTTGGGATCAGTTACAAGTCCCTTTCCTATAAAATTCAACCAAGCTATTATTAGGGGGTTGTAAAGGTGGAATTTCCCAAACATGGATTTTGGGGTTCATTTTTAGTGCGTGAAATAATTTTCTATTCACTATTATAGTTTTGAAATTTTTCTGCACAGATGAACTCTATAATTTTCATTTTGTTGCGATCTTATATCTTTTTTGTTTACGAGGAAAAATGGGACTCACTAGTTTGGACCTGAACAAAAAAAATTTTTTGAACATCCAAAATGGGGATGCACAAATGCTGGGAGAGATAATTCCAAAGAGTATTTGTGATTCTTAAGGATAGGCAAAAAAGTGGGTTGTTTGGTTCTGGTAAATATCCAACCACTTGAGAATTCAACTTTTTCGACCCCCCCATATTTTTTGCCACTTGCTTCCTCAACATGCTTGTGGCATGCACACCCACTACACTTAAAGCATGTTGGGATCAGTTAGAAGTCCCTTTCCTATAAAATTCCACCAAGCTATTATTAGGGGGTTGTACTAGTGGAATTTCCCAAACATGGATTTTGGGGTTCATTTTTAGTGCGTGAAATAATTTTCTATTCATTATTATAGTTTTCAAATTTTTTTGCACACATGAACTCTAAAATTTTCATTTTGTTGCGCTCTTATATCTTTTTTGTTTACGAGGAAATATGTGAGTCACAAGTTTGGACCTGAAAAAAACAAAAATTTTGAAAATCCAAAAATGGGGATGCACAAATGCATGGAGAGATAATTCCAAAGAGTCTTTGTGATTTTTAAGGATAGGCAAAGAAGTGGGTTGTTGAGCTCTTGTAAATATCCAACCACTTGAGAATTCAACTTTTTCTACCCCCCCCCCCCCCCCCCCCCCCCCCCCCCCCCCCCCCCCCCAATTTTTGGCCACTTGCATCCTCAACATGCTTGTGGCATGCACACCCACCACACCTAAAGCATGTTGGGATCAGTTACAAGTCCCTTTCCTATAAAATTCCACCAAGCTATTATTAGGGGGTTGTACTAGTGGAATTTCCCAAACATGGATTTTGGGGTTCATTTTTAGTGCGTGATATAATTTTCTATTTATTATTATAGTTTTCAAATTTTTTTGCACACATGAACTCTAAAATTTTCATTTTGTTGTGATCTTATATGTTTTTTGTTTACGAGGAAAAATGGGAGTCACAAGTTTGTTCCTGAAAAAAAAAAAAATTTGAACATCCAAAATGGGATGCACAAATGCTGAGAGCGATAATTCCAAAGACTATCTGTGATTTTTAAGGATAGGCAAAAAAGTGGGTTGTTTGGCTCTGGTTAATATCCAACCACTTGAGAATTCAACTATTTCCACCCCCCCTTAATTTTTGGCCACTTGCATCCTCAACATGCTTGTGGCATGCACACCCACCACACTTAAAGCATGTTGGGATCAGTTACAAGTCTCTTTCCTATAAAATTCAACCAAGCTATTATTAGGGGGTTGTAAAGGTGGAATTTCCCAAACATGGATTTTGGGGTTCATTTTTAGTGCGTGAAATAATTTTCTATTCACTATTATAGTTTTGAAATTTTTCTGCACAGATGAACTCTATAATTTTCATTTTGTTGCGATCTTATATCTTTTTTGTTTACGAGGAAAAATGGGACTCACTAGTTTGGACCTGAACAAAAAAAATTTTTTGAACATCCAAAATGGGGATGCACAAATGCTGGGAGAGATAATTCCAAAGAGTATTTGTGATTCTTAAGGATAGGCAAAAAAGTGGGTTGTTTGGTTCTGGTAAATATCCAACCACTTGAGAATTCAACTTTTTCGACCCCCCCATATTTTTTGCCACTTGCTTCCTCAACATGCTTGTGGCATGCACACCCACTACACTTAAAGCATGTTGGGATCAGTTAGAAGTCCCTTTCCTATAAAATTCCACCAAGCTATTATTAGGGGGTTGTACTAGTGGAATTTCCCAAACATGGATTTTGGGGTTCATTTTTAGTGCGTGAAATAATTTTCTATTCATTATTATAGTTTTCAAATTTTTTTGCACACATGAACTCTAAAATTTTCATTTTGTTGCGCTCTTATATCTTTTTTGTTTACGAGGAAATATGTGAGTCACAAGTTTGGACCTGAAAAAAACAAAAATTTTGAAAATCCAAAAATGGGGATGCACAAATGCATGGAGAGATAATTCCAAAGAGTCTTTGTGATTTTTAAGGATAGGCAAAGAAGTGGGTTGTTGAGCTCTTGTAAATATCCAACCACTTGAGAATTCAACTTTTTCTACCCCCCCCCCCCCCCCCCCCCCCCCAATTTTTGGCCACTTGCATCCTCAACATGCTTGTGGCATGCACACCCACCACACCTAAAGCATGTTGGGATCAGTTACAAGTCCCTTTCCTATAAAATTCCACCAAGCTATTATTAGGGGGTTGTACTAGTGGAATTTCCCAAACATGGATTTTGGGGTTCATTTTTAGTGCGTGATATAATTTTCTATTTATTATTATAGTTTTCAAATTTTTTTGCACACATGAACTCTAAAATTTTCATTTTGTTGTGATCTTATATGTTTTTTGTTTACGAGGAAAAATGGGAGTCACAAGTTTGTTCCTGAAAAAAAAAAAAATTTGAACATCCAAAATGGGATGCACAAATGCTGAGAGCGATAATTCCAAAGACTATCTGTGATTTTTAAGGATAGGCAAAAAAGTGGGTTGTTTGGCTCTGGTTAATATCCAACCACTTGAGAATTCAACTATTTCCACCCCCCCTTAATTTTTGGCCACTTGCATCCTCAACATGCTTGTGGCATGCACACCCACCACACTTAAAGCATGTTGGGATCAGTTACAAGTCCCTTTCCTATAAAATTCAACCAAGCTATTATTAGGGGGTTGTAAAGGTGGAATTTCCCAAACATGGATTTTGGGGTTCATTTTTAGTGCGTGAAATAATTTTCTATTCACTATTATAGTTTTGAAATTTTTCTGCACAGATGAACTCTATAATTTTCATTTTGTTGCGATCTTATATCTTTTTTGTTTACGAGGAAAAATGGGACTCACTAGTTTGGACCTGAACAAAAAAAAATTTTTGAACATCCAAAATGGGGATGCACAAATGCTGGGAGAGATAATTCCAAAGAGTATTTGTGATTCTTAAGGATAGGCAAAAAAGTGGGTTGTTTGGTTCTGGTAAATATCCAACCACTTGAGAATTCAACTTTTTCGACCCCCCCATATTTTTTGCCACTTGCTTCCTCAACATGCTTGTGGCATGCACACCCACTACACTTAAAGCATGTTGGGATCAGTTAGAAGTCCCTTTCCTATAAAATTCCACCAAGCTATTATTAGGGGGTTGTACTAGTGGAATTTCCCAAACATGGATTTTGGGGTTCATTTTTAGTGCGTGAAATAATTTTCTATTCATTATTATAGTTTTCAAATTTTTTTGCACACATGAACTCTAAAATTTTCATTTTGTTGCGCTCTTATATCTTTTTTGTTTACGAGGAAATATGTGAGTCACAAGTTTGGACCTGAAAAAAACAAAAATTTTGAAAATCCAAAAATGGGGATGCACAAATGCATGGAGAGATAATTCCAAAGAGTCTTTGTGATTTTTAAGGATAGGCAAAGAAGTGGGTTGTTGAGCTCTTGTAAATATCCAACCACTTGAGAATTCAACTTTTTCTACCCCCCCCCAATTTTTGGCCACTTGCATCCTCAACATGCTTGTGGCATGCACACCCACCACACCTAAAGCATGTTGGGATCAGTTACAAGTCCCTTTCCTATAAAATTCCACCAAGCTATTATTAGGGGGTTGTACTAGTGGAATTTCCCAAACATGGATTTTGGGGTTCATTTTTAGTGCGTGATATAATTTTCTATTTATTATTATAGTTTTCAAATTTTTTTGCACACATGAACTCTAAAATTTTCATTTTGTTGTGATCTTATATGTTTTTTGTTTACGAGGAAAAATGGGAGTCACAAGTTTGTTCCTGAAAAAAAAAAAAATTTGAACATCCAAAATGGGATGCACAAATGCTGAGAGAGATAATTCCAAAGACTATCTGTGATTTTTAAGGATAGGCAAAAAAGTGGGTTGTTTGGCTCTGGTTAATATCCAACCACTTGAGAATTCAACTATTTCCACCCCCCCTTAATTTTTGGCCACTTGCATGCTCAACATGCTTGTGGCATGCACACCCACCACACTTAAAGCATGTTGGGATCAGTTACAAGTCCCTTTCCTATAAAATTCAACCAAGCTATTATTAGGGGGTTGTAAAGGTGGAATTTCCCAAACATGGATTTTGGGGTTCATTTTTAGTGCGTGAAATAATTTTCTATTCACTATTATAGTTTTGAAATTTTTCTGCACAGATGAACTCTATAATTTTCATTTTGTTGCGATCTTATATCTTTTTTGTTTACGAGGAAAAATGGGACTCACTAGTTTGGACCTGAACAAAAAAAAATTTTTGAACATCCAAAATGGGGATGCACAAATGCTGGGAGAGATAATTCCAAAGAGTATTTTTGATTCTTAAGGATAGGCAAAAAAGTGGGTTGTTTGGTTCTGGTAAATATCCAACCACTTGAGAATTCAACTTTTTCGACCCCCCCATATTTTTTGCCACTTGCTTCCTCAACATGCTTGTGGCATGCACACCCACTACACTTAAAGCATGTTGGGATCAGTTAGAAGTCCCTTTCCTATAAAATTCCACCAAGCTATTATTAGGGGGTTGTACTAGTGGAATTTCCCAAACATGGATTTTGGGGTTCATTTTTAGTGCGTGAAATAATTTTCTATTCATTATTATAGTTTTCAAATTTTTTTGCACACATGAACTCTAAAATTTTCATTTTGTTGCGCTCTTATATCTTTTTTGTTTACGAGGAAATATGTGAGTCACAAGTTTGGACCTGAAAAAAACAAAAATTTTGAAAATCCAAAAATGGGGATGCACAAATGCATGGAGAGATAATTCCAAAGAGTCTTTGTGATTTTTAAGGATAGGCAAAGAAGTGGGTTGTTGAGCTCTTGTAAATATCCAACCACTTGAGAATTCAACTTTTTCTACCCCCCCCCCCCCCCCCCCCCCAATTTTTGGCCACTTGCATCCTCAACATGCTTGTGGCATGCACACCCACCACACCTAAAGCATGTTGGGATCAGTTACAAGTCCCTTTCCTATAAAATTCCACCAAGCTATTATTAGGGGGTTGTACTAGTGGAATTTCCCAAACATGGATTTTGGGGTTCATTTTTAGTGCGTGATATAATTTTCTATTTATTATTATAGTTTTCAAATTTTTTTGCACACATGAACTCTAAAATTTTCATTTTGTTGTGATCTTATATGTTTTTTGTTTACGAGGAAAAATGGGAGTCACAAGTTTGTTCCTGAAAAAAAAAAAAATTTGAACATCCAAAATGGGATGCACAAATGCTGAGAGAGATAATTCCAAAGACTATCTGTGATTTTTAAGGATAGGCAAAAAAGTGGGTTGTTTGGCTCTGGTTAATATCCAACCACTTGAGAATTCAACTATTTCCACCCCCCCTTAATTTTTGGCCACTTGCATGCTCAACATGCTTGTGGCATGCACACCCACCACACTTAAAGCATGTTGGGATCAGTTACAAGTCCCTTTCCTATAAAATTCAACCAAGCTATTATTAGGGGGTTGTAAAGGTGGAATTTCCCAAACATGGATTTTGGGGTTCATTTTTAGTGCGTGAAATAATTTTCTATTCACTATTATAGTTTTGAAATTTTTCTGCACAGATGAACTCTATAATTTTCATTTTGTTGCGATCTTATATCTTTTTTGTTTACGAGGAAAAATGGGACTCACTAGTTTGGACCTGAACAAAAAAAAATTTTTGAACATCCAAAATGGGGATGCACAAATGCTGGGAGAGATAATTCCAAAGAGTATTTTTGATTCTTAAGGATAGGCAAAAAAGTGGGTTGTTTGGTTCTGGTAAATATCCAACCACTTGAGAATTCAACTTTTTCGACCCCCCCATATTTTTTGCCACTTGCTTCCTCAACATGCTTGTGGCATGCACACCCACTACACTTAAAGCATGTTGGGATCAGTTAGAAGTCCCTTTCCTATAAAATTCCACCAAGCTATTATTAGGGGGTTGTACTAGTGGAATTTCCCAAACATGGATTTTGGGGTTCATTTTTAGTGCGTGAAATAATTTTCTATTCATTATTATAGTTTTCAAATTTTTTTGCACACATGAACTCTAAAATTTTCATTTTGTTGCGCTCTTATATCTTTTTTGTTTACGAGGAAATATGTGAGTCACAAGTTTGGACCTGAAAAAAACAAAAATTTTGAAAATCCAAAAATGGGGATGCACAAATGCATGGAGAGATAATTCCAAAGAGTCTTTGTGATTTTTAAGGATAGGCAAAGAAGTGGGTTGTTGAGCTCTTGTAAATATCCAACCACTTGAGAATTCAACTTTTTCTACCCCCCCCCCCCCCCCCCCCCCCCCCAATTTTTGGCCACTTGCATCCTCAACATGCTTGTGGCATGCACACCCACCACACCTAAAGCATGTTGGGATCAGTTACAAGTCCCTTTCCTATAAAATTCCACCAAGCTATTATTAGGGGGTTGTACTAGTGGAATTTCCCAAACATGGATTTTGGGGTTCATTTTTAGTGCGTGATATAATTTTCTATTTATTATTATAGTTTTCAAATTTTTTTGCACACATGAACTCTAAAATTTTCATTTTGTTGTGATCTTATATGTTTTTTGTTTACGAGGAAAAATGGGAGTCACAAGTTTGTTCCTGAAAAAAAAAAAAATTTGAACATCCAAAATGGGATGCACAAATGCTGAGAGCGATAATTCCAAAGACTATCTGTGATTTTTAAGGATAGGCAAAAAAGTGGGTTGTTTGGCTCTGGTTAATATCCAACCACTTGAGAATTCAACTATTCCCACCCCCCCTTAATTTTTGGCCACTTGCATCCTCAACATGCTTGTGGCATGCACACCCACCACACTTAAAGCATGTTGGGATCAGTTACAAGTCCCTTTCCTATAAAATTCAACCAAGCTATTATTAGGGGGTTGTAAAGGTGGAATTTCCCAAACATGGATTTTGGGGTTCATTTTTAGTGCGTGAAATAATTTTCTATTCACTATTATAGTTTTGAAATTTTTCTGCACAGATGAACTCTATAATTTTCATTTTGTTGCGATCTTATATCTTTTTTGTTTACGAGGAAAAATGGGACTCACTAGTTTGGACCTGAACAAAAAAAATTTTTTGAACATCCAAAATGGGGATGCACAAATGCTGGGAGAGATAATTCCAAAGAGTATTTGTGATTCTTAAGGATAGGCAAAAAAGTGGGTTGTTTGGTTCTGGTAAATATCCAACCACTTGAGAATTCAACTTTTTCGACCCCCCCATATTTTTTGCCACTTGCTTCCTCAACATGCTTGTGGCATGCACACCCACTACACTTAAAGCATGTTGGGATCAGTTAGAAGTCCCTTTCCTATAAAATTCCACCAAGCTATTATTAGGGGGTTGTACTAGTGGAATTTCCCAAACATGGATTTTGGGGTTCATTTTTAGTGCGTGAAATAATTTTCTATTCATTATTATAGTTTTCAAATTTTTTTGCACACATGAACTCTAAAATTTTCATTTTGTTGCGCTCTTATATCTTTTTTGTTTACGAGGAAATATGTGAGTCACAAGTTTGGACCTGAAAAAAACAAAAATTTTGAAAATCCAAAAATGGGGATGCACAAATGCATGGAGAGATAATTCCAAAGAGTCTTTGTGATTTTTAAGGATAGGCAAAGAAGTGGGTTGTTGAGCTCTTGTAAATATCCAACCACTTGAGAATTCAACTTTTTCTACCCCCCCCCCCCAATTTTTGGCCACTTGCATCCTCAACATGCTTGTGGCATGCACACCCACCACACCTAAAGCATGTTGGGATCAGTTACAAGTCCCTTTCCTATAAAATTCCACCAAGCTATTATTAGGGGGTTGTACTAGTGGAATTTCCCAAACATGGATTTTGGGGTTCATTTTTAGTGCGTGATATAATTTTCTATTTATTATTATAGTTTTCAAATTTTTTTGCACACATGAACTCTAAAATTTTCATTTTGTTGTGATCTTATATGTTTTTTGTTTACGAGGAAAAATGGGAGTCACAAGTTTGTTCCTGAAAAAAAAAAAAATTTGAACATCCAAAATGGGATGCACAAATGCTGAGAGAGATAATTCCAAAGACTATCTGTGATTTTTAAGGATAGGCAAAAAAGTGGGTTGTTTGGCTCTGGTTAATATCCAACCACTTGAGAATTCAACTATTTCCACCCCCCCTTAATTTTTGGCCACTTGCATCCTCAACATGCTTGTGGCATGCACACCCACCACACTTAAAGCATGTTGGGATCAGTTACAAGTCCCTTTCCTATAAAATTCAACCAAGCTATTATTAGGGGGTTGTAAAGGTGGAATTTCCCAAACATGGATTTTGGGGTTCATTTTTAGTGCGTGAAATAATTTTCTATTCACTATTATAGTTTTGAAATTTTTCTGCACAGATGAACTCTATAATTTTCATTTTGTTGCGATCTTATATCTTTTTTGTTTACGAGGAAAAATGGGACTCACTAGTTTGGACCTGAACAAAAAAAAATTTTTGAACATCCAAAATGGGGATGCACAAATGCTGGGAGAGATAATTCCAAAGAGTATTTGTGATTCTTAAGGATAGGCAAAAAAGTGGGTTGTTTGGTTCTGGTAAATATCCAACCACTTGAGAATTCAACTTTTTCGACCCCCCCATATTTTTTGCCACTTGCTTCCTCAACATGCTTGTGGCATGCACACCCACTACACTTAAAGCATGTTGGGATCAGTTAGAAGTCCCTTTCCTATAAAATTCCACCAAGCTATTATTAGGGGGTTGTACTAGTGGAATTTCCCAAACATGGATTTTGGGGTTCATTTTTAGTGCGTGAAATAATTTTCTATTCATTATTATAGTTTTCAAATTTTTTTGCACACATGAACTCTAAAATTTTCATTTTGTTGCGCTCTTATATCTTTTTTGTTTACGAGGAAATATGTGAGTCACAAGTTTGGACCTGAAAAAAACAAAAATTTTGAAAATCCAAAAATGGGGATGCACAAATGCATGGAGAGATAATTCCAAAGAGTCTTTGTGATTTTTAAGGATAGGCAAAGAAGTGGGTTGTTGAGCTCTTGTAAATATCCAACCACTTGAGAATTCAACTTTTTCTACCCCCCCCCAATTTTTGGCCACTTGCATCCTCAACATGCTTGTGGCATGCACACCCACCACACCTAAAGCATGTTGGGATCAGTTACAAGTCCCTTTCCTATAAAATTCCACCAAGCTATTATTAGGGGGTTGTACTAGTGGAATTTCCCAAACATGGATTTTGGGGTTCATTTTTAGTGCGTGATATAATTTTCTATTTATTATTATAGTTTTCAAATTTTTTTGCACACATGAACTCTAAAATTTTCATTTTGTTGTGATCTTATATGTTTTTTGTTTACGAGGAAAAATGGGAGTCACAAGTTTGTTCCTGAAAAAAAAAAAAATTTGAACATCCAAAATGGGATGCACAAATGCTGAGAGAGATAATTCCAAAGACTATCTGTGATTTTTAAGGATAGGCAAAAAAGTGGGTTGTTTGGCTCTGGTTAATATCCAACCACTTGAGAATTCAACTATTTCCACCCCCCCTTAATTTTTGGCCACTTGCATCCTCAACATGCTTGTGGCATGCACACCCACCACACTTAAAGCATGTTGGGATCAGTTACAAGTCCCTTTCCTATAAAATTCAACCAAGCTATTATTAGGGGGTTGTAAAGGTGGAATTTCCCAAACATGGATTTTGGGGTTCATTTTTAGTGCGTGAAATAATTTTCTATTCACTATTATAGTTTTGAAATTTTTCTGCACAGATGAACTCTATAATTTTCATTTTGTTGCGATCTTATATCTTTTTTGTTTACGAGGAAAAATGGGACTCACTAGTTTGGACCTGAACAAAAAAAAATTTTTGAACATCCAAAATGGGGATGCACAAATGCTGGGAGAGATAATTCCAAAGAGTATTTGTGATTCTTAAGGATAGGCAAAAAAGTGGGTTGTTTGGTTCTGGTAAATATCCAACCACTTGAGAATTCAACTTTTTCGACCCCCCCATATTTTTTGCCACTTGCTTCCTCAACATGCTTGTGGCATGCACACCCACTACACTTAAAGCATGTTGGGATCAGTTAGAAGTCCCTTTCCTATAAAATTCCACCAAGCTATTATTAGGGGGTTGTACTAGTGGAATTTCCCAAACATGGATTTTGGGGTTCATTTTTAGTGCGTGAAATAATTTTCTATTCATTATTATAGTTTTCAAATTTTTTTGCACACATGAACTCTAAAATTTTCATTTTGTTGCGCTCTTATATCTTTTTTGTTTACGAGGAAATATGTGAGTCACAAGTTTGGACCTGAAAAAAACAAAAATTTTGAAAATCCAAAAATGGGGATGCACAAATGCATGGAGAGATAATTCCAAAGAGTCTTTGTGATTTTTAAGGATAGGCAAAGAAGTGGGTTGTTGAGCTCTTGTAAATATCCAACCACTTGAGAATTCAACTTTTTCTACCCCCCCCCAATTTTTGGCCACTTGCATCCTCAACATGCTTGTGGCATGCACACCCACCACACCTAAAGCATGTTGGGATCAGTTACAAGTCCCTTTCCTATAAAATTCCACCAAGCTATTATTAGGGGGTTGTACTAGTGGAATTTCCCAAACATGGATTTTGGGGTTCATTTTTAGTGCGTGATATAATTTTCTATTTATTATTATAGTTTTCAAATTTTTTTGCACACATGAACTCTAAAATTTTCATTTTGTTGTGATCTTATATGTTTTTTGTTTACGAGGAAAAATGGGAGTCACAAGTTTGTTCCTGAAAAAAAAAAAAATTTGAACATCCAAAATGGGATGCACAAATGCTGAGAGAGATAATTCCAAAGACTATCTGTGATTTTTAAGGATAGGCAAAAAAGTGGGTTGTTTGGCTCTGGTTAATATCCAACCACTTGAGAATTCAACTATTTCCACCCCCCCTTAATTTTTGGCCACTTGCATCCTCAACATGCTTGTGGCATGCACACCCACCACACTTAAAGCATGTTGGGATCAGTTACAAGTCCCTTTCCTATAAAATTCAACCAAGCTATTATTAGGGGGTTGTAAAGGTGGAATTTCCCAAACATGGATTTTGGGGTTCATTTTTAGTGCGTGAAATAATTTTCTATTCACTATTATAGTTTTGAAATTTTTCTGCACAGATGAACTCTATAATTTTCATTTTGTTGCGATCTTATATCTTTTTTGTTTACGAGGAAAAATGGGACTCACTAGTTTGGACCTGAACAAAAAAAAATTTTTGAACATCCAAAATGGGGATGCACAAATGCTGGGAGAGATAATTCCAAAGAGTATTTGTGATTCTTAAGGATAGGCAAAAAAGTGGGTTGTTTGGTTCTGGTAAATATCCAACCACTTGAGAATTCAACTTTTTCGACCCCCCCATATTTTTTGCCACTTGCTTCCTCAACATGCTTGTGGCATGCACACCCACTACACTTAAAGCATGTTGGGATCAGTTAGAAGTCCCTTTCCTATAAAATTCCACCAAGCTATTATTAGGGGGTTGTACTAGTGGAATTTCCCAAACATGGATTTTGGGGTTCATTTTTAGTGCGTGAAATAATTTTCTATTCATTATTATAGTTTTCAAATTTTTTTGCACACATGAACTCTAAAATTTTCATTTTGTTGCGCTCTTATATCTTTTTTGTTTACGAGGAAATATGTGAGTCACAAGTTTGGACCTGAAAAAAACAAAAATTTTGAAAATCCAAAAATGGGGATGCACAAATGCATGGAGAGATAATTCCAAAGAGTCTTTGTGATTTTTAAGGATAGGCAAAGAAGTGGGTTGTTGAGCTCTTGTAAATATCCAACCACTTGAGAATTCAACTTTTTCTACCCCCCCCCAATTTTTGGCCACTTGCATCCTCAACATGCTTGTGGCATGCACACCCACCACACCTAAAGCATGTTGGGATCAGTTACAAGTCCCTTTCCTATAAAATTCCACCAAGCTATTATTAGGGGGTTGTACTAGTGGAATTTCCCAAACATGGATTTTGGGGTTCATTTTTAGTGCGTGATATAATTTTCTATTTATTATTATAGTTTTCAAATTTTTTTGCACACATGAACTCTAAAATTTTCATTTTGTTGTGATCTTATATGTTTTTTGTTTACGAGGAAAAATGGGAGTCACAAGTTTGTTCCTGAAAAAAAAAAAAATTTGAACATCCAAAATGGGATGCACAAATGCTGAGAGAGATAATTCCAAAGACTATCTGTGATTTTTAAGGATAGGCAAAAAAGTGGGTTGTTTGGCTCTGGTTAATATCCAACCACTTGAGAATTCAACTATTTCCACCCCCCCTTAATTTTTGGCCACTTGCATCCTCAACATGCTTGTGGCATGCACACCCACCACACTTAAAGCATGTTGGGATCAGTTACAAGTCCCTTTCCTATAAAATTCAACCAAGCTATTATTAGGGGGTTGTAAAGGTGGAATTTCCCAAACATGGATTTTGGGGTTCATTTTTAGTGCGTGAAATAATTTTCTATTCACTATTATAGTTTTGAAATTTTTCTGCACAGATGAACTCTATAATTTTCATTGTGTTGCGATCTTATATCTTTTTTGTTTACGAGGAAAAATGGGACTCACTAGTTTGGACCTGAACAAAAAAAAATTTTTGAACATCCAAAATGGGGATGCACAAATGCTGGGAGAGATAATTCCAAAGAGTATTTGTGATTCTTAAGGATAGGCAAAAAAGTGGGTTGTTTGGTTCTGGTAAATATCCAACCACTTGAGAATTCAACTTTTTCGACCCCCCCATATTTTTTGCCACTTGCTTCCTCAACATGCTTGTGGCATGCACACCCACTACACTTAAAGCATGTTGGGATCAGTTAGAAGTCCCTTTCCTATAAAATTCCACCAAGCTATTATTAGGGGGTTGTACTAGTGGAATTTCCCAAACATGGATTTTGGGGTTCATTTTTAGTGCGTGAAATAATTTTCTATTCATTATTATAGTTTTCAAATTTTTTTGCACACATGAACTCTAAAATTTTCATTTTGTTGCGCTCTTATATCTTTTTTGTTTACGAGGAAATATGTGAGTCACAAGTTTGGACCTGAAAAAAACAAAAATTTTGAAAATCCAAAAATGGGGATGCACAAATGCATGGAGAGATAATTCCAAAGAGTCTTTGTGATTTTTAAGGATAGGCAAAGAAGTGGGTTGTTGAGCTCTTGTAAATATCCAACCACTTGAGAATTCAACTTTTTCTACCCCCCCCCCCCCCCCCCCCCCCCCCAATTTTTGGCCACTTGCATCCTCAACATGCTTGTGGCATGCACACCCACCACACCTAAAGCATGTTGGGATCAGTTACAAGTCCCTTTCCTATAAAATTCCACCAAGCTATTATTAGGGGGTTGTACTAGTGGAATTTCCCAAACATGGATTTTGGGGTTCATTTTTAGTGCGTGATATAATTTTCTATTTATTATTATAGTTTTCAAATTTTTTTGCACACATGAACTCTAAAATTTTCATTTTGTTGTGATCTTATATGTTTTTTGTTTACGAGGAAAAATGGGAGTCACAAGTTTGTTCCTGAAAAAAAAAAAAATTTGAACATCCAAAATGGGATGCACAAATGCTGAGAGAGATAATTCCAAAGACTATCTGTGATTTTTAAGGATAGGCAAAAAAGTGGGTTGTTTGGCTCTGGTTAATATCCAACCACTTGAGAATTCAACTATTTCCACCCCCCCTTAATTTTTGGCCACTTGCATCCTCAACATGCTTGTGGCATGCACACCCACCACACTTAAAGCATGTTGGGATCAGTTACAAGTCCCTTTCCTATAAAATTCAACCAAGCTATTATTAGGGGGTTGTAAAGGTGGAATTTCCCAAACATGGATTTTGGGGTTCATTTTTAGTGCGTGAAATAATTTTCTATTCACTATTATAGTTTTGAAATTTTTCTGCACAGATGAACTCTATAATTTTCATTTTGTTGCGATCTTATATCTTTTTTGTTTACGAGGAAAAATGGGACTCACTAGTTTGGACCTGAACAAAAAAAAAATTTTGAACATCCAAAATGGGGATGCACAAATGCTGGGAGAGATAATTCCAAAGAGTATTTGTGATTCTTAAGGATAGGCAAAAAAGTGGGTTGTTTGGTTCTGGTAAATATCCAACCACTTGAGAATTCAACTTTTTCGACCCCCCCATATTTTTTGCCACTTGCTTCCTCAACATGCTTGTGGCATGCACACCCACTACACTTAAAGCATGTTGGGATCAGTTAGAAGTCCCTTTCCTATAAAATTCCACCAAGCTATTATTAGGGGGTTGTACTAGTGGAATTTCCCAAACATGGATTTTGGGGTTCATTTTTAGTGCGTGAAATAATTTTCTATTCATTATTATAGTTTTCAAATTTTTTTGCACACATGAACTCTAAAATTTTCATTTTGTTGCGCTCTTATATCTTTTTTGTTTACGAGGAAATATGTGAGTCACAAGTTTGGACCTGAAAAAAACAAAAATTTTGAAAATCCAAAAATGGGGATGCACAAATGCATGGAGAGATAATTCCAAAGAGTCTTTGTGATTTTTAAGGATAGGCAAAGAAGTGGGTTGTTGAGCTCTTGTAAATATCCAACCACTTGAGAATTCAACTTTTTCTACCCCCCCCCCAATTTTTGGCCACTTGCATCCTCAACATGCTTGTGGCATGCACACCCACCACACCTAAAGCATGTTGGGATCAGTTACAAGTCCCTTTCCTATAAAATTCCACCAAGCTATTATTAGGGGGTTGTACTAGTGGAATTTCCCAAACATGGATTTTGGGGTTCATTTTTAGTGCGTGATATAATTTTCTATTTATTATTATAGTTTTCAAATTTTTTTGCACACATGAACTCTAAAATTTTCATTTTGTTGTGATCTTATATGTTTTTTGTTTACGAGGAAAAATGGGAGTCACAAGTTTGTTCCTGAAAAAAAAAAAAATTTGAACATCCAAAATGGGATGCACAAATGCTGAGAGAGATAATTCCAAAGACTATCTGTGATTTTTAAGGATAGGCAAAAAAGTGGGTTGTTTGGCTCTGGTTAATATCCAACCACTTGAGAATTCAACTATTTCCACCCCCCCTTAATTTTTGGCCACTTGCATCCTCAACATGCTTGTGGCATGCACACCCACCACACTTAAAGCATGTTGGGATCAGTTACAAGTCCCTTTCCTATAAAATTCAACCAAGCTATTATTAGGGGGTTGTAAAGGTGGAATTTCCCAAACATGGATTTTGGGGTTCATTTTTAGTGCGTGAAATAATTTTCTATTCACTATTATAGTTTTGAAATTTTTCTGCACAGATGAACTCTATAATTTTCATTTTGTTGCGATCTTATATCTTTTTTGTTTACGAGGAAAAATGGGACTCACTAGTTTGGACCTGAACAAAAAAAAATTTTTGAACATCCAAAATGGGGATGCACAAATGCTGGGAGAGATAATTCCAAAGAGTATTTGTGATTCTTAAGGATAGGCAAAAAAGTGGGTTGTTTGGTTCTGGTAAATATCCAACCACTTGAGAATTCAACTTTTTCGACCCCCCCATATTTTTTGCCACTTGCTTCCTCAACATGCTTGTGGCATGCACACCCACTACACTTAAAGCATGTTGGGATCAGTTAGAAGTCCCTTTCCTATAAAATTCCACCAAGCTATTATTAGGGGGTTGTACTAGTGGAATTTCCCAAACATGGATTTTGGGGTTCATTTTTAGTGCGTGAAATAATTTTCTATTCATTATTATAGTTTTCAAATTTTTTTGCACACATGAACTCTAAAATTTTCATTTTGTTGCGCTCTTATATCTTTTTTGTTTACGAGGAAATATGTGAGTCACAAGTTTGGACCTGAAAAAAACAAAAATTTTGAAAATCCAAAAATGGGGATGCACAAATGCATGGAGAGATAATTCCAAAGAGTCTTTGTGATTTTTAAGGATAGGCAAAGAAGTGGGTTGTTGAGCTCTTGTAAATATCCAACCACTTGAGAATTCAACTTTTTCTACCCCCCCCCCAATTTTTGGCCACTTGCATCCTCAACATGCTTGTGGCATGCACACCCACCACACCTAAAGCATGTTGGGATCAGTTACAAGTCCCTTTCCTATAAAATTCCACCAAGCTATTATTAGGGGGTTGTACTAGTGGAATTTCCCAAACATGGATTTTGGGGTTCATTTTTAGTGCGTGATATAATTTTCTATTTATTATTATAGTTTTCAAATTTTTTTGCACACATGAACTCTAAAATTTTCATTTTGTTGTGATCTTATATGTTTTTTGTTTACGAGGAAAAATGGGAGTCACAAGTTTGTTCCTGAAAAAAAAAAAAATTTGAACATCCAAAATGGGATGCACAAATGCTGAGAGAGATAATTCCAAAGACTATCTGTGATTTTTAAGGATAGGCAAAAAAGTGGGTTGTTTGGCTCTGGTTAATATCCAACCACTTGAGAATTCAACTATTTCCACCCCCCCTTAATTTTTGGCCGCTTGCATCCTCAACATGCTTGTGGCATGCACACCCACCACACTTAAAGCATGTTGGGATCAGTTACAAGTCCCTTTCCTATAAAATTCAACCAAGCTATTATTAGGGGGTTGTAAAGGTGGAATTTCCCAAACATGGATTTTGGGGTTCATTTTTAGTGCGTGAAATAATTTTCTATTCACTATTATAGTTTTGAAATTTTTCTGCACAGATGAACTCTATAATTTTCATTTTGTTGCGATCTTATATCTTTTTTGTTTACGAGGAAAAATGGGACTCACTAGTTTGGACCTGAACAAAAAAAAATTTTTGAACATCCAAAATGGGGATGCACAAATGCTGGGAGAGATAATTCCAAAGAGTATTTGTGATTCTTAAGGATAGGCAAAAAAGTGGGTTGTTTGGTTCTGGTAAATATCCAACCACTTGAGAATTCAACTTTTTCGACCCCCCCATATTTTTTGCCACTTGCTTCCTCAACATGCTTGTGGCATGCACACCCACTACACTTAAAGCATGTTGGGATCAGTTAGAAGTCCCTTTCCTATAAAATTCCACCAAGGTATTATTAGGGGGTTGTACTAGTGGAATTTCCCAAACATGGATTTTGGGGTTCATTTTTAGTGCGTGAAATAATTTTCTATTCATTATTATAGTTTTCAAATTTTTTTGCACACATGAACTCTAAAATTTTCATTTTGTTGCGCTCTTATATCTTTTTTGTTTACGAGGAAATATGTGAGTCACAAGTTTGGACCTGAAAAAAACAAAAATTTTGAAAATCCAAAAATGGGGATGCACAAATGCATGGAGAGATAATTCCAAAGAGTCTTTGTGATTTTTAAGGATAGGCAAAGAAGTGGGTTGTTGAGCTCTTGTAAATATCCAACCACTTGAGAATTCAACTTTTTCTACCCCCCCCCCCCCCCCCCCCCCCAATTTTTGGCCACTTGCATCCTCAACATGCTTGTGGCATGCACACCCACCACACCTAAAGCATGTTGGGATCAGTTACAAGTCCCTTTCCTATAAAATTCCACCAAGCTATTATTAGGGGGTTGTACTAGTGGAATTTCCCAAACATGGATTTTGGGGTTCATTTTTAGTGCGTGATATAATTTTCTATTTATTATTATAGTTTTCAAATTTTTTTGCACACATGAACTCTAAAATTTTCATTTTGTTGTGATCTTATATGTTTTTTGTTTACGAGGAAAAATGGGAGTCACAAGTTTGTTCCTGAAAAAAAAAAAAATTTGAACATCCAAAATGGGATGCACAAATGCTGAGAGAGATAATTCCAAAGACTATCTGTGATTTTTAAGGATAGGCAAAAAAGTGGGTTGTTTGGCTCTGGTTAATATCCAACCACTTGAGAATTCAACTATTTCCACCCCCCCTTAATTTTTGGCCACTTGCATCCTCAACATGCTTGTGGCATGCACACCCACCACACTTAAAGCATGTTGGGATCAGTTACAAGTCCCTTTCCTATAAAATTCAACCAAGCTATTATTAGGGGGTTGTAAAGGTGGAATTTCCCAAACATGGATTTTGGGGTTCATTTTTAGTGCGTGAAATAATTTTCTATTCACTATTATAGTTTTGAAATTTTTCTGCACAGATGAACTCTATAATTTTCATTTTGTTGCGATCTTATATCTTTTTTGTTTACGAGAAAAAATGGGACTCACTAGTTTGGACCTGAACAAAAAAAAATTTTTGAACATCCAAAATGGGGATGCACAAATGCTGGGAGAGATAATTCCAAAGAGTATTTGTGATTCTTAAGGATAGGCAAAAAAGTGGGTTGTTTGGTTCTGGTAAATATCCAACCACTTGAGAATTCAACTTTTTCGACCCCCCCATATTTTTTGCCACATGCTTCCTCAACATGCTTGTGGCATGCACACCCACTACACTTAAAGCATGTTGGGATCAGTTAGAAGTCCCTTTCCTATAAAATTCCACCAAGCTATTATTAGGGGGTTGTACTAGTGGAATTTCCCAAACATGGATTTTGGGGTTCATTTTTAGTGCGTGAAATAATTTTCTATTCATTATTATAGTTTTCAAATTTTTTTGCACACATGAACTCTAAAATTTTCATTTTGTTGCGCTCTTATATCTTTTTTGTTTACGAGGAAATATGTGAGTCACGAGTTTGGACCTGAAAAAAACAAAAATTTTGAAAATCCAAAAATGGGGATGCACAAATGCATGGAGAGATAATTCCAAAGAGTCTTTGTGATTTTTAAGGATAGGCAAAGAAGTGGGTTGTTGAGCTCTTGTAAATATCCAACCACTTGAGAATTCAACTTTTTCTACCCGCCCCCCAATTTTTGGCCACTTGCATCCTCAACATGCTTGTGGCATGCACACCCACCACACCTAAAGCATGTTGGGATCAGTTACAATTCCCTTTCCTATAAAATTCCACCAAGCTATTATTAGGGGGTTGTACTAGTGGAATTTCCCAAACATGGATTTTGGGGTTCATTTTTAGTGCGTGATATAATTTTCTATTTATTATTATAGTTTTCAAATTTTTTTGCACACATGAACTCTAAAATTTTCATTTTGTTGTGATCTTATATGTTTTTTGTTTACGAGGAAAAATGGGAGTCACAAGTTTGTTCCTGAAAAAAAAAAAAATTTGAACATCCAAAATGGGATGCACAAATGCTGAGAGAGATAATTCCAAAGACTATCTGTGATTTTTAAGGATAGGCAAAAAAGTGGGTTGTTTGGCTCTGGTTAATATCCAACCACTTGAGAATTCAACTATTTCCACCCCCCCTTAATTTTTGGCCACTTGCATCCTCAACATGCTTGTGGCATGCACACCCACCACACTTAAAGCATGTTGGGATCAGTTACAAGTCCCTTTCCTATAAAATTCAACCAAGCTATTATTAGGGGGTTGTAAAGGTGGAATTTCCCAAACATGGATTTTGGGGTTCATTTTTAGTGCGTGAAATAATTTTCTATTCACTATTATAGTTTTGAAATTTTTCTGCACAGATGAACTCTATAATTTTCATTTTGTTGCGATCTTATATCTTTTTTGTTTACGAGGAAAAATGGGACTCACTAGTTTGGACCTGAACAAAAAAAAATTTTTGAACATCCAAAATGGGGATGCACAAATGCTGGGAGAGATAATTCCAAAGAGTATTTGTGATTCTTAAGGATAGGCAAAAAAGTGGGTTGTTTGGTTCTGGTAAATATCCAACCACTTGAGAATTCAACTTTTTCGACCCCCCCATATTTTTTGCCACTTGCTTCCTCAACATGCTTGTGGCATGCACACCCACTACACTTAAAGCATGTTGGGATCAGTTAGAAGTCCCTTTCCTATAAAATTCCACCAAGGTATTATTAGGGGGTTGTACTAGTGGAATTTCCCAAACATGGATTTTGGGGTTCATTTTTAGTGCGTGAAATAATTTTCTATTCATTATTATAGTTTTCAAATTTTTTTGCACACATGAACTCTAAAATTTTCATTTTGTTGCGCTCTTATATCTTTTTTGTTTACGAGGAAATATGTGAGTCACGAAGTTTGGACCTGAAAAAAACAAAAATTTTGAAAATCCAAAAATGGGGATGCACAAATGCATGGAGAGATAATTCCAAAGAGTCTTTGTGATTTTTAAGGATAGGCAAAGAAGTGGGTTGTTGAGCTCTTGTAAATATCCAACCACTTGAGAATTCAACTTTTTCTACCCCCCCCCCCCAATTTTTGGCCACTTGCATCCTCAACATGCTTGTGGCATGCACACCCACCACACCTAAAGCATGTTGGGATCAGTTACAAGTCCCTTTCCTATAAAATTCCACCAAGCTATTATTAGGGGGTTGTACTAGTGGAATTTCCCAAACATGGATTTTGGGGTTCATTTTTAGTGCGTGATATAATTTTCTATTTATTATTATAGTTTTCAAATTTTTTTGCACACATGAACTCTAAAATTTTCATTTTGTTGTGATCTTATATGTTTTTTGTTTACGAGGAAAAATGGGAGTCACAAGTTTGTTCCTGAAAAAAAAAAAAATTTGAACATCCAAAATGGGATGCACAAATGCTGAGAGAGATAATTCCAAAGACTATCTGTGATTTTTAAGGATAGGCAAAAAAGTGGGTTGTTTGGCTCTGGTTAATATCCAACCACTTGAGAATTCAACTATTTCCACCCCCCCTTAATTTTTGGCCACTTGCATCCTCAACATGCTTGTGGCATGCACACCCACCACACTTAAAGCATGTTGGGATCAGTTACAAGTCCCTTTCCTATAAAATTCAACCAAGCTATTATTAGGGGGTTGTAAAGGTGGAATTTCCCAAACATGGATTTTGGGGTTCATTTTTAGTGCGTGAAATAATTTTCTATTCACTATTATAGTTTTGAAATTTTTCTGCACAGATGAACTCTATAATTTTCATTTTGTTGCGATCTTATATCTTTTTTGTTTACGAGGAAAAATGGGACTCACTAGTTTGGACCTGAACAAAAAAAAATTTTTGAACATCCAAAATGGGGATGCACAAATGCTGGGAGAGATAATTCCAAAGAGTATTTGTGATTCTTAAGGATAGGCAAAAAAGTGGGTTGTTTGGTTCTGGTAAATATCCAACCACTTGAGAATTCAACTTTTTCGACCCCCCCATATTTTTTGCCACTTGCTTCCTCAACATGCTTGTGGCATGCACACCCACTACACTTAAAGCATGTTGGGATCAGTTAGAAGTCCCTTTCCTATAAAATTCCACCAAGCTATTATTAGGGGGTTGTACTAGTGGAATTTCCCAAACATGGATTTTGGGGTTCATTTTTAGTGCGTGAAATAATTTTCTATTCATTATTATAGTTTTCAAATTTTTTTGCACACATGAACTCTAAAATTTTCATTTTGTTGCGCTCTTATATCTTTTTTGTTTACGAGGAAATATGTGAGTCACGAAGTTTGGACCTGAAAAAAACAAAAATTTTGAAAATCCAAAAATGGGGATGCACAAATGCATGGAGAGATAATTCCAAAGAGTCTTTGTGATTTTTAAGGATAGGCAAAGAAGTGGGTTGTTGAGCTCTTGTAAATATCCAACCACTTGAGAATTCAACTTTTTCTACCCCCCCCCCAATTTTTGGCCACTTGCATCCTCAACATGCTTGTGGCATGCACACCCACCACACCTAAAGCATGTTGGGATCAGTTACAAGTCCCTTTCCTATAAAATTCCACCAAGCTATTATTAGGGGGTTGTACTAGTGGAATTATCCAAACATGGATTTTGGGGTTCATTTTTAGTGCGTGATATAATTTTCTATTTATTATTATAGTTTTCAAATTTTTTTGCTCACATAAACTCTAAAATTTTCATTTTGTTGTGATCTTATATGTTTTTTGTTTACGAGGAAAAATGGGAGTCACAAGTTTGTTCCTGAAAAAAAAAAAAATTTGAACATCCAAAATGGGATGCACAAATGCTGAGAGAGATAATTCCAAAGACTATCTGTGATTTTTAAGGATAGGCAAAAAAGTGGGTTGTTTGGCTCTGGTTAATATCCAACCACTTGAGAATTCAACTATTTCCACCCCCCCTTAATTTTTGGCCACTTGCATCCTCAACATGCTTGTGGCATGCACACCCACCACACTTAAAGCATGTTGGGATCAGTTACAAGTCCCTTTCCTATAAAATTCAACCAAGCTATTATTAGGGGGTTGTAAAGGTGGAATTTCCCAAACATGGATTTTGGGGTTCATTTTTAGTGCGTGAAATAATTTTCTATTCACTATTATAGTTTTGAAATTTTTCTGCACAGATGAACTCTATAATTTTCATTTTGTTGCGATCTTATATCTTTTTTGTTTACGAGGAAAAATGGGACTCACTAGTTTGGACCTGAACAAAAAAAAATTTTTGAACATCCAAAATGGGGATGCACAAATGCTGGGAGAGATAATTCCAAAGAGTATTTGTGATTCTTAAGGATAGGCAAAAAAGTGGGTTGTTTGGTTCTGGTAAATATCCAACCACTTGAGAATTCAACTTTTTCGACCCCCCCATATTTTTTGCCACTTGCTTCCTCAACATGCTTGTGGCATGCACACCCACTACACTTAAAGCATGTTGGGATCAGTTAGAAGTCCCTTTCCTATAAAATTCCACCAAGGTATTATTAGGGGGTTGTACTAGTGGAATTTCCCAAACATGGATTTTGGGGTTCATTTTTAGTGCGTGAAATAATTTTCTATTCATTATTATAGTTTTCAAATTTTTTTGCACACATGAACTCTAAAATTTTCATTTTGTTGCGCTCTTATATCTTTTTTGTTTACGAGGAAATATGTGAGTCACGAAGTTTGGACCTGAAAAAAACAAAAATTTTGAAAATCCAAAAATGGGGATGCACAAATGCATGGAGAGATAATTCCAAAGAGTCTTTGTGATTTTTAAGGATAGGCAAAGAAGTGGGTTGTTGAGCTCTTGTAAATATCCAACCACTTGAGAATTCAACTTTTTCTACCCCCCCCCCCCCCCCCAATTTTTGGCCACTTGCATCCTCAACATGCTTGTGGCATGCACACCCACCACACCTAAAGCATGTTGGGATCAGTTACAAGTCCCTTTCCTATAAAATTCCACCAAGCTATTATTAGGGGGTTGTACTAGTGGAATTTCCCAAACATGGATTTTGGGGTTCATTTTTAGTGCGTGATATAATTTTCTATTTATTATTATAGTTTTCAAATTTTTTTGCACACATGAACTCTAAAATTTTCATTTTGTTGTGATCTTATATGTTTTTTGTTTACGAGGAAAAATGGGAGTCACAAGTTTGTTCCTGAAAAAAAAAAAAATTTGAACATCCAAAATGGGATGCACAAATGCTGAGAGAGATAATTCCAAAGACTATCTGTGATTTTTAAGGATAGGCAAAAAAGTGGGTTGTTTGGCTCTGGTTAATATCCAACCACTTGAGAATTCAACTATTTCCACCCCCCCTTAATTTTTGGCCACTTGCATCCTCAACATGCTTGTGGCATGCACACCCACCACACTTAAAGCATGTTGGGATCAGTTACAAGTCCCTTTCCTATAAAATTCAACCAAGCTATTATTAGGGGGTTGTAAAGGTGGAATTTCCCAAACATGGATTTTGGGGTTCATTTTTAGTGCGTGAAATAATTTTCTATTCACTATTATAGTTTTGAAATTTTTCTGCACAGATGAACTCTATAATTTTCATTTTGTTGCGATCTTATGTCTTTTTTGTTTACGAGGAAAAATGGGACTCACTACTTTGGACCTGAACAAAAAAAAATTTTTGAACATCCAAAATGGGGATGCACAAATGCTGGGAGAGATAATTCCAAAGAGTATTTGTGATTCTTAAGGATAGGCAAAAAAGTGGGTTGTTTGGTTCTGGTAAATATCCAACCACTTGAGAATTCAACTTTTTCGACCCCCCCATATTTTTTGCCACTTGCTTCCTCAACATGCTTGTGGCATGCACACCCACTACACTTAAAGCATGTTGGGATCAGTTAGAAGTCCCTTTCCTATAAAATTCCACCAAGGTATTATTAGGGGGTTGTACTAGTGGAATTTCCCAAACATGGATTTTGGGGTTCATTTTTAGTGCGTGAAATAATTTTCTATTCATTATTATAGTTTTCAAATTTTTTTGCACACATGAACTCTAAAATTTTCATTTTGTTGCGCTCTTATATCTTTTTTGTTTACGAGGAAATATGTGAGTCACAAGTTTGGACCTGAAAAAAACAAAAATTTTGAAAATCCAAAAATGGGGATGCACAAATGCATGGAGAGATAATTCCGAAGAGTCTTTGTGATTTTTAAGGATAGGCAAAGAAGTGGGTTGTTGAGCTCTTGTAAATATCCAACCACTTGAGAATTCAACTTTTTCTACCCCCCCCCCCCCCCCCCCCCCCCCCCCCCCCCCCCCAATTTTTGGCCACTTGCATCCTCAACATGCTTGTGGCATGCACACCCACCACACCTAAAGCATGTTGGGATCAGTTACAAGTCCCTTTCCTATAAAATTCCACCAAGCTATTATTAGGGGGTTGTACTAGTGGAATTTCCCAAACATGGATTTTGGGGTTCATTTTTAGTGCGTGATATAATTTTCTATTTATTATTATAGTTTTCAAATTTTTTTGCACACATGAACTCTAAAATTTTCATTTTGTTGTGATCTTATATGTTTTTTGTTTACGAGGAAAAATGGGAGTCACAAGTTTGTTCCTGAAAAAAAAAAAAATTTGAACATCCAAAATGGGATGCACAAATGCTGAGAGAGATAATTCCAAAGACTATCTGTGATTTTTAAGGATAGGCAAAAAAGTGGGTTGTTTGGCTCTGGTTAATATCCAACCACTTGAGAATTCAACTATTTCCACCCCCCCTTAATTTTTGGCCACTTGCATCCTCAACATGCTTGTGGCATGCACACCCACCACACTTAAAGCATGTTGGGATCAGTTACAAGTCCCTTTCCTATAAAATTCAACCAAGCTATTATTAGGGGGTTGTAAAGGTGGAATTTCCCAAACATGGATTTTGGGGTTCATTTTTAGTGCGTGAAATAATTTTCTATTCACTATTATAGTTTTGAAATTTTTCTGCACAGATGAACTCTATAATTTTCATTTTGTTGCGATCTTATATCTTTTTTGTTTACGAGGAAAAATGGGACTCACTAGTTTGGACCTGAACAAAAAAAAATTTTTGAACATCCAAAATGGGGATGCACAAATGCTGGGAGAGATAATTCCAAAGAGTATTTGTGATTCTTAAGGATAGGCAAAAAAGTGGGTTGTTTGGTTCTGGTAAATATCCAACCACTTGAGAATTCAACTTTTTCGACCCCCCCATATTTTTTGCCACTTGCTTCCTCAACATGCTTGTGGCATGCACACCCACTACACTTAAAGCATGTTGGGATCAGTTAGAAGTCCCTTTCCTATAAAATTCCACCAAGCTATTATTAGGGGGTTGTACTAGTGGAATTTCCCAAACATGGATTTTGGGGTTCATTTTTAGTGCGTGAAATAATTTTCTATTCATTATTATAGTTTTCAAATTTTTTTGCACACATGAACTCTAAAATTTTCATTTTGTTGCGCTCTTATATCTTTTTTGTTTACGAGGAAATATGTGAGTCACGAAGTTTGGACCTGAAAAAAACAAAAATTTTGAAAATCCAAAAATGGGGATGCACAAATGCATGGAGAGATAATTCCAAAGAGTCTTTGTGATTTTTAAGGATAGGCAAAGAAGTGGGTTGTTGAGCTCTTGTAAATATCCAACCACTTGAGAATTCAACTTTTTCTACCCCCCCCCCAATTTTTGGCCACTTGCATCCTCAACATGCTTGTGGCATGCACACCCACCACACCTAAAGCATGTTGGGATCAGTTACAAGTCCCTTTCCTATAAAATTCCACCAAGCTATTATTAGGGGGTTGTACTAGTGGAATTTCCCAAACATGGATTTTGGGGTTCATTTTTAGTGCGTGATATAATTTTCTATTTATTATTATAGTTTTCAAATTTTTTTGCACACATGAACTCTAAAATTTTCATTTTGTTGTGATCTTATATGTTTTTTGTTTACGAGGAAAAATGGGAGTCACAAGTTTGTTCCTGAAAAAAAAAAAAATTTGAACATCCAAAATGGGATGCACAAATGCTGAGAGAGATAATTCCAAAGACTATCTGTGATTTTTAAGGATAGGCAAAAAAGTGGGTTGTTTGGCTCTGGTTAATATCCAACCACTTGAGAATTCAACTATTTCCACCCCCCCTTAATTTTTGGCCACTTGCATCCTCAACATGCTTGTGGCATGCACACCCACCACACTTAAAGCATGTTGGGATCAGTTACAAGTCCCTTTCCTATAAAATTCAACCAAGCTATTATTAGGGGGTTGTAAAGGTGGAATTTCCCAAACATGGATTTTGGGGTTCATTTTTAGTGCGTGAAATAATTTTCTATTCACTATTATAGTTTTGAAATTTTTCTGCACAGATGAACTCTATAATTTTCATTTTGTTGCGATCTTATATCTTTTTTGTTTACGAGGAAAAATGGGACTCACTAGTTTGGACCTGAACAAAAAAAAATTTTTGAACATCCAAAATGGGGATGCACAAATGCTGGGAGAGATAATTCCAAAGAGTATTTGTGATTCTTAAGGATAGGCAAAAAAGTGGGTTGTTTGGTTCTGGTAAATATCCAACCACTTGAGAATTCAACTTTTTCGACCCCCCCATATTTTTTGCCACTTGCTTCCTCAACATGCTTGTGGCATGCACACCCACTACACTTAAAGCATGTTGGGATCAGTTAGAAGTCCCTTTCCTATAAAATTCCACCAAGCTATTATTAGGGGGTTGTACTAGTGGAATTTCCCAAACATGGATTTTGGGGTTCATTTTTAGTGCGTGAAATAATTTTCTATTCATTATTATAGTTTTCAAATTTTTTTGCACACATGAACTCTAAAATTTTCATTTTGTTGCGCTCTTATATCTTTTTTGTTTACGAGGAAATATGTGAGTCACAAGTTTGGACCTGAAAAAAACAAAAATTTTGAAAATCCAAAAATGGGGATGCACAAATGCATGGAGAGATAATTCCAAAGAGTCTTTGTGATTTTTAAGGATAGGCAAAGAAGTGGGTTGTTGAGCTCTTGTAAATATCCAACCACTTGAGAATTCAACTTTTTCTACCCCCCCCCCCCCCCCCCCCCCCCCAATTTTTGGCCACTTGCATCCTCAACATGCTTGTGGCATGCACACCCACCACACCTAAAGCATGTTGGGATCAGTTACAAGTCCCTTTCCTATAAAATTCCACCAAGCTATTATTAGGGGGTTGTACTAGTGGAATTTCCCAAACATGGATTTTGGGGTTCATTTTTAGTGCGTGATATAATTTTCTATTTATTATTATAGTTTTCAAATTTTTTTGCACACATGAACTCTAAAATTTTCATTTTGTTGTGATCTTATATGTTTTTTGTTTACGAGGAAAAATGGGAGTCACAAGTTTGTTCCTGAAAAAAAAAAAAATTTGAACATCCAAAATGGGATGCACAAATGCTGAGAGAGATAATTCCAAAGACTATCTGTGATTTTTAAGGATAGGCAAAAAAGTGGGTTGTTTGGCTCTGGTTAATATCCAACCACTTGAGAATTCAACTATTTCCACCCCCCCTTAATTTTTGGCCACTTGCATCCTCAACATGCTTGTGGCATGCACACCCACCACACTTAAAGCATGTTGGGATCAGTTACAAGTCCCTTTCCTATAAAATTCAACCAAGCTATTATTAGGGGGTTGTAAAGGTGGAATTTCCCAAACATGGATTTTGGGGTTCATTTTTAGTGCGTGAAATAATTTTCTATTCACTATTATAGTTTTGAAATTTTTCTGCACAGATGAACTCTATAATTTTCATTTTGTTGCGATCTTATATCTTTTTTGTTTACGAGGAAAAATGGGACTCACTAGTTTGGACCTGAACAAAAAAAAATTTTTGAACATCCAAAATGGGGATGCACAAATGCTGGGAGAGATAATTCCAAAGAGTATTTGTGATTCTTAAGGATAGGCAAAAAAGTGGGTTGTTTGGTTCTGGTAAATATCCAACCACTTGAGAATTCAACTTTTTCGACCCCCCCATATTTTTTGCCACTTGCTTCCTCAACATGCTTGTGGCATGCACACCCACTACACTTAAAGCATGTTGGGATCAGTTAGAAGTCCCTTTCCTATAAAATTCCACCAAGCTATTATTAGGGGGTTGTACTAGTGGAATTTCCCAAACATGGATTTTGGGGTTCATTTTTAGTGCGTGAAATAATTTTCTATTCATTATTATAGTTTTCAAATTTTTTTGCACACATGAACTCTAAAATTTTCATTTTGTTGCGCTCTTATATCTTTTTTGTTTACGAGGAAATATGTGAGTCACAAGTTTGGACCTGAAAAAAACAAAAATTTGAAAATCCAAAAATGGGGATGCACAAATGCATGGAGAGATAATTCCAAAGAGTCTTTGTGATTTTTAAGGATAGGCAAAGAAGTGGGTTGTTGAGCTCTTGTAAATATCCAACCACTTGAGAATTCAACTTTTTCTACCCCCCCCCCCCCCCCCAATTTTTGGCCACTTGCATCCTCAACATGCTTGTGGCATGCACACCCACCACACCTAAAGCATGTTGGGATCAGTTACAAGTCCCTTTCCTATAAAATTCCACCAAGCTATTATTAGGGGGTTGTACTAGTGGAATTTCCCAAACATGGATTTTGGGGTTCATTTTTAGTGCGTGATATAATTTTCTATTTATTATTATAGTTTTCAAATTTTTTTGCACACATGAACTCTAAAATTTTCATTTTGTTGTGATCTTATATGTTTTTTGTTTACGAGGAAAAATGGGAGTCACAAGTTTGTTCCTGAAAAAAAAAAAAATTGAACATCCAAAATGGGATGCACAAATGCTGAGAGAGATAATTCCAAAGACTATCTGTGATTTTTAAGGATAGGCAAAAAAGTGGGTTGTTTGGCTCTGGTTAATATCCAACCACTTGAGAATTCAACTATTTCCACCCCCCCTTAATTTTTGGCCACTTGCATCCTCAACATGCTTGTGGCATGCACACCCACCACACTTAAAGCATGTTGGGATCAGTTACAAGTCCCTTTCCTATAAAATTCAACCAAGCTATTATTAGGGGGTTGTAAAGGTGGAATTTCCCAAACATGGATTTTGGGGTTCATTTTTAGTGCGTGAAATAATTTTCTATTCACTATTATAGTTTTGAAATTTTTCTGCACAGATGAACTCTATAATTTTCATTTTGTTGCGATCTTATATCTTTTTTGTTTACGAGGAAAAATGGGACTCACTAGTTTGGACCTGAACAAAAAAAAATTTTTGAACATCCAAAATGGGGATGCACAAATGCTGGGAGAGATAATTCCAAAGAGTATTTGTGATTCTTAAGGATAGGCAAAAAAGTGGGTTGTTTGGTTCTGGTAAATATCCAACCACTTGAGAATTCAACTTTTTCGACCCCCCCATATTTTTTGCCACTTGCTTCCTCAACATGCTTGTGGCATGCACACCCACTACACTTAAAGCATGTTGGGATCAGTTAGAAGTCCCTTTCCTATAAAATTCCACCAAGCTATTATTAGGGGGTTGTACTAGTGGAATTTCCCAAACATGGATTTTGGGGTTCATTTTTAGTGCGTGAAATAATTTTCTATTCATTATTATAGTTTTCAAATTTTTTTGCACACATGAACTCTAAAATTTTCATTTTGTTGCGCTCTTATATCTTTTTTGTTTACGAGGAAATATGTGAGTCACAAGTTTGGACCTGAAAAAAACAAAAATTTTGAGAATCCAAAAATGGGGATGCACAAATGCATGGAGAGATAATTCCAAAGAGTCTTTGTGATTTTTAAGGATAGGCAAAGAAGTGGGTTGTTGAGCTCTTGTAAATATCCAACCACTTGAGAATTCAACTTTTTCTACACCCCCCCCCCCCCCATTTTTTGGCCACTTGCATCCTCAACATGCTTGTGGCATGCACACCCACCACACCTAAAGCATGTTGGGATCAGTTACAAGTCCCTTTCCTATAAAATTCCACCAAGCTATTATTAGGGGGTTGTACTAGTGGAATTTCCCAAACATGGATTTTGGGGTTCATTTTTAGTGCGTGATATAATTTTCTATTTATTATTATAGTTTTCAAATTTTTTTGCACACATGAACTCTAAAATTTTCATTTTGTTGTGATCTTATATGTTTTTTGTTTACGAGGAAAAATGGGAGTCACAAGTTTGTTCCTGAAAAAAAAAAAAATTTGAACATCCAAAATGGGATGCACAAATGCTGAGAGAGATAATTCCAAAGACTATCTGTGATTTTTAAGGATAGGCAAAAAAGTGGGTTGTTTGGCTCTGGTTAATATCCAACCACTTGAGAATTCAACTATTTCCACCCCCCCTTAATTTTTGGCCACTTGCATCCTCAACATGCTTGTGGCATGCACACCCACCACACTTAAAGCATGTTGGGATCAGTTACAAGTCCCTTTCCTATAAAATTCAACCAAGCTATTATTAGGGGGTTGTAAAGGTGGAATTTCCCAAACATGGATTTTGGGGTTCATTTTTAGTGCGTGAAATAATTTTCTATTCACTATTATAGTTTTGAAATTTTTCTGCACAGATGAACTCTATAATTTTCATTTTGTTGCGATCTTATATCTTTTTTGTTTACGAGGAAAAATGGGACTCACTAGTTTGGACCTGAACAAAAAAAAATTTTTGAACATCCAAAATGGGGATGCACAAATGCTGGGAGAGATAATTCCAAAGAGTATTTGTGATTCTTAAGGATAGGCAAAAAAGTGGGTTGTTTGGTTCTGGTAAATATCCAACCACTTGAGAATTCAACTTTTTCGACCCCCCCATATTTTTTGCCACTTGCTTCCTCAACATGCTTGTGGCATGCACACCCACTACACTTAAAGCATGTTGGGATCAGTTAGAAGTCCCTTTCCTATAAAATTCTACCAAGCTATTATTAGGGGGTTGTACTAGTGGAATTTCCCAAACATGGATTTTGGGGTTCATTTTTAGTGCGTGAAATAATTTTCTATTCATTATTATAGTTTTCAAATTTTTTTGCACACATGAACTCTAAAATTTTCATTTTGTTGCGCTCTTATATCTTTTTTGTTTACGAGGAAATATGTGAGTCACAAGTTTGGACCTGAAAAAAACAAAAATTTTGAGAATCCAAAAATGGGGATGCACAAATGCATGGAGAGATAATTCCAAAGAGTCTTTGTGATTTTTAAGGATAGGCAAAGAAGTGGGTTGTTGAGCTCTTGTAAATATCCAACCACTTGAGAATTCAACTTTTTCTACCCCCCCCCCCCCCCCCCCCCCCCCCAATTTTTGGCCACTTGCATCCTCAACATGGTTGTGGCATGCACACCCACCACACCTAAAGCATGTTGGGATCAGTTACAAGTCCCTTTCCTATAAAATTCCACCAAGCTATTATTAGGGGGTTGTACTAGTGGAATTTCCCAAACATGGATTTTGGGGTTCATTTTTAGTGCGTGATATAATTTTCTATTTATTATTATAGTTTTCAAATTTTTTTGCACACATGAACTCTAAAATTTTCATTTTGTTGTGATCTTATATGTTTTTTGTTTACGAGGAAAAATGGGAGTCACAAGTTTGTTCCTGAAAAAAAAAAAAATTTGAACATCCAAAATGGGATGCACAAATGCTGAGAGAGATAATTCCAAAGACTATCTGTGATTTTTAAGGATAGGCAAAAAAGTGGGTTGTTTGGCTCTGGTTAATATCCAACCACTTGAGAATTCAACTATTTCCACCCCCCCTTAATTTTTGGCCACTTGCATCCTCAACATGCTTGTGGCATGCACACCCACCACACTTAAAGCATGTTGGGATCAGTTACAAGTCCCTTTCCTATAAAATTCAACCAAGCTATTATTAGGGGGTTGTAAAGGTGGAATTTCCCAAACATGGATTTTGGGGTTCATTTTTAGTGCGTGAAATAATTTTCTATTCACTATTATAGTTTTGAAATTTTTCTGCACAGATGAACTCTATAATTTTCATTTTGTTGCGATCTTATATCTTTTTTGTTTACGAGGAAAAATGGGACTCACTAGTTTGGACCTGAACAAAAAAAAATTTTTGAACATCCAAAATGGGGATGCACAAATGCTGGGAGAGATAATTCCAAAGAGTATTTGTGATTCTTAAGGATAGGCAAAAAAGTGGGTTGTTTGGTTCTGGTAAATATCCAACCACTTGAGAATTCAACTTTTTCGACCCCCCCATATTTTTTGCCACTTGCTTCCTCAACATGCTTGTGGCATGCACACCCACTACACTTAAAGCATGTTGGGATCAGTTAGAAGTCCCTTTCCTATAAAATTCTACCAAGCTATTATTAGGGGGTTGTACTAGTGGAATTTCCCAAACATGGATTTTCGGGTTCATTTTTAGTGCGTGAAATAATTTTCTATTCATTATTATAGTTTTCAAATTTTTTTGCACACATGAACTCTAAAATTTTCATTTTGTTGCGCTCTTATATCTTTTTTGTTTACGAGGAAATATGTGAGTCACAAGTTTGGACCTGAAAAAAACAAAAATTTTGAAAATCCAAAAATGGGGATGCACAAATGCATGGAGAGATAATTCCAAAGAGTCTTTGTGATTTTTAAGGATAGGCAAAGAAGTGGGTTGTTGAGCTCTTGTAAATATCCAACCACTTGAGAATTCAACTTTTTCTACCCCCCCCCCCCCCCCCAATTTTTGGCCACTTGCATCCTCAACATGCTTGTGGCATGCACACCCACCACACCTAAAGCATGTTGGGATCAGTTACAAGTCCCTTTCCTATAAAATTCCACCAAGCTATTATTAGGGGGTTGTACTAGTGGAATTTCCCAAACATGGATTTTGGGGTTCATTTTTAGTGCGTGATATAATTTTCTATTTATTATTATAGTTTTCAAATTTTTTTGCACACATGAACTCTAAAATTTTCATTTTCTTGTGATCTTATATGTTTTTTGTTTACGAGGAAAAATGGGAGTCACAAGTTTGTTCCTGAAAAAAAAAAAAATTGAACATCCAAAATGGGATGCACAAATGCTGAGAGAGATAATTCCAAAGACTATCTGTGATTTTTAAGGATAGGCAAAAAAGTGGGTTGTTTGGCTCTGGTTAATATCCAACCACTTGAGAATTCAACTATTTCCACCCCCCCTTAATTTTTGGCCACTTGCATCCTCAACATGCTTGTGGCATGCACACCCACCACACTTAAAGCATGTTGGGATCAGTTACAAGTCCCTTTCCTATAAAATTCAACCAAGCTATTATTAGGGGGTTGTAAAGGTGGAATTTCCCAAACATGGATTTTGGGGTTCATTTTTAGTGCGTGAAATAATTTTCTATTCACTATTATAGTTTTGAAATTTTTCTGCACAGATGAACTCTATAATTTTCATTTTGTTGCGATCTTATATCTTTTTTGTTTACGAGGAAAAATGGGACTCACTAGTTTGGACCTGAACAAAAAAAAATTTTTGAACATCCAAAATGGGGATGCACAAATGCTGGGAGAGATAATTCCAAAGAGTATTTGTGATTCTTAAGGATAGGCAAAAAAGTGGGTTGTTTGGTTCTGGTAAATATCCAACCACTTGAGAATTCAACTTTTTCGACCCCCCCATATTTTTTGCCACTTGCTTCCTCAACATGCTTGTGGCATGCACACCCACTACACTTAAAGCATGTTGGGATCAGTTAGAAGTCCCTTTCCTATAAAATTCCACCAAGCTATTATTAGGGGGTTGTACTAGTGGAATTTCCCAAACATGGATTTTGGGGTTCATTTTTAGTGCGTGAAATAATTTTCTATTCATTATTATAGTTTTCAAATTTTTTTGCACACATGAACTCTAAAATTTTCATTTTGTTGCGCTCTTATATCTTTTTTGTTTACGAGGAAATATGTGAGTCACAAGTTTGGACCTGAAAAAAACAAAAATTTTGAAAATCCAAAAATGGGGATGCACAAATGCATGGAGAGATAATTCCAAAGAGTCTTTGTGATTTTTAAGGATAGGCAAAGAAGTGGGTTGTTGAGCTCTTGTAAATATCCAACCACTTGAGAATTCAACTTTTTCTACCCCCCCCCCCCCCCCCCAATTTTTGGCCACTTGCATCCTCAACATGCTTGTGGCATGCACACCCACCACACCTAAAGCATGTTGGGATCAGTTACAAGTCCCTTTCCTATAAAATTCCACCAAGCTATTATTAGGGGGTTGTACTAGTGGAATTTCCCAAACATGGATTTTGGGGTTCATTTTTAGTGCGTGATATAATTTTCTATTTATTATTATAGTTTTCAAATTTTTTTGCACACATGAACTCTAAAATTTTCATTTTGTTGTGATCTTATATGTTTTTTGTTTACGAGGAAAAATGGGAGTCACAAGTTTGTTCCTGAAAAAAAAAAAAATTTGAACATCCAAAATGGGATGCACAAATGCTGAGAGAGATAATTCCAAAGACTATCTGTGATTTTTAAGGATAGGCAAAAAAGTGGGTTGTTTGGCTCTGGTTAATATCCAACCACTTGAGAATTCAACTATTTCCACCCCCCCTTAATTTTTGGCCACTTGCATCCTCAACATGCTTGTGGCATGCACACCCACCACACTTAAAGCATGTTGGGATCAGTTACAAGTCCCTTTCCTATAAAATTCAACCAAGCTATTATTAGGGGGTTGTAAAGGTGGAATTTCCCAAACATGGATTTTGGGGTTCATTTTTAGTGCGTGAAATAATTTTCTATCCACTATTATAGTTTTGAAATTTTTCTGCACAGATGAACTCTATAATTTTCATTTTGTTGCGATCTTATATCTTTTTTGTTTACGAGGAAAAATGGGACTCACTAGTTTGGACCTGAACAAAAAAAAATTTTTGAACATCCAAAATGGGGATGCACAAATGCTGGGAGAGATAATTCCAAAGAGTATTTGTGATTCTTAAGGATAGGCAAAAAAGTGGGTTGTTTGGTTCTGGTAAATATCCAACCACTTGAGAATTCAACTTTTTCGACCCCCCCATATTTTTTGCCACTTGCTTCCTCAACATGCTTGTGGCATGCACACCCACTACACTTAAAGCATGTTGGGATCAGTTAGAAGTCCCTTTCCTATAAAATTCCACCAAGCTATTATTAGGGGGTTGTACTAGTGGAATTTCCCAAACATGGATTTTGGGGTTCATTTTTAGTGCGTGAAATAATTTTCTATTCATTATTATAGTTTTCAAATTTTTTTGCACACATGAACTCTAAAATTTTCATTTTGTTGCGCTCTTATATCTTTTTTGTTTACGAGGAAATATGTGAGTCACAAGTTTGGACCTGAAAAAAACAAAAATTTTGAAAATCCAAAAATGGGGATGCACAAATGCATGGAGAGATAATTCCAAAGAGTCTTTGTGATTTTTAAGGATAGGCAAAGAAGTGGGTTGTTGAGCTCTTGTAAATATCCAACCACTTGAGAATTCAACTTTTTCTACCCCCCCCCCCCCCCCCCCCCCAATTTTTGGCCACTTGCATCCTCAAATTGCTTGTGGCATGCACACCCACCACACCTAAAGCATGTTGGGATCAGTTACAAGTCCCTTTCCTATAAAATTCCACCAAGCTATTATTAGGGGGTTGTACTAGTGGAATTTCCCAAACATGGATTTTGGGGTTCATTTTTAGTGCGTGATATAATTTTCTATTTATTATTATAGTTTTCAAATTTTTTTGCACACATGAACTCTAAAATTTTCATTTTGTTGTGATCTTATATGTTTTTTGTTTACGAGGAAAAATGGGAGTCACAAGTTTGTTCCTGAAAAAAAAAAAAATTTGAACATCCAAAATGGGATGCACAAATGCTGAGAGAGATAATTCCAAAGACTATCTGTGATTTTTAAGGATAGGCAAAAAAGTGGGTTGTTTGGCTCTGGTTAATATCCAACCACTTGAGAATTCAACTATTTCCACCCCCCCTTAATTTTTGGCCACTTGCATCCTCAACATGCTTGTGGCATGCACACCCACCACACTTAAAGCATGTTGGGATCAGTTACAAGTCCCTTTCCTATAAAATTCAACCAAGCTATTATTAGGGGGTTGTAAAGGTGGAATTTCCCAAACATGGATTTTGGGGTTCATTTTTAGTGCGTGAAATAATTTTCTATTCACTATTATAGTTTTGAAATTTTTCTGCACAGATGAACTCTATAATTTTCATTTTGTTGCGATCTTATATCTTTTTTGTTTACGAGGAAAAATGGGACTCACTAGTTTGGACCTGAACAAAAAAAATTTTTTGAACATCCAAAATGGGGATGCACAAATGCTGGGAGAGATAATTCCAAAGAGTATTTGTGATTCTTAAGGATAGGCAAAAAAGTGGGTTGTTTGGTTCTGGTAAATATCCAACCACTTGAGAATTCAACTTTTTCGACCCCCCCATATTTTTTGCCACTTGCTTCCTCAACATGCTTGTGGCATGCACACCCACTACACTTAAAGCATGTTGGGATCAGTTAGAAGTCCCTTTCCTATAAAATTCCACCAAGCTATTATTAGGGGGTTGTACTAGTGGAATTTCCCAAACATGGATTTTGGGGTTCATTTTTAGTGCGTGAAATAATTTTCTATTCATTATTATAGTTTTCAAATTTTTTTGCACACATGAACTCTAAAATTTTCATTTTGTTGCGCTCTTATATCTTTTTTGTTTACGAGGAAATATGTGAGTCACAAGTTTGGACCTGAAAAAAACAAAAATTTTGAAAATCCAAAAATGGGGATGCACAAATGCATGGAGAGATAATTCCAAAGAGTCTTTGTGATTTTTAAGGATAGGCAAAGAAGTGGGTTGTTGAGCTCTTGTAAATATCCAACCACTTGAGAATTCAACTTTTTCTACCCCCCCCCCCCCCCCCCCCCCCCCCCCCCAATTTTTGGCCACTTGCATCCTCAACATGCTTGTGGCATGCACACCCACCACACCTAAAGCATGTTGGGATCAGTTACAAGTCCCTTTCCTATAAAATTCCACCAAGCTATTATTAGGGGGTTGTACTAGTGGAATTTCCCAAACATGGATTTTGGGGTTCATTTTTAGTGCGTGATATAATTTTCTATTTATTATTATAGTTTTCAAATTTTTTTGCACACATGAACTCTAAAATTTTCATTTTGTTGTGATCTTATATGTTTTTTGTTTACGAGGAAAAATGGGAGTCACAAGTTTGTTCCTGAAAAAAAAAAAAATTTGAACATCCAAAATGGGATGCACAAATGCTGAGAGAGATAATTCCAAAGACTATCTGTGATTTTTAAGGATAGGCAAAAAAGTGGGTTGTTTGGCTCTGGTTAATATCCAACCACTTGAGAATTCAACTATTTCCACCCCCCCTTAATTTTTGGCCACTTGCATCCTCAACATGCTTGTGGCATGCACACCCACCACACTTAAAGCATGTTGGGATCAGTTACAAGTCCCTTTCCTATAAAATTCAACCAAGCTATTATTAGGGGGTTGTAAAGGTGGAATTTCCCAAACATGGATTTTGGGGTTCATTTTTAGTGCGTGAAATAATTTTCTATTCACTATTATAGTTTTGAAATTTTTCTGCACAGATGAACTCTATAATTTTCATTTTGTTGCGATCTTATATCTTTTTTGTTTACGAGGAAAAATGGGACTCACTAGTTTGGACCTGAACAAAAAAAAATTTTTGAACATCCAAAATCGGGATGCACAAATGCTGGGAGAGATAATTCCAAAGAGTATTTGTGATTCTTAAGGATAGGCAAAAAAGTGGGTTGTTTGGTTCTGGTAAATATCCAACCACTTGAGAATTCAACTTTTTCGACCCCCCCATATTTTTTGCCACTTGCTTCCTCAACATGCTTGTGGCATGCACACCCACTACACTTAAAGCATGTTGGGATCAGTTAGAAGTCCCTTTCCTATAAAATTCCACCAAGCTATTATTAGGGGGTTGTACTAGTGGAATTTCCCAAACATGGATTTTGGGGTTCATTTTTAGTGCGTGAAATAATTTTCTATTCATTATTATAATTTTCAAATTTTTTTGCACACATGAACTCTAAAATTTTCATTTTGTTGCGCTCTTATATCTTTTTTGTTTACGAGGAAATATGTGAGTCACAAGTTTGGACCTGAAAAAAACAAAAATTTTGAAAATCCAAAAATGGGGATGCACAAATGCATGGAGAGATAATTCCAAAGAGTCTTTGTGATTTTTAAGGATAGGCAAAGAAGTGGGTTGTTGAGCTCTTGTAAATATCCAACCACTTGAGAATTCAACTTTTTCTACCCCCCCCCCCCCCCCCCCCCCCCCCCCCCCCCCAATTTTTGGCCACTTGCATCCTCAACATGCTTGTGGCATGCACACCCACCACACCTAAAGCATGTTGGGATCAGTTACAAGTCCCTTTCCTATAAAATTCCACCAAGCTATTATTAGGGGGTTGTACTAGTGGAATTTCCCAAACATGGATTTTGGGGTTCATTTTTAGTGCGTGAAATAATTTTCTATTCATTATTATAGTTTTCAAATTTTTTTTCACACATGAACTCTAAAATTTGCATTTTATTGCGATCTTATATCTTTTTTGTTTACGAGGTCAAATTTGAGTCACAAGTTTAGACCTGAAAAAAACAAAAATTTTGAAAATCCAAAAATGGGGATGCACAAATGCTGGGAGAGATAATTCCAAAGAGTATCTGTGATTTTTATGGATAGGCAAAAAAATGGGTTGTTTGGTTCTGGTAAATATCCAACCACTTGAGAATTCAACTTTTTCTACCCCCCCATATTTTTGGCCACTTGCATCCTTAACATGCTTGTGGCATGCTCACCCACCACACATAAAACATGTTGGGATCAGTTACAAGTCCCTTTCCTATAAAATTCCACCAAGCTATTATTAGGGGGTTGTACTTGTGGAATTTCCCAAACATGGATTTTGGGGTTCATTTTTAGTGAGTGAAATAATTTTCTCTTCATTATTATAGTTTTCAAATTTTTTTGCACACATGAACTCTAAAATTTTCATTTAGTTGCGATCTTACATTTTTTTTTTTTTACGAGGAAAAATGGGAGTCACAAGTTTGGACTTGAAAAAAAAAAAATTTGAACATAAAAAAATGGGGATGCACAAATGCTGGGAGAGATAATTCCAAAGAGTATCTGTGATTTTTAAGGATAGGCAAAAAAGTGGGTTGTTTGGTTCTGGTAAATATCCAACCACTTGAGAATTCAACTTTTTCGACTCCCCCATATTTTTGGCCACTTGCATCCTTAACATGCTTGTGGCATGCACACCCACCACACTTAAAGCATGTTGGGATCAGTTACATATCCCTTTCCTATAAAATTCCACCAAGCTATTATTAGGGGGTTGTACTAGTGGAATTTCCCAAACATGGATTTTGGGGTTCATTTTTAGTGCGTGAAATAATTTTCAATTCATTATTATAATTTTCAAATTTTTTTGCACATATGAACTCCAAAATTTTCATTTTTTTGCAATCTTCTATCTTTTTTGTTTACGAGGAAAAATGGGACTCACAAGTTTGGACTTGGAAAAAAAAAAATTTGAACATGAAAAAACATGTGGAAGCACAAATGCCGGGAGAGATAATTCCAAAGAGTATCTATGATTTTTAAGGATAGGAAAAAAAGTGGGTTGTTTGGCTCTGGTAAATATCCAACCGCTTGAAAATTCGACTTTTTCTACCCCCCCATATTTTTGGCCACTTGCATCCTTAACATGCTTGTGGCATGCACACCCACCACACTTAAAGCATGTTGGGATCAGTTACAGGTCCCTTCCCTATAAAATACCACCAAGCTATTATTAGGGGGTTGTACTAGTGGAATTTCCCAAACATGGATTTTGGGGTTCATTTTTAGTGCGTGAAATAATTTTCTATTCATTATTATAATTTTCAAATTTTTTTGCACACATGAACTCTAAACTTTTCAATTTGTTGCGATCTTATATCTTTTTTGTTTACGAGGAAAAATGTGAGTCAAAAGTTTGGACCCGAAAAAAAAAAAATTTGAACATCCAAAATAGGGATGCTCAAATGCTGGGAGAGATAATTCCAAAGAGTCTCTGTGATTTTTAAGGATAGGTAAAAAAGTGGGTTGTTTGGCTCTGGTAAATATCCAACCGCTTGAGAATTCGACTTTTTCTACCCCCCCTAATTTTTGGCCACTTGCATCCTCAACATTCTTGTGGCATGCACACCCACCACACTTAAAGCATGTTGGGATCAGTTACAAGTCCCTTTTCCTATAAAATTCCACCAAGCTATTATTAGGGGTTGTACTAGTGGAATTTCCCAAACATGGATTTTGGGGTTCATTTTTAGTGCGTGATATAATTTTCTATTTATTATTATAGTTTTCAAATTTTTTTGCACACATGAACTCTAAAATTTTCATATTGTTGTGATCTTATATGTTTTTTGTTTACGAGGAAAAATGGGAGTCACAAGTTTGGACTTGAAAAAAAAAAAATTTGAACATAAAAAAATGGGGATGCACAAATGTTTGGAGAGATGATTCCAAAGAGTATCCGTGATTTTTAAGGGTAGGCAAAAAAGTGGGTTGTTTGGCTCTGGTAAATATCCAACCACTTGAGAATTCAACTTTTTCTAACCCCCCTCAACATGCTTGTGGCATGCACACCCACCACACTTAAAGCATGTTGGGATCTGTTACAAGTCCTTTTCCTATAAAATTCCAGCAAACTATTATTAGGGGGTTGTACTAGTGGGATTTCCCAAACATGGATTTTGGGGTTCATTTTTAGTGCGTGATATAATTTTCTCTTCATTATTATAGTTTTCAAATTTTTTTGCACACATGAACTCTAAAATTTTCATTTTGTTGCGATCTTATATCTTTTTCGTTTACGAGGAAAAATGGGAGTCACAAGTTTGGACTTGGAAAAAAAAAATTTGAACATTAAAAAACATGTGGATGCACAAATGCCGGGAGAGATAATTCCAAAGAGTATCTATGATTTTTAAGGATAAGAAAAAAAGTGGGTTGTTTGGCTCTGGTAAATATCCAACCGCTTGAGAATTCGACTTTTTCTACCCCCCCATATTTTTGGCCACTTGCATCCTTAACATGCTTGTGGCATGCACACCCACCACACTTAAAGCATGTTGGGATCAGTTACAGGTCCCTTCCCTATAAAATACCACCAAGCTATTATTAGGGGGTTGTACTAGTGGAATTTCCCAAACATGGATTTTGGGGTTCATTTTTAGTGCGTGAAATAATTTTCTATTCATTATTATAAATTTCGAATTTTTTTGCACACATGAACTCTAAACTTTTCATTTTGTTGCGATCTTATATCTTTTTTGTTTACGAGGAAAAATGTGAGTCAAAAGTTTGGTCCCGAAAAAAAAAAAATTTGAACATCCAAAATAGGGATGCTCAAATGCTGGGAGAGATAATTCCAAAGAGTCTCTGTGATTTTTAAGGATAGGTAAAAAAGTGGGTTGTTTGGCTCTGGTAAATATCCAACCACTTCAGAATTCATGTTTTTCTACCCCCCCTAATTTTTGGCCACTTGCATCCTCAACATGCTTGTGGCATGCACACCCACCACACTTAAAGCATGTTGGGATCAGTTACAAGTCCCTTTCCTTTAAAATTCCACCAAGCTATTATTAGGGGTTGTACTAGTGGAATTTCCCAAACATGGATTTTGGGGTTGATTTTTCGTGCGTGATATAATTTTCTATTCATTATTATAGTTTTCAAATTTTTTTGCACAGATGAACTCTAAAATTTTCAGTTTTTTGCGATCTTCTAACTTTTTTGTTTACGAGGAAAAATGGGAGTCACAAGTTTGGACTTGGAAAAAAAAAAATTCGAACATTAAAAAACATGTGGATGCACAAATGCCGGGAGAGATAATTCCAAAGAGTATCTATGATTTTTAAGGATAGGAAAAAAAGTGGGTTGTTTGGCTCTGGTAAATATCCAACCGCTTGAGAATTCGACTTTTTCTACCCCCCCTAATTTTTGGCCACTTGCATCCTCAACATTCTTGTGGCATGCACACCCACCACACTTAAAGCATGTTGGGATCAGTTACAAGTCCCTTTCCTATAAAATTCCACCAAGCTATTATTAGGGGTTGTACTAGTGGAATTTCCCAAACATGGATTTTGGGGTTCATTTTTAGTGCGTGATATAATTTTCTATTTATTATTATAGTTTTCAAATTTTTTTGCACACATGAACTCTAAAATTTTCATTTTGTTGTGATCTTATATTTTTTTTGTTTACGAGGAAAAATGGGAGTCACAAGTTTGTTCCTGAAAAAAAAAAAAATTTGAACATCCAAAATGGGATGCACAAATGCTGAGAGAGATAATTCCAAAGACTATCTGTGATTTTTAAGGATAGGCAAAAAAGTGGGTTGTTTGGCTCTGGTTAATATCCAACCACTTGAGAATTCAACTATTTCCACCCCCCCTTAATTTTTGGCCACTTGCATCCTCAACATGCTTGTGGCATGCACACCCACCACACTTAAAGCATGTTGGGATCAGTTACAAGTCCCTTTCCTATAAAATTCAACCAAGCTATTATTAGGGGGTTGTAAAGGTGGAATTTCCCAAACATGGATTTTGGGGTTCATTTTTAGTGCGTGAAATAATTTTCTATTCATTATTATAGTTTTCAAATTTTTTTGCACACATGAACTCTAAAATTTGCATTTTATTGCGATCTTATATCTTTTTTGTTTACGAGGTCAAATTTGAGTCACAAGTTTAGACCTGAAAAAAACAAAAATTTAGAAAATCCAAAAATGGGGATGCACAAATGCTGGGAGAGATAATTCCAAAGAGTATCTGTGATTTTTAAGGATAGGCAAAAAAATGGGTTGTTTGGTTCTGGTAAATATCCAACCACTTGAGAATTCAACTTTTTCTACCCCCCCATATTTTTGGCCACTTGCATCCTTAACATGCTTGTGGCATGCTCACCCACCACACATAAAACATGTTGGGATCAGTTACAAGTCCCTTTCCTATAAAATTCCACCAAGCTATTATTAGGGGGTTGTACTTGTGGAATTTCCCAAACATGGATTTTGGGGTTCATTTTTAGTGAGTGAAATAATTTTCTCTTCATTATTATAGTTTTCAAATTTTTTTGCACACATGAACTCTAAAATTTTCATTTAGTTGCGATCATACATTTTTTTTTTTTTACGAGGAAAAATGGGAGTCACAAGTTTGGACTTGAAAAAAAAAAAATTTGAACATAAAAAAATGGGGATGCACAAATGCTGGGAGAGATAATTCCAAAGAGTATCTGTGATTTTTAAGGATAGGCAAAAAAGTGGGTTGTTTGGTTCTGGTAAATATCCAACCACTTGAGAATTCAACTTTTTCTACCCCCCCATATTTTTGGCCACTTGCATCCTTAACATGCTTGTGGCATGCTCACCCACCACACATAAAACATGTTGGGATCAGTTACAAGTCCCTTTCCTATAAAATTCCACCAAGCTATTATTAGGGGGTTGTACTTGTGGAATTTCCCAAACATGGATTTTGGGGTTCATTTTTAGTGAGTGAAATAATTTTCTCTTCATTATTATAGTTTTCAAATTTTTTTGCACACATGAACTCTAAAATTTTCATTTAGTTGCGATCTTACATTTTTTTTTTTTTACGAGGAAAAATGGGAGTCACAAGTTTGGACTTGAAAAAAAAAAAATTTGAACATAAAAAAATGGGGATGCACAAATGCTGGGAGAGATAATTCCAAAGAGTATCTGTGATTTTTAAGGATAGGCAAAAAAGTGGGTTGTTTGGTTCTGGTAAATATCCAACCACTTGAGAATTCAACTTTTTCGACTCCCCCATATTTTTGGCCACTTGCATCCTTAACATGCTTGTGGCATGCACACCCACCACACTTAAAGCATGTTGGGATCAGTTACATATCCCTTTCCTATAAAATTCCACCAAGCTATTATTAGGGGGTTGTACTAGTGGAATTTCCCAAACATGGATTTTGGGGTTCATTTTTAGTGCGTGAAATAATTTTCTATTCATTATTATAATTTTCAAATTTTTTTGCACATATGAACTCCAAAATTTTCATTTTTTTGCAATCTTCTATCTTTTTTGTTTACGAGGAAAAATGGGACTCACAAGTTTGGACTTGGAAAAAAAAAAATTTGAACATGAAAAAACATGTGGAAGCACAAATGCCGGGAGAGATAATTCCAAAGAGTATCTATGATTTTTAAGGATAGGAAAAAAAGTGGGTTGTTTGGCTCTGGTAAATATCCAACCGCTTGAGAATTCGACTTTTTCTACCCCCCCATATTTTTGGCCACTTGCATCCTTAACATGCTTGTGGCATGCACACCCACCACACTTAAAGCATGTTGGGATCAGTTACAGGTCCCTTCCCTATAAAATACCACCAAGCTATTATTAGGGGGTTGTACTAGTGGAATTTCCCAAACATGGATTTTGGGGTTCATTTTTAGTGCGTGAAATAATTTTCTATTCATTATTATAATTTTCAAATTTTTTTGCACACATGAACTCTAAACTTTTCATTTTGTTGCGATCTTATATCTTTTTTGTTTACGAGGAAAAATGTGAGTCAAAAGTTTGGACCCGAAAAAAAAAAAATTTGAACATCCAAAATAGGGATGCTCAAATGCTGGGAGAGATAATTCCAAAGAGTCTCTGTGATTTTTAAGGATAGGTAAAAAAGTGGGTTGTTTGGCTCTGGTAAATATCCAACCGCTTGAGAATTCGACTTTTTCTACCCCCCCTAATTTTTGGCCACTTGCATCCTCAACATTCTTGTGGCATGCACACCCACCACACTTAAAGCATGTTGGGATCAGTTACAAGTCCCTTTCCTATAAAATTCCACCAAGCTATTATTAGGGGTTGTACTAGTGGAATTTCCCAAACATGGATTTTGGGGTTCATTTTTAGTGCGTGATATAATTTTCTATTTATTATTATAGTTTTCAAATTTTTTTGCACACATGAACTTTAAAATTTTCATATTGTTGTGATCTTATATGTTTTTTGTTTACGAGGAAAAATGGGAGTCACAAGTTTGGACTTGAAAAAAAAAAAATTTGAACATAAAAAAATGGGGATGCACAAATGTTTGGAGAGATGATTCCAAAGAGTATCCGTGATTTTTAAGGGTAGGCAAAAAAGGGGGTTGTTTGGCTCTGGTAAATATCCAACCACTTGAGAATTCAACTTTTTCTAACCCCCCTCAACATGCTTGTGGCATGCACACCCACCACACTTAAAGCATGTTGGGATCAGTTACAAGTCCTTTTCCTATAAAATTCCAGCAAACTATTATTAGGGGGTTGTACTAGTGGGATTTCCCAAACATGGATTTTGGGGTTCATTTTTAGTGCGTGATATAATTTTCTCTTCATTATTATAGTTTTCAAATTTTTTTGCACACATGAACTCTAAAATTTTCATTTTGTTGCGATCTTATATCTTTTTCGTTTACGAGGAAAAATGGGAGTCACAAGTTTGGACCTGAAAAAAAAAAAATTTGAACATCCAAAATGGGATGCACAAATGCTGAGAGAGATAATTCCAAAGACTATCTGTGATTTTTAAGGATAGGCAAAAAAGTGGGTTGTTTGGCTCTGGTTAATATCCAACCACTTGAGAATTCAACTATTTCCACCCCCCCTTAATTTTTGGCCACTTGCATCCTCAACATGCTTGTGGCATGCACACCCACCACACTTAAAGCATGTTGGGATCAGTTACAAGTCCCTTTCCTATAAAATTCAACCAAGCTATTATTAGGGGTTGTACAAGTGGAATTTCCCAAACATGGATTTTGGGGTTCATTTTTAGTGCGTGAAATAATTTTCTATTCACCATTATAGTTTTAAAATTTTTCTGCACAGATGAACTCTATAATTTTCATTTTGTTGCGATCTTATATCTTTTTTGTTTACGAGGAAAAATGGGACTCACTAGTTTGGACCTGAACAAAAAAAAATTTTTGAACATCCAAAATGGGGATGCACAAATGCTGGGAGAGATTATTCCAAAGAGTATTTGTGATTCTTAAGGATAGGCAAAAAAGTGGGTTGTTTGGTTCTGGTAAATATCCAACCACTTGAGAATTCAACTTTTTCGACTCCCCCATATTTTTGGCCACTTGCATCCTTAACATGCTTGTGGCATGCACACCCACCACACTTAAAGCATGTTGGGATCAGTTACATATCCCTTTCCTATAAAATTCCACCAAGCTATTATTAGGGGGTTGTACTAGTGGAATTTCCCAAACATGGATTTTGGGGTTCATTTTTAGTGCGTGAAATAATTTTCTATTCATTATTATAATTTTCAAATTTTTTTGCACATATGAACTCCAAAATTTTCATTTTTTTGCAATCTTCTATCTTTTTTGTTTACGAGGAAAAATGGGACTCACAAGTTTGGACTTGGAAAAAAAAAAATTTGAACATGAAAAAACATGTGGAAGCACAAATGCCGGGAGAGATAATTCCAAAGAGTATCTATGATTTTTAAGGATAGGAAAAAAAGTGGGTTGTTTGGCTCTGGTAAATATCCAACCGCTTGAGAATTCGACTTTTTCTACCCCTCCTAATTTTTGGCCACTTGCATCCTCAACATGCTTGTGGCATGCACACCCACCACACTTAGAGCATGTTGGGATCAGTTACAAGTCCCTTTCCTATAAAATTCCACCAAGCTATTATTAGGGGGTTGTACTAGTGGAATTTCCCAAACACGGATTTTGGGGTTCATTTTTAGTGCGTGAAATAATTTTCTATTCATTATTATAGTTTTCAAATTTTTTTGCACACATGAACTCTAAAATTTTCATTTTGTTGCGCTCTTATATCTTTTTTGTTTACGAGGAAATATGTGAGTCACAAGTTTGGACCTGAAAAAAACAAAAATTTTGAAAATCCAAAAATGGGGATGCACAAATGCTGGGAGAGATAATTCCAAAGTGTATCTGTGATTTTTAAGGAAAGGCAAAAAAGTGGGTTGTTTGGGTCAATATCCAACCACTTGAGAATTCAACTTTTTCTACCCCCCCCCCCCCCCCCCCCCCCCCCCCCGCCCGCCCCCATATTTTTGGCCACTTGCATCCTTTACATGCTTGTGGCAAGCACACCCACCACACTTAACATGTTGGGATCAGTTACAAGTCCCTTTCCTATAAAATTCCACCAAGCTATTATTAGGGGGTTGTACTAGTGGAATTTCCCAAACATGGATTTAGGGGTTCATTTTTAGTGCGTGATATCAGTTTCTATTCATTATTATAGTTTTCAATTTTTTTTGCACACATGAACTCTAAAATTTTCATTTTATTGCGATCTTATATCTTTTTTGTTTACGAGGAAAAATGGGAGTCACACGTTTGGATCCGAAAAAAAACAAAAATTTGAACATCCAAAAATGCATCAATGCTGGGAGAGATAATTCCAAAGAGTATCTGTGATTTTTAAGGATAGGCAAAAAAGTGGGTTGTTTCGCTCTGGTAAATATCCAACCGCTTGAGAATTCGACTTTTTCTATCCCCCCTAATTTTTGGCCACTTGCATCCTCAACATTCTTGTGGCATGCACACCCACCACACTTAAAGCATGTTGGGATCAGTTACAAGTCCCTTTCCTATAAAATTCCACCAAGCTATTATTAGGGGTTGTACTAGTGGCATTTCCCACTCATTTTTAGTGCGTGATATAATTTTCTATTTATTATTATAGTTTTCAAATTTTTTTGCACACATGAACTCTAAAATTTTCATTTTGTTGTGATCTTATATGTTTTTTGTTTACGAGGAAAAATGGGAGTCACAAGTTTGGACTTGAAAACAAAAAAATTTGAACATAAAAAAATGGGGATGCATAAATGTTTGGAGAGATGATTCCAAAGAATATCCGTGATTTTTAAGGGTAGGCAAAAAAGTGGGTTGTTTGGCTCTAGTAAATATCCAACCACTTGAGAATTCAACTTTTTCTAACCCCCCTTATTTTTTGGCCACTTGCATCCTCAACATGCTTGTGGCATGCACACCCACCACACTTAAAGCATGTTGGGATCAGTTACAAGTCCTTTTCATATAAAATTCCAGCAAACTATTATTAGGGGGTTGTACTAGTGGAATTTCCCAAACATGGATTTTGGGGTTCATTTTTAGTGCGTGAAATAATTTTCTCTTCATTATTATAGTTTTCAAATTTTTTTGCACACATGAACTCTAAAATTTTCATTTTGTTGCGATCTTATATCTTTTTTGTTTACGAGGAAAAATGGGAGTCACAAGTTTGGACTTGAAAAAAAAAAAAAATTTGAACACTAAAAAAATGGGGATGCACAAATGCTGGGAAAGATAATTCCAAAGAGTATCTATGATTTTTAAGGATAGGCAAAAAAGTGGATTGTTTGGTTCTGTAAATATCCAACCACTTGAGAATTCAACTTTTTCTACCCCCCATATTTTTGGCCACTTGCATCCTTAACATACTTATGGCATGCACACCCACCACACTTAAAACATGTTGGGATCAGTTACAAGTCCCTTTCCTATAAAATTCCACCAAGCTATTATTAGGGGGTTGTACTAGTGGAATTTCCCAAACATGGATTTTGGGGTTCATTTTTAGTGCGTGAAATAATTTTTATTCATTATTATAGTTTTCAAATTTTTATGCACACATGAACTCTAAAATTTTCATTTTGTTGCGATCTTATATCTTTTTTGTTTACGAGGAAAAATGGGAGTCACAAGTTTGGACCTGAAAAAAAAAAATTTAGAAAATCCAAAAATGGGGATGCACAAATGCTGGGAGAGATAATTCCAAAGAGTATCTATGATTTTTAAGGATAGGCAAAAAAGTGGGTTGTTTGGTTCTGGTAAATATCCAACCACTTGAGAATTCAACTTTTTCTACCCCCCCATATTTTTGGCCACTTGCATCCTTAACATGCTTGTGGCATGCTCACCCACCACACATAAAACATGTTGGGATCAGTTACAAGTCCCTTTCCTATAAAATTCCACCAAGCTATTATTAGGGGGTTGTACTAGTGGAATTTCCCAAACATGGATTTTTAGTGCGTGATATCATTTTCTATTCATTATTATAGTTTTCAAATTTTTTTGCACACATGAACTCTAAAATTTTCTTTTTGTTGCGATCTTATATCTTTTTTGTTTACAAGGAAAAATGGGACTCACAAGCTTGGACCTGAAAAAAAAAAAATTTTAAACATCCAAAATGGGGATGCACAAATGCTGGGAGAGATAATTCCAAAGAGTATTTGTGATTTTTAAGGATAGGCAAAAAAGTGCGTTGTTTGGTTCTGGTAAATATCCAACCACTTGAGAATTCAACTTTTTCGACCCCCCCATATTTTTGGCCACTTGCATCCTTAACATGCTTGTGGCATGCACACCCACCACACTTAAAGCATGTTGGGATCAGTTACAGGTCCCTTCCCTATAAAATACCACCAAGCTATTATTAGGGGGTTGTACTAGTGGAATTTCCCAAACATGGATTTTGGTGTTCATTTTTAGTGTGCGAAATAATTTTCTATTCATTATTATAGTTTTCAAATTTTTTTGCACACATGAACTTTAAAATTTTCATTTTTTTGCGATCTTATATCTTTTTTGTTTACGAGGAAAAACGTGAGTCACAAGTTTGGACCTGAAAAAAAATAAAATTTGAACATCCAAAATAGGGATGCACAAATGCATAGAGAGATAATTCCAAAGAGTCTTTGTGATTTTTAAGGATAGGCAAAGAAGTGGGTTGTTTAGCTCTTGTAAATATCCAACCACTTGAGAATTCAACTTTTTCTACCCCCCCAATTTTTGGCCACTTGCATCCTCAACATGCTTGTGGCATGCACACCCACCACACCTAAAGCATGTTGGGATCAGTTACAAGTCCCTTTCATATAAAATTCCACCAAGCTATTATTAGGGGGTTGTACTAGTGGAATTTCCCAAACATGGATTTTGGGGTTCATTTTTAGTGCGTGAAATAATTTTCTATTCATTATTATAGTTTTCAAATTTTTTGCACACATGAACTCTAAAATTTTCATTTTATTGCGATCTTATATCTTTTTTGTTTACGAGGTCAAATTTGAGTCACAAGTTTAGACCTGAAAAAAACAAAAATTTTGAAAATCCAAAAATGGGGATGCACAAATGTTGGGAGAGATAATTCCAAAGAGTATCTGTGATTTTTAAGGATAGGCAAAAAAGTGGGTTGTTTGGTTCTGGTAAATATCCAACCACTTGAGAATTCAACATTTTCTACCCCCCCATATTTTTTGCCACTTGCATCCTTAACGTGCTTGTGGCATGCTTACCCACCACACTTAAAGCATGTTGGGATCAGTTACAAGTCCCTTTCCTATAAAATTCCACCAAGCTATTATTAGGGGGTTGTACTAATGGAATGTCCCAAACATGGATTTTGGGGTTCATTTTTAGTGCGTGAAAAAATTTTCTATTCATTATTATAGTTTTCAAATTTTTTTGCACACATGAACTCTAAAATTTTCATTTTGTTGCGATCTTATATCTTTTTTGCTTACGAGGAAAAATGTGAGTCACAAGTTTGGACCTGAAAAAAACAAAAATTTAGAAAATCCAAAAATGGGGATGCACAAATGCTGGGAGAGATAATTCCAAAGAGTATCTGTGATTTTTAAGGATAGGCAAAAAAGTGGGTTGTTTGGTTCTGGTAAATATCCAACCACTTGAGAATTCAACTTTTTCTACCCCCATATTTTTGGCCACTTGCATCCTTAACATGCTTGTGGCATGCTCACCCACCACACATAAAACATGTTGGGATCAGTTACAAGTCCCTTTCCTATAAAATTCCACCAAGCTATTATTAGGGGGTTGTACTTGTGGAATTTCCCAAACATGGATTTTGGGGTTCATTTTTAGTGAGTGAAATAATTTTCTCTTCATTATTATAGTTTTCAAATTTTTTTGCACACATGAACTCTAAAATTTTCATTTAGTTGCGATCTTACATCTTTTTTGTTTACGAGGAAAAATGGGAGTCACAAGTTTGGACTTGAAAAAAAAAAAATTTGAACATAAAAAAATGGGGATGCACAAATGCTGGGAGAGATAATTCCAAAGAGTATCTGTGATTTTTAAGGATAGGCAAAAAAGTGGGTTGTTTGGTTCTGGTAAATATCCAACCACTTGAGAATTCAACTTTTTCGACTCCCCCATATTTTTGGCCACTTGCATCCTTAACATGCTTGTGGCATGCACACCCACCACACTTAAAGCATGTTGGGATCAGTTACATATCCCTTTCCTATAAAATTCCACCAAGCTATTATTAGGGGGTTGTACTAGTGGAATTTCCCAAACATGGATTTTGGGGTTCATTTTTAGTGCGTGAAATAATTTTTTATTCATTATTATAATTTTCAAATTTTTTTGCACATATGAACTCAAATATTTTCATTTTTTTGCGATCTTCTATCTTTTTTGTTTACGAGGAAAAATGGGACTCACAAGTTTGGACTTGGAAAAAAAAAATTTGAACATTAAAAAACATGTGGATGCACAAATGCCGGGAGAGATAATTCCAAAGAGTATCTATGATTTTTAAGGATAAGAAAAAAAGTGGGTTGTTTGGCTCTGGTAAATATCCAACCGCTTGAGAATTCGACTTTTTCTACCCCCCCATATTTTTGGCCACTTGCATCCTTAACATGCTTGCGGCATGCACACCCACCACACTTAAAGCATGTTGGGATCAGTTACAGGTCCCTTCCCTATAAAATACCACCAAGCTATTATTAGGGGGTTGTACTAGTGGAATTTCCCAAACATGGATTTTGGGGTTCATTTTTAGTGCGTGAAATAATTTTCTATTCATTATTATAAATTTCGAATTTTTTTGCACACATGAACTCTAAACTTTTCATTTTGTTGCGATCTTATATCTTTTTTGTTTACGAGGAAAAATGTGAGTCAAAAGTTTGGACCCGAAAAAAAAAAAAATTTGAACATCCAAAATAGGGATGCTCAAATGCTGGGAGAGATAATTCCAAAGAGTCTCTGTGATTTTTAAGGATAGGTAAAAAAGTGGGTTGTTTGGCTCTGGTAAATATCCAACCACTTGAGAATTCAAGTTTTTCTACCCCCCCTAATTTTTGGCCACTTGCATCCTCAACATGCTTGTGGCATGCACACCCACCACACTTAAAGCATGTTGGGATCAGTTACAAGTCCCTTTCCTTTAAAATTCCACCAAGCTATTATTAGGGGTTGTACTAGTGGAATTTCCCAAACATGGATTTTGGGGTTGATTTTTAGTGCGTGATATAATTTTCTATTCATTATTATAGTTTTCAAATTTTTTTGCACAGATGAACTCTAAAATTTTCAGTTTTTTGCGATCTTCTATCTTTTTTGTTTACGAGGAAAAATGGGAGTCACAAGATTGGACTTGGAAAAAAAAAAATTTGAACATTAAAAAACATGTGGATGCACAAATGCCGGGAGAGATAATTCCAAAGAGTATCTATGATTTTTAAGGATAGGAAAAAAAGTGGGTTGTTTGGCTCTAGTAAATATCCAACCGCTTGAGAATTCGACTTTTTCTACCCCCCCTAATTTTTGGCCACTTGCATCCTCAACATTCTTGTGGCATGCACACCCACCACACTTAAAGCATGTTGGGATCAGTTACAAGTCCCTTTCCTATAAAATTCCACCAAGCTATTATTAGGGGTTGTACTAGTGGAATTTCCCAAACATGGATTTTGGGGTTCATTTTTAGTGCGTGATATAATTTTCTATTTATTATTATAGTTTTCAAATTTTTTTGCACACATGAACTCTAAAATTTTCATTTTGTTGTGATCTTATATGTTTTTTGTTTACGAGGAAAAATGGGAGTCACAAGTTTGGACTTGAAAAAAAAAAAATTCGAACATAAAAAAATGGGGATGCACAAATGTTTGGAGAGATGATTCCAAAGAGTATCCGTGATTTTTAAGGGTAGGCAAAAAAGTGAGTTGTTTGGCTCTGGTAAATATCCAACCACTTGAGAATTCAACTTTTTCTAACCCCCCTTAATTTTTGGCCACTTGCATCCTCAACATGCTTGTGGCATGCACACCCACCACACTTAAAGCATGTTGGGATCAGTTACAAGTCCTTTTCCTATAAAATTCCAGCAAACTATTATTAGGGGGTTGTACTAGTGGGATTTCCCAAACATGGATTTTGGGGTTCATTTTTAGTGCGTGATATAATTTTCTCTTCATTATTATAGTTTTCAAATTTTTTTGCACACATGAACTCTAAAATTTTCATTTTGTTGCGATCTTATATCTTTTTCGTTTACGAGGAAAAATGGGAGACACAAGTTTGGACCTGAAAAAAAAAAAATTTGAACATCCAAAATGGGATGCACAAATGCTGAGAGAGTTAATTCCAAAGACTATCTGTGATTTTTAAGGATAGGCAAAAAAGTGGGTTGTTTGGCTCTGGTTAATATCCAACCACTTGAGAATTCAACTATTTCCACCCCCCTTAATTTTTGGCCACTTGCATCCTCAACATGCTTGTGGCATGCACACCCACCACACTTAAAGCATGTTGGGATCAGTTACAAGTCCCTTTCCTATAAAATTCAACCAAGCTATTATTAGGGGGTTGTACAAGTGGAATTTCCCAAACATGGATTTTGGGGTTCATTTTTAGTGCGTGAAATAATTTTCTATTCACTATTATAGTTTTGAAATTTTTCTGCACAGATGAACTCTATAATTTTCATTTTGTTGCGATCTTATATCTTTTTTGTTTACGAGGAAAAATGGGACTCACTAGTTTGGACCTGAACAAAAAAAAATTTTTGAAGACCCAAAATGGGGATGCACAAATGCTGGGAGAGATAATTCCAAAGAGTATTTGTGATTCTTAAGGATAGGCAAAAAAGTGGGTTGTTTGGTTCTGGTAAATATCCAACCACTTGAGAATTCAACTTTTTCGACCCCCCCATATTTTTTGCCACTTGCATCCTCAACATGCTTGTGGCATGCACACCCACTACACTTAAAGCATGTTGGGATCAGTTACAAGTCCCTTTCCTATAAAATTCCACCAAGCTATTATTAGGGGGTTGTACTAGTGGAATTTCCCAAACATGGATTTTGGGGTTCATTTTTAGTGCGTGAAATAATTTTCTATTCATTATTATAGTTTTCAAATTTTTTTGCACACATGAACTCTAAAATTTTCATTTTGTTGCGCTCTTATATCTTTTTTGTTTACGAGGAAATATGTGAGTCACAAGTTTGGACCTGAAAAAAACAAAAATTTTGAAAATCCAAAAATGGGGATGCACAAATGCTGGGAGAGATAATTCCAAAGAGTATCTGTGATTTTTAAGGAAAGGCAAAAAAGTGGGTTGTTTGGGTCAATATCCAACCACTTGAGAATTCAACTTTTTCTACCCCCCCCCCCCCCCCCCCCCCCCCATATTTTTGGCCACTTGCATCCTTAACATGCTTGTGGCAAGCACACCCACCACACTTAACATGTTGGGATCAGTTACAAGTCCCTTTCCTATAAAATTCCACCAAGCTATTATTAGGGGGTTGTACTAGTGGAATTTCCCAAACATGGATTTTGGGGTTCATTTTTAGTGCGTGATATCAGTTTCTATTCATTATTATAGTTTTCAAATTTTTTTGCACACATGAACTCTAAAATTTTCATTTTGTTGCGATCTTATATCTTTTTTGTTTACGAGGAAAAATGGGAGTCACACGTTTGGATCCGAAAAAAAACAAAAATTTGAACATCCAAAAATGCATCAATGCTGGGAGAGATAATTCCAAAGAGTATCTGTGATTTTTAAGGATAGGCAAAAAAGTGGGTTGTTTCGCTCTGGTAAATATCCAACCGCTTGAGAATTCGACTTTTTCTACCCCCCCTAATTTTTGGCCACTTACATCCTCAACATTCTTGTGGCATGCACACCCACCACACTTAAAGCATGTTGGGATCAGTTACAAGTCCCTTTCCTATAAAATTCCACCAAGCTATTATTAGGGGTTGTACTAGTGGAATTTCCCAAACATGGATTTTGGGGTTCATTTTTAGTGCGTGATATAATTTTCTATTTATTATTATAGTTTTCAAATTTTTTTGCACACATGAACTCTAAAATTTTCATTTTGTTGTGATCTTATATGTTTTTTGTTTACGAGGAAAAATGGGAGTCACAAGCTTGGACTTGAAAAAAAAAAATTTGGAACATAAAAAAATTGGATGCACAAATGTTTGGAGAGATGATTCCAAAGAGTATCCGTGATTTTTAAGGGTAGGCAAAAAAGTGGGTTGTTTGGCTCTGGTAAATATCCAACCACTTGAGAATTCAACTTTTTCTAACCCCCCTTAATTTTTGGCCACTTGCATCCTCAACATGCTTGTGGCATGCACACCCACCACACTTAAAGCATGTTGGGATCAGTTACAAGTCCTTTTCCTATAAAATTCCAGCAAACTATTATTAGGGGGTTGTACTAGTGGGATTTCCCAAACATGGATTTTGGGGTTCATTTTTAGTGCGTGATATAATTTTCTCTTCATTATTATAGTTTTCAAATTTTTTTGCACACATGAACTCTAAAATTTTCATTTTGTTGCGATCTTATATCTTTTTCGTTTACGAGGAAAAATGGGAGACACAAGTTTGGACCTGAAAAAAAAAAAAATTTGAACATCCAAAATGGGATGCACAAATGCTGAGAGAGTTAATTCCAAAGACTATCTGTGATTTTTAAGGATAGGCAAAAAAGTGGGTTGTTTGGCTCTGGTTAATATCCAACCACTTGAGAATTCAACTATTTCCACCCCCCTTAATTTTTGGCCACTTGCATCCTCAACATGCTTGTGGCATGCACACCCACCACACTTAAAGCATGTTGGGATCAGTTACAAGTCCCTTTCCTATAAAATTCAACCAAGCTATTATTAGGGGGTTGTACAAGTGGAATTTCCCAAACATGGATTTTGGGGTTCATTTTTAGTGCGTGAAATAATTTTCTATTCACTATTATAGTTTTGAAATTTTTCTGCACAGATGAACTCTATAATTTTCATTTTGTTGCGATCTTATATCTTTTTTGTTTACGAGGAAAAATGGGACTCACTAGTTTGGACCTGAACAAAAAAAAATTTTTGAAGATCCAAAATGGGGATGCACAAATGCTGGGAGAGATAATTCCAAAGAGTATTTGTGATTCTTAAGGATAGGCAAAAAAGTGGGTTGTTTGGTTCTGGTAAATATCCAACCACTTGAGAATTCAACTTTTTCGACCCCCCCATATTTTTTGCCACTTGCATCCTCAACATGCTTGTGGCATGCACACCCACTACACTTAAAGCATGTTGGGATCAGTTACAAGTCCCTTTCCTATAAAATTCCACCAAGCTATTATTAGGGGGTTGTACTAGTGGAATTTCCCAAACATGGATTTTGGGGTTCATTTTTAGTGCGTGAAATAATTTTCTATTCATTATTATAGTTTTCAAATTTTTTTGCACACATGAACTCTAAAATTTTCATTTTGTTGCGCTCTTATATCTTTTTTGTTTACGAGGAAATATGTGAGTCACAAGTTTGGACCTGAAAAAAACAAAAATTTTGAAAATCCAAAAATGGGGATGCACAAATGCTGGGAGAGATAATTCCAAAGAGTATCTGTGATTTTTAAGGAAAGGCAAAAAAGTGGGTTGTTTGGGTCAATATCCAACCACTTGAGAATTCAACTTTTTCTACCCCCCCCCCCCCCCCCCCCCCCCCATATTTTTGGCCACTTGCATCCTTAACATGCTTGTGGCAAGCACACCCACCACACTTAACATGTTGGGATCAGTTACAAGTCCCTTTCCTATAAAATTCCACCAAGCTATTATTAGGGGGTTGTACTAGTGGAATTTCCCAAACATGGATTTTGGGGTTCATTTTTAGTGCGTGATATCAGTTTCTATTCATTATTATAGTTTTCAAATTTTTTTGCACACATGAACTCTAAAATTTTCATTTTGTTGCGATCTTATATCTTTTTTGTTTACGAGGAAAAATGGGAGTCACACGTTTGGATCCGAAAAAAAACAAAAATTTGAACATCCAAAAATGCATCAATGCTGGGAGAGATAATTCCAAAGAGTATCTGTGATTTTTAAGGATAGGCAAAAAAGTGGGTTGTTTCGCTCTGGTAAATATCCAACCGCTTGAGAATTCGACTTTTTCTACCCCCCCTAATTTTTGGCCACTTACATCCTCAACATTCTTGTGGCATGCACACCCACCACACTTAAAGCATGTTGGGATCAGTTACAAGTCCCTTTCCTATAAAATTCCACCAAGCTATTATTAGGGGTTGTACTAGTGGAATTTCCCAAACATGGATTTTGGGGTTCATTTTTAGTGCGTGATATAATTTTCTATTTATTATTATAGTTTTCAAATTTTTTTGCACACATGAACTCTAAAATTTTCATTTTGTTGTGATCTTATATGTTTTTTGTTTACGAGGAAAAATGGGAGTCACAAGCTTGGACTTGAAAAAAAAAAAATTGGAACATAAAAAAATGGGGATGCACAAATGTTTGGAGAGATGATTCTAAAGAGTATCCGTGATTTTTAAGGGTAGGCAAAAAAGTGGGTTGTTTGGCTCTGGTAAATATCCAACCACTTGAGAATTCAACTTTTTCTAACCCCCCTTAATTTTTGGCCACTTGCATCCTCAACATGCTTGTGGCATGCACACCCACCACACTTAAAGCATGTTGGGATCAGTTACAAGTCCTTTTCCTATAAAATTCCAGCAAACTATTATTAGGGGGTTGTACTAGTGGGATTTCCCAAACATGGATTTTGGGGTTCATTTTTAGTGCGTGATATAATTTTCTCTTCATTATTATAGTTTTCAAATTTTTTTGCACACATGAACTCTAAAATTTTCATTTTGTTGCGATCTTATATCTTTTTCGTTTACGAGGAAAAATGGGAGACACAAGTTTGGACCTGAAAAAAAAAAAAATTTGAACATCCAAAATGGGATGCACAAATGCTGAGAGAGTTAATTCCAAAGACTATCTGTGATTTTTAAGGATAGGCAAAAAAGTGGGTTGTTTGGCTCTGGTTAATATCCAACCACTTGAGAATTCAACTATTTCCACCCCCCTTAATTTTTGGCCACTTGCATCCTCAACATGCTTGTGGCATGCACACCCACCACACTTAAAGCATGTTGGGATCAGTTACAAGTCCCTTTCCTATAAAATTCAACCAAGCTATTATTAGGGGGTTGTACAAGTGGAATTTCCCAAACATGGATTTTGGGGTTCATTTTTAGTGCGTGAAATAATTTTCTATTCACTATTATAGTTTTGAAATTTTTCTGCACAGATGAACTCTATAATTTTCATTTTGTTGCGATCTTATATCTTTTTTGTTTACGAGGAAAAATGGGACTCACTAGTTTGGACCTGAACAAAAAAAAATTTTTGAAGATCCAAAATGGGGATGCACAAATGCTGGGAGAGATAATTCCAAAGAGTATTTGTGATTCTTAAGGATAGGCAAAAAAGTGGGTTGTTTGGTTCTGGTAAATATCCAACCACTTGAGAATTCAACTTTTTCGACCCCCCCATATTTTTTGCCACTTGCATCCTCAACATGCTTGTGGCATGCACACCCACTACACTTAAAGCATGTTGGGATCAGTTACAAGTCCCTTTCCTATAAAATTCCACCAAGCTATTATTAGGGGGTTGTACTAGTGGAATTTCCCAAACATGGATTTTGGGGTTCATTTTTAGTGCGTGAAATAATTTTCTATTCATTATTATAGTTTTCAAATTTTTTTGCACACATGAACTCTAAAATTTTCATTTTGTTGCGCTCTTATATCTTTTTTGTTTACGAGGAAATATGTGAGTCACAAGTTTGGACCTGAAAAAAACAAAAATTTTGAAAATCCAAAAATGGGGATGCACAAATGCTGGGAGAGATAATTCCAAAGAGTATCTGTGATTTTTAAGGAAAGGCAAAAAAGTGGGTTGTTTGGGTCAATATCCAACCACTTGAGAATTCAACTTTTTCTACCCCCCCCCCCCCCCCCCCCCCCCCCCCATATTTTTGGCCACTTGCATCCTTAACATGCTTGTGGCAAGCACACCCACCACACTTAACATGTTGGGATCAGTTACAAGTCCCTTTCCTATAAAATTCCACCAAGCTATTATTAGGGGGTTGTACTAGTGGAATTTCCCAAACATGGATTTTGGGGTTCATTTTTAGTGCGTGATATCAGTTTCTATTCATTATTATAGTTTTCAAATTTTTTTGCACACATGAACTCTAAAATTTTCATTTTGTTGCGATCTTATATCTTTTTTGTTTACGAGGAAAAATGGGAGTCACACGTTTGGATCCGAAAAAAAACAAAAATTTGAACATCCAAAAATGCATCAATGCTGGGAGAGATAATTCCAAAGAGTATCTGTGATTTTTAAGGATAGGCAAAAAAGTGGGTTGTTTCGCTCTGGTAAATATCCAACCGCTTGAGAATTCGACTTTTTCTACCCCCCCTAATTTTTGGCCACTTACATCCTCAACATTCTTGTGGCATGCACACCCACCACACTTAAAGCATGTTGGGATCAGTTACAAGTCCCTTTCCTATAAAATTCCACCAAGCTATTATTAGGGGTTGTACTAGTGGAATTTCCCAAACATGGATTTTGGGGTTCATTTTTAGTGCGTGATATAATTTTCTATTTATTATTATAGTTTTCAAATTTTTTTGCACACATGAACTCTAAAATTTTCATTTTGTTGTGATCTTATATGTTTTTTGTTTACGAGGAAAAATGGGAGTCACAAGCTTGGACTTGAAAAAAAAAAAATTTGAACATAAAAAAATGGGGATGCACAAATGTTTGGAGAGATGATTCCAAAGAGTATCCGTGATTTTTAAGGGTAGGCAAAAAAGTGGGTTGTTTGGCTCTGGTAAATATCCAACCACTTGAGAATTCAACTTTTTCTAACCCCCCTTAATTTTTGGCCACTTGCATCCTCAACATGCTTGTGGCATGCACACCCACCACACTTAAAGCATGTTGGGATCAGTTACAAGTCCTTTTCCTATAAAATTCCAGCAAACTATTATTAGGGGGTTGTACTAGTGGGATTTCCCAAACATGGATTTTGGGGTTCATTTTTAGTGCGTGATATAATTTTCTCTTCATTATTATAGTTTTCAAATTTTTTTGCACACATGAACTCTAAAATTTTCATTTTGTTGCGATCTTATATCTTTTTCGTTTACGAGGAAAAATGGGAGACACAAGTTTGGACCTGAAAAAAAAAAAAATTTGAACATCCAAAATGGGATGCACAAATGCTGAGAGAGTTAATTCCAAAGACTATCTGTGATTTTTAAGGATAGGCAAAAAAGTGGGTTGTTTGGCTCTGGTTAATATCCAACCACTTGAGAATTCAACTATTTCCACCCCCCTTAATTTTTGGCCACTTGCATCCTCAACATGCTTGTGGCATGCACACCCACCACACTTAAAGCATGTTGGGATCAGTTACAAGTCCCTTTCCTATAAAATTCAACCAAGCTATTATTAGGGGGTTGTACAAGTGGAATTTCCCAAACATGGATTTTGGGGTTCATTTTTAGTGCGTGAAATAATTTTCTATTCACTATTATAGTTTTGAAATTTTTCTGCACAGATGAACTCTATAATTTTCATTTTGTTGCGATCTTATATCTTTTTTGTTTACGAGGAAAAATGGGACTCACTAGTTTGGACCTGAACAAAAAAAAATTTTTGAAGATCCAAAATGGGGATGCACAAATGCTGGGAGAGATAATTCCAAAGAGTATTTGTGATTCTTAAGGATAGGCAAAAAAGTGGGTTGTTTGGTTCTGGTAAATATCCAACCACTTGAGAATTCAACTTTTTCGACCCCCCCATATTTTTTGCCACTTGCATCCTCAACATGCTTGTGGCATGCACACCCACTACACTTAAAGCATGTTGGGATCAGTTACAAGTCCCTTTCCTATAAAATTCCACCAAGCTATTATTAGGGGGTTGTACTAGTGGAATTTCCCAAACATGGATTTTGGGGTTCATTTTTAGTGCGTGAAATAATTTTCTATTCATTATTATAGTTTTCAAATTTTTTTGCACACATGAACTCTAAAATTTTCATTTTGTTGCGCTCTTATATCTTTTTTGTTTACGAGGAAATATGTGAGTCACAAGTTTGGACCTGAAAAAAACAAAAATTTTGAAAATCCAAAAATGGGGATGCACAAATGCTGGGAGAGATAATTCCAAAGAGTATCTGTGATTTTTAAGGAAAGGCAAAAAAGTGGGTTGTTTGGGTCAATATCCAACCACTTGAGAATTCAACTTTTTCTACCCCCCCCCCCCCCCCCCCCCCCCCATATTTTTGGCCACTTGCATCCTTAACATGCTTGTGGCAAGCACACCCACCACACTTAACATGTTGGGATCAGTTACAAGTCCCTTTCCTATAAAATTCCACCAAGCTATTATTAGGGGGTTGTACTAGTGGAATTTCCCAAACATGGATTTTGGGGTTCATTTTTAGTGCGTGATATCAGTTTCTATTCATTATTATAGTTTTCAAATTTTTTTGCACACATGAACTCTAAAATTTTCATTTTGTTGCGATCTTATATCTTTTTTGTTTACGAGGAAAAATGGGAGTCACACGTTTGGATCCGAAAAAAAACAAAAATTTGAACATCCAAAAATGCATCAATGCTGGGAGAGATAATTCCAAAGAGTATCTGTGATTTTTAAGGATAGGCAAAAAAGTGGGTTGTTTCGCTCTGGTAAATATCCAACCGCTTGAGAATTCGACTTTTTCTACCCCCCCTAATTTTTGGCCACTTACATCCTCAACATTCTTGTGGCATGCACACCCACCACACTTAAAGCATGTTGGGATCAGTTACAAGTCCCTTTCCTATAAAATTCCACCAAGCTATTATTAGGGGTTGTACTAGTGGAATTTCCCAAACATGGATTTTGGGGTTCATTTTTAGTGCGTGATATAATTTTCTATTTATTATTATAGTTTTCAAATTTTTTTGCACACATGAACTCTAAAATTTTCATTTTGTTGTGATCTTATATGTTTTTTGTTTACGAGGAAAAATGGGAGTCACAAGCTTGGACTTGAAAAAAAAAAAATTGGAACATAAAAAAATGGGGATGCACAAATGTTTGGAGAGATGATTCTAAAGAGTATCCGTGATTTTTAAGGGTAGGCAAAAAAGTGGGTTGTTTGGCTCTGGTAAATATCCAACCACTTGAGAATTCAACTTTTTCTAACCCCCCTTAATTTTTGGCCACTTGCATCCTCAACATGCTTGTGGCATGCACACCCACCACACTTAAAGCATGTTGGGATCAGTTACAAGTCCTTTTCCTATAAAATTCCAGCAAACTATTATTAGGGGGTTGTACTAGTGGGATTTCCCAAACATGGATTTTGGGGTTCATTTTTAGTGCGTGATATAATTTTCTCTTCATTATTATAGTTTTCAAATTTTTTTGCACACATGAACTCTAAAATTTTCATTTTGTTGCGATCTTATATCTTTTTCGTTTACGAGGAAAAATGGGAGACACAAGTTTGGACCTGAAAAAAAAAAAAATTTGAACATCCAAAATGGGATGCACAAATGCTGAGAGAGTTAATTCCAAAGACTATCTGTGATTTTTAAGGATAGGCAAAAAAGTGGGTTGTTTGGCTCTGGTTAATATCCAACCACTTGAGAATTCAACTATTTCCACCCCCCTTAATTTTTGGCCACTTGCATCCTCAACATGCTTGTGGCATGCACACCCACCACACTTAAAGCATGTTGGGATCAGTTACAAGTCCCTTTCCTATAAAATTCAACCAAGCTATTATTAGGGGGTTGTACAAGTGGAATTTCCCAAACATGGATTTTGGGGTTCATTTTTAGTGCGTGAAATAATTTTCTATTCACTATTATAGTTTTGAAATTTTTCTGCACAGATGAACTCTATAATTTTCATTTTGTTGCGATCTTATATCTTTTTTGTTTACGAGGAAAAATGGGACTCACTAGTTTGGACCTGAACAAAAAAAAATTTTTGAAGATCCAAAATGGGGATGCACAAATGCTGGGAGAGATAATTCCAAAGAGTATTTGTGATTCTTAAGGATAGGCAAAAAAGTGGGTTGTTTGGTTCTGGTAAATATCCAACCACTTGAGAATTCAACTTTTTCGACCCCCCCATATTTTTTGCCACTTGCATCCTCAACATGCTTGTGGCATGCACACCCACTACACTTAAAGCATGTTGGGATCAGTTACAAGTCCCTTTCCTATAAAATTCCACCAAGCTATTATTAGGGGGTTGTACTAGTGGAATTTCCCAAACATGGATTTTGGGGTTCATTTGTAGTGCGTGAAATAATTTTCTATTCATTATTATAGTTTTCAAATTTTTAGCACACATGAACTCTAAAATTTTCATTTTGTTGCGATCTTATATCTTTTTTGTTTACAAGGAAAAATGGGAGTCACAAGTTTGGACCCGAAAAAAAAAAAAATTTTGAACATCCAAAATAGGGATGCACAAATGCGGGGAGAGATAATTCCAAAGAGTCTCTGTGATTTTTAAGGATAGGCAAAAAAGTGGGTTGTTTGGCTCTGGTAAATATCCAACCACTTGAGAATTCAACTTTTTCTACCCCCCCTAATTTTTGGCCACTTGCATCCTCAACATGCTTGTGGCATGCACACCCACCACACTTAAAGCATGTTGGGATCAGTTACAAGTCCCTTTCCTATAAAATTCCACCAAGCTATTATTAGGGGGTTGTACTAGTGGAATTTCCCAAACGTAGATTTTGGGGTTCATTTTTAGTGCGTGAAATAATTTTCTATTCATTATTATAGTTTTCAAATTTTTTTGCACACATGAACTCTAAAATTTTCATTTGTTGCGATATTATATCTTTTTTGTTTACGTGCAAAAATGGGAGTCACAAGTTTGGACCTGAAAAAAAAAAAAGTTTGTACATCCAAAATGGGGATGCACAAATGCTGGGAGAGATAATTCCAAAGAGTATCTGTGATTTTTAAGGATAGGCAAAAAAGTGGGTTGTTTGGCTCTGGTAAATATCCAACGACTCGAGAATTCAACTTTTTCTACCGCTCCTAATTTTTGGCCACTTGCATCCTCAACATGCTTGTGGCATGCACACCCACCACACTTAAAGCATGTTGGGATCAGTTGCAAGTCCCTTTCCTATAAAATTCCACCAAGCTATTATTAGGGGGTTGTACTTGTGGAATTTCCCAAACATGGATTTTGGGGTTCATTTTTAGTGCGTGAAAAATTTTTCTATTCATTATTATAGTTTTCAAATTTTTTTGCACACATGAACTCTAAAATTTTCATTTTGTTGCGACCTTATATCTTTTTTGTTTACGAGGAAAAATTGGTGTCACAAGTTTGGACCTCAAAAAAAAAAAAAATTTGAACATCCAAAATGGGGATGCACAAATGCTGAGAAAGATAATTCCAAAGAGTATCTGTGATTTTTTAGGATAGGCAAAAAAGTGGGTTGTTTGGCTCAGGTAAAATCCAACTACTCGAGAATTCAACTTTTTCTACCCCCCCTAATTTTTGGCCACTTGCATCCTCAACATGCTTGTGGCATGCACACCCACCACACTTAAAGCATGTTGGGATCAGTTACAAGTCCCTTTCCTATTAAATTCCACCAAGCTACTATTAGGGGGTTGTACTGGTGGAATTTCCCAAACTTGGATTTTGGGGTTCATTTTTAGTGCGTGAAATAATTTTCTATTCATTATTATAGTTTTCAAATTTTTTTGCACACATGAACTCTAAAATTTTCCTTATGTTGCGATCTTATATCATTTTTGTTTACGAGGAAAAATGGGAGTCACAAGTTTGGACCCGAAAAAAAAAAAATTTGAGCATCCAAAATTGGGATGCACGAATGCTGGGAGAGATAATTCCAAAGAGTATCTGTGATTTTTAAGGAAAGGAAAAAAAGTGGGTTGTTTGGCTCTGGTAAATATCCAACCACTTGAGAATTCAACTTTTTCTACCCCCCCTAATTTTTGGCCAATTGCATCCTCAACATGCTTGTGGCATGCACACCCACCACACTTAGAGCATGTTGGGATCAGTTACAAGTCCCTTTCCTATAAAATTCCACCAAGCTATTATTAGGGGGTTGTACTAGTGGAATTTCCCAAACATAGACTTTGGGGTTCATTTTTAGTGCGTGATATAATTTTCTATTCATTATTATAGTTTTCAATTTTTTTTGCACACATGAACTCTAAAATTTTCATTTTGTTGCGATCTTATATCTTTTTTGTTTACGTGGAAAAATGGGAGTCAAAAGTTTGGACCTGAAAAAAAGAAAATCTTGAACATCAAAAAATGGGGATGCACAAATGCTGGGAGAGATAATTCCAAAGAGTATCTGTGATTTTTAAGGATAGGCAAAAAAGTGGGTTGTTTGTCTCTGGTAAATATCCAACCACTCGAGAATTCAACTTTTTCTACCCCCCCTTATTTTTGGTCACTTGCATCCTCAACATGCATGTGGCATGCACACCCACCACACTTAAAGCATGTTGGGATCAGTTACAAGTCCCTTTCACATAAAATTCCACCAAGCTATTATTAGGGGGTTGTACTTGTGGAATTTCCCAAAGATGGATTTTGGGGTTCATTTTTAGTGCTTGAAATAATTTTCTATTAATTATTATAGTTTTCAAATTTTTGTGCACACATGATCTCTAAAATTTTCATTTTGTTGCGATCTTATATGTTTTTTGTTTACGAGGAAAAATGGGAGTCACAAGTTTGGACCTGAAAAAAAAAAAAGTTTGTACATCCAAAATGGGGATGCACAAATGCTGGGAGAGATAATTCCAAAGAGTATCTATGATTTTTAAGGAGAGGAAAAAACGAGGGTTGTTTGGCTCTGGTAAATATCCAACCACTTGAGAATTCAACTTTTTCTACCCCCCCTAATTTTTGGCCACTTGCATCCTCAACATGCTTGTGGCATGCACACCCACCACACTTAAAGCATGTTGGGATCAGTTACAAGTCCCTTTCATATAAAATTCCACCAAACTATTATTAGGGGGTTGTACTAGTGGAATTTCCCAAACATGGATTTTGGGGTTCATTTTTCGTGCGTGAAATAATTTTCTATTCATTATTAAAGTTTTCAAATTTTTTTGCACACATGAACTCCTAAATTTCCATTTGTTGCGATCTTATATCTTTTTTGTTTACGAGGAAAAATGGGAGTCACAAGTTTGGACCTCAAAAAAAAAAAATGTTTGTACATCCAAAATGGGATAATTCCAAAGAGTATCTGTGATTTTTAAGGATAGGCAAAAAAGTGGGTTGTTCGGCTCTGGTAAATATCCAACCACTCGAGAATTCAACTTTTTCTACCCCCCCTAATTTTTGGCCACTTGCATCCTCAACATGCCTGTGGCATGCACACCCACCACACTTAAAGCATGTTGGGATCAGTTAAGAGTCCCTTTCCTATAAAATTCCACCAAGCTATTATTAGGGGGTTGTACTAGTGGAATTTCCCAAACACATATTTTGGGGTTCATTTTTAGTGCGTGATATAATTTTCTATTCATTATTATAGTTTTCAAATTTTTTTGCACACATGAACTCTAAAATTTTCATTTTGTTGCGATCTTATATCTTTTTTTGTATACGAGGAGAAATGGGAGTCACAAGTTTGGACTTGAAAAAAAAAAATTTGAACATAAAAAAATGGGGAATCCCAAATGCTGGGAGAGAAAATTCCAAAGAGTATCTGTGATTTTTAAGGATAGGCAAAAAAGTGGGTTGTTTGGCTCTGGTAAATATCCAACCACTTGAGAATTCAACTTTTTCTACCCCCCCTAATTTTTTGCCACTTGCATCCTCAACATGCTTGTGGCATGCACACCCACCACACTTAAAGCATGTTGGGATCGGTTACAAGTCCCTTTCCTATAAAATTCCACCAACCTATTATTAGGGGTTGTACTAGTGGAATTTCCCAAACATGGAATTTGGGGTTCATTTTCAATGCGTAATATAATTTTCTATTCATTATTATACTTTTCAATTTTTTTTGCACACATGAACTCTAAAATTTTCATTTTGTTGCGATCATATATCTTTTTTTGTTTACGAGGAAAAATGGGAGTCACAAGTTTGGACCTGAAAAAAAAAAAAATTTTGAACACCAAAAAATAGGGATGCACAAATGTTGGGAGAGATAATTCCATAGAGTATCTGCGATTTTTAAAGATAGGCAAAAAAGTGGGTTGTTTGGCTCTGGTAAATATCCAACCACTTGAGAATTCAACTTTTTCTACCCCCCCTTAATTTTTGGCTACTTGCATCGTCAACATGCTTGTGGCATGTACACCCACCACACTTAAAGCATGTTGGGATCAGTTCCAAGTCCCTTTCCAATAAAATTCCACCAAACTATTATTAGGGGGTTGTACTAGTGGAATTTCCCAAACATGGATTTTGGGGTTCATTTTTAGTGCGTGAAATAATTTTCTATTCATTATTATAGTTTTCAAATTTTTTTGCACACATGAACTATTATATTTTGATTTGTTGCGATCTTATTTCTTTTTTGTTTACGAGGAAAAATGGGAGTCACAAGTTTGGACCTGAAAAAAAAAAAGTTTGTACATCCAAAATGGGGATGCACAAATGCTGGGAGAGATAATTCCAAAGAGTATCTGTGATTTTTAAGGATAGGCAAAAAAGTGGGTTGTTTGGCTCTGGTAAATATCCAACCACTCGAGAATTCAACTTTTTCTACCCCCCCTAATTTTTGGCCACTTGCATCCTCAACATGCTTGTGGCATGCACACCCACCACACTTAAAGCATGTTGGGATCAGTTACAAGTCTCTTTCATATAAAATTCCACCAAGCTATTATTAGGGGTTCTACTAGTGGAATTTCCCAAACATGGATTTTGGGGTTCATTTGTAGTGCGTGAAATAATTTTCTATTCATTATTATAGTTTTCAAATTTTTAGCACACATGAACTCTAAAATTTTCATTTTGTTGCGATCTTATATCTTTTTTGTTTACAAGGAAAAATGGGAGTCACAAGTTTGGACCCGAAAAAAAAAAAAATTTTGAACATCCAAAATAGGGATGCACAAATGCGGGGAGAGATAATTCCAAAGAGTCTCTGTGATTTTTAAGGATAGGCAAAAAAGTGGGTTGTTTGGCTCTGGTAAATATCCAACCACTTGAGAATTCAACTTTTTCTACCCCCCCTAATTTTTGGCCACTTGCATCCTCAACATGCTTGTGGCATGCACACCCACCACACTTAAAGCATGTTGGGATCAGTTACAAGTCCCTTTCCTATAAAATTCCACCAAGCTATTATTAGGGGGTTGTACTAGTGGAATTTCCCAAACGTAGATTTTGGGGTTCATTTTTAGTGCGTGAAATAATTTTCTATTCATTATTATAGTTTTCAAATTTTTTTGCACACATGAACTCTAAAATTTTCATTTGTTGCGATATTATATCTTTTTTGTTTACGTGCAAAAATGGGAGTCACAAGTTTGGACCTGAAAAAAAAAAAAAGTTTGTACATCCAAAATGGGGATGCACAAATGCTGGGAGAGATAATTCCAAAGAGTATCTGTGATTTTTAAGGATAGGCAAAAAAGTGGGTTGTTTGGCTCTGGTAAATATCCAACGACTCGAGAATTCAACTTTTTCTACCGCTCCTAATTTTTGGCCACTTGCATCCTCAACATGCTTGTGGCATGCACACCCACCACACTTAGAGCATGTTGGGATCAGTTACAAGTCCCTTTCCTATAAAATTCCACCAAACTATTATTAGGGGGTTGTACTAGTGGAATTTCCCAAACATAGACTTTGGGGTTCATTTTTAGTGCGTGAAATAATTATTTATTCATTATTATAGTTTTAAAATTTTTTTGCACACATGATCTCTAAAATTTTCATTTTGTTGCGATCTTACATGTTTTTTGTTTACGAAGAAAAATGGGAGTCACAAGTTTGGACCTGAAAAAAAAAAAAGTTTGTACATCCAAAATGGGGATGCACAAATGCTGGGAGAGATAATTCCAAAGAGTATCTATGATTTTTAAGGATAGGAAAAAACGAGGGTTGTTTGGCTCTGGTAAATATCCAACCACTTGAGAATTCAACTTTTTCTACCCCCCCTAATTTTTGGCCACTTGCATCCTCAACATGCTTGTGGCATGCACACCCACCACACTTCAAGCATGTTGGGATCAGTTACAAGTCCCTTTCCTATAAAATTCCACCAAGCTATTATTAGGGGGTAGTACTAGTGGAATTTCTCAAACATGGATTTTGGGGTTCATTTTTAGTGCGTGATATAATTTTCTATTCATTATTACAGTTTTCAAATTTTTTTGCACACATGAACTCCAAAATTTTCATTTGTTGCGATCTTATATCTTTTTTGTTTACGAGGAAAAATGGGAGTCACAAGTTTGGACCTGAAAAAAAAAAAAATTTTGAACATCAAAAAATGGGGATACACAAATGCTGGGAGAGATAATTCCAAAGAGTATCTGTGATTTTTAAGGATAGGCAAAAACGAGGGTTGTTTGGCTCTGGTAAATATCCAACCACTTGAGAATTCAACTTTTTCTACCCCCCCTAATTTTTGGCCACTTGCATCCTCAACATGCTTGTGGCATGCACACCCACCACACTTCAAGCATGTTGGGATCAGTTACAAGTCTCTTTCATATAAAATTCCACCAAGCTATTATTAGGGGTTCTACTAGTGGAATTTCCCAAACATGGATTTTGGGGTTCATTTGTAGTGCGTGAAATAATTTTCTATTCATTATTATAGTTTTCAAATTTTTTGCACACATGAACCCTAAAATTTTCATTTTGTTGCGATCTTATATCTTTTTTGTTTACAAGGAAAAATGGGAGTCACAAGTTTGGACCCGAAAAAAAAAAAAATTTTGAACATCCCAAATAGGGATGCACAAATGCGGGGAGAGATAATTCCAAAGAGTCTCTGTGATTTTTTAGGATAGGCAAAAAAGTGGGTTGTTTGGCTCTGGTAAATATCCAACCACTTGAGAATTCAACTTTTTCTAACCCCCCTAATTTTTGGTCACTTGCATCCTCAACATGCATGTGGCATGCACACCCACCACACTTAAAGCATGTTGGGATCAGTTACAAGTCCCTTTCACATAAAATTCCACCAAGCTATTATTAGGGGGTTGTACTTGTGGAATTTCCCAAAGATGGATTTTGGGGTTCATTTTTAATGCGTGAAATAATTTTCTATTAATTATTATAGTTTTCAAATTTTTTTGCACACATGATCTCTAAAATTTTCATTTTGTTGCCATCTTATATGTTTTTTGTTTACGAGGAAAAATGGGAGTCACAAGTTTGGACCTGAAAAAAAAAAAAATTTGTACATCCAAAATGGGGATGCACAAATGCTGGGAGAGATAATTCCAAAGAGTATCTATGATTTTTAAGGATAGGAAAAAAGGAGGGTTGTTTGGCTCTGGTAAATATCCAACCACTTGAGAATTCAACTTTTTCTACCCCCCCTAATTTTTGGCCACTTGCATCCTCAACATGCTTGTGGCATGCACACCCACCACACATCAAGCATGTTGGGATCAGTTACAAGTCCCTTTCCTATAAAATTCCACCAAGCTATTATTAGGGGGTTGTACTAGTGGAATTTCCCAAACATAGATTTTGGGGTTCATTTTTAGTGCGTGAAATAATTTTCTATTCATTATTAAAGTTTTCAAATTTTTTTGCACACATGAACTCCAAAATTTTCATTTGTTGCGATCTTATATCTTTTTTGTTTACGAGGAAAAATGGGAGTCACAAGTTTGGACCTCAAAAAAAAAAAAATGTTTGTACATCCAAAATGGGGATGCACAAATGCTGGGAGAGATAATTCCAAAGAGTATCTATGATTTTTAAGGATAGGAAAAAACGAGGGTTGTTTGGCTCTGGTAAATATCCAACCACTTGAGAATTCAACTTTTTCTACCCCCCCTTAATTTTTGGCCACTTGAATTGTCAACATGCTTGTGGCATGCACACCCACCACACTTAAAGCATGTTGGGATCAGTTACAAGTCCCTTTCCAATAAAATTCCACCAAACTATTATTAGGGGGTTGTACTAGTGGAATTTCCCAAACATGGATTTTGGGGTTCATTTTTAGTGCGTGAAATAATTTTCTATTCATTATTATAGTTTTCAAATTTTTTGCACACATGAACTCTAAAATTTTCATTTTGTTGCGATCTTATATCTTTTTTGTTTAAAAGGAAAAATGGGAGTTACAAGTTTGGACCCGAAAAAAAAAAAAATTTTGAACATCCAAAATAGGGATGCACAAATGCGGGGAGAGATAATTCCAAAGAGTATCTGTGATTTTTAAGGATAGGCAAAAAAGTGGGTTGTTCGGCTCTGGTAAATATCCAACCACTCGAGAATTCAACTTTTTCTACCCCCCCTAATTTTTGGCTACTTGCATCCTCAACATGCCTGTGGCATGCACACCCACCACACTTAAAGCATGTTGGGATCAGTTACAAGTCCCTTTCCTATAAAATTCCACCAAGCTATTATTAGGGGGTTGTACTAGTGGAATTTCCCAAACACATATTTTGGGGTTCATTTTTAGTGCGTGATATAATTTTCTATTCATTATTATAGTTTTCAAATTTTTTTGCACTCATGAACTCTAAAATTTTCATTTTGTTGCGATCTTATATCTTTTTTTGTATACGAGGAGAAATGGGAGTCACAAGTTTGGACTTGAAAAAAAAAATATTTGAACATAAAAAAATGGGGATGCACAAATGCTGGGAGAGATAATTCCAAAGAGTATCTGCGATTTTTAAAGACAGGCAAAAAAGTGGGTTGTTTGGCTCTGGTAAATATCCAACCACTTGAGAATTCAACTTTTTCTACCCCCCCTTAATTTTTGGCCACTTGCATTGTCAACATGCTTGTGGCATGCACACCCACCACACTTAAAGCATGTCGGGATCAGTTACAAGTCCCTTTCCAATAAAATTCTACCAAACTATTATTAGGGGGTTGTACTAGTGGAATTTCCCAAACATGGATTTTGGGGTTCATTTTTAGTGCGTGAAATAATTTCCTATTCATTATTGTAGTTTTAAAATTTTTTTGCACACATGATCTCTAAAATTTTCTTTTTGTTGCGATCTTATATCTTTTTTGTTTACGTGGAAAAATGGGAGTCAAAAGTTTGGACCTGAAAAAAAGAAAATTTTGAACATCAAAAAATGGGGATGCACAAATGCTGGGAGAGATAATTCCAAAGAGTATCTGTGATTTTTAAGGATAGGCAAAAAAGTGGGTTGTTTGTCTCTGGTAAATATCCAACCACTCGAGAATTCAACTTTTTCTACCCCCCCTTATTTTTGGTCACTTGCATCCTCAACATGCATGTGGCATGCACACCCACCACACTTAAAGCATGTTGGGATCAGTTACAAGTCCCTTTCACATAAAATTCCACCAAGCTATTATTAGGGGGTTGTACTTGTGGAATTTCCCAAAGATGGATTTTGGGGTTCATTTTTAATGCGCGATATAATTTTCTATTAATTATTATAGTTTTCAAATTTTTTTGCACACATGATCTCTAAAATTTTCATTTTTTTGCGATCTTATATGTTTTTTGTTTACGAGGAAAAATGGGAGTCACAAGTTTGGACCTGAAAAAAAAAAAATTTGTACATCCAAAATGGGGATGCACAAATGCTGGGAGAGATAATTCCAAAGAGTATCTATGATTTTTAAGGATAGGAAAAAACGAGGGTTGTTTGGCTCTGGTAAATATCCAACCACTTTAGAATTCAACATTTTCTACCCCCCCTAATTTTTGGCCACTTGCATCCTCAACATGCTTGTGGCATGCACACCCACCACACATCAAGCATGTTGGGATCAGTTACAAGTCCCTTTCCTATAAAATTCCACCAAGCTATTATTAGGGGGTTGTACTAGTGGAATTTCCCAAACATGGATTTTGGGGTTCATTTTTAGTGCGTGAAATAATTTTCTATTCATTATTAAAGTTTTCAAATTTTTTTGCACACATGAACTCCAAAATTTTCATTTGTTGCGCTCTTATATCTTTTTTGTTTACGAGGAAAAATGGGAGTCACAAGTTTGGACCTCAAAAAAAAAAAATGTTTGTACATCCAAAATGGGGATGCACAAATGCCGGGAGAGATAATTCCAAAGAGTATCTGTGATTTTTAAGGATAGGCAAAAAAGTGGGTTGTTCGGCTCTGGTAAATATCCAACCACTCGAGAATTCAACTTTTTCTACCCCCCCTAATTTTTTGCCACTTGCATCCTCAACATGCTTGTGGCATGCACACCCACCACACTTAAAGCATGTTGGGATCAGTTACAAGTCCCTTTCCTATAAAATTCCACCAAGCTATTATTAGGGGGTTGTACTAGTGGAATTTCCCAAACACATATTTTGGGGTTCATTTTTAGTGCGTGATATAATTTTCTATTCATTATTATAGTTTTCAAATTTTTTTGCACTCATGAACTCTAAAATTTTCATTTTGTTGCGATCTTATATCTTTTTTTGTATACGAGGAGAAATGGGAGTCACAAGTTTGGACTTGAAAAAAAAAATATTTGAACATAAAAAAATGGGGATGCACAAATGCTGGGAGAGATAATTCCAAAGAGTATCTGCGATTTTTAAAGACAGGCAAAAAAGTGGGTTGTTTGGCTCTGGTAAATATCCAACCACTTGAGAATTCAACTTTTTCTACCCCCCCTTAATTTTTGGCCACTTGCATTGTCAACATGCTTGTGGCATGCACACCCACCACACTTAAAGCATGTTGGGATCAGTTACAAGTCCCTTTTCAATAAAATTCTACCAAACTATTATTAGGGGGTTGTACTAGTGGAATTTCCCAAACATGGATTTTGGGGTTCATTTTTAGTGCGTGAAATAATTTCCTATTCATTATTATAGTTTTAAAATTTTTTTGCACACATGATCTCTAAAATTTTCTTTTTGTTGCGATGTTATATCTTTTTTGTTTACGTGGAAAAATGGGAGTCAAAAGTTTGGACCTGAAAAAAAGAAAATTTTGAACATCAAAAAATGGGGATGCACAAATGCTGGGAGAGATAATTCCAAAGAGTATCTGTGATTTTTAAGGATAGGCAAAAAAGTGGGTTGTTTGTCTCTGGTAAATATCCAACCACTCGAGAATTCAACTTTTTCTACCCCCCCTTATTTTTGGTCACTTGCATCCTCAACATGCATGTGGCATGCACACCCACCACACTTAAAGCATGTTGGGATCAGTTACAAGTCCCTTTCACATAAAATTCCACCAAGCTATTATTAGGGGGTTGTACTTGTGGAATTTACCAAAGATGGATTTTGGGGTTCATTTTTAGTGCGTGAAATAATTTTCTATTAATTATTATAGTTTTCAAATTTTTTTGCACACATGATCTCTAAAATTTTCATTTTGTTGCGATCTTATATGTTTTTTGTTTACGAGGAAAAATGGGAGTCACAAGTTTGGACCTGAAAAAAAAAAAAATTTGTACATCCAAAATGGGATGCACAAATGCTGGGAGAGATAATTCCAAAGAGTATCTATGATTTTTAAGGATAGGAAAAAACGAGGGTTGTTTGGCTCTGGTAAATATCCAACCACTTGAGAATTCAACTTTTTCTACCCCCCCTAATTTTTGGCCACTTGCATCCTCAACATGCTTGTGGCATGCACACCCACCACACATCAAGCATGTTGGGATCAGTTACAAGTCCCTTTCCTATAAAATTCCACCAAGCTATTATTAGGGGGTTGTACTAGTGGAATTTCCCAAACATGGATTTTGGGGTTCATTTTTAGTGCGTGAAATAATTTTCTATTCATTATTAAAGTTTTCAAATTTTTTTGCACACATGAACTCCAAAAGTTTCATTTGTTGCGATCTTATATCTTTTTTGTTTACGAGGAAAAATGGGAGTCACAAGTTTGGACCTCAAAAAAAAAAAATGTTTGTACATCCAAAATGGGGATGCACAAATGCTGGGAGAGATAATTCCAAAGAGTATCTGTGATTTTTAAGGATAGGCAAAAAAGTGGGTTGTTCGGCTCTGGTAAATATCCAACCACTCGAGAATTCAACTTTTTCTACCCCCCATAATTTTGGCCACTTGCATCCTCAACATGCCTGTGGCATGCACACCCACCACACTTAAAGCATGTTGGGATCAGTTACAAGTCCCTTTCCTATAAAATTCCACCAAGCTATTATTAGGGGGTTGTACTAGTGGAATTTCCCAAACACATATTTTGGGGTTCATTTTTAGTGCGTGATATAATTTTCTATTCATTATTATAGTTTTCAAATTTTTTTGCACTCATGAACTCTAAAATTTTCATTTTGTTGCGATCTTATATCTTTTTTTGTATACGAGGAGAAATGGGAGTCACAAGTTTGGACTTGAAAAAAAAAAAATTTGAACATAAAAAAATGGGGATGCACAAATGCTGGGAGAGATAATTCCAAAGAGTATCTGCGATTTTTAAAGATAGGCAAAAAAGTGGGTTGTTTGGCTCTGGTAAATATCCAACCACTTGAGAATTCAACTTTTTCTACCCCCCCTTAATTTTTGGCCACTTGCATTGTCAACATGCTTGTGGCATGCACACCCACCACACTTAAAGCATGTTGGGATCAGTTACAAGTCCCTTTCCAATAAAATTCTACCAAACTATTATTAGGGGGTTGTACTAGTGGAATTTCCCAAACATGGATTTTGGGGTTCATTTTTAGTGCGTGAAATAATTTCCTATTCATTATTATAGGTTTAAAATTTTTTTGCACACATGATCTCTAAAATTTTCTTTTTGTTGCGATCTTATATCTTTTTTGTTTACGTGGAAAAATGGGAGTCAAAAGTTTGGACCTGAAAAAAAGAAAATTTTGAACATCAAAAAATGGGGATGCACAAATGCTGGGAGAGATAATTCCAAAGAGTATCTGTGATTTTTAAGGATAGGTAAAAAAGTGGGTTGTTTGTCTCTGGTAAATATCCAACCACTCGAGAATTCAACTTTTTCTACCCCCCCTTATTTTTGGTCACTTGCATCCTCAACATGCATGTGGCATGCACACCCACCACACTTAAAGCATGTTGGGATCAGTTACAAGTCCCTTTCACATAAAATTCCACCAAGCTATTATTAGGGGGTTGTACTTGTGGAATTTCCCAAAGATGGATTTTGGGGTCCATTTTTAATGCGTGAAATAATTTTCTATTAATTATTATAGTTTTCAAATTTTTTTGCACACATGATCTCTAAAATTTTCATTTTGTTGCGATCTTATATGTTTTTTGTTTACGAGGAAAAATGGGAGTCACAAGTTTGGACCTGAAAAAAAAAAAAATTTGTACATCCAAAATGGGGATGCACAAATGCTGGGAGAGATAATTCCAAAGAGTATCTATGATTTTTAAGGATAGGAAAAAACGAGGGTTGTTTGGCTCTGGTAAATATCCAACCACTTGAGAATTCAACTTTTTCTACCCCCCCTAATTTTTGGCCACTTGCATCGTCAACATGCTTGTGGCATGCACACCCACCACACATCAAGCATGTTGGGATCAGTTACAAGTCCCTTTCCTATAAAATTCCACCAAGCTATTATTAGGGGGTTGTACTAGTGGAATTTCCCAAACATGGATTTTGGGGTTCATTTTTAGTGCGTGAAATAATTTTCTATTCATTATTAAAGTTTTCAAATTTTTTTGCACACATGAACTCCAAAATTTTCTTTTGTTGCGATCTTATATCTTTTTTGTTTACGAGGAAAAATGGGAGTCACAAGTTTGGACCTCAAAAAAAAAAAAATGTTTGTACATCCAAAATGGGGATGCACAAATGCTGGGAGAGATAATTCCAAAGAGTATCTGTGATTTTTAAGGATAGGCAAAAAAGTGGGTTGTTTGGCTCTAGTAAATATCCAACCACTCGAGAATTCCACTTTTTCTACCCCTCCTAATTTTTGGCTACTTGCATCCTCAACATGCTTGTGGCATGCACACCCACCACACTTAGAGCATGTTGGGATCAGTTACAAGTCCCTTTCCTATAAAATTCCACCAAGCTATTATTAGGGGGTTGTACTAGTGGAATTTCCCAAACATAGACTTTGGGGTTTATTTTTAGTGCGTGAAATAATTATCTATTCATTATTATAGTTTTCAAATTTTTTTGCACACATAATCTCTAAAATTTTCATTTTGTTGCGATCTTACATGTTTTTTGTTTACGAGGAAAAAAGGGAGTCACAAGTTTGGACATGAAAAAAAAAAAGTTTGTACATCCAAAATGGGGATGCACAAATGCTGGGAGAGATAATTCCAAAGAGTATATGTGATTTTTAAGGATAGGCAAAAAAGTGGGTTGTTTGTCTCTGGTAAATATCCAGCCACTCGAGAATTCAACTTTTTCTACCCCCCTTATTTTTGGTCACTTGCATCCTCAACATGCATGTGGCATGCACACCCACCACACTTAAAGCATGTTGGGATCAGTTACAAGTCCCTTTCACATAAAATTCCACCAAGCTATTATTAGGGGGTTGTACTTGTGGAATTTCCCAAAGATGGATTTTGGGGTTCATTTTTAATGCGTGAAATAATTTTCTATTAATTATTATAGTTTTCAAATTTTTTTGCACACATGATCTCTAAAATTTTCATTTTGTTGCCATCTTATATGTTTTTTGTTTACAAGGAAAAATGGGAGTCACAAGTTTGGACCTGAAAAAAAAAAAAATTTGTACATCCAAAATGGGGATGCACAAATGCAGGGAGAGATAATTCCAAAGAGTATCTATGATTTTTAAGGATAGGAAAAAACGAGGGTTGTTTGGCTCTGGTAAATATCCAACCACTTGAGAATTCAACATTTTCTACCCCCCCTAATTTTTGGCCACTTGCATCCTCAACATGCTTGTGGCATGCACACCCACCACACTTAAAGCATGTTGGGATCAGTTACAAGTCCCTTTCCAATAAAATTCTACCAAACTATTATTAGGGGGTTGTACTAGTGGAATTTCCCAAACAAGGATTTTGGGGTTCATTTTTAGTGCGTGAAATAATTTCCTATTCATTATTATAGTTTTAAAATTTTTTTGCACACATGATCTCTAAAATTTTCTTTTTGTTGCGATCTTATATCTTTTTTGTTTACGTGGAAAAATGGGAGTCAAAAGTTTGGACCTGAAAAAAAGAAAATTTTGAACATCAAAAAATGGGGATGCACAAATGCTGGGAGAGATAATTCCAAAGAGTATCTGTGATTTTTAAGGATAGGCAAAAAAGTGGGTTGTTTGACTCTGGTAAATATCCAACCACTCGAGAATTCAACTTTTTCTACCCTATTTTTGGTCACTTGCATCCTCAACATGCATGTGGCATGCACACCCACCACACTTAAAGCATGTTGGGATCAGTTACAAGTCCCTTTCACATAAAATTCCACCAAGCTATTATTAGGGGGTTGTACTTGTGGAATTTCCCAAAGATGGATTTTGGGGTCCATTTTTAATGCGTGAAATAATTTTCTATTAATTATTATAGTTTTCAAATTTTTTTGCACACATGATCTCTAAAATTTTCATTTTGTTGCGATCTTATATGTTTTTTGTTTACGAGGAAAAATGGGAGTCACAAGTTTGGACCTGAAAAAAAAAAAAATTTGTACATCCAAAATGGGGTTGCACAAATGCTGGGAGAGATAATTCCAAAGAGTATCTATGATTTTTAAGGATAGGAAAAAACGAGGGTTGTTTGGCTCTGGTAAATATCCAACCACTTGAGAATTCAACTTTTTCTACCCCCCCTAATTTTTGGCCACTTGCATCCTCAACATGCTTGTGGCATGCACACCCACCACACATCAAGCATGTTGGGATCAGTTACAAGTCCCTTTCCTATAAAATTCCACCAAGCTATTATTAGGGGGTTGTACTAGTGGAATTTCCCAAACATGGATTTTGGGGTTCATTTTTAGTGCGTGAAATAATTTTCTATTCATTATTAAAGTTTTCAAATTTTTTTGCACACATGAACTCCAAAATTTTCATTTGTTACGATCTTATATCTTTTTTGTTTACGAGGAAAAATGGGAGTCACAAGTTTGGACCTCAAAAAAAAAAAATGTTTGTACATCCAAAATGGGGATGCACCAATGCTGGGAGAGATAATTCCAAAGAGTATCTGTGATTTTTAAGGATAGGCAAAAAAGTGGGTTGTTCGGCTCTGGTAAATATCCAACCACTCGAGAATTCAACTTTTTCTACCCCCCCTAATTTTGGCCACTTGCATCCTCAACATGCCTGTGGCATGCACACCCACCACACTTAAAGCATGTTGGGATCAGTTACAAGTCCTTTTCCTATAAAATTCCACCAAGCTATTATTAGGGGGTTGTACTAGTGGAATTTCCCAAACACATATTTTGGGGTTCATTTTTAGTGCGTGATATAATTTTCTATTCATTATTACAGTTTTCAAATTTTTTTGCACTCATGAACTCTAAAATTTTCATTTTGTTGCGATCTTATATCTTTTTTTGTATACGAGGAGAAATGGGAGTCACAAGTTTGGACTTGAAAAAAAAAAAATTTGAACATAAAAAAATGGGGATGCACAAATGCTGGGAGAGATAATTCCAAAGAGTATCTGCGATTTTTAAAGATAGGCAAAAAAGTGGGTTGTTTGGCTCTGGTAAATATCCAACCACTTGAGAATTCAACTTTTTCTACCCCCCCTTAATTTTTGGCCACTTGCATTGTCAACATGCTTGTGGCATGCACACCCACCACACTTAAAGCATGTCGGGATCAGTTACAAGTCCCTTTCCAATAAAATTCTACCAAACTATTATTAGGGGGTTGTACTAGTGGAATTTCCCAAACATGGATTTTGGGGTTCATTTTTAGTGCGTGAAATAATTTCCTATTCATTATTATAGTTTTAAAATTTTTTTGCACACATGATCTCTAAAATTTTCTTTTTGTTGCGATCTTATATCTTTTTTGTTTACGTGGAAAAATGGGAGTCAAAAGTTTGGACCTGAAAAAAAGAAAATTTCGAACATCAAAAAATGGGGATGCACAAATGCTGGGAGAGATAATTCCAAAGAGTATCTGTGATTTTTAAGGATAGGCAAAAAAGTGGGTTGTTTGTCTCTGGTAAATATCCAACCACTCGAGAATTCAACTTTTTCTTCCCCCCCTTATTTTTGGTCACTTGCACCCTCAACATGCATGTGGCATGCACACCCACCACACTTAAAGCATGTTGGGATCAGTTACAAGTCCCTTTCACATAAAATTCCACCAAGCTATTATTAGGGGGTTGTACTTGTGGAATTTCCCAAAGATGGATTTTGGGGTTCATTTTTAGTGCGTGAAATAATTTTCTATTAATTATTATAGTTTTCAAATTTTTTTGCACACATGATCTCTAAAATTTTCATTTTGTTGCGATCTTATATGTTTTTTGTTTACGAGGAAAAATGGGTGTCACAAGTTTGGACCTGAAAAAAAAAAAAGTTTGTACATCCGAAATGGGGATGCACAAATGCTGGGAGAGATAATTCCAAAGAGTATCTATGATTTTTAAGGATAGGAAAAAACGAGGGTTGTTTGGCTCTGGTAAATATCCAACCACTTGAGAATTCAACTTTTTCTACCCCCCCTAATTTTTGGCCACTTGCATCCTCAACATGCTTGTGGCATGCACACCCACCACACTTCAAGCATGTTGGGATCAGTTACAAGTCCCTTTCCTATAAAATTCCACCAAGCTATTATTAGGGGGTTGTACTAGTTGAATTTCCCAAAAAGGAATTTTTGGCTTCATTTTTACTGCGAGAAATAATTTTCTATTCATTATTATAGTTTTCAAATTTTTTTGCACACATGAACTCTGAAATTTTCATTTGTTGCGATCTTATATCTTTTTTGTTTACGAGGAAAAATGGGAGTCACAAGTTTGGACCTCAAAAAAAAAAAATGTTTGTACATCCAAAATGGGGATGCACAAATGCTGGGAGAGATAATTCCAAAGAGTATCTGTGATTTTTAAGGATAGGCAAAAAAGTGGGTTGTTCGGCTCTGGTAAATATCCAACCACTCGAGAATTCAACTTTTTCTACCCCCCCTAATTTTTGGCCACTTGCATCCTCAACATGCCTGTGGCATGCACACCCACCACACTTAAAGCATGTTGGGATCAGTTACAAGTCCCTTTCCTATAAAATTCCACCAAGCTATTATTAGGGGGTTGTACTAGTGGAATTTCCCAAACATGGATTTTGGGGTTCATTTTTAGTGCGTGAAATAATTTTCTATTCATTATTATAGTTTTCAAATTTTTTTGCACACATGAACTCTAAAATTTTCATTTGTTGCGATATTATATCTTTTTTGTTTACGTGGAAAAATGGGAGTCACAAGTTTGGACCTGAAAAAAAAAAAAGTTTGTACATCCAAAATGGGGATGCACAAATGCTGGGAGAGATAATTCCAAAGAGTATCTGTGATTTTTAAGGATAGGCAAAAAAGTGGGTTGTTTGGCTCTGGTAAATATCCAACCACTCGAGAATTCAACTTTTTCTACCCCTCCTAATTTTTGGCCACTTGCATCCTCAACATGCTTGTGGCATGCACACCCACCACACATCAAGCATGTTGGGATCAGTTACAAGTCCCTTTCCTATAAAATTCCACCAAGCTATTATTAGGGGGTTGTACTAGTGGAATTTCCCAAACATGGATTTTGGGGTTCATTTTTAGTGCGTGAAATAATTTTCTATTCATTATTAAAGTTTTCAAATTTTTTTGCACACATGAACTCCAAAATTTTCATTTGTTGCGATCTTATATCTTTTTTGTTTACGAGGAAAAATGGGAGTCACAAGTTTGGACCTCAAAAAAAAAAAATGTTTGTACATCCAAAATGGGGATGCACCAATGCTGGGAGAGATAATTCCAAAGAGTATCTGTGATTTTTAAGGATAGGCAAAAAAGTGGGTTGTTCGGCTCTGGTAAATATCCAACCACTCGAGAATTCAACTTTTTCTACCCCCCCTAATTTTGGCCACTTGCATCCTCAACATGCCTGTGGCATGCACACCCACCACACTTAAAGCATGTTGGGATCAGTTACAAGTCCTTTTCCTATAAAATTCCACCAAGCTATTATTAGGGGGTTGTACTAGTGGAATTTCCCAAACACATATTTTGGGGTTCATTTTTAGTGCGTGATATAATTTTCTATTCATTATTACAGTTTTCAAATTTTTTTGCACTCATGAACTCTAAAATTTTCATTTTGTTGCGATCTTATATCTTTTTTTGTATACGAGGAGAAATGGGAGTCACAAGTTTGGACTTGAAAAAAAAAAAATTTGAACATAAAAAAATGGGGATGCACAAATGCTGGGAGAGATAATTCCAAAGAGTATCTGCGATTTTTAAAGATAGGCAAAAAAGTGGGTTGTTTGGCTCTGGTAAATATCCAACCACTTGAGAATTCAACTTTTTCTACCCCCCCTTAATTTTTGGCCACTTGCATTGTCAACATGCTTGTGGCATGCACACCCACCACACTTAAAGCATGTTGGGATCAGTTACAAGTCCCTTTCCAATAAAATTCTACCAAACTATTATTAGGGGGTTGTACTAGTGGAATTTCCCAAACATGGATTTTGGGGTTCATTTTTAGTGCGTGAAATAATTTCCTATTCATTATTATAGGTTTAAAATTTTTTTGCACACATGATCTCTAAAATTTTCTTTTTGTTGCGATCTTATATCTTTTTTGTTTACGTGGAAAAATGGGAGTCAAAAGTTTGGACCTGAAAAAAAGAAAATTTTGAACATCAAAAAATGGGGATGCACAAATGCTGGGAGAGATAATTCCAAAGAGTATCTGTGATTTTTAAGGATAGGTAAAAAAGTGGGTTGTTTGTCTCTGGTAAATATCCAACCACTCGAGAATTCAACTTTTTCTACCCCCCCTTATTTTTGGTCACTTGCATCCTCAACATGCATGTGGCATGCACACCCACCACACTTAAAGCATGTTGGGATCAGTTACAAGTCCCTTTCACATAAAATTCCACCAAGCTATTATTAGGGGGTTGTACTTGTGGAATTTCCCAAAGATGGATTTTGGGGTCCATTTTTAATGCGTGAAATAATTTTCTATTAATTATTATAGTTTTCAAATTTTTTTGCACACATGATCTCTAAAATTTTCATTTTGTTGCGATCTTATATGTTTTTTGTTTACGAGGAAAAATGGGAGTCACAAGTTTGGACCTGAAAAAAAAAAAAATTTGTACATCCAAAATGGGGATGCACAAATGCTGGGAGAGATAATTCCAAAGAGTATCTATGATTTTTAAGGATAGGAAAAAACGAGGGTTGTTTGGCTCTGGTAAATATCCAACCACTTGAGAATTCAACTTTTTCTACCCCCCCTAATTTTTGGCCACTTGCATCCTCAACATGCTTGTGGCATGCACACCCACCACACATCAAGCATGTTGGGATCAGTTACAAGTCCCTTTCCTATAAAATTCCACCAAGCTATTATTAGGGGGTTGTACTAGTGGAATTTCCCAAACATGGATTTTGGGGTTCATTTTTAGTGCGTGAAATAATTTTCTATTCATTATTAAAGTTTTCAAATTTTTTTGCACACATGAACTCCAAAATTTTCTTTTGTTGCGATCTTATATCTTTTTTGTTTACGAGGAAAAATGGGAGTCACAAGTTTGGACCTCAAAAAAAAAAAAATGTTTGTACATCCAAAATGGGGATGCACAAATGCTGGGAGAGATAATTCCAAAGAGTATCTGTGATTTTTAAGGATAGGCAAAAAAGTGGGTTGTTTGGCTCTAGTAAATATCCAACCACTCGAGAATTCCACTTTTTCTACCCCTCCTAATTTTTGGCTACTTGCATCCTCAACATGCTTGTGGCATGCACACCCACCACACTTAGAGCATGTTGGGATCAGTTACAAGTCCCTTTCCTATAAAATTCCACCAAGCTATTATTAGGGGGTTGTACTAGTGGAATTTCCCAAACATAGACTTTGGGGTTTATTTTTAGTGCGTGAAATAATTATCTATTCATTATTATAGTTTTCAAATTTTTTTGCACACATAATCTCTAAAATTTTCATTTTGTTGCGATCTTACATGTTTATTGTTTACGAGGAAAAAAGGGAGTCACAAGTTTGGACATGAAAAAAAAAAAGTTTGTACATCCAAAATGGGGATGCACAAATGCTGGGAGAGATAATTCCAAAGAGTATATGTGATTTTTAAGGATAGGCAAAAAAGTGGGTTGTTTGTCTCTGGTAAATATCCAGCCACTCGAGAATTCAACTTTTTCTACCCCCCTTATTTTTGGTCACTTGCATCCTCAACATGCATGTGGCATGCACACCCACCACACTTAAAGCATGTTGGGATCAGTTACAAGTCCCTTTCACATAAAATTCCACCAAGCTATTATTAGGGGGTTGTACTTGTGGAATTTCCCAAAGATGGATTTTGGGGTTCATTTTTAATGCGTGAAATAATTTTCTATTAATTATTATAGTTTTCAAATTTTTTTGCACACATGATCTCTAAAATTTTCATTTTGTTGCCATCTTATATGTTTTTTGTTTACAAGGAAAAATGGGAGTCACAAGTTTGGACCTGAAAAAAAAAAAAATTTGTACATCCAAAATGGGGATGCACAAATGCAGGGAGAGATAATTCCAAAGAGTATCTATGATTTTTAAGGATAGGAAAAAACGAGGGTTGTTTGGCTCTGGTAAATATCCAACCACTTGAGAATTCAACATTTTCTACCCCCCCTAATTTTTGGCCACTTGCATCCTCAACATGCTTGTGGCATGCACACCCACCACACTTAAAGCATGTTGGGATCAGTTACAAGTCCCTTTCCAATAAAATTCTACCAAACTATTATTAGGGGGTTGTACTAGTGGAATTTCCCAAACATGGATTTTGGGGTTCATTTTTAGTGCGTGAAATAATTTCCTATTCATTATTATAGTTTTAAAATTTTTTTGCACACATGATCTCTAAAATTTTCTTTTTGTTGCGATCTTATATCTTTTTTGTTTACGTGGAAAAATGGGAGTCAAAAGTTTGGACCTGAAAAAAAGAAAATTTTGAACATCAAAAAATGGGGATGCACAAATGCTGGGAGAGATAATTCCAAAGAGTATCTGTGATTTTTAAGGATAGGCAAAAAAGTGGGTTGTTTGACTCTGGTAAATATCCAACCACTCGAGAATTCAACTTTTTCTACCCTATTTTTGGTCACTTGCATCCTCAACATGCATGTGGCATGCACACCCACCACACTTAAAGCATGTTGGGATCAGTTACAAGTCCCTTTCACATAAAATTCCACCAAGCTATTATTAGGGGGTTGTACTTGTGGAATTTCCCAAAGATGGATTTTGGGGTCCATTTTTAATGCGTGAAATAATTTTCTATTAATTATTATAGTTTTCAAATTTTTTTGCACACATGATCTCTAAAATTTTCATTTTGTTGCGATCTTATATGTTTTTTGTTTACGAGGAAAAATGGGAGTCACAAGTTTGGACCTGAAAAAAAAAAAAATTTGTACATCCAAAATGGGGTTGCACAAATGCTGGGAGAGATAATTCCAAAGAGTATCTATGATTTTTAAGGATAGGAAAAAACGAGGGTTGTTTGGCTCTGGTAAATATCCAACCACTTGAGAATTCAACTTTTTCTACCCCCCCTAATTTTTGGCCACTTGCATCCTCAACATGCTTGTGGCATGCACACCCACCACACATCAAGCATGTTGGGATCAGTTACAAGTCCCTTTCCTATAAAATTCCACCAAGCTATTATTAGGGGGTTGTACTAGTGGAATTTCCCAAACATGGATTTTGGGGTTCATTTTTAGTGCGTGAAATAATTTTCTATTCATTATTAAAGTTTTCAAATTTTTTTGCACACATGAACTCCAAAATTTTCATTTGTTGCGATCTTATATCTTTTTTGTTTACGAGGAAAAATGGGAGTCACAAGTTTGGACCTCAAAAAAAAAAAATGTTTGTACATCCAAAATGGGGATGCACCAATGCTGGGAGAGATAATTCCAAAGAGTATCTGTGATTTTTAAGGATAGGCAAAAAAGTGGGTTGTTCGGCTCTGGTAAATATCCAACCACTCGAGAATTCAACTTTTTCTACCCCCCCTAATTTTGGCCACTTGCATCCTCAACATGCCTGTGGCATGCACACCCACCACACTTAAAGCATGTTGGGATCAGTTACAAGTCCTTTTCCTATAAAATTCCACCAAGCTATTATTAGGGGGTTGTACTAGTGGAATTTCCCAAACACATATTTTGGGGTTCATTTTTAGTGCGTGATATAATTTTCTATTCATTATTACAGTTTTCAAATTTTTTTGCACTCATGAACTCTAAAATTTTCATTTTGTTGCGATCTTATATCTTTTTTTGTATACGAGGAGAAATGGGAGTCACAAGTTTGGACTTGAAAAAAAAAAAATTTGAACATAAAAAAATGGGGATGCACAAATGCTGGGAGAGATAATTCCAAAGAGTATCTGCGATTTTTAAAGATAGGCAAAAAAGTGGGTTGTTTGGCTCTGGTAAATATCCAACCACTTGAGAATTCAACTTTTTCTACCCCCCCTTAATTTTTGGCCACTTGCATTGTCAACATGCTTGTGGCATGCACACCCACCACACTTAAAGCATGTCGGGATCAGTTACAAGTCCCTTTCCAATAAAATTCTACCAAACTATTATTAGGGGGTTGTACTAGTGGAATTTCCCAAACATGGATTTTGGGGTTCATTTTTAGTGCGTGAAATAATTTCCTATTCATTATTATAGTTTTAAAATTTTTTTGCACACATGATCTCTAAAATTTTCTTTTTGTTGCGATCTTATATCTTTTTTGTTTACGTGGAAAAATGGGAGTCAAAAGTTTGGACCTGAAAAAAAGAAAATTTCGAACATCAAAAAATGGGGATGCACAAATGCTGGGAGAGATAATTCCAAAGAGTATCTGTGATTTTTAAGGATAGGCAAAAAAGTGGGTTGTTTGTCTCTGGTAAATATCCAACCACTCGAGAATTCAACTTTTTCTACCCCCCCCTAATTTTTGGTCACTTGCATCCTCAACATGCTTGTGGCATGCACACCCACCACACTTAAAGCATGTTGGGATCAGTAACAAGTCTCTTTCATATAAAATTCCACCAAGCTATTATTAGGGGGTTGTACTAGTGGAATTTCCCAAACATGGATGTTGGGGTTCATTTTTAGTGCGTGAAATAATTTTCTATTCATTATTACAGTTTTCAAATTTTTTTGCACACATGAACTCCAAAATTTTCATTTGTTACGATCTCATATCTTTTTTGTTTTCGAGGAAAAATGGCAGTCACAAGTTTGGACCTGAAAAAAAAAAAAATTTTGAACATCAAAAAATGGGGATGCACAAATGCTGGGAGAGATAATTCCAAAGAGTATCTATGATTTTTAAGGATAGGAAAAAACGAGGGTTGTTTGGCTCTGGTAAATATCCAACCACTTGAGAATTCAACTTTTTCTACCCCCCCTAATTTTTGGCCACTTGCATCCTCAACATGCTTGTGGCATGCACACCCACCACACTTAAAGCATGTTGGGATCAGTTACAAGTCCCTTTCACATAAAATTCCACCAAGCTATTATTAGGGGGTTGTACTTGTGGAATTTCCCAAAGATGGATTTTGGGGTTCATTTTTAGTGCGTGAAATAATTTTCTATTCATTATTATAGTTTTCAAATTTTTTTGCACACATGAACTCTAAAATTTTCATTTTGTTGCGATCTTATATATTTTTTGTTTACAAGGAAAAATGGGAGTTACAAGTTTGGACCCGAAAAAAAAAAAAATTTTGAACATCCAAAATAGGGATGCACAAATGCGGGGAGAGATAATTCATAAGAGTCTCTGTGATTTTTAAGGATAGGCAAAAAAGTGGGTTGTTTGGCTCTGGTAAATATCCAACCACTTGAGAATTCAACTTTTTCTACCCCCCCTAATTTTTGGCCACTTGCATCCTCAACATGCTTGTGGCATGCACACCCACCACACTTAAAGCATGTTGGGATCAATTACAAGTCCCTTTCCTATAAAATTCCACCAAGCTATTATTAGGGGGTTGTACTAGTGGAATTTCCAAAACATGGATTTTGGGGTTCAATTTTAGTGCGTGAAATAATTTTCTATTCATTATTATAGTTTTCAAATTTTTTTGCACACATGAACTCTAAAATTTTCATTTGTTGCGATATTATATCTTTTTTGTTTACGTGGAAAAATGGGAGTCACAAGTTTGGACCTGAAAAAAAAAAAAGTTTGTACATCCAAAATGGGGATGCACAAATGCTGGGAGAGATAATTCCAAAGAGTATCTGTGATTTTTAAGGATAGGCAAAAAAGTGGGTTGTTTGGCTCTGGTAAATATCCAACCACTCGAGAATTCAACTTTTTCTACCCCTCCTAATTTTTGGCCACTTGCATCCTCAACATGCTTGTGGCATGCACACCCACCACACTTAGAGCATGTTGGGATCAGTTACAAGTCCCTTTCCTATAAAATTCCACCAAGCTATTATTAGGGGGTTGTACTAGTGGAATTTCCCAAACATAGACTTTGGGGTTTATTTTTAGTGCGTGAAATAATTATCTATTCATTATTATAGTTTTCAAATTTTTTTGCACACATAATCTCTAAAATTTTCATTTTGTTGCGATCTTACATGTTTTTTGTTTACGAGGAAAAAAGGGAGTCACAAGTTTGGACATGAAAAAAAAAAAGTTTGTACATCCAAAATGGGGATGCACAAATGCTGGGAGAGATAATTCCAAAGAGTATATGTGATTTTTAAGGATAGGCAAAAAAGTGGGTTGTTTGTCTCTGGTAAATATCCAACCACTCGAGAATTCAACTTTTTCTACCCCCCTTATTTTTGGTCACTTGCATCCTCAACATGCATGTGGCATGCACACCCACCACACTTAAAGCATGTTGGGATCAGTTACAAGTCCCTTTCACATAAAATTCCACCAAGCTATTATTAGGGGGTTGTACTTGTGGAATTTCCCAAAGATGGATTTTGGGGTTCATTTTTAATGCGTGAAATAATTTTCTATTAATTATTATAGTTTTCAAATTTTTTTGCACACATGATCTCTAAAATTTTCATTTTGTTGCGATCTTATATGTTTTTTGTTTACGAGGAAAAATGGGAGTCACAAGTTTGGACCTGAAAAAAAAAAAAAAATTTGTACATCCAAAATGGGGATGCACAAATGCTGGGAGAGATAATTCCAAAGAGTATCTATGATTTTTAAGGATAGGAAAAAATGAGGGTTGTTTGGCTCTGGTAAATATCCAACCACTTGAGAATTCAACATTTTCTACCCCCCCTAATTTTTGGCCACTTGCATCCTCAACATGCTTGTGGCATGCACACCCACCACACATCAAGCATGTTGGGATCAGTTACAATTCCCTTTCCTATAAAATTCCACCAAGCTATTATTAGGGGGTTGTACTAGTGGAATTTCCCAAACATGGATTTTGGGGTTCATTTTTAGTGCGTGAAATAATTTTCTATTCATTATTAAAGTTTTCAAATTTTTTTGCACACATGAAGTCCAAAATTTTCATTTGTTGCGCTCTTATATCTTTTTTGTTTACGAGGAAAAATGGGAGTCACAAGTTTGGACCTCAAAAAAAAAAAATGTTTGTACATCCAAAATGGGGATGCACAAATGCCGGGAGAGATAATTCCAAAGAGTATCTGTGATTTTTAAGGATAGGCAAAAAAGTGGGTTGTTCGGCTCTGGTAAATATCCAACCACTCGAGAATTCAACTTTTTCTACCCCCCCTAATTTTTGGCCACTTGCATCCTCAACATGCCTGTGGCATGCACACCCACCACACTTAAAGCATGTTGGGATCAGTTACAAGTCCCTTTCCTATAAAATTCCACCAAGCTATTATTAGGGGTTGTACTAGTGGAATTTCCCAAACACATATTTTGGGGTTCATTTTTAGTGCGTGATATAATTTTCTATTCATTATTATAGTTTTCAAATTTTTTTGCACTCATGAACTCTAAAATTTTCATTTTGTTGCGATCTTATATCTTTTTTTGTATACGAGGAGAAATGGGAGTCACAAGTTTGGACTTGAAAAAAAAAAAATTTGAACATAAAAAAATGGGGATGCACAAATGCTTGGAGAGATAATTCCAAAGAGTATATGCGATTTTTAAAGATAGGCAAAAAAGTGGGTTGTTTGGCTCTGGTAAATATCCAACCACTTGAGAATTCAACTTTTTCTACCCCCCCTTAATTTTTGGCCACTTGCATTGTCAACATGCTTGTGGCATGCACACCCACCACACTTAAAGCATGTTGGGATCAGTTACAAGTCCCTTTCCAATAAAATTCTACCAAACTATTATTAGGGGGTTGTACTAGTGGAATTTCCCAAACATGGATTTTGGGGTTCATTTTTAGTGCGTGAAATAATTTCCTATTCATTATTATAGTTTTAAAATTTTTTTGCACACATGATCTCTAAAATTTTCTTTTTGTTGCGATCTTATATCTTTTTTGTTTACGTGGAAAAATGGGAGTCAAAAGTTTGGACCTGAAAAAAAGAAAATTTTGAACATCAAAAAATGGGGATGCACAAATGCTGGGAGAGATAATTCCAAAGAGTATCTGTGATTTTTAAGGATAGGCAAAAAAGTGGGTTGTTTGTCTCTGGTAAATATCCAACCACTCGAGAATTCAACTTTTTCTACCCCCCCTTATTTTTGGTCACTTGCATCCTCAACATGCATGTGGCATGCACACCCACCACACTTAAAGCATGTTGGGATCAGTTACAAGTCCCTTTCACATAAAATTCCACCAAACTATTATTAGGGGGTTGTACTTGTGGAATTTACCAAAGATGGATTTTGGGGTTCATTTTTAGTGCGTGAAATAATTTTCTATTAATTATTATAGTTTTCAAATTTTTTTGCACACATGATCTCTAAAATTTTCATTTTGTTGCGATCTTATATGTTTTTTGTTTACGAGGAAAAAAGGGAGTCACAAGTTTGGACCTGAAAAAAAAAAAAATTTGTACATCCAAAATGGGGATGCACAAATGCTGGGAGAGATAATTCCAAAGAGTATCTATGATTTTTAAGGATAGGAAAAAACGAGGGTTGTTTGGCTCTGGTAAATATCCAACCACTTGAGAATTCAACTTTTTCTACCCCCCCTAATTTTTGGCCACTTGCATCCTCAACATGCTTGTGGCATGCACACCCACCACACATCAAGCATGTTGGGATCAGTTACAAGTCCCTTTCCTATAAAATTCCACCAAGCTATTATTAGGGGGTTGTACTAGTGGAATTTCCCAAACATGGATTTTGGGGTTCATTTTTAGTGCGTGAAATAATTTTCTATTCATTATTAAAGTTTTCAAATTTTTTTGCACACATGAACTCCAAAATTTTCATTTGTTGCGATCTTATATCTTTTTTGTTTACGAGGAAAAATGGGAGTCACAAGTTTGGACCTCAAAAAAAAAAATGTTTGTACATCCAAAATGGGGATGCACAAATGCTGGGAGAGACAATTCCAAAGAGTATCTGTGATTTTTAAGGATAGGCAAAAAAGTGGGTTGTTCGGCTCTGGTAAATATCCAACCACTCGAGAATTCAACTTTTTCTACCCCCCCTAATTTTTAGCCACTTGCATCCTCAACATGCCTGTGGCATGCACACCCACCACACTTAAAGCATGTTGGGATCAGTTACAAGTCCCTTTCCTATAAAATTCCACCAAGCTATTATTAGGGGTTGTACTAGTGGAATTTCCCAAACATGGATTTTGGGGTTCATTTTTAGTGCGTGAAATAATTTTCTATTCATTATTACAGTTTCCAAATTTTTTTGCACACATGAACTCCAAAATTTTCATTTGTTACGATCTTATATCTTTTTTGTTTACGAGGAAAAATGGGAGTTACAAGTTTGGACCCGAAAAAAAAAAAAATTTTGAACATCCAAAATAGGGATGCACAAATGCGGGGAGAGATAATTCCAAAGAGTCTCTGTGATTTTTAAGGATAGGCAAAAAAGTGCGTTGTTTGGCTCTGGTAAATATCCAACCACTTGAGAATTCAACTTTTTCTACCCCCCCTAATTTTTGGCCACTTGCATCCTCAACATGCTTGTGGCATGCACACCCACCACACTTAAAGCATGTTGGGATCAGTTACAAGTCCCTTTCCTATAAAATTCCACCAAGCTATTATTAGGGGGTTGTACTAGTGGAATTTCCAAAACATGGATTTTGGGGTTCATTTTTAGTGCGTGAAATAATTTTCTATTCATTATTATAGTTTTCAAATTTTTTTGCACACATGAACTCTAAAATTTTCATTTGTTGCGATATTATATCTTTTTTGTTTACGTGGAAAAATGGGAGTCACAAGTTTGGACCTGAAAAAAAAAAAAGTTTGTACATCCAAAATGGGGATGCACAAATGCTGGGAGAGATAATTCCAAAGAGTATCTATGATTTTTAAGGAGAGGAAAAAACGAGGGTTGTTTGGCTTTGGTAAATATCCAACCACTCGAGAATTCAACTTTTTCTACCACCCCTTATTTTTGGTCACTTGCATCCTCAACATGCTTGTGGCATGCACACCCACCACACTTAAAGCATGTTGGGATCAGTTACAAGTCCCTTTCATATAAAATTCCACCAAGCTATTATTAGGGGTTGTACTAGTGGAATTTCCCAAACATGGATTTTGGGGTTCATTTTTAGTGCGTGAAATAATTTTCTATTCATTATTACAGTTTCCAAATTTTTTTGCACACATGAACTCCAAAATTTTCATTTGTTACGATCTTATATCTTTTTTGTTTACGAGGAAAAATGGGAGTCACAAGTTTGGACCTGAAAAAAAAAAAAATTTTGAACATCAAAAAATGGGGATGCACAAATGATGGGAGAGATAATTCCAAAGAGTATCTGCGATTTTTAAAGATAGGCAAAAAAGTGGGTTGTTTGGCTCTGGTAAATATCCAACCACTTGAGAATTCAACTTTTTCTACCCCCCCTTAATTTTTGGCCACTTGCATTGTCAACATGCTTGTGGCATGCACACCCACCACACTTAAAGCATGTTGGGATCAGTTACAAGTCCCTTTCCAATAAAATTCCACCAAACTATTATTAGGGGGTTGTACTAGTGGAATTTCCCAAACATGGATTTTGGGGTTCATTTTTAGTGCGTGAAATAATTTTCTATTCATTATTATAGTTTTAAAATTTTTTTGCACACATGATCTCTAAAATTTTCATTTTGTTGCGATCTTATATCTTTTTTGTTTACGTGGAAAAATGGGAGTCAAAAGTTTGGACCTGAAAAAAAAAAATTTTTGAACATCAAAAAATGGGGATGCACAAATGCTGGGAGAGATAATTCCAAAGAGTATCTGTGATTTTTAAGGATAGGCAAAAAAGTGGGTTGTTTGTCTCTGGTAAATATCCAACCACTCGAGAATTCAACTTTTTCTACCCCCCCTTATTTTTGGTCACTTGCATCCTCAACATGCATGTGGCATGCACACCCACCACACTTAAAGCATGTTGGGATCAGTTACAAGTCCCTTTCATATAAAATTCCACCAAGCTATTATTAGGGGTTGTACTAGTGGAATTTCCCAAACATGGATTTTGGGGTTCATTTTTAGTGCGTGAAATAATTTTCTATTCATTATTATAGTTTTCAAATTTTTTGCACACATGAACTCTAAAATTTTCATTTTGTTGCGATTTTATATCTTTTTTGTTTACAAGGAAAAATGGGAGTTACAAGTTTGGACCCGAAAAAAAAAAAAATTTTGAACATCCAAAATAAGGATGCACAAATGCGGGGAGAGATAATTCCAAAGAGTCTCTGTGATTTTTAAGGATAGGCAAAAAATTGGGTTGTTTGGCTCTGGTAATTATCCAACCACTTGAGAATTCAACTTTTTCTACCCCCCCTAATTTTTGGCCACTTGCATCCTCAACATGCTTGTGGCATGCACACCCACCACACTTAAAGCATGTTGGGATCAGTTACAAGTCCCTTTCCTATAAAATTCCACCAAGCTATTATTAGGGGGTTGTACTAGTGGAATTTCCCAAACATGGATTTTGGGGTTCATTTTTAGTGCGTGAAATAATTTTCTATTCATTATTATAGTTTTCAAAATTTTTTGCACACATGAACTCTAAAATTTTCATTTGTTGCGATATTATATCTTTTTTGTTTACGTGGAAAAATGGGAGTCACAAGTTTGGACTTGAAAAAAAAAAATTTGAACATAAAAAAATGGGGATGCACAAAAGCTGGGAGAGATAATTCCAAAGAGTATATGCGATTTTTAAAGATAGGCAAAAAAGTGGGTTGTTTGGCTCTGGTAAATATCCAACCACTTGAGAATTCAACTTTTTCTACCCCCCCTTAATTTTTGGCCACTTGCATTGTCAACATGCTTGTGGCATGCACACCCACCACACTTAAAGCATGTTGGGATCAGTTACAAGTCCCTTTCCAATAAAATTCCACCAAACTATTATTAGGGGGTTGTACTAGTGGAATTTCCCAAACATGGATTTTGGGGTTCATTTTTAGTGCGTGAAATAATTTTCTATTCATTATTATAGTTTTCAAATTTTTTTGCACACATGAACTCTAAAATTTTCATTTTGTTGCGATCTTATACCTTTTTTTGTATACGAGGAGAAATGGGAATCATAAGTTTGGACTTGAAAAAAAAAAAATTTGAACATAAAAAAATGGGGATGCACAAATGCTGGGAGAGATAATTCAAAAGAGTATCTGCGATTTTTAAAGATAGGCAAAAAAGTGGGTTGTTTGGCTCTGGTAAATATCCAACCACTTGAGAATTCAACTTTTTCTACCCCCCCTTAATTTTTGGCCACTTGCATTGTCAACATGCTTGTGGCATGCACACCCACCACACTTAAAGCATGTTGGGATCAGTTACAAGTCCCTTTCCAATAAAATTCCACCAAACTATTATTAGGGGGTTGTACTAGTGGAATTTCCCAAACATGGATTTTGGGGTTCATTTTTAGTGCGTGAAATAATTTTCTATTCATTATTATAGTTTTAAAATTTTTTTGCACACATGATCTCTAAAATTTTCATTTTGTTGCGATCTTATATCTTTTTTGTTTACGTGGAAAAATGGGAGTCAAAAGTTTGGACCTGAAAAAAAGAAAATTTTGAACATCAAAAAATGGGGATGCACAAATGCTGGGAGAGATAATTCCAAAGAGTATCTGTTATTTTTAAGGATAGGCAAAAAAGTGGGTTGTTTGTCTCTGGTAAATATCCAACCACTCGAGAATTCAACTTTTTCTACCCCCCCTTATTTTTGGTCACTTGCATCCTCAACATGCATGTGGCATGCACACCCACCACACTTAAAGCATGTTGGGATCAGTTACAAGTCCCTTTCACATAAAATTCCACCAAGTTATTATTAGGGGGTTGTACTTGTGGAATTTCCCAAAGATGGATTTTTGGGGTTCATTTTTAGTGCGTGAAATAATTTTCTATTCATTATTATAGTTTTCAAATTTTTTTGCATACATGATCTCTAAAATTTTCATTTTGTTGCGATCTTATATGTTATTGTTTACGAGGAAAAATGGGAGTCGCAAGTTTGGACCTGAAAAAAAAAAAAGTTTGTACATCCAAAATGGGGATGCACAAATGCTGGGAGAGATAATTCCAAAGAGTATCTGTGATTTTTAAGGATAGGCAAAAAAGTGGGTTGTTTGGCTCTGGTAAATATCCAACCACTCGAGAATTCGACTTTTTCTACCCCCCCTAATTTTTGGTCACTTGCATCCTCAACATGCTTGTGGCATGCACACCCACCACACTTAAAGCATGTTGGGATCAGTAACAAGTCTCTTTCATATAAAATTCCACCAAGCTATTATTAGGGGTTGTACTAGTGGAATTTCTCAAACATGGATTTTGGGGTTCATTTGTAGTGCGTGAAATAATTTTCTATTCATTATTTTAGTTTTTAAATTTTTTGCACACATGAACTCTAAAATTTTCATTTTGTTGCGATCTTATATCTTTTTTGTTTACAAGGAAAAATGGGAGTCACAAGTTTGGACCCGAAAAAAAAAAAAATTTTGAACATCCCAAATAGGGATGCACAAATGCGGGGAGAGATAATTCCAAAGAGTCTCTGTGATTTTTAAGGATAGGCAAAAAAGTGGGTTGTTTGGCTCTGGTAAATATCCAACCACTTGAGAATTCAACTTTTTCTGACCCCCCTAATTTTTGGCCACTTGCATCCTCAACATGCTTGTGGCATGCACACCCACCACACTTAAAGCATGTTGGGATCAGTTACAAGTCCCTTTCCTATAAAATTCCACCAAGCTATTATTAGGGGGTTGTACTAGTGGAATTTCCCAAACATAGACTTTGGGGTTCATTTTTAGTGCGTGAAATAATTATCTATTCATTATTATAGTTTTAAAATTTTTTTGCACACATGATCTCTAAAATTTTCATTTTGTTGCGATCTTATATATTTTTTGTTTACGAGGAAAAATGGGAGTCACAAGTTTGGACCTGAAAAAAAAAAAAAGTTTGTACATCCAAAATGGGGATGCACAAATGCTGGGAGAGATAATTCCAAAGAGTATCTATGATTTTTAAGGAGAGGAAAAAACGAGGGTTGTTTGGCTCTGGTAAATATCCAACCACTTGAGAATTCAACTTTTTCTACCCCCCCTAATTTTTGGCCACTTGCATCCTCAACATGCTTGTGGCATGCACACCCACCACACTTCAAGCATGTTGGGATCAGTTACAAGTCCCTTTCCAATAAAATTCCACCAAACTATTATTAGGGGGTTGTACTAGTGGAATTTCCCAAACATGGATTTTGGGGTTCATTTTTAGTGCGTGAAATAATTTTCTATTCATTATTACAGTTTTCAAATTTTTTTGCACACATGAACTCCAAAATTTTCATTTGTTACGATCTTATATCTTTTTTGTTTACGAGGAAAAATGGGAGTCACAAGTTTGGACCTGAAAAAAAAAAAAATTTTGAACATCAAAAAATGGGGATGCACAAATGATGGGAGAGATAATTCCAAAGAGTATCTGCGATTTTTAAAGATAGGCAAAAAAGTGGGTTGTTTGGCTCTGGTAAATATCCAACCACTTGAGAATTCAACTTTTTCTACCCCCCCTTAATTTTTGGCCACTTGCATTGTCAACATGCTTGTGGCATGCACACCCACCACACTTAAAGCATGTTGGGATCAGTTACAAGTCCCTTTCCAATAAAATTCCACCAAACTATTATTAGGTGGTTGTACTAGTGGAATTTCCCAAACATGGATTTTGGGGTTCATTTTTAGTGCGTGAAATAATTTTCTATTCATTATTATAGTTTTAAAATTTTTTTGCACACATGATCTCTAAAATTTTCATTTTGTTGCGATCTTATATCTTTTTTGTTTACGTGGAAAAATGGGAGTCAAAAGTTTGGACCTGAAAAAAAAAAATTTTTGAACATCAAAAAATGGGGATGCACAAATGCTGGGAGAGATAATTCCAAAGAGTATCTGTGATTTTTAAGGATAGGCAAAAAAGTGGGTTGTTTGTCTCTGGTAAATATCCAACCACTCGAGAATTCAACTTTTTCTACCCCCCCTTATTTTTGGTCACTTGCATCCTCAACATGCATGTGGCATGCACACCCACCACACTTAAAGCATGTTGGGATCAGTTACATGTCCCTTTCACATAAAATTCCACCAAGCTATTATTAGGGGGTTGTACTTGTGGAATTTCCCAAAGATGGATTTTGGGGTTCATTTTTAGTGCATGAAATAATTTTCTATTCATTATTATAGTTTTCAAATTTTTTTTGCACACATGATCTCTAAAATTTTCATTTTGTTGCGATCTTATATGTTTTTTGTTTACGAGGAAAAATGGGAGTCACAAGTTTGGACCTGAAAAAAAAAAAAGTTTGTACATCCAAAATGGGGATGCACAAATGCTGGGAGAGATAATTCCAAAGAGTATCTGTGATTTTTAAGGATAGGCAAACACAAGGGTTGTTTGGCTCTGGTAAATATCCAACCACTTGAGAATTCAACTTTTTCTACGCCCCCTAATTTTTGGCCACTTGCATCCTCAACATGCTTGTGGCATGCACACCCACCACACTTCAAGCATGTTGGGATCAGTTACAAGTCCCTTTCCTATAAAATTCCACCAAGCTATTATTAGGGGGTTGTACTAGTGGAATTTCCCAAACATGGATTTTGGGGTTCATTTTTAGTGCGTGAAATAATTTTCTATTCATTATTAAAGTTTTCAAATTTTTTTGCACTCATGAACTCCAAAATTTTCATTTGTTGCGATCTTATATCTTTTTTGTTTACGAGGAAAAGTGGGAGTCACAAGTTTGGACCTCAAAAAAAAAAATGTTTGTACATCCAAAATGGGGATGCACAAATGCTGGGAGAGATAATTCCAAAGAGTATCTGTGATTTTTAAGGATAGGCAAAAAAGTGGGTTGTTCGGCTCTGGTAAATATCCAACCACTCGAGAATTCAACTTTTTCTTCACCCCCTAATTTTTGGCCATTTGCATCCTCAACATGCCTGTGGCATGCACACCCACCACACTTAGAGCATGTTGGGATCAGTTACAAGTCCCTTTCCTATAAAATTCCACCAAGCTATTATTAGGGGGTTGTACTAGTGGAATTTCCCAAACACATATTTTGGGGTTCATTTTTAGTGCGTGATATAATTTTCTATTCATTATTATAGTTTTCAAATTTTTTTGCACACATGAACTCTAAAATTTTCATTTTGTTGTGATCTTATACCTTTTTTTGTATACGAGGACAAATGGGAGTCACAAGTTTGGACTTGAAAAAAAAAAAATTTGAACATAAAAAAATGGGGATGCACAAATGCTGGGAGAGATAATTCCAAAGAGTATCTGCGATTTTTAAAGATAGGCAAAAAAGTGGGTTGTTTGGCTCTGGTAAATATCCAACCACTTGAGAATTCAACTTTTTCTACCCCCCCTTAATTTTTGGCCACTTGCATTGTCAACATGCTTGTGGCATGCACACCCACCACGCTTAAAGCATGTTGGGATCAGTTACAAGTCCCTTTCCAATAAAATTCCACCAAACTATTATTAGGGGGTTGTACTGGTGGAATTTCCCAAACATGGATTTTGGGGTTCATTTTTAGTGCGTGAAATAATTTTCTATTCATTATTAAAGTTTTCAAATTTTTTTGCACACATGAACTCCAAAATTTTCATTTGTTGTGATCTTATATCTTTTTTGTTTACGAGGAAAAATGGGAGTCACAAGTTTGGACCTCAAAAAAAAAAAATGTTTGTACATCCAAAATGGGGATGCACAGATGCTGGGAGAGATAATTCCAAAGAGTATCTGTGATTTTTAAGGATAGGCAAAAAAGTGGGTTGTTCGGCTCTGGTAAATATCCAACCACTCGAGAATTCAACTTTTTCTACCCCCCCTAATTTTTGGCCACTTGCATCCTCAACATGCCTGTGGCATGCACACCCACCACACTTAAAGCATGTTGGGATCAGTTACAAGTCGCTTTCCTATAAAATTCCACCAAGCTATTATTAGGGGGTTGTACTAGTGGAATTTCCCAAACATGGATTTTGGGGTTCATTTTTAGTGCGTGATATAATTTTCTATTCATTATTATAGTTTTCAAATTTTTTTGCACACATGAACTCTAAAATTTTCATTTTGTTGCGATCTTATACCTTTTTTTGTATACGAGGAGAAATGGGAGTAACAAGTTTGGACTTGAAAAAAAAAAAATTTGAACATACAAAAATGGGGATGCACAAATGCTGGGAGAGATAATTCCAAAGAGTATATGCGATTTTTAAAGATAGGCAAAAAAGTGGGTTGTTTGGCTCTGGTAAATATCCAACCACTTTAGAATTCAACTTTTTCTACCCCCCCTTAATTTTTGGCCACTTGCATTGTCAACATGCTTGTGGCATGCACACCCACCACACTTAAAGCATGTTGGGATCAGTTACAAGTCCCTTTCCAATAAAATTCCACCAAACTATTATTAGGGGGTTGTACTAGTGGAATTTCCCAAACATGGATTTTGGGGTTCATTTTTAGTGCGTGAAATAATTTTCTATTCATTATTATAGTTTTAAAATTTTTTTGCACACATGATCTCTAAAATTTTCATTTTGTTGCGATCTTATATCTTTTTTGTTTACGTGGAAAAATGGGAGTCAAAAGTTTGGACCTGAAAAAAAGAAAATTTTGAACATCAAAAAATGGGGATGCATAAATGCTGGGAGAGATAATTCCAAAGAGTATCTGTGATTTTTAAGGATAGGCAAAAAAGTGGGTTGTTTGTCTCTGGTAAATATCCAACCACTCGAGAATTCAACTTTTTCCACCCCCCCTTATTTTTGGTCACTTGCATCCTCAACATGCATGTGGCATGCACACCCACCACACTTAAAGCATGTTGGGATCAGTTACATGTCCCTTTCACATAAAATTCCACCAAGCTATTATTAGGGGGTTGTACTTGTGGAATTTCCCAAAGATGGATTTTGGGGTTCATTTTTAGTGCGTGAAATAATTTTCTATTCATTATTATAGTTTTCAAATTTTTTTGCACACATGATCTCTAAAATTTTCATTTTGTTGCGATCTTATATGTTTTTTGTTTACGAGGAAAAATGGGAGTCACAAGTTTGGACCTGAAAAAAAAAAAAAGTTTGTACATCCAAAATGGGGATGCACAAATGCTGGGAGAGATAATTCCAAAGAGTATCTGTGATTTTTAAGGATAGGCAAAAACGAGGGTTGTTTGGCTCTGGTAAATATCCAACCACTTGAGAATTCAACTATTTCTACCCCCCCTAATTTTTGGCCACTTGCATCCTCAACATGCTTGTGGCATGCACACCCACCACACTTCAAGCATGTTGGGATCAGTTACAAGTCCCTTTCCTATAAAATTCCACCAAGCTATTATTAGGGGGTTGTACTAGTGGAATTTCCCAAACATGGATTTTGGGGTTCATTTTTAGTGCGTGAAATAATTTTCTATTCATTATTAAATTTTTCAAATTTTTTTGCACACATGAACTCCAAAATTTTCATTTGTTGCGATCTTATATCTTTTTTGTTTACGAGGAAAAATGGGTGTCACAAGTTTGGACCTCAAAAAAAAAAATGTTTGTACATCCAAAATGGGGATGCACAAATGCTGGGAGAGATAATTCCAAAGAGTATCTGTGATTTTTAAGGATAGGCAAAAAAGTGGGTTGTTCGGCTCTGGTAAATATCCAACCACTCGAGAATTCAACTTTTTCTACCCCCCCTAATTTTTGGCCACTTGCATCCTCAACATGCCTGTGGCATGCACACCCACCACACTTAAAGCATGTTGGGATCAGTTACAAGTCCCTTTCCTATAAAATTCCACCAAGCTATTATTAGGGGGTTGTACTAGTGGAATTTTCCAAACACATATTTTGGGGTTCATTTTTAGTGCGTGATATAATTTTCTATTCATTATTATAGTTTTCAAATTTTTTTGCACACATGAACTCTAAAATTTTCATTTTGTTGCGATCTTATACCTTTTTTTGTATACGAGGAGAAATGGGAGTCACAAGTTTGGACTTGAAAAAAAAAAAATTTGAACATAAAAAAATGCGGATGCACAAATGCTGGGAGAGATAATTCAAAAGAGTATCTGCGATTTTTAAAGATAGGCAAAAAAGTGGGTTGTTTGGCTCTGGTAAATATCCAACCACTTGAGAATTCAACTTTTTCTACCCCCCCTTAATTTTTGGCCACTTGCATTGTCAACATGCTTGTGGCATGCACACCCACCACACTTAAAGCATGTTGGGATCAGTTACAAGTCCCTTTCCAATAAAATTCCACCAAACTATTATTAGGGGGTTGTACTAGTGGAATTTCCCAAACATGGATTTTGGGGTTCATTTTTAGTGCGTGAAATAATTTTCTATTCATTATTATAGTTTTCAAATTTTTTTGCACACATGATCTCTAAAATTTTCATTTTGTTGCGATCTTATATCTTTTTTGTTTACGTGGAAAAATGGGAGTCAAAAGTTTGGACCTGAAAAAGAGAAAATTTTGAACATCAAAAAATGGGGATTCACAAATGCTGGGAGAGATAATTCCAAAGAGTATCTGTGATTTTTAAGGATAGGCAAAAAAGTGGGTTGTTTGTCTCTGGTAAATATCCAACCACTCGAGAATTCAACTTTTTCTACCCCCCCTTATTTTTGGTCACTTGCATCCTCAACATGCATGTGGCATGCACACCCACCACACTTAAAGCATGTTGGGATCAGTTACAAGTCCCTTTCACATAAAATTCCACCAAGTTATTATTAGGGGGTTGTACTTGTGGAATTTCCCAAAGATGGATTTTTGGGGTTCATTTTTAGTGCGTGAAATAATTTTCTATTCATTATTATAGTTTTCAAATTTTTTTGCATACATGATCTCTAAAATTTTCATTTTGTTGCGATCTTATATGTTTTTTGTTTACGAGGAAAAATGGGAGTCGCAAGTTTGGACCTGAAAAAAAAAAAAGTTTGTACATCCAAAATGGGGATGCACAAATGCTGGGAGAGATAATTCCAAAGAGTATCTATGATTTTTAAGGATAGGAAAAAACGAGGGTTGTTTGGCTCTGGTAAATATCCAACCACTTGAGAATTCAACTTTTTCTACCCCCCCTAATTTTTGGCCACTTGCATCCTCAACATGCTTGTGGCATGCACACCCACCACACTTCAAGCATGTTGGGATCAGTTACAAGTCCCTTTCCTATAAAATTCCACCAAGCTATTATTAGGGGGTTGTACTAGTGGAATTTCCCAAACATGGATTTTGGGGTTCATTTTTAGTGCGTGAAATAATTTTCTATTCATTATTATAGTTTTCAAATTTTTTTGCACACATGAACTCCAAAATTTTCATTTGTTGCGATCTTATATCTTTTTTGTTTACGAGGAAAAATGGGAGTCAAAAGTTTGGACCTGAAAAAAAGAAAATTTTGAACATCAAAAAATGGGGATGCATAAATGCTGGGAGAGATAATTCCAAAGAGTATCTGTGATTTTTAAGGATAGGCAAAAAAGTGGGTTGTTTGTCTCTGGTAAATATCCAACCACTCGAGAATTCAACTTTTTCTACCCCCCCTTATTTTTGGTCACTTGCATCCTCAACATGCATGTGGCATGCACACCCACCACACTTAAAGCATGTTGGGATCAGTTACATGTCCCTTTCACATAAAATTCCACCAAGCTATTATTAGGGGGTTGTACTTGTGGAATTTCCCAAAGATGGATTTTGGGGTTCATTTTTAGTGCGTGAAATAATTTTCTATTCATTATTATAGTTTTCAAATTTTTTTGCACACATGATCTCTAAAATTTTCATTTTGTTGCGATCTTATATGTTTTTTGTTTACGAGGAAAAATGGGAGTCACAAGTTTGGACCTGAAAAAAAAAAAAAGTTTGTACATCCAAAATGGGGATGCACAAATGATGGGAGAGATAATTCCAAAGAGTATCTGTGATTTTTAAGGATAGGCAAAAACGAGGGTTGTTTGGCTCTGGTAAATATCCAACCACTTGAGAATTCAACTTTTTCTACCCCCCCCAATTTTTGGCCACTTGCATCCTCAACATGCTTGTGGCATGCACACCCACCACACTTCAAGCATGTTGGGATCAGTTACAAGTCCCTTTCCTATAAAATTCCACCAAGCTATTATTAGGGGGTTGTACTAGTGGAATTTCCCAAACATGGATTTTGGGGTTCATTTTTAGTGCGTGAAATAATTTTCTATTCATTATTAAATTTTTCAAATTTTTTTGCACACATGAACTCCAAAATTTTCATTTGTTGCGATCTTATATCTTTTTTGTTTACGAGGAAAAATGGGAGTCACAAGTTTGGACCTCAAAAAAAAAAATGTTTGTACATCCAAAATGGGGATGCACAAATGCTGGGAGAGATAATTCCAAAGAGTATCTGTGATTTTTAAGGATAGGCAAAAAAGTGGGTTGTTCGGCTCTGGTAAATATCCAACCACTCGAGAATTCAACTTTTTCTACCCCCCCTAATTTTTGGCCACTTGCATCCTCAACATGCCTGTGGCATGCACACCCACCACACTTAAAGCATGTTGGGATCAGTTACAAGTCCCTTTCCTATAAAATTCCACCAAGCTATTATTAGGGGGTTGTACTAGTGGAATTTTCCAAACACATATTTTGGGGTTCATTTTTAGTGCGTGATATAATTTTCTATTCATTATTATAGTTTTCAAATTTTTTTGCACACATGAACTCTAAAATTTTCATTTTGTTGCGATCTTATACCTTTTTTTGTATACGAGGAGAAATGGGAGTCACAAGTTTGGACTTGAAAAAAAAAAAATTTGAACATAAAAAAATGGGGATGCACAAATGCTGGGAGAGATAATTCAAAAGAGTATCTGCGATTTTTAAAGATAGGCAAAAAAGTGGGTTGTTTGGCTCTGGTAAATATCCAACCACTTGAGAATTCAACTTTTTCTACTCCCCCTTAATTTTTGGCCACTTGCATTGTCAACATGCTTGTGGCATGCACACCCACCACACTTAAAGCATGTTGGGATCAGTTACAAGTCCCTTTCCAATAAAATTCCACCAAACTATTATTAGGGGGTTGTACTAGTGGAATTTCCCAAACATGGATTTTGGGGTTCATTTTTAGTGCGTGAAATAATTTTCTATTCATTATTATAGTTTTAAAATTTTTTTGCACACATGATCTCTAAAATTTTCATTTTGTTGCGATCTTATATCTTTTTTGTTTACGTGGAAAAATGGGAGTCAAAAGTTTGGACCTGAAAAAAAGAAAATTTTGAACATCAAAAAATGGGGATGCACAAATGCTGGGAGAGATAATTCCAAAGAGTATCTGTGATTTTTAAGGATAGGCAAAAAAGTGGGTTGTTTGTCTCTGGTAAATATCCAACCACTCGAGAATTCAACTTTTTCTACCCCCCCTTATTTTTGGTCACTTGCATCCTCAACATGCATGTGGCATGCACACCCACCACACTTAAAGCATGTTGGGATCAGTTACAAGTCCCTTTCACATAAAATTCCACCAAGTTGTTATTAGGGGGTTGTACTTGTGGAATTTCCCAAAGATGGATTTTTGGGGTTCATTTTTAGTGCGTGAAATAATTTTCTATTCATTATTATAGTTTTCAAATTTTTTTGCATACATGATCTCTAAAATTTTCATTTTGTTGCGATCTTATATGTTTTTTGTTTACGAGGAAAAATGGGAGTCGCAAGTTTGGACCTGAAAAAAAAAAAAGTTTGTACATCCAAAATGGGGATGCACAAATGCTGGGAGAGATAATTCCAAAGAGACTCTATGATTTTTAAGGATAGGAAAAAACGAGGGTTGTTTGGCTCTGGTAAATATCCAACCACTTGAGAATTCAACTTTTTCTACCCCCCCTAATTTTTGGCCACTTGCATCCTCAACATGCTTGTGGCATGCACACCCACCACACTTCAAGCATGTTGGGATCAGTTACAAGTCCCTTTCCTATAAAATTCCACCAAGCTATTATTAGGGGGTTGTACTAGTGGAATTTCCCAAACATGGATTTTGGGGTTCATTTTTAGTGCGTGAAATAATTTTCTATACATTATTATAGTTTTCAAATTTTTTTGCACACATGAACTCCAAAATTTTCATTTGTTGCGATCTTATATCTTTTTTGTTTACGAGGAAAAATAGGAGTCAAAAGTTTGGACCTGAAAAAAAGAAAATTTTGAACATCAAAAAATGGGGATGCATAAATGCTGGGAGAGATAATTCCAAAGAGTATCTGTGATTTTTAAGGATAGGCAAAAAAGTGGGTTGTTTGTCTCTGGTAAATATCCAACCACTCGAGAATTCAACTTTTTCTACCCCCCCTTATTTTTGGTCACTTGCATCCTCAACATGCATGTGGCATGCACACCCACCACACTTAAAGCATGTTGGGATCAGTTACATGTCCCTTTCACATAAAATTCCACCAAGTTATTATTAGGGGGTTGTACTTGTGGAATTTCCCAAAGATGGATTTTTGGGGTTCATTTTTAGTGCGTGAAATAATTTTCTATTCATTATTACAGTTTTCAAATTTTTTTGCATACATGATCTCTAAAATTTTCATTTTGTTGCGATCTTATATGTTTTTTGTTTACGAGGAAAAATGGGAGTCGCAAGTTTGGACCTGAAAAAAAAAAAAGTTTGTACATCCAAAATGGGGATGCACAAATGCTGGGAGAGATAATTCCAAAGAGACTCTATGATTTTTAAGGATAGGAAAAAACGAGGGTTGTTTGGCTCTGGTAAATATCCAACCACTTGAGAATTCAACTTTTCTACCCCCCCTAATTTTTGGCCACTTGCATCCTCAACATGCTTGTGGCATGCACACCCACCACACTTCAAGCATGTTGGGATCAGTTACAAGTCCCTTTCCTATAAAATTCCACCAAGCTATTATTAGGGGGTTGTACTAGTGGAATTTCCCAAACATGGATTTTGGGGTTCATTTTTAGTGCGTGAAATAATTTTCTATTCATTATTATAGTTTTCAAATTTTTTTGCACACATGAACTCCAAAATTTTCATTTGTTGCGATCTTATATCTTTTTTGTTTACGAGGAAAAATGGGAGTCAAAAGTTTGGACCTGAAAAAAAGAAAATTTTGAACATCAAAAAATGGGGATGCATAAATGCTGGGAGAGATAATTCCAAAGAGTATCTGTGATTTTTAAGGATAGGCAAAAAAGTGGGTTGTTTGTCTCTGGTAAATATCCAACCACTCGAGAATTCAACTTTTTCTATCCCCCCTTATTTTTGGTCACTTGCATCCTCAACATGCATGTGGCATGCACACCCACCACACTTAAAGCATGTTGGGATCAGTTACATGTCCCTTTCACATAAAATTCCACCAAGCTATTATTAGGGTGTTGTACTTGTGGAATTTCCCAAAGATGGATTTTGGGGTTCATTTTTAGTGCGTGAAATAATTTTCTATTCATTATTATAGTTTTCAAATTTTTTTGCACACATGATCTCTAAAATTTTCATTTTGTTGCGATCTTATATGTTTTTTGTTTACGAGGAAAAATGGGAGTCACAAGTTTGGACCTGAAAAAAAAAAAAGTTTGTACATCCAAAATGGGGATGCACAAATGCTGGGAGAGATAATTCCAAAGAGTATCTGTGATTTTTAAGGATAGGCAAAAACGAGGGTTGTTTGGCTCTGGTAAATATCCAACCACTTGAGAATTCAACTTTTTCTACCCCCCCTAATTTTTGGCCACTTGCATCCTCAACATGCTTGTGGCATGCACACCCACCACACTTCAAGCATGTTGGGATCAGTTACAAGTCCCTTTCCTATAAAATTCCACCAAGCTATTATTAGGGGGTTGTACTAGTGGAATTTCCCAAACATGGATTTTGGGGTTCATTTTTAGTCCGTGAAATAATTTTCTATTCATTATTAAATTTTTCAAATTTTTTTGCACACATGAACTCCAAAATTTTCATTTGTTGCGATCTTATATCTTTTTTGTTTACGAGGAAAAATGGGAGTCACAAGTTTGGACCTCAAAAAAAAAAATGTTTGAACATCCAAAATGGGGATGCACAAATGCTGGGAGAGATAATTCCAAAGAGTATCTGTGATTTTTAAGGATAGGCAAAAAAGTGGGTTGTTCGGCTCTGGTAAATATCCAACCACTCGAGAATTCAACTTTTTCTACCCCCCCTAATTTTTGGCCACTTGCATCCTCAACATGCCTGTGGCATGCACACCCACCACACTTAAAGCATGTTGGGATCAGTTACAAGTCCCTTTCCTATAAAATTCCACCAAGCTATTATTAGGGGGTTGTACTAGTGGAATTTTCCAAACACATGTTTTGGGGTTCATTTTTAGTGCGTGATATAATTTTCTATTCATTATTATAGTTTTCAAATTTTTTTGCACACATGAACTCTAAAATTTTCATTTTGTTGCGATCTTATACCTTTTTTTGTATACGAGGAGAAATGGGAGTCACAAGTTTGGACTTGAAAAAAAAAAAATTTGAACATAAAAAAATGGGGATGCACAAATGCTGGGAGAGATAATTCAAAAGAGTATCTGCGATTTTTAAAGATAGGCAAAAAAGTGGGTTGTTTGGCTCTGGTAAATATCCAACCACTTGAGAATTCAACTTTTTCTACCCCCCCTTAATTTTTGGCCACTTGCATTGTCAACATGCTTGTGGCATGCACACCCACCACACTTAAAGCATGTTGGGATCAGTTACAAGTCCCTTTCCAATAAAATTCCACCAAACTATTATTAGGGGGTTGTACTAGTGGAATTTCCCAAACATGGATTTTGGGGTTCATTTTTAGTGCGTGAAATAATTTTCTATTCATTATTATAGTTTTAAAATTTTTTTGCACACATGATCTCTAAAATTTTCATTTTGTTGCGATCTTATATCTTTTTTGTTTACGTGGAAAAATGGGAGTCAAAAGTTTGGACCTGAAAAAAAGAAAATTTTGAACATCAAAAAATGGGGATGCACAAATGCTGGGAGAGATAATTCCAAAGAGTATCTGTGATTTTTAAGGATAGGCAAAAAAGTGGGTTGTTTGTCTCTGGTAAATATCCAACCACTCGAGAATTCAACTTTTTCTACCCCCCCTTATTTTTGGTCACTTGCATCCTCAACATGCATGTGGCATGCACACCCACCACACTTAAAGCATGTTGGGATCAGTTACAAGTCCCTTTCACATAAAATTCCACCAAGTTATTATTAGGGGGTTGTACTTGTGGAATTTCCCAAAGATGGATTTTTGGGGTTCATTTTTAGTGCGTGAAATAATTTTCTATTCATTATTATAGTTTTCAAATTTTTTTGCATACATGATCTCTAAAATTTTCATTTTGTTGCGATCTTATATGTGTTTTGTTAACGAGGAAAAATGGGAGTCGCAAGTTTGGACCTGAAAAAAAAAAAAGTTTGTACATCCAAAATGGGGATGCACAAATGCTGGGAGAGATAATTCCAAGGAGTATCTGTGATTTTTAAGGATAGGCAAAAACGAGGGTTGTTTGGCTCTGGTAAATATCCAACCACTTGAGAATTCAACTTTTTCTACCCCCCCTAATTTTTGGCCACTTGCATCCTCAACATGCTTGTGGCATGCACACCCACCACACTTCAAGCATGTTGGGATCAGTTACAAGTCCCTTTCCTATAAAATTCCACCAAGCTATTATTAGGGGGTTGTACTAGTGGAATTTCCCAAACATGGATTTTGGGGTTCATTTTTAGTGCGTGAAATAATTTTCTATTCATTATTAAAGTTTTCAAATTTTTTTGCACACATGAACTCCAAAATTTTCATTTGTTGCGATCTTATATCTTTTTTGTTTACGAGGAAAAATGGGAGTCACAAGTTTGGACCTCAAAGAAAAAAAATGTTTGTACATCCAAAATGGGGATGCACAAATGCTGGGAGAGATAATTCCAAAGAGTATCTGTGATTTTTAAGGATGGGCAAAAAAGTGGGTTGTTCGGCTCTGGTAAATATCCAACCACTCGAGAATTCAACTTTTTCTACCCCCCCTAATTTTTGGCCACTTGCATCCTCAACATGCCTGTGGCATGCACACCCACCACACTTAAAGCATGTTGGGATCAGTTACAAGTCCCTTTCCTATAAAATTCCACCAAGCTATTATGAGGGGGTTGTACTAGTGGAATTTCCCAAACACATATTTTGGGGTTCATTTTTAGTGTGTGATATAATTTTCTATTCATTATTATAGTTTTCAAATTTTTTTGCACCCATGAACTCTAAAATTTTCATTTTGTTGCGATCTTATATGTTTTTTGTTTACGAGGAAAAATGGGAGTCACAAGTTTGGACCTGAAAAAAAAAAAAAGTTTGTACATCCAAAATGGGGATGCACAAATGCTGGGAGAGATAATTCCAAAGAGTATCTGTGATTTTTAAGGATAGGCAAAAACGAGGGTTGTTTGGCTCTGGTAAATATCCAACCACTTGAGAATTCAACTTTTTCTACCCCCCCTAATTTTTGGCCACTTGCATCCTCAACATGCTTGTGGCATGCACACCCACCACACTTCAAGCATGTTGGGATCAGTTACAAGTCCCTTTCCAATAAAATTCCACCAAGCTATTATTAGGGGGTTGTACTAGTGGAATTTCCCAAACATGGATTTTGGGGTTCATTTTTAGTGCGTGAAATAATTTTCTATTCATTATTAAATTTTTCAAATTTTTTTGCACACATGAACTCCAAAATTTTCATTTGTTGCGATCTTATATCTTTTTTGTTTACGAGGAAAAATGGGAGTCACAAGTTTGGACCTCAAAAAAAAAAATGTTTGTACATCCAAAATGGGGATGCACAAATGCTGGGAGAGATAATTCCAAAGAGTATCTGTGATTTTTAAGGATAGGCAAAAAAGTGGGTTGTTCGGCTCTGGTAAATATCCAACCACTCGAGAATTCAACTTTTTCTACCCCCCCTAATTTTTGGCCACTTGCATCCTCAACATGCCTGTGGCATGCACACCCACCACACTTAAAGCATGTTGGGATCAGTTACAAGTCCCTTTCCTATAAAATTCCACCAAGCTATTATTAGGGGGTTGTACTAGTGGAATTTTCCAAACACATATTTTGGGGTTCATTTTTAGTGCGTGATATAATTTTCTATTCATTATTATAGTTTTCAAATTTTTTTGCACACATGAACTCTAAAATTTTCATTTTGTTGCGATCTTATACCTTTTTTTGTATACGAGGAGAAATGGGAGTCATAAGTTTGGACTTGAAAAAAAAAAAATTTGAACATAAAAAAATGGGGATGCACAAATGCTGGGAGAGATAATTCAAAAGAGTATCTGCGATTTTTAAAGATAGGCAAAAAAGTGGGTTGTTTGGCTCTGGTAAATATCCAACCACTTGAGAATTCAACTTTTTCTACCCCCCCTTAATTTTTGGCCACTTGCATTGTCAACATGCTTGTGGCATGCACACCCACCACACTTAAAGCATGTTGGGATCAGTTACAAGTCCCTTTCCAATAAAATTCCACCAAACTATTATTAGGGGGTTGTACTAGTGGAATTTCCCAAACATGGATTTTGGGGTTCATTTTTAGTGCGTGAAATAATTTTCTATTCATTATTATAGTTTTAAAATTTTTTTGCACACATGATCTCTAAAATTTTCATTTTGTTGCGATCTTATATCTTTTTTGTTTACGTGGAAAAATGGGAGTCAAAAGTTTGGACCTGAAAAAAAGAAAATTTTGAACATCAAAAAATGGGGATGCACAAATGCTGGGAGAGATAATTCCAAAGAGTATCTGTGATTTTTAAGGATAGGCAAAAAAGTGGGTTGTTTGTCTCTGGTAAATATCCAACCACTCGAGAATTCAACTTTTTCTACCCCCCCTTATTTTTGGTCACTTGCATCCTCAACATGCATGTGGCATGCACACCCACCACACTTAAAGCATGTTGGGATCAGTTACAAGTCCCTTTCACATAAAATTCCACCAAGTTATTATTAGGGGGTTGTACTTGTGGAATTTCCCAAAGATGGATTTTTGGGGTTCATTTTTAGTGCGTGAAATAATTTTCTATTCATTATTATAGTTTTCAAATTTTTTTGCATACATGATCTCTAAAATTTTCATTTTGTTGCGATCTTATATGTTTTTTGTTTACGAGGAAAAATGGGAGTCGCAAGTTTGGACCTGAAAAAAAAAAAAGTTTGTACATCCAAAATGGGGATGCACAAATGCTGGGAGAGATAATTCCAAAGAGACTCTATGATTTTTAAGGATAGGAAAAAACGAGGGTTGTTTGGCTCTGGTAAATATCCAACCACTTGAGAATTCAACTTTTTCTACCCCCCCTAATTTTTGGCCACTTGCATCCTCAACATGCTTGTGGCATGCACACCCACCACACTTCAAGCATGTTGGGATCAGTTACAAGTCCCTTTCCTATAAAATTCCACCAAGCTATTATTAGGGGGTTCTACTAGTGGAATTTCCCAAACATGGATTTTGGGGTTCATTTTTAGTGCGTGAAATAATTTTCTATTCATTATTATAGTTTTCAAATTTTTTTGCACACATGAACTCCAAAATTTTCATTTGTTGCGATCTTATATCTTTTTTGTTTACGAGGAAAAATGGGAGTCAAAAGTTTGGACCTGAAAAAAAGAAAATTTTGAACATCAAAAAATGGGGATGCATAAATGCTGGGAGAGATAATTCCAAAGAGTATCTGTGATTTTTAAGGATAGGCAAAAAAGTGGGTTGTTTGTCTCTGGTAAATATCCAACCACTCGAGAATTCAACTTTTTCTACCCCCCCTTATTTTTGGTCACTTGCATCCTCAACATGCATGTGGCATGCACACCCACCACACTTAAAGCATGTTGGGATCAGTTACATGTCCCTTTCACATAAAATTCCACCAAGCTATTATTAGGGGGTTGTACTTGTGGAATTTCCCAAAGATGGATTTTGGGGTTCATTTTTAGTGCGTGAAATAATTTTCTATTCATTATTATAGTTTTCAAATTTTTTTGCACACATGATCTCTAAAATTTTCATTTTGTTGCGATCTTATATGTTTTTTGTTTACGAGGAAAAATGGGAGTCACAAGTTTGGACCTGAAAAAAAAAAAAAGTTTGTACATCCAAAATGGGGATGCACAAATGCTGGGAGAGATAATTCCAAAGAGTATCTGTGATTTTTAAGGATAGGCAAAAACGAGGGTTGTTTGGCTCTGGTAAATATCCAACCACTTGAGAATTCAACTTTTTCTACCCCCCCTAATTTTTGGCCACTTGCATCCTCAACATGCTTGTGGCATGCACACCCACCACACTTCAAGCATGTTGGGATCAGTTACAAGTCCCTTTCCTATAAAATTCCACCAAGCTATTATTAGGGGGTTGTACTAGTGGAATTTCCCAAACATGGATTTTGGGGTTCATTTTTAGTGCGTGAAATAATTTTCTATTCATTATTAAATTTTTCAATTTTTTTTGCACACATGAACTCCAAAATTTTCATTTGTTGCGATCTTATATCTTTTTTGTTTACGAGGAAAAATGGGAGTCACAAGTTTGGACCTCAAAAAAAAAAATGTTTGTACATCCAAAATGGGGATGCACAAATGCTGGGAGAGATAATTCCAAAGAGTATCTGTGATTTTTAAGGATAGGCAAAAAAGTGGGTTGTTCGGCTCTGGTAAATATCCAACCACTCGAGAATTCAACTTTTTCTACCCACCCTAATTTTTGGCCACTTGCATCCTCAACATGCATGTGGCATGCACACCCACCACACTTAAAGCATGTTGGGATCAGTTACAAGTCCCTTTCCTATAAAATTCCACCAAGCTATTATTAGGGGGTTGTACTAGTGGAATTTTCCAAACACATATTTTGGGGTTCATTTTTAGTGCGTGATATAATTTTCTATTCATTATTATAGTTTTCAAATTTTTTTGCACACATGAACTCTAAAATTTTCATTTTGTTGCGATCTTATACCTTTTTTTGTATACGAGGAGAAATGGGAGTCATAAGTTTGGACTTGAAAAAAAAAAAATTTGAACATAAAAAAATGGGGATGCACAAATGCTGGGAGAGATAATTCAAAAGAGTATCTGCGATTTTTAAAGATAGGCAAAAAAGTGGGTTGTTTGGCTCTGGTAAATATCCAACCACTTGAGAATTCAACTTTTTCTACCCCCCCTTAATTTTTGGCCACTTGCATTGTCAACATGCTTGTGGCATGCACACCCACCACACTTAAAGCATGTTGGGATCAGTTACAAGTCCCTTTCCAATAAAATTCCACCAAACTATTATTAGGGGGTTGTACTAGTGGAATTTCCCAAACATGGATTTTGGGGTTCATTTTTAGTGCGTGAAATAATTTTCTATTCATTATTATAGTTTTAAATTTTTTTTGCACACATGATCTCTAAAATTTTCATTTTGTTGCGATCTTATATCTTTTTTGTTTACGTGGAAAAATGGGAGTCAAAAGTTTGGACCTGAAAAAAAGAAAATTTTGAACATAAAAAAATGGGGATGCACAAATGCTGGGAGAGATAATTCCAAAGAGTATCTGTGATTTTTAAGGATAGGCAAAAAAGTGGGTTGTTTGTCTCTGGTAAATATCCAACCACTCGAGAATTCAACTTTTTCTACCCCCCCTTATTTTTGGTCACTTGCATCCTCAACATGCATGTGGCATGCACACCCACCACACTTAAAGCATGTTGGGATCAGTTACAAGTCCCTTTCACATAAAATTCCACCAAGTTATTATTAGGGGGTTGTACTTGTGGAATTTCCCAAAGATGGATTTTTGGGGTTCATTTTTAGTGCGTGAAATAATTTTCTATTCATTATTATAGTTTTCAAATTTTTTTGCATACATGATCTCTAAAATTTTCATTTTGTTGCGATCTTATATGTTTTTTGTTTACGAGGAAAAATGGGAGTCGCAAGTTTGGACCTGAAAAAAAAAAAAGTTTGTACATCCAAAATGGGGATGCACAAATGCTGGGAGAGATAATTCCAAAGAGACTCTATGATTTTTAAGGATAGGAAAAAACGAGGGTTGTTTGGCTCTGGTAAATATCCAACCACTTGAGAATTCAACTTTTTCTACCCCCCCTAATTTTTGGCCACTTGCATCCTCAACATGCTTGTGGCATGCACACCCACCACACTTCAAGCATGTTGGGATCAGTTACAAGTCCCTTTCCTATAAAATTCCACCAAGCTATTATTAGGGGGTTGTACTAGTGGAATTTCCCAAACATGGATTTTGGGGTTCATTTTTAGTGCGTGAAATAATTTTCTATTCATTATTATAGTTTTCAAATTTTTTTGCACACATGAACTCCAAAATTTTCATTTGTTGCGATCTTATATCTTTTTTGTTTACGAGGAAAAATGGGAGTCAAAAGTTTGGACCTGAAAAAAAGAAAATTTTGAACATCAAAAAATGGGGATGCATAAATGCTGGGAGAGATAATTCCAAAGAGTATCTGTGATTTTTAAGGATAGGCAAAAAAGTGGGTTGTTTGTCTCTGGTAAATATCCAACCACTCGAGAATTCAACTTTTTCTACCCCCCCTTATTTTTGGTCACTTGCATCCTCAACATGCATGTGGCATGCACACCCACCACACTTAAAGCATGTTGGGATCAGTTACATGTCCCTTTCACATAAAATTCCACCAAGCTATTATTAGGGGGTTGTACTTGTGGAATTTCCCAAAGATGGATTTTGGGGTTCATTTTTAGTGCGTGAAATAATTTTCTATTCGTTATTATAGTTTTCAAATTTTTTTGCACACATGATCTCTAAAATTTTCATTTTGTTGCGATCTTATATGTTTTTTGTTTACGAGGAAAAATGGGAGTCACAAGTTTGGACCTGAAAAAAAAAAAAAGTTTGTACATCCAAAATGGGGATGCACAAATGCTGGGAGAGATAATTCCAAAGAGTATCTGTGATTTTTAAGGATAGGCAAAAACGAGGGTTGTTTGGCTCTGGTAAATATCCAACCACTTGAGAATTCAACTTTTTCTACCCCCCCTAATTTTTGGCCACTTGCATCCTCAACATGCTTGTGGCATGCACACCCACCACACTTCAAGCATGTTGGGATCAGTTACAAGTCCCTTTCCTATAAAATTCCACCAAGCTATTATTAGGGGGTTGTACTAGTGGAATTTCCCAAACATGGATTTTGGGGTTCATTTTTAGTCCGTGAAATAATTTTCTATTCATTATTAAATTTTTCAAATTTTTTTGCACACATGAACTCCAAAATTTTCATTTGTTGCGATCTTATATCTTTTTTGTTTACGAGGAAAAATGGGAGTCACAAGTTTGGACCTCAAAAAAAAAAATGTTTGTACATCCAAAATGGGGACGCACAAATGCTGGGAGAGATAATTCCAAAGAGTATCTGTGATTTTTAAGGATAGGCAAAAAAGTGGGTTGTTCGGCTCTGGTAAATATCCAACCACTCGAGAATTCAACTTTTTCTACCCCCCCTAATTTTTGGCCACTTGCATCCTCAACATGCCTGTGGCATGCACACCCACCACACTTAAAGCATGTTGGGATCAGTTACAAGTCCCTTTCCTATAAAATTCCACCAAGCTATTATTAGGGGGTTGTACTAGTGGAATTTTCCAAACTGTTGGGATCAGTTACAAGTCCCTTTCCTATAAAATTCCACCAAGCTATTATTAGGGGGTTGTACTAGTGGAATTTTCCAAACACATATTTTGGGGTTCATTTTTAGTGCGTGATATAATTTTCTATTCATTATTATAGTTTTCAAATTTTTTTGCACACATGAACTCCAAAATTTTCATTTGTTGCGATCTTATATCTTTTTTGTTTACGAGGAAAAATGGGAGTCAAAAGTTTGGACCTGAAAAAAAGAAAATTTTGAACATCAAAAAATGGGGATGCATAAATGCTGGGAGAGGTAATTCCAAAGAGTATCTGTGATTTTTAAGGATAGGCAAAAAAGTGGGTTGTTTGTCTCTGGTAAATATCCAACCACTCGAGAATTCAACTTTTTCTACCCCCCCTTATTTTTGGTCACTTGCATCCTCAACATGCATGTGGCATGCACACCCACCACACTTAAAGCATGTTGGGATCAGTTACATGTCCCTTTCACATAAAATTCCACCAAGCTATTATTAGGGGGTTGTACTTGTGGAATTTCCCAAAGATGGATTTTGGGGTTCATTTTTAGTGCGTGAAATAATTTTCTATTCGTTATTATAGTTTTCAAATTTTTTTGCACACATGATCTCTAAAATTTTCATTTTGTTGCGATCTTATATGTTTTTTGTTTACGAGGAAAAATGGGAGTCACAAGTTTGGACCTGAAAAAAAAAAAAAAGTTTGTACATCCAAAATGGGGATGCACAAATGCTGGGAGAGATAATTCCAAAGAGTATCTGTGATTTTTAAGGATAGGCAAAAACGAGGGTTGTTTGGCTCTGGTAAATATCCAACCACTTGAGAATTCAACTTTTTCTACCCCCCCTAATTTTTGGCCACTTGCATCCTCAACATGCTTGTGGCATGCACACCCACCACACTTCAAGCATGTTGGGATCAGTTACAAGTCCCTTTCCTATAAAATTCCACCAAGCTATTATTAGGGGGTTGTACTAGTGGAATTTCCCAAACATGGATTTTGGGGTTCATTTTTAGTGCGTGAAATAATTTTCTATTCATTATTAAATTTTTCAAATTTTTTTGCACACATGAACTCCAAAATTTTCATTTGTTGCGATCTTATATCTTTTTTGTTTACGAGGAAAAATGGGAGTCACAAGTTTGGACCTCAAAAAAAAAAATGTTTGTACATCCAAAATGGGGATGCACAAATGCTGGGAGAGATAATTCCAAAGAGTATCTGTGATTTTTAAGGATAGGCAAAAAAGTGGGTTGTTCGGCTCTGGTAAATATCCAACCACTCGAGAATTCAACTTTTTCTACCCACCCTAATTTTTGGCCACTTGCATCCTCAACATGCATGTGGCATGCACACCCACCACACTTAAAGCATGTTGGGATCAGTTACAAGTCCCTTTCCTATAAAATTCCACCAAGCTATTATTTGGGGGTTGTACTAGTGGAATTTTCCAAACACATATTTTGGGGTTCATTTTTAGTGCGTGATATAATTTTCTATTCATTATTATATTTTTCAAATTTTTTTGCACACATGAACTCTAAAATTTTCATTTTGTTGCGATCTTATACCTTTTTTTGTATACGAGGAGAAATGGGAGTCACAAGTTTGGACTTGAAAAAAAAAAAATTTGAACATAAAAAAATGGGGATGCACAAATGCTGGGAGAGATAATTCAAAAGAGTATCTGCGATTTTTAAAGATAGGCAAAAAAGTGGGTTGTTTGGCTCTGGTAAATATCCAACCACTTGAGAATTCAACTTTTTCTACCCCCCCTTAATTTTTGGCCACTTGCATTGTCAACATGCTTGTGGCATGCACACCCACCACACTTAAAGCATGTTGGGATCAGTTACAAGTCCCTTTCCAATAAAATTCCACCAAACTTTTATTAGGGGGTTGTACTAGTGGAATTTCCCAAACATGGATTTTGGGGTTCATTTTTAGTGCGTGAAATAATTTTCTATTCATTATTATAGTTTTAAAATTTTTTTGCACACATGATCTCTAAAATTTTCATTTTGTTGCGATCTTATATCTTTTTTGTTTACGTGGAAAAATGGGAGTCAAAAGTTTGGACCTGAAAAAAAGAAAATTTTGAACATCAAAAAATGGGGATGCACAAATGCTGGGAGAGATAATTCCAAAGAGTATCTGTGATTTTTAAGGATAGGCAAAAAAGTGGGTTGTTCGTCTCTGGTAAATATCCAACCACTCGAGAATTCAACTTTTTCTACCCCCCCTTATTTTTGGTCACTTGCATCCTCAACATGCATGTGGCATGCACACCCACCACACTGAAAGCATGTTGGATCAGTTACAAGTCCCTTTCACATAAAATTCCACCAAGTTATTATTAGGGGGTTGTACTTGTGGAATTTCCCAAAGATGGATTTTTGGGGTTCATTTTTAGTGCGTGAAATAATTTTCTATTCATTATTATAGTTTTCAAATTTTTTTGCATACATGATCTCTAAAATTTTCATTTTGTTGCGATCTTATATGTTTTTTGTTTACGAGGAAAAATGGGAGTCGCAAGTTTGGACCTGAAAAAAAAAAAAGTTTGTACATCCAAAATGGGGATGCACAAATGCTGGGAGAGATAATTCCAAAGAGACTCTATGATTTTTAAGGATAGGAAAAAACGAGGGTTGTTTGGCTCTGGTAAATATCCAACCACTTGAGAATTCAACTTTTTCTACCCCCCCTAATTTTTGGCCACTTGCATCCTCAACATGCTTGTGGCATGCACACCCACCACACTTCAAGCATGTTGGGATCAGTTACAAGTCCCTTTCCTATAAAATTCCACCAAGCTATTATTAGGGGGTTGTACTAGTGGAATTTCCCAAACATGGATTTTGGGGTTCATTTTTAGTCCGTGAAATAATTTTCTATTCATTATTATAGTTTTCAAATTTTTTTGCACACATGAACTCCAAAATTTTCATTTGTTGCGATCTTATATCTTTTTTGTTTACGAGGAAAAATGGGAGTCAAAAGTTTGGACCTGAAAAAAAGAAAATTTTGAACATCAAAAAATGGGGATGCATAAATGCTGGGAGAGATAATTCCAAAGAGTATCTGTGATTTTTAAGGATAGGCAAAAAAGTGGGTTGTTTGTCTCTGGTAAATATCCAACCACTCGAGAATTCAACTTTTTCTACCCCCCCTTATTTTTGGTCACTTGCATCCTCAACATGCATGTGGCATGCACACCCACCACACTTAAAGCATGTTGGGATCAGTTACATGTCCCTTTCACATAAAATTCCACCAAGCTATTATTAGGGGGTTGTACTTGTGGAATTTCCCAAAGATGGATTTTGGGGTTCATTTTTAGTGCGTGAAATAATTTTCTATTCGTTATTATAGTTTTCAAATTTTTTTGCACACATGATCTCTAAAATTTTCATTTTGTTGCGATCTTATATGTTTTTTGTTTACGAGGAAAAATGGGAGTCACAAGTTTGGACCTGAAAAAAAAAAAAGTTTGTACATCCAAAATGGGGATGCACAAATGCTGGGAGAGATAATTCCAAAGAGTATCTGTGATTTTTAAGGATAGGCAAAAACGAGGGTTGTTTGGCTCTGGTAAATATCCAACCACTTGAGAATTCAACTTTTTCTACCCCCCCTAATTTTTGGCCACTTGCATCCTCAACATGCTTGTGGCATGCACACCCACCACACTTCAAGCATGTTGGGATCAGTTACAAGTCCCTTTCCTATAAAATTCCACCAAGCTATTATTAGGGGGTTGTACTAGTGGAATTTCCCAAACATGGATTTTGGGGTTCATTTTTAGTCCGTGAAATAATTTTCTATTCATTATTAAATTTTTCAAATTTTTTTGCACACATGAACTCCAAAATTTTCATTTGTTGCGATCTTATATCTTTTTTGTTTACGAGGAAAAATGGGAGTCACAAGTTTGGACCTCAAAAAAAAAAATGTTTGTACATCCAAAATGGGGATGCACAAATGCTGGGAGAGATAATTCCAAAGAGTATCTGTGATTTTTAAGGATAGGCAAAAAAGTGGGTTGTTCGGCTCTGGTAAATATCCAACCACTCGAGAATTCAACTTTTTCTACCCCCCCTAATTTTTGGCCACTTGCATCCTCAACATGCCTGTGGCATGCACACCCACCACACTTAAAGCATGTTGGGATCAGTTACAAGTCCCTTTCCTATAAAATTCCACCAAGCTATTATTAGGGGGTTGTACTAGTGGAATTTTCCAAACACATATTTTGGGGTTCATTTTTAGTGCGTGATATAATTTTCTATTCATTATTATAGTTTTCAAATTTTTTTGCACACATGAACTCTAAAATTTTCATTTTGTTCCGATCTTATACCTTTTTTTGTATACGAGGAGAAATGGGAGTCACAAGTTTGGACTTGAAAAAAAAAAAATTTGAACATAAAAAAATGGGGATGCACAAATGCTGGGAGAGATAATTCAAAAGAGTATCTGCGATTTTTAAAGATAGGCAAAAAAGTGGGTTGTTTGGCTCTGGTAAATATCCAACCACTTGAGAATTCAACTTTTTCTACCCCCCCTTAATTTTTGGCCACTTGCATTGTCAACATGCTTGTGGCATGCACACCCACCACACTTAAAGCATGTTGGGATCAGTTACAAGTCCCTTTCCAATAAAATTCCACCAAACTATTATTAGGGGGTTGTACTAGTGGAATTTCCCAAACATGGATTTTGGGGTTCATTTTTAGTGCGTGAAATAATTTTCTATTCATTATTATAGTTTTAAAATTTTTTTGCACACATGATCTCTAAAATTTTCATTTTGTTGCGATCTTATATCTTTTTTGTTTACGTGGAAAAATGGGAGTCAAAAGTTTGGACCTGAAAAAAAGAAAATTTTGAACATAAAAAAATGGGGATGCACAAATGCTGGGAGAGATAATTCCAAAGAGTATCTGTGATTTTTAAGGATAGGCAAAAAAGTGGGTTGTTTGTCTCTGGTAAATATCCAACCACTCGAGAATTCAACTTTTTCTACCCCCCCTTATTTTTGGTCACTTGCATCCTCAACATGCATGTGGCATGCACACCCACCACACTTAAAGCATGTTGGGATCAGTTACAAGTCCCTTTCACATAAAATTCCACCAAGTTATTATTAGGGGGTTGTACTTGTGGAATTTCCCAAAGATGGATTTTTGGGGTTCATTTTTAGTGCGTGAAATAATTTTCTATTCATTATTATAGTTTTCAAATTTTTTTGCATACATGATCTCTAAAATTTTCATTTTGTTGCGATCTTATATGTTTTTTGTTTACGAGGAAAAATGGGAGTCGCAAGTTTGGACCTGAAAAAAAAAAAAGTTTGTACATCCAAAATGGGGATGCACAAATGCTGGGAGAGATAATTCCAAAGAGACTCTATGATTTTTAAGGATAGGAAAAAACGAGGGTTGTTTGGCTCTGGTAAATATCCAACCACTTGAGAATTCAACTTTTTCTACCCCCCCTAATTTTTGGCCACTTGCATCCTCAACATGCTTGTGGCATGCACACCCACCACACTTCAAGCATGTTGGGATCAGTTACAAGTCCCTTTCCTATAAAATTCCACCAAGCTATTATTAGGGGGTTGTACTAGTGGAATTTCCCAAACATGGATTTTGGGGTTCATTTTTAGTGCGTGAAATAATTTTCTATTCATTATTATAGTTTTCAAATTTTTTTGCACACATGAACTCCAAAATTTTCATTTGTTGCGATCTTATATCTTTTTTGTTTACGAGGAAAAATGGGAGTCAAAAGTTTGGACCTGAAAAAAAGAAAATTTTGAACATCAAAAAATGGGGATGCATAAATGCTGGGAGAGATAATTCCAAAGAGTATCTGTGATTTTTAAGGATAGGCAAAAAAGTGGGTTGTTTGTCTCTGGTAAATATCCAACCACTCGAGAATTCAACTTTTTCTACCCCCCCTTATTTTTGGTCACTTGCATCCTCAACATGCATGTGGCATGCACACCCACCACACTTAAAGCATGTTGGGATCAGTTACATGTCCCTTTCACATAAAATTCCACCAAGCTATTATTAGGGGGTTGTACTTGTGGAATTTCCCAAAGATGGATTTTGGGGTTCATTTTTAGTGCGTGAAATAATTTTCTATTCATTATTATAGTTTTCAAATTTTTTTGCACACATGATCTCTAAGATTTTCATTTTGTTGCGATCTTATATGTTTTTTGTTTACGAGGAAAAATGGGAGTCACAAGTTTGGACCTGAAAAAAAAAAAAAGTTTGTACATCCAAAATGGGGATGCACAAATGCTGGGAGAGATAATTCCAAAGAGTATCTGTGATTTTTAAGGATAGGCAAAAACGAGGGTTGTTTGGCTCTGGTAAATATCCAACCACTTGAGAATTCAACTTTTTCTACCCCCCCTAATTTTTGGCCACTTGCATCCTCAACATGCTTGTGGCATGCACACCCACCACACTTCAAGCATGTTGGGATCAGTTACAAGTCCCTTTCCTATAAAATTCCACCAAGCTATTATTAGGGGGTTGTACTAGTGGAATTTCCCAAACATGGATTTTGGGGTTCATTTTTAGTGCGTGAAATAATTTTCTATTCATTATTAAATTTTTCAAATTTTTTTGCACACATGAACTCCAAAATTTTCATTTGTTGCGATCTTATATCTTTTTTGTTTACGAGGAAAAATGGGAGTCACAAGTTTGGACCTCAAAAAAAAAAATGTTTGTACATCCAAAATGGGGATGCACAAATGCTGGGAGAGATAATTCCAAAGAGTATCTGTGATTTTTAAGGATAGGCAAAAAAGTGGGTTGTTCGGCTCTGGTAAATATCCAACCACTCGAGAATTCAACTTTTTCTACCCACCCTAATTTTTGGCCACTTGCATCCTCAACATGCATGTGGCATGCACACCCACCACACTTAAAGCATGTTGGGATCAGTTACAAGTCCCTTTCCTATAAAATTCCACCAAGCTATTATTAGGGGGTTGTACTAGTGGAATTTTCCAAACACATATTTTGGGGTTCATTTTTAGTGCGTGATATAATTTTCTATTCATTATTATAGTTTTCAAATTTTTTTGCACACATGAACTCTAAAATTTTCATTTTGTTGCGATCTTATACCTTTTTTTGTATACGAGGAGAAATGGGAGTCACAAGTTTGGACTTGAAAAAAAAAAAATTTGAACATAAAAAAATGGGGATGCACAAATGCTGGGAGAGATAATTCAAAAGAGTATCTGCGATTTTTAAAGATAGGCAAAAAAGTGGGTTGTTTGGCTCTGGTAAATATCCAACCACTTGAGAATTCAACTTTTTCTACCCCCCCTTAATTTTTGGCCACTTGCATTGTCAACATGCTTGTGGCATGCACACCCACCACACTTAAAGCATGTTGGGATCAGTTACAAGTCCCTTTCCAATAAAATTCCACCAAACTATTATTAGGGGGTTGTACTAGTGGAATTTCCCAAACATGGATTTTGGGGTTCATTTTTAGTGCGTGAAATAATTTTCTATTCATTATTATAGTTTTAAAATTTTTTTGCACACATGATCTCTAAAATTTTCATTTTGTTGCGATCTTATATCTTTTTTGTTTACGTGGAAAAATGGGAGTCAAAAGTTTGGACCTGAAAAAAAGAAAATTTTGAACATCAAAAAATGGGGATGCACAAATGCTGGGAGAGATAATTCCAAAGAGTATCTGTGATTTTTAAGGATAGGCAAAAAAGTGGGTTGTTTGTCTCTGGTAAATATCCAACCACTCGAGAATTCAACTTTTTCTACCCCCCCTTATTTTTGGTCACTTGCATCCTCAACATGCATGTGGCATGCACACCCACCACACTTAAAGCATGTTGGGATCAGTTACAAGTCCCTTTCACATAAAATTCCACCAAGTTATTATTAGGGGGTTGTACTTGTGGAATTTCCCAAAGATGGATTTTTGGGGTTCATTTTTAGTGCGTGAAATAATTTTCTATTCATTATTATAGTTTTCAAATTTTTTTGCATACATGATCTCTAAAATTTTCATTTTGTTGCGATCTTATATGTTTTTTGTTTACGAGGAAAAATGGGAGTCGCAAGTTTGGACCTGAAAAAAAAAAAAGTTTGTACATCCAAAATGGGGATGCACAAATGCTGGGAGAGATAATTCCAAAGAGACTCTATGATTTTTAAGGATAGGAAAAAACGAGGGTTGTTTGGCTCTGGTAAATATCCAACCACTTGAGAATTCAACTTTTTCTACCCCCCCTAATTTTTGGCCACTTGCATCCTCAACATGCTTGTGGCATGCACACCCACCACACTTCAAGCATGTTGGGATCAGTTACAAGTCCCTTTCCTATAAAATTCCACCAAGCTATTATTAGGGGGTTGTACTAGTGGAATTTCCCAAACATGGATTTTGGGGTTCATTTTTAGTGCGTGAAATAATTTTCTATTCATTATTATAGTTTTCAAATTTTTTTGCACACATGAACTCCAAAATTTTCATTTGTTGCGATCTTATATCTTTTTTGTTTACGAGGAAAAATGGGAGTCAAAAGTTTGGACCTGAAAAAAAGAAAATTTTGAACATCAAAAAATGGGGATGCATAAATGCTGGGAGAGATAATTCCAAAGAGTATCTGTGATTTTTAAGGATAGGCAAAAAAGTGGGTTGTTTGTCTCTGGTAAATATCCAACCACTCGAGAATTCAACTTTTTCTACCCCCCCTTATTTTTGGTCACTTGCATCCTCAACATGCATGTGGCATGCACACCCACCACACTTAAAGCATGTTGGGATCAGTTACATGTCCCTTTCACATAAAATTCCACCAAGCTATTATTAGGGGGTTGTACTTGTGGAATTTCCCAAAGATGGATTTTGGGGTTCATTTTTAGTGCGTGAAATAATTTTCTATTCGTTATTATAGTTTTCAAATTTTTTTGCACACATGATCTCTAAAATTTTCATTTTGTTGCGATCTAATATGTTTTTTGTTTACGAGGAAAAATGGGAGTCACAAGTTTGGACCTGAAAAAAAAAAAAAGTTTGTACATCCAAAATGGGGATGCACAAATGCTGGGAGAGATAATTCCAAAGAGTATCTGTGATTTTTAAGGATAGGCAAAAACGAGGGTTGTTTGGCTCTGGTAAATATCCAACCACTTGAGAATTCAACTTTTTCTACCCCCCCTAATTTTTGGCCACTTGCATCCTCAACATGCTTGTGGCATGCACACCCACCACACTTCAAGCATGTTGGGATCAGTTACAAGTCCCTTTCCTATAAAATTCCACCAAGCTATTATTAGGGGGTTGTACTAGTGGAATTTCCCAAACATGGATTTTGGGGTTCATTTTTAGTGCGTGAAATAATTTTCTATTCATTATTAAATTTTTCAAATTTTTTTGCACACATGAACTCCAAAATTTTCATTTGTTGCGATCTTATATCTTTTTTGTTTACGAGGAAAAATGGGAGTCACAAGTTTGGACCTCAAAAAAAAAAATGTTTGTACATCCAAAATGGGGATGCACAAATGCTGGGAGAGATAATTCCAAAGAGTATCTGTGATTTTTAAGGATAGGCAAAAAAGTGGGTTGTTCGGCTCTGGTAAATATCCAACCACTCGAGAATTCAACTTTTTCTACCCACCCTAATTTTTGGCCACTTGCATCCTCAACATGCATGTGGCATGCACACCCACCACACTTAAAGCATGTTGGGATCAGTTACAAGTCCCTTTCCTATAAAATTCCACCAAGCTATTATTAGGGGGTTGTACTAGTGGAATTTTCCAAACACATATTTTGGGGTTCATTTTTAGTGCGTGATATAATTTTCTATTCATTATTATAGTTTTCAAATTTTTTTGCACACATGAACTCTAAAATTTTCATTTTGTTGCGATCTTATACCTTTTTTTGTATACGAGGAGAAATGGGAGTCACAAGTTTGGACTTGAAAAAAAAAAAATTTGAACATAAAAAAATGGGGATGCACAAATGCTGGGAGAGATAATTCAAAAGAGTATCTGCGATTTTTAAAGATAGGCAAAAAAGTGGGTTGTTTGGCTCTGGTAAATATCCAACCACTTGAGAATTCAACTTTTTCTACCCCCCCTTAATTTTTGGCCACTTGCATTGTCAACATGCTTGTGGCATGCACACCCACCACACTTAAAGCATGTTGGGATCAGTTACAAGTCCCTTTCCAATAAAATTCCACCAAACTATTATTAGGGGGTTGTACTAGTGGAATTTCCCAAACATGGATTTTGGGGTTCATTTTTAGTGCGTGAAATAATTTTCTATTCATTATTATAGTTTTAAAATTTTTTTGCACACATGATCTCTAAAATTTTCATTTTGTTGCGATCTTATATCTTTTTTGTTTACGTGGAAAAATGGGAGTCAAAAGTTTGGACCTGAAAAAAAGAAAATTTTGAACATCAAAAAATGGGGATGCACAAATGCTGGGAGAGATAATTCCAAAGAGTATCTGTGATTTTTAAGGATAGGCAAAAAAGTGGGTTGTTTGTCTCTGGTAAATATCCAACCACTCGAGAATTCAACTTTTTCTACCCCCCCTTATTTTTGGTCACTTGCATCCTCAACATGCATGTGGCATGCACACCCACCACACTTAAAGCATGTTGGGATCAGTTACAAGTCCCTTTCACATAAAATTCCACCAAGTTATTATTAGGGGGTTGTACTTGTGGAATTTCCCAAAGATGGATTTTTGGGGTTCATTTTTAGTGCGTGAAATAATTTTCTATTCATTATTATAGTTTTCAAATTTTTTTGCATACATGATCTCTAAAATTTTCATTTTGTTGCGATCTTATATGTTTTTTGTTTACGAGGAAAAATGGGAGTCGCAAGTTTGGACCTGAAAAAAAAAAAAGTTTGTACATCCAAAATGGGGATGCACAAATGCTGGGAGAGATAATTCCAAAGAGACTCTATGATTTTTAAGGATAGGAAAAAACGAGGGTTGTTTGGCTCTGGTAAATATCCAACCACTTGAGAATTCAACTTTTTCTACCCCCCCTAATTTTTGGCCACTTGCATCCTCAACATGCTTGTGGCATGCACACCCACCACACTTCAAGCATGTTGGGATCAGTTACAAGTCCCTTTCCTATAAAATTCCACCAAGCTATTATTAGGGGGTTGTACTAGTGGAATTTCCCAAACATGGATTTTGGGGTTCATTTTTAGTGCGTGAAATAATTTTCTATTCATTATTATAGTTTTCAAATTTTTTTGCACACATGAACTCCAAAATTTTCATTTGTTGCGATCTTATATCTTTTTTGTTTACGAGGAAAAATGGGAGTCAAAAGTTTGGACCTGAAAAAAAGAAAATTTTGAACATCAAAAAATGGGGATGCATAAATGCTGGGAGAGATAATTCCAAAGAGTATCTGTGATTTTTAAGGATAGGCAAAAAAGTGGGTTGTTTGTCTCTGGTAAATATCCAACCACTCGAGAATTCAACTTTTTCTACCCCCCCTTATTTTTGGTCACTTGCATCCTCAACATGCATGTGGCATGCACACCCACCACACTTAAAGCATGTTGGGATCAGTTACATGTCCCTTTCACATAAAATTCCACCAAGCTATTATTAGGGGGTTGTACTTGTGGAATTTCCCAAAGATGGATTTTGGGGTTCATTTTTAGTGCGTGAAATAATTTTCTATTCATTATTATAGTTTTCAAATTTTTTTGCACACATGATCTCTAAAATTTTCATTTTGTTGCGATCTTATATGTTTTTTGTTTACGAGGAAAAATGGGAGTCACAAGTTTGGACCTGAAAAAAAAAAAAAGTTTGTACATCCAAAATGGGGATGCACAAATGCTGGGAGAGATAATTCCAAAGAGTATCTGTGATTTTTAAGGATAGGCAAAAACGAGGGTTGTTTGGCTCTGGTAAATATCCAACCACTTGAGAATTCAACTTTTTCTACCCCCCCTAATTTTTGGCCACTTGCATCCTCAACATGCTTGTGGCATGCACACCCACCACACTTCAAGCATGTTGGGATCAGTTACAAGTCCCTTTCCTATAAAATTCCACCAAGCTATTATTAGGGGGTTGTACTAGTGGAATTTCCCAAACATGGATTTTGGGGTTCATTTTTAGTGCGTGAAATAATTTTCTATTCATTATTAAATTTTTCAATTTTTTTTGCACACATGAACTCCAAAATTTTCATTTGTTGCGATCTTATATCTTTTTTGTTTACGAGGAAAAATGGGAGTCACAAGTTTGGACCTCAAAAAAAAAAATGTTTGTACATCCAAAATGGGGATGCACAAATGCTGGGAGAGATAATTCCAAAGAGTATCTGTGATTTTTAAGGATAGGCAAAAAAGTGGGTTGTTCGGCTCTGGTAAATATCCAACCACTCGAGAATTCAACTTTTTCTACCCACCCTAATTTTTGGCCACTTGCATCCTCAACATGCATGTGGCATGCACACCCACCACACTTAAAGCATGTTGGGATCAGTTACAAGTCCCTTTCCTATAAAATTCCACCAAGCTATTATTAGGGGGTTGTACTAGTGGAATTTTCCAAACACATATTTTGGGGTTCATTTTTAGTGCGTGATATAATTTTCTATTCATTATTATAGTTTTCAAATTTTTTTGCACACATGAACTCTAAAATTTTCATTTTGTTGCGATCTTATACCTTTTTTTGTATACGAGGAGAAATGGGAGTCATAAGTTTGGACTTGAAAAAAAAAAAATTTGAACATAAAAAAATGGGGATGCACAAATGCTGGGAGAGATAATTCAAAAGAGTATCTGCGATTTTTAAAGATAGGCAAAAAAGTGGGTTGTTTGGCTCTGGTAAATATCCAACCACTTGAGAATTCAACTTTTTCTACCCCCCCTTAATTTTTGGCCACTTGCATTGTCAACATGCTTGTGGCATGCACACCCACCACACTTAAAGCATGTTGGGATCAGTTACAAGTCCCTTTCCAATAAAATTCCACCAAACTATTATTAGGGGGTTGTACTAGTGGAATTTCCCAAACATGGATTTTGGGGTTCATTTTTAGTGCGTGAAATAATTTTCTATTCATTATTATAGTTTTAAATTTTTTTTGCACACATGATCTCTAAAATTTTCATTTTGTTGCGATCTTATATCTTTTTTGTTTACGTGGAAAAATGGGAGTCAAAAGTTTGGACCTGAAAAAAAGAAAATTTTGAACATAAAAAAATGGGGATGCACAAATGCTGGGAGAGATAATTCCAAAGAGTATCTGTGATTTTTAAGGATAGGCAAAAAAGTGGGTTGTTTGTCTCTGGTAAATATCCAACCACTCGAGAATTCAACTTTTTCTACCCCCCCTTATTTTTGGTCACTTGCATCCTCAACATGCATGTGGCATGCACACCCACCACACTTAAAGCATGTTGGGATCCGTTACAAGTCCCTTTCACATAAAATTCCACCAAGTTATTATTAGGGGGTTGTACTTGTGGAATTTCCCAAAGATGGATTTTTGGGGTTCATTTTTAGTGCGTGAAATAATTTTCTATTCATTATTATAGTTTTCAAATTTTTTTGCATACATGATCTCTAAAATTTTCATTTTGTTGCGATCTTATATGTTTTTTGTTTACGAGGAAAAATGGGAGTCGCAAGTTTGGACCTGAAAAAAAAAAAAGTTTGTACATCCAAAATGGGGATGCACAAATGCTGGGAGAGATAATTCCAAAGAGACTCTATGATTTTTAAGGATAGGAAAAAACGAGGGTTGTTTGGCTCTGGTAAATATCCAACCACTTGAGAATTCAACTTTTTCTACCCCCCCTAATTTTTGGCCACTTGCATCCTCAACATGCTTGTGGCATGCACACCCACCACACTTCAAGCATGTTGGGATCAGTTACAAGTCCCTTTCCTATAAAATTCCACCAAGCTATTATTAGGGGGTTGTACTAGTGGAATTTCCCAAACATGGATTTTGGGGTTCATTTTTAGTGCGTGAAATAATTTTCTATTCATTATTATAGTTTTCAAATTTTTTTGCACACATGAACTCCAAAATTTTCATTTGTTGCGATCTTATATCTTTTTTGTTTACGAGGAAAAATGGGAGTCAAAAGTTTGGACCTGAAAAAAAGAAAATTTTGAACATCAAAAAATGGGGATGCATAAATGCTGGGAGAGATAATTCCAAAGAGTATCTGTGATTTTTAAGGATAGGCAAAAAAGTGGGTTGTTTGTCTCTGGTAAATATCCAACCACTCGAGAATTCAACTTTTTCTACCCCCCCTTATTTTTGGTCACTTGCATCCTCAACATGCATGTGGCATGCACACCCACCACACTTAAAGCATGTTGGGATCAGTTACAAGTCCCTTTCACATAAAATTCCACCAAGTTATTATTAGGGGGTTGTACTTGTGGAATTTCCCAAAGATGGATTTTTGGGGTTCATTTTTAGTGCGTGAAATAATTTTCTATTCATTATTATAGTTTTCAAATTTTTTTGCATACATGATCTCTAAAATTTTCATTTTGTTGCGATCTTATATGTTTTTTGTTTACGAGGAAAAATGGGAGTCGCAAGTTTGGACCTGAAAAAAAAAAAAGTTTGTACATCCAAAATGGGGATGCACAAATGCTGGGAGAGATAATTCCAAAGAGACTCTATGATTTTTAAGGATAGGAAAAAACGAGGGTTGTTTGGCTCTGGTAAATATCCAACCACTTGAGAATTCAACTTTTTCTACCCCCCCTAATTTTTGGCCACTTGCATCCTCAACATGCTTGTGGCATGCACACCCACCACACTTCAAGCATGTTGGGATCAGTTACAAGTCCCTTTCCTATAAAATTCCACCAAGCTATTATTAGGGGGTTGTACTAGTGGAATTTCCCAAACATGGATTTTGGGGTTCATTTTTAGTGCGTGAAATAATTTTCTATTCATTATTATAGTTTTCAAATTTTTTTGCACACATGAACTCCAAAATTTTCATTTGTTGCGATCTTATATCTTTTTTGTTTACGAGGAAAAATGGGAGTCAAAAGTTTGGACCTGAAAAAAAGAAAATTTTGAACATCAAAAAATGGGGATGCATAAATGCTGGGAGAGATAATTCCAAAGAGTATCTGTGATTTTTAAGGATAGGCAAAAAAGTGGGTTGTTTGTCTCTGGTAAATATCCAACCACTCGAGAATTCAACTTTTTCTACCCCCCCTTATTTTTGGTCACTTGCATCCTCAACATGCATGTGGCATGCACACCCACCACACTTAAAGCATGTTGGGATCAGTTACATGTCCCTTTCACATAAAATTCCACCAAGCTATTATTAGGGGGTTGTACTTGTGGAATTTCCCAAAGATGGATTTTGGGGTTCATTTTTAGTGCGTGAAATAATTTTCTATTAGTTATTATAGTTTTCAAATTTTTTTGCACACATGATCTCTAAAATTTTCATTTTGTTGCGATCTTATATGTTTTTTGTTTACGAGGAAAAATGGGAGTCACAAGTTTGGACCTGAAAAAAAAAAAAAGTTTGTACATCCAAAATGGGGATGCACAAATGCTGGGAGAGATAATTCCAAAGAGTATCTGTGATTTTTAAGGATAGGCAAAAACGAGGGTTGTTTGGCTCTGGTAAATATCCAACCACTTGAGAATTCAACTTTTTCTACCCCCCCTAATTTTTGGCCACTTGCATCCTCAACATGCTTGTGGCATGCACACCCACCACACTTCAAGCATGTTGGGATCAGTTACAAGTCCCTTTCCTATAAAATTCCACCAAGCTATTATTAGGGGGTTGTACTAGTGGAATTTCCCAAACATGGATTTTGGGGTTCATTTTTAGTCCGTGAAATAATTTTCTATTCATTATTAAATTTTTCAAATTTTTTTGCACACATGAACTCCAAAATTTTCATTTGTTGCGATCTTATATCTTTTTTGTTTACGAGGAAAAATGGGAGTCACAAGTTTGGACCTCAAAAAAAAAAATGTTTGTACATCCAAAATGGGGATGCACAAATGCTGGGAGAGATAATTCCAAAGAGTATCTGTGATTTTTAAGGATAGGCAAAAAAGTGGGTTGTTCGGCTCTGGTAAATATCCAACCACTCGAGAATTCAACTTTTTCTACCCCCCCTAATTTTTGGCCACTTGCATCCTCAACATGCCTGTGGCATGCACACCCACCACACTTAAAGCATGTTGGGATCAGTTACAAGTCCCTTTCCTATAAAATTCCACCAAGCTATTATTAGGGGGTTGTACTAGTGGAATTTTCCAAACACATATTTTGGGGTTCATTTTTAGTGCGTGATATAATTTTCTATTCATTATTATAGTTTTCAAATTTTTTTGCACACATGAACTCTAAAATTTTCATTTTGTTGCGATCTTATACCTTTTTTTGTATACGAGGAGAAATGGGAGTCACAAGTTTGGACTTGAAAAAAAAAAAATTTGAACATAAAAAAATGGGGATGCACAAATGCTGGGAGAGATAATTCAAAAGAGTATCTGCGATTTTTAAAGATAGGCAAAAAAGTGGGTTGTTTGGCTCTGGTAAATATCCAACCACTTGAGAATTCAACTTTTTCTACCCCCCCTTAATTTTTGGCCACTTGCATTGTCAACATGCTTGTGGCATGCACACCCACCACACTTAAAGCATGTTGGGATCAGTTACAAGTCCCTTTCCAATAAAATTCCACCAAACTATTATTAGGGGGTTGTACTAGTGGAATTTCCCAAACATGGATTTTGGGGTTCATTTTTAGTGCGTGAAATAATTTTCTATTCATTATTATAGTTTTAAAATTTTTTTGCACACATGATCTCTAAAATTTTCATTTTGTTGCGATCTTATATCTTTTTTGTTTACGTGGAAAAATGGGAGTCAAAAGTTTGGACCTGAAAAAAAGAAAATTTTGAACATCAAAAAATGGGGATGCACAAATGCTGGGAGAGATAATTCCAAAGAGTATCTGTGATTTTTAAGGATAGGCAAAAAAGTGGGTTGTTTGTCTCTGGTAAATATCCAACCACTCGAGAATTCAACTTTTTCTACCCCCCCTTATTTTTGGTCACTTGCATCCTCAACATGCATGTGGCATGCACACCCACCACACTTAAAGCATGTTGGGATCAGTTACAAGTCCCTTTCACATAAAATTCCACCAAGTTATTATTAGGGGGTTGTACTTGTGGAATTTCCCAAAGATGGATTTTTGGGGTTCATTTTTAGTGCGTGAAATAATTTTCTATTCATTATTATAGTTTTCAAATTTTTTTGCATACATGATCTCTAAAATTTTCATTTTGTTGCGATCTTATATGTTTTTTGTTTACGAGGAAAAATGGGAGTCGCAAGTTTGGACCTGAAAAAAAAAAGTTTGTACATCCAAAATGGGGATGCACAAATGCTGGGAGAGATAATTCCAAAGAGACTCTATGATTTTTAAGGATAGGAAAAAACGAGGGTTGTTTGGCTCTGGTAAATATCCAACCACTTGAGAATTCAACTTTTTCTACCCCCCCTAATTTTTGGCCACTTGCATCCTCAACATGCTTGTGGCATGCACACCCACCACACTTCAAGCATGTTGGGATCAGTTACAAGTCCCTTTCCTATAAAATTCCACCAAGCTATTATTAGGGGGTTGTACTAGTGGAATTTCCCAAACATGGATTTTGGGGTTCATTTTTAGTGCGTGAAATAATTTTCTATTCATTATTAAAGTTTTCAAATTTTTTTGCACACATGAACTCCAAAATTTTCATTTGTTGCGATCTTATATCTTTTTTGTTTACGAGGAAAAATGGGAGTCACAAGTTTGGACCTCAAAGAAAAAAAATGTTTGTACATCCAAAATGGGGATGCACAAATGCTGGGAGAGATAATTCCAAAGAGTATCTGTGATTTTTAAGGATGGGCAAAAAAGTGGGTTGTTCGGCTCTGGTAAATATCCAACCACTCGAGAATTCAACTTTTTCTACCCCCCCTAATTTTTGGCCACTTGCATCCTCAACATGCCTGTGGCATGCACACCCACCACACTTAAAGCATGTTGGGATCAGTTACAAGTCCCTTTCCTATAAAATTCCACCAAGCTATTATGAGGGGGTTGTACTAGTGGAATTTCCCAAACACATATTTTGGGGTTCATTTTTAGTGTGTGATATAATTTTCTATTCATTATTATAGTTTTCAAATTTTTTTGCACCCATGAACTCTAAAATTTTCATTTTGTTGCGATCTTATATGTTTTTTGTTTACGAGGAAAAATGGGAGTCACAAGTTTGGACCTGAAAAAAAAAAAAAGTTTGTACATCCAAAATGGGGATGCACAAATGCTGGGAGAGATAATTCCAAAGAGTATCTGTGATTTTTAAGGATAGGCAAAAACGAGGGTTGTTTGGCTCTGGTAAATATCCAACCACTTGAGAATTCAACTTTTTCTACCCCCCCTAATTTTTGGCCACTTGCATCCTCAACATGCTTGTGGCATGCACACCCACCACACTTCAAGCATGTTGGGATCAGTTACAAGTCCCTTTCCAATAAAATTCCACCAAGCTATTATTAGGGGGTTGTACTAGTGGAATTTCCCAAACATGGATTTTGGGGTTCATTTTTAGTCCGTGAAATAATTTTCTATTCATTATTAAATTTTTCAAATTTTTTTGCACACATGAACTCCAAAATTTTCATTTGTTGCGATCTTATATCTTTTTTGTTTACGAGGAAAAATGGGAGTCACAAGTTTGGACCTCAAAAAAAAAAATGTTTGTACATCCAAAATGGGGATGCACAAATGCTGGGAGAGATAATTCCAAAGAGTATCTGTGATTTTTAAGGATAGGCAAAAAAGTGGGTTGTTCGGCTCTGGTAAATATCCAACCACTCGAGAATTCAACTTTTTCTACCCCCCCTAATTTTTGGCCACTTGCATCCTCAACATGCCTGTGGCATGCACACCCACCACACTTAAAGCATGTTGGGATCAGTTACAAGTCCCTTTCCTATAAAATTCCACCAAGCTATTATTAGGGGGTTGTACTAGTGGAATTTTCCAAACACATATTTTGGGGTTCATTTTTAGTGCGTGATATAATTTTCTATTCATTATTATTGTTTTCAAATTTTTTTGCACACATGAACTCTAAAATTTTCATTTTGTTGCGATCTTATACCTTTTTTTGTATACGAGGAGAAATGGGAGTCATAAGTTTGGACTTGAAAAAAAAAAAATTTGAACATAAAAAAATGGGGATGCACAAATGCTGGGAGAGATAATTCAAAAGAGTATCTGCGATTTTTAAAGATAGGCAAAAAAGTGGGTTGTTTGGCTCTGGTAAATATCCAACCACTTGAGAATTCAACTTTTTCTACCCCCCCTTAATTTTTGGCCACTTGCATTGTCAACATGCTTGTGGCATGCACACCCACCACACTTAAAGCATGTTGGGATCAGTTACAAGTCCCTTTCCAATAAAATTCCACCAAACTATTATTAGGGGGTTGTACTAGTGGAATTTCCCAAACATGGATTTTGGGGTTCATTTTTAGTGCGTGAAATAATTTTCTATTCATTATTATAGTTTTAAATTTTTTTTGCACACATGATCTCTAAAATTTTCATTTTGTTGCGATCTTATATCTTTTTTGTTTACGTGGAAAAATGGGAGTCAAAAGTTTGGACCTGAAAAAAAGAAAATTTTGAACATCAAAAAATGGGGATGCACAAATGCTGGGAGAGATAATTCCAAAGAGTATCTGTGATTTTTAAGGATAGGCAAAAAAGTGGGTTGTTTGTCTCTGGTAAATATCCAACCACTCGAGAATTCAACTTTTTCTACCCCCCCTTATTTTTGGTCACTTGCATCCTCAACATGCATGTGGCATGCACACCCACCACACTTAAAGCATGTTGGGATCAGTTACAAGTCCCTTTCACATAAAATTCCACCAAGTTATTATTAGGGGGTTGTACTTGTGGAATTTCCCAAAGATGGATTTTTGGGGTTCATTTTTAGTGCGTGAAATAATTTTCTATTCATTATTATAGTTTTCAAATTTTTTTGCATACATGATCTCTAAAATTTTCATTTTGTTGCGATCTTATATGTTTTTTGTTTACGAGGAAAAATGGGAGTCGCAAGTTTGGACCTGAAAAAAACAAAAGTTTGTACATCCAAAATGGGGATGCACAAATGCTGGGAGAGATAATTCCAAAGAGTATCTGTGATTTTTAAGGATAGGCAAAAACGAGGGTTGTTTGGCTCTGGTAAATATCCAACCACTTGAGAATTCAACTTTTTCTACCCCCCCTAATTTTTGGCCACTTGCATCCTCAACATGCTTGTGGCATGCACACCCACCACACTTCAAGCATGTTGGGATCAGTTACAAGTCCCTTTCCAATAAAATTCCACCAAGCTATTATTAGGGGGTTGTACTAGTGGAATTTCCCAAACATGGATTTTGGGGTTCATTTTTAGTCCGTGAAATAATTTTCTATTCATTATTAAATTTTTCAAATTTTTTTGCACACATGAACTCCAAAATTTTCATTTGTTGCGATCTTATATCTTTTTTGTTTACGAGGAAAAATGGGAGTCACAAGTTTGGACCTCAAAAAAAAAAATGTTTGTACATCCAAAATGGGGATGCACAAATGCTGGGAGAGATAATTCCAAAGAGTATCTGTGATTTTTAAGGATAGGCAAAAAAGTGGGTTGTTCGGCTCTGGTAAATATCCAACCACTCGAGAATTCAACTTTTTCTACCCCCCCTAATTTTTGGCCACTTGCATCCTCAACATGCCTGTGGCATGCACACCCACCACACTTAAAGCATGTTGGGATCAGTTACAAGTCCCTTTCCTATAAAATTCCACCAAGCTATTATTAGGGGGTTGTACTAGTGGAATTTTCCAAACACATATTTTGGTGTTCATTTTTAGTGCATGATATAATTTTCTATTCATTATTATAGTTTTCAAATTTTTTTGCACACATGAACTCTAAAATTTTCATTTTGTTGCGATCTTATACCTTTTTTTGTATACGAGGAGAAATGGGAGTCACAAGTTTGGACTTGAAAAAAAAAAAATTTGAACATAAAAAAATGGGGATGCACAAATGCTGGGAGAGATAATTCAAAAGAGTATCTGCGATTTTTAAAGATAGGCAAAAAAGTGGGTTGTTTGGCTCTGGTAAATATCCAACCACTTGAGAATTCAACTTTTTCTACCCCCCCTTAATTTTTGGCCACTTGCATTGTCAACATGCTTGTGGCATGCACACCCACCACACTTAAAGCATGTTGGGATCAGTTACAAGTCCCTTTCCAATAAAATTCCACCAAACTATTATTAGGGGGTTGTACTAGTGGAATTTCCCAAACATGGATTTTGGGGTTCATTTTTAGTGCGTGAAATAATTTTCTATTCATTATTATAGTTTTAAAATTTTTTTGCACACATGATCTCTAAAATTTTCATTTTGTTGCGATCTTATATCTTTTTTGTTTACGTGGAAAAATGGGAGTCAAAAGTTTGGACCTGAAAAAAAGAAAATTTTGAACATCAAAAAATGGGGATACACAAATGCTGGGAGAGATAATTCCAAAGAGTATCTGTGATTTTTAAGGATAGGCAAAAAAGTGGGTTGTTTGTCTCTGGTAAATATCCAACCACTCGAGAATTCAACTTTTTCTACCCCCCCTTATTTTTGGTCACTTGCATCCTCAACATGCATGTGGCATGCACACCCACCACACTTAAAGCATGTTGGGATCAGTTACAAGTCCCTTTCACATAAAATTCCACCAAGTTATTATTAGGGGGTTGTATTTGTGGAATTTTCCAAAGATGGATTTTTGGGGTTCATTTTTAGTGCGTGAAATAATTTTCTATTCATTATTATAGTTTTCAAATTCTTTTGCATACATGATCTCTAAAATTTTCATTTTGTTGCGATCTTATATGTTTTTTGTTTACGAGGAAAAATGGGAGTCGCAAGTTTGGACATGAAAAAAAAAAAGTTTGTACATCCAAAATGGGGATGCACAAATGCTGGGAGAGATAATTCCAAAGAGTATCTGTGATTTTTAAGGATAGGCAAAAACGAGGGTTGTTTGGCTCTGGTAAATATCCAACCACTTGAGAATTCAACTTTTTCTACCCCCCCTAATTTTTGGCCACTTGCATCCTCAACATGCTTGTGGCATGCACACCCACCACACTTCAAGCATGTTGGGATCAGTTACAAGTCCCTTTCCTATAAAATTCCACCAAGCTATTATTAGGGGGTTGTACTAGTGGAATTTCCCAAACATGGATTTTGGGGTTCATTTTTAGTGCGTGAAATAATTTTCTATTCATTATTAAAGTTTTCAAATTTTTTTGCACACATGAACTCCAAAATTTTCATTTGTTGCGATCTTATATCTTTTTTGTTTACGAGGAAAAATGGGAGTCACAAGTTTGGACCTCAAAGAAAAAAAATGTTTGTACATCCAAAATGGGGATGCACAAATGCTGGGAGAGATAATTCCAAAGAGTATCTGTGATTTTTAAGGATGGGCAAAAAAGTGGGTTGTTCGGCTCTGGTAAATATCCAACCACTCGAGAATTCAACTTTTTCTACCCCCCCTAATTTTTGGCCACTTGCATCCTCAACATGCCTGTGGCATGCACACCCACCACACTTAAAGCATGTTGGGATCAGTTACAAGTCCCTTTCCTATAAAATTCCACCAAGCTATTATGAGGGGGTTGTACTAGTGGAATTTCCCAAACACATATTTTGGGGTTCATTTTTAGTGTGTGATATAATTTTCTATTCATTATTATAGTTTTCAAATTTTTTTCCACCCATGAACTCTAAAATTTTCATTTTGTTACGATCTTATATGTTTTTTGTTTACGAGGAAAAATGGGAGTCACAAGTTTGGACCTGAAAAAAAAAAAAAGTTTGTACATCCAAAATGGGGATGCACAAATGCTGGGAGAGATAATTCCAAAGAGTATCTGTGATTTTTAAGGATAGGCAAAAACGAGGGTTGTTTGGCTCTGGTAAATATCCAACCACTTGAGAATTCAACTTTTTCTACCCCCCCTAATTTTTGGCCACTTGCATCCTCAACATGCTTGTGGCATGCACACCCACCACACTTCAAGCATGTTGGGATCAGTTACAAGTCCCTTTCCAATAAAATTCCACCAAGCTATTATTAGGGGGTTGTACTAGTGGAATTTCCCAAACATGGATTTTGGGGTTCATTTTTAGTCCGTGAAATAATTTTCTATTCATTATTAAATTTTTCAAATTTTTTTGCACACATGAACTCCAAAATTTTCATTTGTTGCGATCTTATATCTTTTTTGTTTACGAGGAAAAATGGGAGTCACAAGTTTGGACCTCAAAAAAAAAAATGTTTGTACATCCAAAATGGGGATGCACAAATGCTGGGAGAGATAATTCCAAAGAGTATCTGTGATTTTTAAGGATAGGCAAAAAAGTGGGTTGTTCGGCTCTGGTAAATATCCAACCACTCGAGAATTCAACTTTTTCTACCCCCCCTAATTTTTGGCCACTTGCATCCTCAACATGCCTGTGGCATGCACACCCACCACACTTAAAGCATGTTGGGATCAGTTACAAGTCCCTTTCCTATAAAATTCCACCAAGCTATTATTAGGGGGTTGTACTAGTGGAATTTTCCAAACACATATTTTGGGGTTCATTTTTAGTGCGTGATATAATTTTCTATTCATTATTATAGTTTTCAAATTTTTTTGCACACATGAACTCTAAAATTTTCATTTTGTTGCGATCTTATACCTTTTTTTGTATACGAGGAGAAATGGGAGTCACAAGTTTGGACTTGAAAAAAAAAAAATTTGAACATAAAAAAATGGGGATGCACAAATGCTGGGAGAGATAATTCAAAAGAGTATCTGCGATTTTTAAAGATAGGCAAAAAAGTGGGTTGTTTGGCTCTGGTAAATATCCAACCACTTGAGAATTCAACTTTTTCTACCCCCCCTTAATTTTTGGCCACTTGCATTGTCAACATGCTTGTGGCATGCACACCCACCACACTTAAAGCATGTTGGGATCAGTTACAAGTCCCTTTCCAATAAAATTCCACCAAACTATTATTAGGGGGTTGTACTAGTGGAATTTCCCAAACATGGATTTTGGGGTTCATTTTTAGTGCGTGAAATAATTTTCTATTCATTATTATAGTTTTAAAATTTTTTTGCACACATGATCTCTAAAATTTTCATTTTGTTGCGATCTTATATCTTTTTTGTTTACGTGGAAAAATGGGAGTCAAAAGTTTGGACCTGAAAAAATGAAAATTTTGAACATCAAAAAATGGGGATGCACAAATGCTGGGAGAGATAATTCCAAAGAGTATCTGTGATTTTTAAGGATAGGCAAAAAAGTGGGTTGTTTGTCTCTGGTAAATATCCAACCACTCGAGAATTCAACTTTTTCTACCCCCCCTTATTTTTGGTCACTTGCATCCTCAACATGCATGTGGCATGCACACCCACCACACTTAAAGCATGTTGGGATCAGTTACAAGTCCCTTTCACATAAAATTCCACCAAGTTATTATTAGGGGGTTGTACTTGTGGAATTTCCCAAAGATGGATTTTTGGGGTTCATTTTTAGTGCGTGAAATAATTTTCTATTCATTATTATAGTTTTCAAATTCTTTTGCATACATGATCTCTAAAATTTTCATTTTGTTGCGATCTTATATGTTTTTTGTTTACGAGGAAAAATGGGAGTCGCAAGTTTGGAATTGAAAAAAAAAAAAGTTTGTACATCCAAAATGGGGATGCACAAATGCTGGGAGAGATAATTCCAAAGAGTATCTGTGATTTTTAAGGATAGGCAAAAACGAGGGTTGTTTGGCTCTGGTAAATATCCAACCACTTGAGAATTCAACTTTTTCTACCCCCCCTAATTTTTGGCCACTTGCATCCTCAACATGCTTGTGGCATGCACACCCACCACACTTCAAGCATGTTGGGATCAGTTACAAGTCCCTTTCCTATAAAATTCCACCAAGCTATTATTAGGGGGTTGTACTAGTGGAATTTCCCAAACATGGATTTTGGGGTTCATTTTTAGTGCGTGAAATAATTTTCTATTCATTATTAAAGTTTTCAAATTTTTTTGCACACATGAACTCCAAAATTTTCATTTGTTGCGATCTTATATCTTTTTTGTTTACGAGGAAAAATGGGAGTCACAAGTTTGGACCTCAAAGAAAAAAAATGTTTGTACATCCAAAATGGGGATGCACAAATGCTGGGAGAGATAATTCCAAAGAGTATCTGTGATTTTTAAGGATGGGCAAAAAAGTGGGTTGTTCGGCTCTGGTAAATATCCAACCACTCGAGAATTCAACTTTTTCTACCCCCCCTAATTTTTGGCCACTTGCATCCTCAACATGCCTATGGCATGCACACCCACCACACTTAAAGCATGTTGGGATCAGTTACAAGTCCCTTTCCTATAAAATTCCACCAAGCTATTATGAGGGGGTTGTACTAGTGGAATTTCCCAAACACATATTTTGGGGTTCATTTTTAGTGCGTGATATAATTTTCTATTCATTATTATAGTTTTCAAATTTTTTTGCACCCATGAACTCTAAAATTTTCATTTTGTTGCGATCTTATATGTTTTTTGTTTACGAGGAAAAATGGGAGTCACAAGATTGGACCTGAAAAAAAAAAAAAGTTTGTACATCCAAAATGGGGATGCACAAATGCTGGGAGAGATAATTCCAAAGAGTATCTGTGATTTTTAAGGATAGGCAAAAACGAGGGTTGTTTGGCTCTGGTAAATATCCAACCACTTGAGAATTCAACTTTTTCTACCCCCCCTAATTTTTGGCCACTTGCATCCTCAACATGCTTGTGGCATGCACACCCACCACACTTCAAGCATGTTGGGATCAGTTACAAGTCCCTTTCCAATAAAATTCCACCAAGCTATTATTAGGGGGTTGTACTAGTGGAATTTCCCAAACATGGATTTTGGGGTTCATTTTTAGTCCGTGAAATAATTTTCTATTCATTATTAAATTTTTCAAATTTTTTTGCACACATGAACTCCAAAATTTTCATTTGTTGCGATCTTATATCTTTTTTGTTTACGAGGAAAAATGGGAGTCACAAGTTTGGACCTCAAAAAAAAAAATGTTTGTACATCCAAAATGGGGATGCACAAATGCTGGGAGAGATAATTCCAAAGAGTATCTGTGATTTTTAAGGATAGGCAAAAAAGTGGGTTGTTCGGCTCTGGTAAATATCCAACCACTCGAGAATTCAACTTTTTCTACCCCCCCTAATTTTTGGCCACATGCATCCTCAACATGCCTGTGGCATGCACACCCACCACACTTAAAGCATGTTGGGATCAGTTACAAGTCCCTTTCCTATAAAATTCCACCAAGCTATTATTAGGGGGTTGTACTAGTGGAATTTTCCAAACACATATTTTGGGGTTCATTTTTAGTGCGTGATATAATTTTCTATTCATTATTATAGTTTTCAAATTTTTTTGCACACATGAACTCTAAAATTTTTATTTTGTTGCGATCTTATACCTTTTTTTGTATACGAGGAGAAATGGGAGTCACAAGTTTGGACTTGAAAAAAAAAAAATTTGAACATAAAAAAATGGGGATGCACAAATGCTGGGAGAGATAATTCAAAAGAGTATCTGCGATTTTTAAAGATAGGCAAAAAAGTGGGTTGTTTGGCTCTGGTAAATATCCAACCACTTGAGAATTCAACTTTTTCTACCCCCCCTTAATTTTTGGCCACTTGCATTGTCAACATGCTTGTGACATGCACACCCACCACACTTAAAGCATGTTGGGATCAGTTACAAGTCCCTTTCCAATAAAATTCCACCAAACTATTATTAGGGGGTTGTACTAGTGGAATTTCCCAAACATGGATTTTGGGGTTCATTTTTAGTGCGTGAAATAATTTTCTATTCATTATTATAGTTTTAAAATTTTTTTGCACACATGATCTCTAAAATTTTCATTTTGTTGCGATCTTATATCTTTTTTGTTTACGTGGAAAAATGGGAGTCAAAAGTTTGGACCTGAAAAAAAGAAAATTTTGAACATCAAAAAATGGGGATACACAAATGCTGGGAGAGATAATTCCAAAGAGTATCTGTGATTTTTAAGGATAGGCAAAAAAGTGGGTTGTTTGTCTCTGGTAAATATCCAACCACTCGAGAATTCAACTTTTTCTACCCCCCCTTATTTTTGGTCACTTGCATCCTCAACATGCATGTGGCATGCACACCCACCACACTTAAAGCATGTTGGGATCAGTTACAAGTCCCTTTCACATAAAATTCCACCAAGTTATTATTAGGGGGTTGTATTTGTGGAATTTTCCAAAGATGGATTTTTGGGGTTCATTTTTAGTGCGTGAAATAATTTTCTATTCATTATTATAGTTTTCAAATTCTTTTGCATACATGATCTCTAAAATTTTCATTTTGTTGCGATCTTATATGTTTTTTGTTTACGAGGAAAAATGGGAGTCGCAAGTTTGGACATGAAAAAAAAAAAGTTTGTACATCCAAAATGGGGATGCACAAATGCTGGGAGAGATAATTCCAAAGAGTATCTGTGATTTTTAAGGATAGGCAAAAACGAGGGTTGTTTGGCTCTGGTAAATATCCAACCACTTGAGAATTCAACTTTTTCTACCCCCCCTAATTTTTGGCCACTTGCATCCTCAACATGCTTGTGGCATGCACACCCACCACACTTCAAGCATGTTGGGATCAGTTACAAGTCCCTTTCCAATAAAATTCCACCAAGCTATTATTAGGGGGTTGTACTAGTGGAATTTCCCAAACATGGATTTTGGGGTTCATTTTTAGTCCGTGAAATAATTTTCTATTCATTATTAAATTTTTCAAATTTTTTTGCACACATGAACTCCAAAATTTTCATTTGTTGCGATCTTATATCTTTTTTGTTTACGAGGAAAAATGGGAGTCACAAGTTTGGACCTCAAAAAAAAAAATGTTTGTACATCCAAAATGGGGATGCACAAATGCTGGGAGAGATAATTCCAAAGAGTATCTGTGATTTTTAAGGATAGGCAAAAAAGTGGGTTGTTCGGCTCTGGTAAATATCCAACCACTCGAGAATTCAACTTTTTCTACCCCCCCTAATTTTTGGCCACTTGCATCCTCAACATGCCTGTGGCATGCACACCCACCACACTTAAAGCATGTTGGGATCAGTTACAAGTCCCTTTCCTATAAAATTCCACCAAGCTATTATTAGGGGGTTGTACTAGTGGAATTTTCCAAACACATATTTTGGGGTTCATTTTTAGTGCGTGATATAATTTTCTATTCATTATTATAGTTTTCAAATTTTTTTGCACACATGAACTCTAAAATTTTCATTTTGTTGCGATCTTATACCTTTTTTTGTATACGAGGAGAAATGGGAGTCACAAGTTTGGACTTGAAAAAAAAAAAATTTGAACATAAAAAAATGGGGATGCACAAATGCTGGGAGAGATAATTCAAAAGAGTATCTGCGATTTTTAAAGATAGGCAAAAAAGTGGGTTGTTTGGCTCTGGTAAATATCCAACCACTTGAGAATTCAACTTTTTCTACCCCCCCTTAATTTTTGGCCACTTGCATTGTCAACATGCTTGTGGCATGCACACCCACCACACTTAAAGCATGTTGGGATCAGTTACAAGTCCCTTTCCAATAAAATTCCACCAAACTATTATTAGGGGGTTGTACTAGTGGAATTTCCCAAACATGGATTTTGGGGTTCATTTTTAGTGCGTGAAATAATTTTCTATTCATTATTATAGTTTTAAAATTTTTTTGCACACATGATCTCTAAAATTTTCATTTTGTTGCGATCTTATATCTTTTTTGTTTACGTGGAAAAATGGGAGTCAAAAGTTTGGACCTGAAAAAATGAAAATTTTGAACATCAAAAAATGGGGATGCACAAATGCTGGGAGAGATAATTCCAAAGAGTATCTGTGATTTTTAAGGATAGGCAAAAAAGTGGGTTGTTTGTCTCTGGTAAATATCCAACCACTCGAGAATTCAACTTTTTCTACCCCCCCTTATTTTTGGTCACTTGCATCCTCAACATGCATGTGGCATGCACACCCACCACACTTAAAGCATGTTGGGATCAGTTACAAGTCCCTTTCACATAAAATTCCACCAAGTTATTATTAGGGGGTTGTACTTGTGGAATTTCCCAAAGATGGATTTTTGGGGTTCATTTTTAGTGCGTGAAATAATTTTCTATTCATTATTATAGTTTTCAAATTCTTTTGCATACATGATCTCTAAAATTTTCATTTTGTTGCGATCTTATATGTTTTTTGTTTACGAGGAAAAATGGGAGTCGCAAGTTTGGAATTGAAAAAAAAAAAAGTTTGTACATCCAAAATGGGGATGCACAAATGCTGGGAGAGATAATTCCAAAGAGTATCTGTGATTTTTAAGGATAGGCAAAAACGAGGGTTGTTTGGCTCTGGTAAATATCCAACCACTTGAGAATTCAACTTTTTCTACCCCCCCTAATTTTTGGCCACTTGCATCCTCAACATGCTTGTGGCATGCACACCCACCACACTTCAAGCATGTTGGGATCAGTTACAAGTCCCTTTCCTATAAAATTCCACCAAGCTATTATTAGGGGGTTGTACTAGTGGAATTTCCCAAACATGGATTTTGGGGTTCATTTTTAGTGCGTGAAATAATTTTCTATTCATTATTAAAGTTTTCAAATTTTTTTGCACACATGAACTCCAAAATTTTCATTTGTTGCGATCTTATATCTTTTTTGTTTACGAGGAAAAATGGGAGTCACAAGTTTGGACCTCAAAGAAAAAAAATGTTTGTACATCCAAAATGGGGATGCACAAATGCTGGGAGAGATAATTCCAAAGAGTATCTGTGATTTTTAAGGATGGGCAAAAAAGTGGGTTGTTCGGCTCTGGTAAATATCCAACCACTCGAGAATTCAACTTTTTCTACCCCCCCTAATTTTTGGCCACTTGCATCCTCAACATGCCTATGGCATGCACACCCACCACACTTAAAGCATGTTGGGATCAGTTACAAGTCCCTTTCCTATAAAATTCCACCAAGCTATTATGAGGGGGTTGTACTAGTGGAATTTCCCAAACACATATTTAGGGGTTCATTTTTAGTGCGTGATATAATTTTCTATTCATTATTATAGTTTTCAAATTTTTTTGCACCCATGAACTCTAAAATTTTCATTTTGTTGCGATCTTATATGTTTTTTGTTTACGAGGAAAAATGGGAGTCACAAGATTGGACCTGAAAAAAAAAAAAAGTTTGTACATCCAAAATGGGGATGCACAAATGCTGGGAGAGATAATTCCAAAGAGTATCTGTGATTTTTAAGGATAGGCAAAAACGAGGGTTGTTTGGCTCTGGTAAATATCCAACCACTTGAGAATTCAACTTTTTCTACCCCCCCTAATTTTTGGCCACTTGCATCCTCAACATGCTTGTGGCATGCACACCCACCACACTTCAAGCATGTTGGGATCAGTTACAAGTCCCTTTCCAATAAAATTCCACCAAGCTATTATTAGGGGGTTGTACTAGTGGAATTTCCCAAACATGGATTTTGGGGTTCATTTTTAGTCCGTGAAATAATTTTCTATTCATTATTAAATTTTTCAAATTTTTTTGCACACATGAACTCCAAAATTTTCATTTGTTGCGATCTTATATCTTTTTTGTTTACGAGGAAAAATGGGAGTCACAAGTTTGGACCTCAAAAAAAAAAATGTTTGTACATCCAAAATGGGGATGCACAAATGCTGGGAGAGATAATTCCAAAGAGTATCTGTGATTTTTAAGGATAGGCAAAAAAGTGGGTTGTTCGGCTCTGGTAAATATCCAACCACTCGAGAATTCAACTTTTTCTACCCCCCCTAATTTTTGGCCACATGCATCCTCAACATGCCTGTGGCATGCACACCCACCACACTTAAAGCATGTTGGGATCAGTTACAAGTCCCTTTCCTATAAAATTCCACCAAGCTATTATTAGGGGGTTGTACTAGTGGAATTTTCCAAACACATATTTTGGGGTTCATTTTTAGTGCGTGATATAATTTTCTATTCATTATTATAGTTTTCAAATTTTTTTGCACACATGAACTCTAAAATTTTTATTTTGTTGCGATCTTATACCTTTTTTTGTATACGAGGAGAAATGGGAGTCACAAGTTTGGACTTGAAAAAAAAAAAATTTGAACATAAAAAAATGGGGATGCACAAATGCTGGGAGAGATAATTCAAAAGAGTATCTGCGATTTTTAAAGATAGGCAAAAAAGTGGGTTGTTTGGCTCTGGTAAATATCCAACCACTTGAGAATTCAACTTTTTCTACCCCCCCTTAATTTTTGGCCACTTGCATTGTCAACATGCTTGTGACATGCACACCCACCACACTTAAAGCATGTTGGGATCAGTTACAAGTCCCTTTCCAATAAAATTCCACCAAACTATTATTAGGGGGTTGTACTAGTGGAATTTCCCAAACATGGATTTTGGGGTTCATTTTTAGTGCGTGAAATAATTTTCTATTCATTATTATAGTTTTAAAATTTTTTTGCACACATGATCTCTAAAATTTTCATTTTGTTGCGATCTTATATCTTTTTTGTTTACGTGGAAAAATGGGAGTCAAAAGTTTGGACCTGAAAAAAAGAAAATTTTGAACATCAAAAAATGGGGATACACAAATGCTGGGAGAGATAATTCCAAAGAGTATCTGTGATTTTTAAGGATAGGCAAAAAAGTGGGTTGTTTGTCTCTGGTAAATATCCAACCACTCGAGAATTCAACTTTTTCTACCCCCCCTTATTTTTGGTCACTTGCATCCTCAACATGCATGTGGCATGCACACCCACCACACTTAAAGCATGTTGGGATCAGTTACAAGTCCCTTTCACATAAAATTCCACCAAGTTATTATTAGGGGGTTGTATTTGTGGAATTTTCCAAAGATGGATTTTTGGGGTTCATTTTTAGTGCGTGAAATAATTTTCTATTCATTATTATAGTTTTCAAATTCTTTTGCATACATGATCTCTAAAATTTTCATTTTGTTGCGATCTTATATGTTTTTTGTTTACGAGGAAAAATGGGAGTCGCAAGTTTGGACATGAAAAAAAAAAAGTTTGTACATCCAAAATGGGGATGCACAAATGCTGGGAGAGATAATTCCAAAGAGTATCTGTGATTTTTAAGGATAGGCAAAAACGAGGGTTGTTTGGCTCTGGTAAATATCCAACCACTTGAGAATTCAACTTTTTCTACCCCCCCTAATTTTTGGCCACTTGCATCCTCAACATGCTTGTGGCATGCACACCCACCACACTTCAAGCATGTTGGGATCAGTTACAAGTCCCTTTCCAATAAAATTCCACCAAGCTATTATTAGGGGGTTGTACTAGTGGAATTTCCCAAACATGGATTTTGGGGTTCATTTTTAGTCCGTGAAATAATTTTCTATTCATTATTAAATTTTTCAAATTTTTTTGCACACATGAACTCCAAAATTTTCATTTGTTCCGATCTTATATCTTTTTTGTTTACGAGGAAAAATGGGAGTCACAAGTTTGGACCTCAAAAAAAAAAATGTTTGTACATCCAAAATGGGGATGCACAAATGCTGGGAGAGATAATTCCAAAGAGTATCTGTGATTTTTAAGGATAGGCAAAAAAGTGGGTTGTTCGGCTCTGGTAAATATCCAACCACTCGAGAATTCAACTTTTTCTACCCCCCCTAATTTTTGGCCACTTGCATCCTCAACATGCCTGTGGCATGCACACCCACCACACTTAAAGCATGTTGGGATCAGTTACAAGTCCCTTTCCTATAAAATTCCACCAAGCTATTATTAGGGGGTTGTACTAGTGGAATTTTCCAAACACATATTTTGGGGTTCATTTTTAGTGCGTGATATAATTTTCTATTCATTATTATAGTTTTCAAATTTTTTTGCACACATGAACTCTAAAATTTTCATTTTGTTGCGATCTTATACCTTTTTTTGTATACGAGGAGAAATGGGAGTCACAAGTTTGGACTTGAAAAAAAAAAAATTTGAACATAAAAAAATGGGGATGCACAAATGCTGGGAGAGATAATTCAAAAGAGTATCTGCGATTTTTAAAGATAGGCAAAAAAGTGGGTTGTTTGGCTCTGGTAAATATCCAACCACTTGAGAATTCAACTTTTTCTACCCCCCCTTAATTTTTGGCCACTTGCATTGTCAACATGCTTGTGCCATGCACACCCACCACACTTAAAGCATGTTGGGATCAGTTACAAGTCCCTTTCCAATAAAATTCCACCAAACTATTATTAGGGGGTTGTACTAGTGGAATTTCCCAAACATGGATTTTGGGGTTCATTTTTAGTGCGTGAAATAATTTTCTATTCATTATTATAGTTTTAAAATTTTTTTGCACACATGATCTCTAAAATTTTCATTTTGTTGCGATCTTATATCTTTTTTGTTTACGTGGAAAAATGGGAGTCAAAAGTTTGGACCTGAAAAAATGAAAATTTTGAACATCAAAAAATGGGGATGCACAAATGCTGGGAGAGATAATTCCAAAGAGTATCTGTGATTTTTAAGGATAGGCAAAAAAGTGGGTTGTTTGTCTCTGGTAAATATCCAACCACTCGAGAATTCAACTTTTTCTACCCCCCCTTATTTTTGGTCACTTGCATCCTCAACATGCATGTGGCATGCACACCCACCACACTTAAAGCATGTTGGGATCAGTTACAAGTCCCTTTCACATAAAATTCCACCAAGTTATTATTAGGGGGTTGTACTTGTGGAATTTCCCAAAGATGGATTTTTGGGGTTCATTTTTAGTGCGTGAAATAATTTTCTATTCATTATTATAGTTTTCAAATTCTTTTGCATACATGATCTCTAAAATTTTCATTTTGTTGCGATCTTATATGTTTTTTGTTTACGAGGAAAAATGGGAGTCGCAAGTTTGGAATTGAAAAAAAAAAAAGTTTGTACATCCAAAATGGGGATGCACAAATGCTGGGAGAGATAATTCCAAAGAGTATCTGTGATTTTTAAGGATAGGCAAAAACGAGGGTTGTTTGGCTCTGGTAAATATCCAACCACTTGAGAATTCAACTTTTTCTACCCCCCCTAATTTTTGGCCACTTGCATCCTCAACATGCTTGTGGCATGCACACCCACCACACTTCAAGCATGTTGGGATCAGTTACAAGTCCCTTTCCTATAAAATTCCACCAAGCTATTATTAGGGGGTTGTACTAGTGGAATTTCCCAAACATGGATTTTGGGGTTCATTTTTAGTGCGTGAAATAATTTTCTATTCATTATTAAAGTTTTCAAATTTTTTTGCACACATGAACTCCAAAATTTTCATTTGTTGCGATCTTATATCTTTTTTGTTTACGAGGAAAAATGGGAGTCACAAGTTTGGACCTCAAAGAAAAAAAATGTTTGTACATCCAAAATGGGGATGCACAAATGCTGGGAGAGATAATTCCAAAGAGTATCTGTGATTTTTAAGGATGGGCAAAAAAGTGGGTTGTTCGGCTCTGGTAAATATCCAACCACTCGAGAATTCAACTTTTTCTACCCCCCCTAATTTTTGGCCACTTGCATCCTCAACATGCCTGTGGCATGCACACCCACCACACTTAAAGCATGTTGGGATCAGTTACAAGTCCCTTTCCTATAAAATTCCACCAAGCTATTATGAGGGGGTTGTACTAGTGGAATTTCCCAAACACATATTTTGGGGTTCATTTTTAGTGCGTGATATAATTTTCTATTCATTATTATAGTTTTCAAATTTTTTTGCACCCATGAACTCTAAAATTTTCATTTTGTTGCGATCTTATATGTTTTTTGTTTACGAGGAAAAATGGGAGTCACAAGTTTGGACCTGAAAAAAAAAAAAAGTTTGTACATCCAAAATGGGGATGCACAAATGCTGGGAGAGATAATTCCAAAGAGTATCTGTGATTTTTAAGGATAGGCAAAAACGAGGGTTGTTTGGCTATGGTAAATATCCAACCACTTGAGAATTCAACTTTTTCTACCCCCCCTAATTTTTGGCCACTTGCATCCTCAACATGCTTGTGGCATGCACACCCACCACACTTCAAGCATGTTGGGATCAGTTACAAGTCCCTTTCCAATAAAATTCCACCAAGCTATTATTAGGGGGTTGTACTAGTGGAATTTCCCAAACATGGATTTTGGGGTTCATTTTTAGTCCGTGAAATAATTTTCTATTCATTATTAAATTTTTCAATTTTTTTTGCACACATGAACTCCAAAATTTTCATTTGTTGCGATCTTATATCTTTTTTGTTTACGAGGAAAAATGGGAGTCACAAGTTTGGACCTCAAAAAAAAAAATGTTTGTACATCCAAAATGGGGATGCACAAATGCTGGGAGAGATAATTCCAAAGAGTATCTGTGATTTTTAAGGATAGGCAAAAAAGTGGGTTGTTCGGCTCTGGTAAATATCCAACCACTCGAGAATTCAACTTTTTCTACCCCCCCTAATTTTTGGCCACATGCATCCTCAACATGCCTGTGGCATGCACACCCACCACACTTAAAGCATGTTGGGATCAGTTACAAGTCCCTTTCCTATAAAATTCCACCAAGCTATTATTAGGGGGTTGTACTAGTGGAATTTTCTAAACACATATTTTGGGGTTCATTTTTAGTGCGTGATATAATTTTCTATTCATTATTATAGTTTTCAAATTTTTTTGCACACATGAACTCTAAAATTTTCATTTTGTTGCGATCTTATACCTTTTTTTGTATACGAGGAGAAATGGGAGTCACAAGTTTGGACTTGAAAAAAAAAAAATTTGAACATAAAAAAATGGGGATGCACAAATGCTGGGAGAGATAATTCAAAAGAGTATCTGCGATTTTTAAAGATAGGCAAAAAAGTGGGTTGTTTGGCTCTGGTAAATATCCAACCACTTGAGAATTCAACTTTTTCTACCCCCCCTTAATTTTTGGCCACTTGCATTGTCAACATGCTTGTGGCATGCACACCCACCACACTTAAAGCATGTTGGGATCAGTTACAAGTCCCATTCCAATAAAATTCCACCAAACTATTATTAGGGGGTTGTACTAGTGGAATTTCCCAAACATGGATTTTGGGGTTCATTTTTAGTGCGTGAAATAATTTTCTATTCATTATTATAGTTTTAAAATTTTTTTGCACACATGATCTCTAAAATTTTCATTTTGTTGCGATCTTATATCTTTTTTGTTTACGTGGAAAAATGGGAGTCAAAAGTTTGGACCTGAAAAAAAGAAAATTTTGAACATCAAAAAATGGGGATACACAAATGCTGGGAGAGATAATTCCAAAGAGTATCTGTGATTTTTAAGGATAGGCAAAAAAGTGGGTTGTTTGTCTCTGGTAAATATCCAACCACTCGAGAATTCAACTTTTTCTACCCCCCCTTATTTTTGGTCACTTGCATCCTCAACATGCATGTGGCATGCACACCCACCACACTTAAAGCATGTTGGGATCAGTTACAAGTCCCTTTCACATAAAATTCCACCAAGTTATTATTAGGGGGTTGTATTTGTGGAATTTTCCAAAGATGGATTTTTGGGGTTCATTTTTAGTGCGTGAAATAATTTTCTATTCATTATTATAGTTTTCAAATTCTTTTGCATACATGATCTCTAAAATTTTCATTTTGTTGCGATCTTATATGTTTTTTGTTTACGAGGAAAAATGGGAGTCGCAAGTTTGGACCTGAAAAAAAAAAAAGTTTGTACATCCAAAATGGGGATGCACAAATGCTGGGAGAGATAATTCCAAAGAGTATCTATGATTTTTAAGGATAGGAAAAAACGAGGGTTGTTTGGCTCTGGTAAATATCCAACCACTTGAGAATTCAACTTTTTCTACCCCCCCTAATTTTTGGCCACTTGCATCCTCAACATGCTTGTGGCATGCACACCCACCACACTTCAAGCATGTTGGGATCAGTTACAAGTCCCTTTCCTATAAAATTCCACCAAGCTATTATTAGGGGGTTGTACTAGTGGAATTTCCCAAACATGGATTTTGGGGTTCATTTTTAGTGCGTGAAATAATTTTCTATTCATTATTATAGTTTTCAAATTTTTTTGCACACATGAACTCCAAAATTTTCATTTGTTGCGATCTTATATCTTTTTTGTTTACGAGGAAAAATGGGAGTCAAAAGTTTGGACCTGAAAAAAAGAAAATTTTGAACATCAAAAAATTGGGATGCATAAATGCTGGGAGAGATAATTCCAAAGAGTATCTGTGATTTTTAAGGATAGGCAAAAAAGTGGGTTGTTTGTCTCTGGTAAATATCCAACCACTCGAGAATTCAACTTTTTCTACCCCCCCTTATTTTTGGTCACTTCCATCCTCAACATGCATGTGGCATGCACACCCACCACACTTAAAGCATGTTGGGATCAGTTACATGTCCCTTTCACATAAAATTCCACCAAGCTATTATTAGGGGGTTGTACTTGTGGAATTTCCCAAAGATGGATTTTGGGGTTCATTTTTAGTGCGTGAAATAATTTTCTATTCATTATTATAGTTTTCAAATTTTTTTGCACACATGATCTCTAAAATTTTCATTTTGTTGCGATCTTATATGTTTTTTGTTTACGAGGAAAAATGGGAGTCACAAGTTTGGACCTGAAAAAAAAAAAAAGTTTGTACATCCAAAATGGGGATGCACAAATGCTGGGAGAGATAATTCCAAAGAGTATCTGTGATTTTTAAGGATAGGCAAAAACGAGGGTTGTTTGGCTCTGGTAAATATCCAACCACTTGAGAATTCAACTTTTTCTACCCCCCCTAATTTTTGGCCACTTGCATCCTCAACATGCTTGTGGCATGCACACCCACCACACTTCAAGCATGTTGGGATCAGTTACAAGTCCCTTTCCTATAAAATTCCACCAAGCTATTATTAGGGGGTTGTACTAGTGGAATTTCCCAAACATGGATTTTGGGGTTCATTTTTAGTCCGTGAAATAATTTTCTATTCATTATTAAATTTTTCAAATTTTTTTGCACACATGAACTCCAAAATTTTCATTTGTTGCGATCTTATATCTTTTTTGTTTACGAGGAAAAATGGGAGTCACAAGTTTGGACCTCAAAAAAAAAAAATGTTTGTACATCCAAAATGGGGATGCACAAATGCTGGGAGAGATAATTCCAAAGAGTATCTGTGATTTTTAAGGATAGGCAAAAAAGTGGGTTGTTCGGCTCTGGTAAATATCCCACCACTCGAGAATTCAACTTTTTCTACCCCCCCTAATTTTTGGCCACTTGCATCCTCAACATGCCTGTGGCATGCACACCCACCACACTTAAAGCATGTTGGGATCAGTTACAAGTCCCTTTCCTATAAAATTCCACCAAGCTATTATTAGGGGGTTGTACTAGTGGAATTTTCCAAACACATATTTTGGGGTTCATTTTTAGTGCGTGATATAATTTTCTATTCATTATTATAGTTTTCAAATTTTTTTGCACACATGAACTCTAAAATTTTCATTTTGTTGCGATCTTATACCTTTTTTTGTATACGAGGAGAAATGGGAGTCACAAGTTTGGACTTGAAAAAAAAAAAATTTGAACATAAAAAAATGGGGATGCACAAATGCTGGGAGAGATAATTCAAAAGAGTATCTGCGATTTTTAAAGATAGGCAAAAAAGTGGGTTGTTTGGCTCTGGTAAATATCCAACCACTTGAGAATTCAACTTTTTCTACCCCCCCTTAATTTTTGGCCACTTGCATTGTCAACATGCATGTGGCATGCACACCCACCACACTTAAAGCATGTTGGGATCAGTTACAAGTCCCTTTCCAATAAAATTCCACCAAACTATTATTAGGGGGTTGTACTAGTGGAATTTCCCAAACATGGATTTTGGGGTTCATTTTTAGTGCGTGAAATAATTTTCTATTCATTATTATAGTTTTAAAATTTTTTTGCACACATGATCTCTAAAATTTTCATTTTGTTGCGATCTTATATCTTTTTTGTTTACGTGGAAAAATGGGAGTCAAAAGTTTGGACCTGAAAAAAAGAAAATTTTGAACATCAAAAAATGGGGATGCACAAATGCTGGGAGAGATAATTCCAAAGAGTATCTGTGATTTTTAAGGATAGGCAAAAAAGTGGGTTGTTTGTCTCTGGTAAATATCCAACCACTCGAGAATTCAACTTTTTCTACCCCCCCTTATTTTTGGTCACTTGCATCCTCAACATGCATGTGGCATGCACACCCACCACACTTAAAGCATGTTGGGATCAGTTACAAGTCCCTTTCACATAAAATTCCACCAAGTTATTATTAGGGGGTTGTACTTGTGGAATTTCCCAAAGATGGATTTTTGGGGTTCATTTTTAGTGCGTGAAATAATTTTCTATTCATTATTATAGTTTTCAAATTCTTTTGCATACATGATCTCTAAAATTTTCATTTTGTTGCGATCTTATATGTTTTTTGTTTACGAGGAAAAATGGGAGTCGCAAGTTTGGACATGAAAAAAAAAAAAAGTTTGTACATCCAAAATGGGGATGCACAAATGCTGGGAGAGATAATTCCAAAGAGTATCTGTGATTTTTAAGGATAGGCAAAAACGAGGGTTGTTTGGCTCTGGTAAATATCCAACCACTTGAGAATTCAACTTTTTCTACCCCCCCTAATTTTTGGCCACTTGCATCCTCAACATGCTTGTGGCATGCACACCCACCACACTTCAAGCATGTTGGGATCAGTTACAAGTCCCTTTCCTATAAAATTCCACCAAGCTATTATTAGGGGGTTGTACTAGTGGAATTTCCCAAACATGGATTTTGGGGTTCATTTTTAGTGCGTGAAATAATTTTCTATTCATTATTAAAGTTTTCAAATTTTTTTGCACACATGAACTCCAAAATTTTCATTTGTTAAGATCTTATATCTTTTTTGTTTACGAGGAAAAATGGGAGTCACAAGTTTGGACCTGAAAAAAAGAAAATTTTGAACATCAAAAAATGGGGATGCATAAATGCTGGGAGAGATAATTCCAAAGAGTATCTGTGATTTTTAAGGATAGGCAAAAAAGTGGGTTGTTTGTCTCCGGTAAATATCCAACCACTCGAGAATTCAACTTTTTCTACCCCCCCTTATTTTTGGTCACTTGCATCCTCAACATGCATGTGGCATGCACACCCACCACACTTAAAGCATGTTGGGATCAGTTACATGTCCCTTTCACATAAAATTCCACCAAGCTATTATTAGGGGGTTGTACTTGTGGAATTTCCCAAAGATGGATTTTGGGGTTCATTTTTAGTGCGTGAAATAATTTTCTATTCATTATTATAGTTTTCATATTTTTTTGCACACATGATCTCTAAAATTTTCATTTTGTTGCGATCTTATATGTTTTTTGTTTACGAGGAAAAATGGGAGTCACAAGTTTGGACCTGAAAAAAAAAAAAAGTTTGTACATCCAAAATGGGGATGCACAAATGCTGGGAGAGATAATTCCAAAGAGTATCTGTGATTTTTAAGGATAGGCAAAAACGAGGGTTGTTTGGCTCTGGTAAATATCCAACCACTTGAGAATTCAACTTTTTCTACCCCCCCTAATTTTTGGCCACTTGCATCCTCAACATGCTTGTGGCATGCACACCCACCACACTTCAAGCATGTTGGGATCAGTTACAAGTCCCTTTCCTATAAAATTCCACCAAGCTATTATTAGGGGGTTGTACTAGTGGAATTTCCCAAACATGGATTTTGGGGTTCATTTTTAGTCCGTGAAATAATTTTCTATTCATTATTAAATTTTTCAAATTTTTTTGCACACATGAACTCCAAAATTTTCATTTGTTGCGATCTTATATCTTTTTTGTTTACGAGGAAAAATGGGAGTCACAAGTTTGGACCTCAAAAAAAAAAATGTTTGTACATCCAAAATGGGGATGCACAAATGCTGGGAGAGATAATTCCAAAGAGTATCTGTGATTTTTAAGGATAGGCAAAAAAGTGGGTTGTTCGGCTCTGGTAAATATCCAACCACTCGAGAATTCAACTTTTTCTACCCCCCCTAATTTTTGGCCACTTGCATCCTCAACATGCCTGTGGCATGCACACCCACCACACTTAAAGCATGTTGGGATCAGTTACAAGTCCCTTTCCTATAAAATTCCACCAAGCTATTATTAGGGGGTTGTACTAGTGGAATTTTCCAAACACATATTTTGGGGTTCATTTTTAGTGCGTGATATAATTTTCTATTCATTATTATAGTTTTCAAATTTTTTTGCACACATGAACTCTAAAATTTTCATTTTGTTGCGATCTTATACCTTTTTTTGTATACGAGGAGAAATGGGAGTCACAAGTTTGGACTTGAAAAAAAAAAAATTTGAACATAAAAAAATGGGGATGCACAAATGCTGGGAGAGATAATTCAAAAGAGTATCTGCGATTTTTAAAGATAGGCAAAAAAGTGGGTTGTTTGGCTCTGGTAAATATCCAACCACTTGAGAATTCAACTTTTTCTACCCCCCCTTAATTTTTGGCCACTTGCATTGTCAACATGCTTGTGGCATGCACACCCACCACACTTAAAGCATGTTGGGATCAGTTACAAGTCCCTTTCCAATAAAATTCCACCAAACTATTATTAGGGGGTTGTACTAGTGGAATTTCCCAAACATGGATTTTGGGGTTCATTTTTAGTGCGTGAAATAATTTTCTATTCATTATTATAGTTTTAAAATTTTTTTGCACACATGATCTCTAAAATTTTCATTTTGTTGCCATCTTATATCTTTTTTGTTTACGTGCAAAAATGGGAGTCAAAAGTTTGGACCTGAAAAAAAGAAAATTTTGAACATCAAAAAATGGGGATGCACAAATGCTGGGAGAGATAATTCCAAAGAGTATCTGTGATTTTTAAGGATAGGCAAAAAAGTGGGTTGTTTGTCTCTGGTAAATATCCAACCACTCGAGAATTCAACTTTTTCTACCCCCCCTTATTTTTGGTCACTTGCATCCTCAACATGCATGTGGCATGCACACCCACCACACTTAAAGCATGTTGGGATCAGTTACAAGTCCCTTTCACATAAAATTCCACCAAGTTATTATTAGGGGGTTGTACTTGTGGAATTTCCCAAAGATGGATTTTTGGGGTTCATTTTTAGTGCGTGAAATAATTTTCTATTCATTATTATAGTTTTCAAATTTTTTTGCATACATGATCTCTAAAATTTTCATTTTGTTGCGATCTTATATGTTTTTTGTTTACGAGGAAAAATGGGAGTCGCAAGTTTGGACCTGAAAAAAAAAAAAGTTTGTACATCCAAAATGGGGATGCACAAATGCTGGGAGAGATAATTCCAAAGAGTATCTATGATTTTTAAGGATAGGAAAAAACGAGGGTTGTTTGGCTCTGGTAAATATCCAACCACTTGAGAATTCAACTTTTTCTACCCCCCCTAAGTTTTGGCCACTTGCATCCTCAACATGCTTGTGGCATGCACACCCACCACACTTCAAGCATGTTGGGATCAGTTACAAGTCCCTTTCCTATAAAATTCCACCAAGCTATTATTAGGGGGTTGTACTAGTGGAATTTCCCAAACATGGATTTTGGGGTTCATTTTTAGTGCGTGAAATAATTTTCTATTCATTATTATAGTTTTCAAATTTTTTTGCACACATGAACTCCAAAATTTTCATTTGTTGCGATCTTATATCTTTTTTGTTTACGAGGAAAAATGGGAGTCAAAAGTTTGGACCTGAAAAAAAGAAAATTTTGAACATCAAAAAATGGGGATGCATAAATGCTGGGAGAGATAATTCCAAAGAGTATCTGTGATTTTTAAGGATAGGCAAAAAAGTGGGTTGTTTGTCTCTGGTAAATATCCAACCACTCGAGAATTCAACTTTTTCTACCCCCCCTTATTTTTGGTCACTTGCATCCTCAACATGCATGTGGCATGCACACCCACCACACTTAAAGCATGTTGGGATCAGTTACATGTCCCTTTCACATAAAATTCCACCAAGCTATTATTAGGGGGTTGTACTTGTGGAATTTCCCAAAGATGGATTTTGGGGTTCATTTTTAGTGCGTGAAATAATTTTCTATTCATTATTATAGTTTTCAAATTTTTTTGCACACATGATCTCTAAAATTTTCATTTTGTTGCGATCTTATATGTTTTTTGTTTACGAGGAAAAATGGGAGTCACAAGTTTGGACCTGAAAAAAAAAAAAAGTTTGTACATCCAAAATGGGGATGCACAAATGCTGGGAGAGATAATTCCAAAGAGTATCTGTGATTTTTAAGGATAGGCAAAAACGAGGGTTGTTTGGCTCTGGTAAATATCCAACCACTTGAGAATTCAACTTTTTCTACCCCCCCTAATTTTTGGCCACTTGCATCCTCAACATGCTTGTGGCATGCACACCCACCACAGTTCAAGCATGTTGGGATCAGTTACAAGTCCCTTTCCTAGAAAATTCCACCAAGCTATTATTAGGGGGTTGTACTAGTGGAATTTCCCAAACATGGATTTTGGGGTTCATTTTTAGTCCGTGAAATAATTTTCTATTCATTATTAAATTTTTCAAATTTTTTTGCACACATGAACTCCAAAATTTTCATTTGTTGCGATCTTATATCTTTTTTGTTTACGAGGAAAAATGGGAGTCACAAGTTTGGACCTCAAAAAAAAAAAAGTTTGTACATCCAAAATGGGGATGCACAAATGCTGGGAGAGATAATTCCAAAGAGTATCTGTGATTTTTAAGGATAGGCAAAAAAGTGGGTTGTTCGGCTCTGGTAAATATCCAACCACTCGAGAATTCAACTTTTTCTACCCCCCCTAATTTTTGGCCACTTGCATGCTCAACATGCCTGTGGCATGCACACCCACCACACTTAAAGCATGTTGGGATCAGTTACAAGTCCCTTTCCTATAAAATTCCACCAAGCTATTATTAGGGGGTTGTACTAGTGGAATTTTCCAAACACATATTTTGGGGTTCATTTTTAGTGCGTGATATAATTTTCTATTCATTATTATAGTTTTCAAATTTTTTTGCACACATGAACTCTAAAATTTTCATTTTGTTGCGATCTTATACCTTTTTTTGTATACGAGGAGAAATGGGAGTCACAAGTTTGGACTTGAAAAAAAAAAAATTTGAACATAAAAAAATGGGGATGCACAAATGCTGGGAGAGATAATTCAAAAGAGTATCTGCGATTTTTAAAGATAGGCAAAAAAGTGGGTTGTTTGGCTCTGGTAAATATCCAACCACTTGAGAATTCAACTTTTTCTACCCCCCCTTAATTTTTGGCCACTTGCATTGTCAACATGCTTGTGGCATGCACACCCACCACACTTAAAGCATGTTGGGATCAATTACAAGTCCCTTTCCAATAAAATTCCACCAAACTATTATTAGGGGGTTGTACTAGTGGAATTTCCCAAACATGGATTTTGGGGTTCATTTTTAGTGCGTGAAATAATTTTCTATTCATTATTATAGTTTTAAAATTTTTTTGCACACATGATCTCTAAAATTTTCATTTTGTTGCGATCTTATATCTTTTTTGTTTACGTGGAAAAATGGGAGTCAAAAGTTTGGACCTGAAAAAAAGAAAATTTTGAACATCAAAAAATGGGGATGCACAAATGCTGGGAGAGATAATTCCAAAGAGTATCTGTGATTTTTAAGGATAGGCAAAAAAGTGGGTTGTTTGTCTCTGGTAAATATCCAACCACTCGAGAATTCAACTTTTTCTACCCCCCCCTTATTTTTGGTCACTTGCATCCTCAACATGCATGTGGCATGCACACCCACCACACTTAAAGCATGTTGGGATCAGTTACAAGTCCCTTTCGCATAAAATTCCACCAAGTTATTATTAGGGGGTTGTACTTGTGGAATTTCCCAAAGATGGATTTTTGGGGTTCATTTTTAGTGCGTGAAATAATTTTCTATTCATTATTATAGTTTTCAAATTTTTTTGCATACATGATCTCTAAAATTTTCATTTTGTTGCGATCTTATATGTTTTTTGTTTACGAGGAAAAATGGGAGTCGCAAGTTTGGACCTGAAAAAAAAAAAAGTTTGTACATCCAAAATGGGGATGCACAAATGCTGGGAGAGATAATTCCAAAGAGTATCTGTGATTTTTAAGGATAGGCAAAAACGAGGGTTGTTTGGCTCCGGTAAATATCCAACCACTTGAGAATTCAACTTTTTCTACCCCCCCTAATTTTTGGCCACTTGCATCCTCAACATGCTTGTGGCATGCACACCCACCACAGTTCAAGCATGTTGGGATCAGTTACAAGTCCCTTTCCTATAAAATTCCACCAAGCTATTATTAGGGGGTTGTACTAGTGGAATTTCCCAAACTTGGATTTTGGGGTTCATTTTTAGTGCGTGAAATAATTTTCTATTCATTATTAAAGTTTTCAAATTTTTTTGCACACATGAACTCCAAAATTTTCATTTGTTGCGATCTTATATCTTTTTTGTTTACGAGGAAAAATGGGAGTCAAAAGTTTGGACCTGAAAAAAAGAAAATTTTGAACATCAAAAAATGGGGATGCATAAATGCTGGGAGAGATAATTCCAAAGAGTATCTGTGATTTTTAAGGATAGGCAAAAAAGTGGGTTGTTTGTCTCTTGTAAATATCCAACCACTCGAGAATTCAACTTTTTCTACCCCCCCTTATTTTTGGTCACTTGCATCCTCAACATGCATGTGGCATGCACACCCACCACACTTAAAGCATGTTGGGATCAGTTACATGTCCCTTTCACATAAAATTCCACCAAGCTATTATTAGGGGGTTGTACTTGTGGAATTTCCCAAAGATGGATTTTGGGGTTCATTTTTAGTGCGTGAAATAATTTTCTATTCATTATTATAGTTTTCAAATTTTTTTGCACACATGATCTCTAAAATTTTCATTTTGTTGCGATCTTATATGTTTTTTGTTTACGAGGAAAAATGGGAGTCACAAGTTTGGACCTGAAAAAAAAAAAAAGTTTGTACATCCAAAATGGGGATGCACAAATGCTGGGAGAGATAATTCCAAAGAGTATCTGTGATTTTTAAGGATAGGCAAAAACGAGGGTTGTTTGGCTCTGGTAAATATCCAACCACTTGAGAATTCAACTTTTTCTACCCCCCCTAATTTTTGGCCACTTGCATCCTCAACATGCTTGTGGCATGCACACCTACCACACTTCAAGCATGTTGGGATCAGTTACAAGTCCCTTTCCTATAAAATTCCACCAAGCTATTATTAGGGGGTTGTACTAGTGGAATTTCCCAAACATGGATTTTGGGGTTCATTTTTAGTCCGTGAAATAATTTTCAATTCATTATTAAATTTTTCAAATTTTTTTGCACACATGAACTCCAAAATTTTCATTTGTTGCGATCTTATATCTTTTTTGTTTACGAGGAAAAATGGGAGTCACAAGTTTGGACCTCAAAAAAAAAAATGTTTGTACATCCAAAATGGGGATGCACAAATGCTGGGAGAGATAAATCCAAAGAGTATCTGTGATTTTTAAGGATAGGCAAAAAAGTGGGTTGTTCGGCTCTGGTAAATATCCAACCACTCGAGAATTCAACTTTTTCTACCCCCCCTAATTTTTGGCCACTTGCATCCTCAACATGCCTGTGGCATGCACACCCACCACACTTAAAGCATGTTGGGATCAGTTACAAGTCCCTTTCCTATAAAATTCCACCAAGCTATTATTCGGGGGTTGTACTAGTGGAATTTCCCAAACACATATTTTGGGGTTCATTTTTAGTGCGTGATATAATTTTCTATTCATTATTATAGTTTTCAAATTTTTTTGCACACATGAACTCTAAAATTTTCATTTTGTTGCGATGTTATACCTTTTTTTGTATACGAGGAGAAATGGGAGTCACAAGTTTGGACTTGAAAAAAAAAAAATTTGAACATAAAAAAATGGGGATGCACAAATGCTGGGAGAGATAATTCAAAAGAGTATCTGCGATTTTTAAAGATAGGCAAAAAAGTGGGTTGTTTGGCTCTGGTAAATATCCAACCACTTGAGAATTCAACTTTTTCTACCCCCCCTAATTTTTGGCCACTTGCATCCTCAACATGCTTGTGGCATGCACACCCACCACACTTCAAGCATGTTGGGATCAGTTACAAGTCCCTTTCCAATAAAATTCCACCAAACTATTATTAGGGGGTTGTACTAGTGGAATTTCCCAAACATGGATTTTGGGGTTCATTTTTAGTGCGTGAAATAATTTTCTATTCATTATTATAGTTTTAAAATTTTTTTGCACACATGATCTCTAAAATTTTCATTTTGTTGCGATCTTATATCTTTTTTGTTTACGTGGAAAAATGGGAGTCAAATGTTTGGACCTGAAAAAAAGAAAATTTTGAACATCAAAAAATGGGGATGCACAAATGCTGGGAGAGATAATTCCAAAGAGTATCTGTGATTTTTAAGGATAGGCAAAAAAGTGGGTTGTTTGTCTCTGGTAAATATCCAACCACTCGAGAATTCAACTTTTTCTACCCCCCCTTATTTTTGGTCACTTGCATCCTCAACATGCATGTGGCATGCACACCCACCACACTTAAAGCATGTTGGGATCAGTTACAAGTCCCTTTCACATAAAATTCCACCAAGTTATTATTAGGGGGTTGTACTTGTGGAATTTCCCAAAGATGGATTTTTGGGGTTCATTTTTAGTGCGTGAAATAATTTTCTATTCATTATTATAGTTTTCAAATTTTTTTGCATACATGATCTCTAAAATTTTCATTTTGTTGCGATCTTATATGTTTTTTGTTTACGAGGAAAAATGGGAGTCGCAAGTTTGGACCTGAAAAAAAAAAAAGTTTGTACATCCAAAATGGGGATGCACAAATGATGGGAGAGATAATTCCAAAGAGTATCTGTGATTTTTAAGGATAGGCAAAAACGAGGGTTGTTTGGCTCTGGTAAATATCCAACCACTTGAGAATTCAACTTTTTCTACCCCCCCTAATTTTTGGCCACTTGCATCCTCAACATGCTTGTGGCATGCACACCCACCACACTTCAAGCATGTTGGGATCAGTTACAAGTCCCTTTCCTATAAAATTCCACCAAGCTATTATTAGGGGGTTGTACTAGTGGAATTTCCCAAACATGGATTTTGGGGTTCATTTTTAGTGCGTGAAATAATTTTCTATTCATTATTAAAGTTTTCAAATTTTTTTGCACACATGAACTCCAAAATTTTCATTTGTTGCGATCTTATATCTTTTTTGTTTACGAGGAAAAATGGGAGTCACAAGTTTGGACCTCAAAAAAAAAAAATGTTTGTACATCCAAAATGGGGATGCACAAATGCTGGGAGAGATAATTCCAAAGAGTATCTGTGATTTTTAAGGATGGGCAAAAAAGTGGGTTGTTCGGCTCTGGTAAATATCCAACCACTCGAGAATTCAACTTTTTCTACCCCCCCTAATTTTTGGCCACTTGCATCCTCAACATGCCTGTGGCATGCACACCCACCACACTTAAAGCATGTTGGGATCAGTTACAAGTCCCTTTCCTATAAAATTCCACCAAGCTATTATGAGGGGGTTGTACTAGTGGAATTTCCCAAACACATATTTTGGGGTTCATTTTTAGTGCGTGATATAATTTTCTATTTATTATTATAGTTTTCAAATTTTTTTGCACCCATGAACTCTAAAATTTTCATTTTGTTGCGATCTTATACCTTTTTTTGTATACGAGGAGAAATGGGAGTCACAAGTTTGGACTTGAAAAAAAAATAATTTGAACATAAAAAAATGGGGATGCACAAATGCTGGGAGAGATAATTCCAAAGAGTATCTGCGATTTTTAAAGATAGGCAAAAAAGTGGGTTGTTTGGCTCTGGTAAATATCCAACCACTTGAGAATTCAACTTTTTCTACCCCCCCTTAATTTTTGGCCACTTGCATTGTCAACATGCTTGTGGCATGCACACCCACCACACTTAAAGCATGTTGGGATCAGTTACAAGTCCCTTTCCAATAAAATTCCACCAAACAATTATTAGGGGGTTGTACTAGTGGAATTTCCCAAACATGGATTTTGGGGTTCATTTTTAGTGCGTGAAATAATTTTCTATTCATTATTATAGTTTTAAAATTTTTTTGCACACATGATCTCTAAAATTTTCATTTTGTTGCCATCTTATATCTTTTTTGTTTACGTGGAAAAATGGGAGTCAAAAGTTTGGACCTGAAAAAAAGAAAATTTTGAACATCAAAAAATGGGGATGCACAAATGCTGGGAGAGATAATTCCAAAGAGTATCTGTGATTTTTAAGGATAGGCAAAAAAGTGGGTTGTTTGTCTCTGGTAAATATCCAACCACTCGAGAATTCAACTTTTTCTACCCCCCCTTATTTTTGGTCACTTGCATCCTCAACATGCTTGTGGCATGCACACCCACCACACTTCAAGCATGTTGGGATCAGTTACAAGTCCCTTTCCTATAAAATTCCACCAAGCTATTATTAGGGGGTTGTACTAGTGGAATTTCCCAAACATGGATTTTGGGGTTCATTTTTAGTGCGTGAAATAATTTTCTTTTCATTATTAAAGTTTTCAAATTTTTTTGCACACATGAACTCCAAAATTTTCATTTGTTGCGATCTTATATCTTTTTTGTTTACGAGGAAAAATGGGAGTCACAAGTTTGGACCTCAAAAAAAAAAAATGTTTGTACATCCAAAATGGGGATGCACAAATGCTGGGAGAGATAATTCCAAAGAGTATCTGTGATTTTTAAGGATAGGCAAAAAAGTGGGTTGTTCGGCTCTGGTAAATATCCAACCACTCGAGAATTCAACTTTTTCTACCCCCCCTAATTTTTGGCCATTTGCATCCTCAACATGCCTGTGGCATGCACACCCACCACACTTAAAGCATGTTGGGATCAGTTACAAGTCCCTTTCCTATAAAATTCCACCAAGCTATTATTAGGGGGTTGTACTAGTGGAATTTCCCAAACACATATTTTGGGGTTCATTTTTAGTGCGTGATATAATTTTCTATTCATTATTATAGTTTTCAAATTTTTTTGCACACATGAACTCTAAAATTTTCATTTTGTTGTGATCTTATACCTTTTTTTGTATACGAGGAGAAATGGGAGTCACAAGTTTGGACTTGAAAAAAAAAAAATTTGAACATAAAAAAATGGGGATGCACAAATGCTGGGAGAGATAATTCCAAAGAGTATCTGCGATTTTTAAAGATAGGCAAAACAGTGGGTTGTTTGGCTCTGGTAAATATCCAACCACTTGAGAATTCAACTTTTTCTACCCCCCCTTAATTTTTGGCCACTTGCATTGTCAACATGCTTGTGGCATGCACACCCACCACACTTAAAGCATGTTGGGATCAGTTACAAGTCCCTTTCCAATAAAATTCCACCAAACTATTATTAGGGGGTTGTACTAGTGGAATTTCCCAAACATGGATTTTGGGGTTCATTTTTAGTGCGTGAAATAATTTTCTATTCATTATTATAGTTTTAAAATTTTTTTGCACACATGATCTCTAAAATTTTCATTCTGTTGCGATCTTATATCTTTTTTGTTTACGTGGAAAAATGGGAGTCAAAAGTTTGGACCTGAAAAAAAAAAAATTTTGAACATCAAAAAATGGGGATGCACAAATGCTGGGAGAGATAATTCCAAAGAGTATCTGTGATTTTTAAGGATAAGCAAAAAAGTGGGTTGTTTGTCTCTGGTAAATATCCAACCACTCGAGAATTCAACTTTTCCTACCCCCCCTTATTTTTGGTCACTTGCATCCTCAACATGCATGTGGCATGCACACCAACCACACCTAAAGCATGTTGGGATCAGTTACAAGTCCCTTTCATATAAAATTCCACCAAGCTATTATTAAGGGTTGTACTAGTGGAATTTCCCAAAGATGGATTTTGGGGTTCATTTTTAGTGCGTGAAATAATTTTCTATTCATTATTATAGTTTTCAAATTTTTTTGCACACATGAACTCTAAAATTTTCATTTGTTGCGATCTTATATCTTTTTTGTTTACGAGGAAAAATGGGAGTCACAAGTTTGGACCTGAAAAAAAAAAAAGTTTGTACATCCAAAATGGGGATGCACAAATGCTGGGAGAGATAATTCCAAAGAGTATCTGTGATTTTTAAGGATAGGCAAAAAAGTGGGTTGTTTGGCTCTGGTAAATATCCAACCACTTGAGAATTCAACTTTTTCTACCCCCCCTAATTTTTGGTCACTTGCATCCTCAACATGCTTGTGGCATGCACACCCACCACACTTCAAGCATGTTGGGATCAGTTACAAGTCTCTTTCATATAAAATTCCACCAAGCTATTATTAGGGGTTGTACTAGTGGAATTTCCCAAACATGGATTTTGGGGTTCTTTTTTAGTGCGTGAAATAATTTTCTATTCATTATTAAATTTTTCAAATTTTTTTGCACACATGAACTCCAAAATTTTCATTTGTTGCGATCTTATATCTTTTTTGTTTACGAGGAAAAATGGGAGTCACAAGTTTGGACCTCAAAAAAAAAAAATGTTTGTACATCCAAAATGGGGATGCACAAATGCTGGGAGAGAAAATTCCAAAGAGTATCTGTGATTTTTAAGGATAGGCAAAAAAGTGGGTTGTTCGGCTCTGGTAAATATCCAACCACTCGAGAATTCAACTTTTTCTACCCCCCCTAATTTTTGGCCACTTGCATCCTCAACATGCCTGTGGCATGCACACCCACCACACTTAAAGCATGTTGGGATCAGTTACAAGTCCCTTTCCTATAAAATTCCACCAAGCTATTATTAGGGGCTTGTACTAGTGGAATTTCCCAAACACATATTTTGGGGTTCATTTTTAGTGCGTGATATAATTTTCTATTCATTATTATAGTTTTCAAATTTTTTTGCACACATGAACTCTAAAATTTTCATTTTGTTGCGATCTTATACCTTTTTTTGTATACGAGGAGAAATGGGAATCACAAGTTTGGACTTGAAAAAAAAAAAATTTGAACATAAAAAAATGGGGATGCACAAATGCTGGGAGAGATAATTCCAAAGAGTATCTGTGATTTTTAAGGATAGGCAAACACAAGGGTTGTTTGGCTCTGGTAAATATCCAACCACTTGAGAATTCAACTTTTTCTACCCCCCCTAATTTTTGGCCACTTGCATCCTCAACATGCTTGTGGCATGCACACCCACCACACTTCAAGCATGTTGGGATCAGTTACAAGTCCCTTTCCTATAAAATTCCACCAAGCTATTATTAGGGGGTTGTACTAGTGGAATTTCCCAAACATGGATTTTGGGGTTCATTTTTAGTGCGTGAAATAATTTTCTATTCATTATTATAGTTTTAAAATTTTTTTGCACACATGATCTCTAAAATTTTCATTTTGTTGCGATCTTATATCTTTTTTGTTTACGTGGAAAAATGGGAGTCAAAAGTTTGGACCTGAAAAAAAGAAAATTTTGAACATCAAAAAATGGGGATGCACAAATGCTGGGAGAGATAATTCCAAAGAGTATCTGTGATTTTTAAGGATAGGCAAAAAAGTGGGTTGTTTGTCTCTGGTAAATATCCAACCACTCGAGAATTCAACTTTTTCTACCCCCCCTTATTTTTGGTCACTTGCATCCTCAACATGCATGTGGCATGCACACCCACCACACTTAAAGCATGTTGGGATCAGTTACAAGTCCCTTTCACATAAAATTCCACCAAGCTATTATTAGGGGGTTGTACTTGTGGAATTTCCCAAAGATGGATTTTTGGGGTTCATTTTTAGTGCGTGAAATAATTTTCTATTCATTATTATAGTTTTCAAATTTTTTTGCATACATGATCTCTAAAATTTTCATTTTGTTGCGATCTTATATGTTTTTTGTTTACGAGGAAAAATAGGAGTCGCAAGTTTGGACCTGAAAAAAAAAAAAGTTTGTACATCCAAAATGGGGATGCACAAATGCTGGGAGAGATAATTCCAAAGAGTATCTGTGATTTTTAAGGATAGGCAAAAACGAGGGTTGTTTGGCTCTGGTAAATATCCAACCACTTGAGAATTCAACTTTTTCTACCCCCCCTAATTTTTGGCCACTTGCATCCTCAACATGCTTGTGGCATGCACACCCACCACACTTAAAGCATGATGGGATCAGTTACAAGTCCCTTTCCTATAAAATTCCACCAAGCTATTATTAGGGGGTTGTACTAGTGGAATTTCCCAAACACATATTTTGGGGTTCATTTTTAGTGCGTGATATAATTTTCTATTCATTATTATAGTTTTCAAATTTTTTTGCACACATGAACTCTAAAATTTTCATTTTGTTGCGATCTTATACCTTTTTTTGTATACGAGGAGAAATGGGAGTCACAAGTTTGGACTTGAAAAAAAAATAATTTGAACATAAAAAAATGGGGATGCACAAATGCTGGGAGAGATAATTCCAAAGAGTATCTGCGATTTTTAAAGATAGGCAAAAAAGTGGGTTGTTTGGCTCTGGTAAATATCCAACCACTTGAGAATTCAACTTTTTCTACCCCCCCTTAATTTTTGGCCACTTGCATTGTCAACATGCTTGTGGCATGCACACCCACCACACTTAAAGCATGTTGGGATCAGTTACAAGTCCCTTTCCAATAAAATTCCACCAAACTATTATTAGGGGACAAACTAGTGGAATTTCCCAAACATGGATTTTGGGGTTCATTTTTAGTGCGTGAAATAATTTTCTATTCAGTATTATAGTTTTAAAATTTTTTTGCACACATGATCTCTAAAATTTTCATTTTGTTGCGATCTTATATCTTTTTTGTTTACGTGGAAAAATGGGAGTCAAAAGTTTGGACCTGAAAAAAAGAAAATTTTGAACATCAAAAAATGGGGATGCACAAATGCTGGGAGAGATAATTCCAAAGAGTATCTGTGATTTTTAAGGATAGGCAAAAAAGTGGGTTGTTTGTCTCTGGTAAATATCCAACCACTCGAGAATTCAACTTTTTCTACCCCCCCTTATTTTTGGTCACTTGCATCCTCAACATGCATGTGGCATGCACACCCACCACACTTAAAGCATGTTGGGATCAGTTACATGTCCCTTTCACATAAAATTCCACCAAGCTATTATTAGGGGGTTGTACTAGTGGAATTTCCCAAACATGGATTTTGGGGTTCATTTTTAGTGCGTGAAATAATTTTCTATTCATTATTATAGTTTTCAAATTTTTTTGCACACATGATCTCTAAAATTTTCATTTTGTTGCGATCTTATATGTTTTTTGTTTACGAGGAAAAATGGGAGTCACAAGTTTGGACCTGAAAAAAAAAAAAGTTTGTACATCCAAAATGGGGATGCACAAATGCTGGGAGAGATAATTCCAAAGAGTATCTGTGATTTTTAAGGATAGGCAAGCACAAGGGTTGTTTGGCTCTGGTAAATATCCAACTACTTGAGAATTCAACTTTTTCTACCCCCCCTAATTTTTGGCCACTTGCATCCTCAACATGCTTGTGGCATGCACACCCACCACACTTCAAACATGTTGGGATCAGTTACAAGTCCCTTTCACATAAAATTCCACCAAGCTATTATTAGGGGGTTGTACTTGTGGAATTTCCCAAAGATGGATTTTGGGGTTCATTTTTAGTGCGTGAAATAATTTTCTATTCATTATTATAGTTTTCAATTTTTTTTTGCACACATGATCTCTAAAATTTTCATTTTTTTGCGATCTTATATGTTTTTTGTTTACGAGGAAAAATGGGAGTCACAAGTTTGGACCTGAAAAAAAAAAAAGTTTGTACATCCAAAATGGGGATGCACAAATGCTGGGAGAGATAATTCCAAAGAGTATCTGTGATTTTTAAGGATAGGCAAACACAAGAGTTGTTTGGCTCTGGTAAATATCCAACCACTTGAGAATTCAACTTTTTCTACCCCCCCTAATTTTTGGCCACTTGCATCCTCAACATGCTTGTGGCATGCACACCCACCACACTTCAAGCATGTTGGGATCAGTTACAAGTCCCTTTCCTATAAAATTCCACCAAGCTATTATTAGGGGGTTGTACTAGTGGAATTTCCCAAACATGGATTTTGGGGTTCATTCTTAGTGCGTGAAATAATTTTCTATTCATTATTAAAGTTTTCAAATTTTTTTGCACACATGAACTCCAAAATTTTCATTTGTTGCGATCTTATATCCTTTTTGTTTACGAGGAAAAATGGGAGTCACAAGTTTGGACCTCAAAAAAAAAAAATGTTTGTACATCCAAAATGGGGATGCACAAATGCTGGGAGAGATAATTCCAAAGAGTATCTGTGATTTTTAAGGATAGGCAAAAAAGTGGGTTGTTCGGCTCTGGTAAATATCCAACCACTCGAGAATTCAACTTTTTCTACCCCCCCTAATTTTTGGCCATTTGCATCCTCAACATGCCTGTGGCATGCACACCCACCACACTTAAAGCATGTTGGGATCAGTTACAAGTCCCTTTCCTATAAAATTCCACCAAGCTATTATTAGGGGGTTGTACTAGTGGAATTTCCCAAACACATATTTTGGGGTTCATTTTTAGTGCGTGATATAATTTTCTATTCATTATTATAGTTTTCAAATTTTTTTGCACACATGAACTCTAAAATTTTCATTTTGTTGCGATCTTATACCTTTTTTTGTATACGAGGAGAAATGGGAGTCACAAGTTTGGACTTGAAAAAAAAAAAATTTGAACATAAAAAAATGGGGATGCACAAATGCTGGGAGAGATAATTCCAAAGAGTATCTGCGATTTTTAAAGATAGGCAAAAAAGTGGGTTGTTTGGCTCTGGTAAATATCCAACCACTTGAGAATTCAACTTTTTCTACCCCCCCTTAATTTTTGGCCACTTGCATTGTCAACATGCTTGTGGCATGCACACCCACCACACTTAAAGCATGTTGGGATCAGTTACAAGTCCCTTTCCAATAAAATTCCACCAAACTATTATTAGGGGGTTGTACTAGTGGAATTTCCCAAACATGGATTTTGGGGTTCATTTTTAGTGCGTGAAATAATTTTCTATTCATTATTATAGTTTTAAAATTTTTTTGCACACATGATCTCTAAAATTTTCATTTTGTTGCGATCTTATATCTTTTTTGTTTACGTGGAAAAATGGGAGTCAAAAGTTTGGACCTGAAAAAAAGAAAATTTTGAACATCAAAAAATGGGGATGCACAAATGCTGGGAGAGATAATTCCAAAGAGTATCTGTGATTTTTAAGGATAGGCAAAAAAGTGGGTTGTTTGTCTCTGGTAAATATCCAACCACTCGAGAATTCAACTTTTTCTACCCCCCCTTATTTTTGGTCACTTGCATCCTCAACATGCATGTGGCATGCACACCCACCACACTTAAAGCATGTTGGGATCAGTTACAAGTCCCTTTCACATAAAATTCCACCAAGCTATTATTAGGGGGTTGTACTTGTGGAATTTCCCAAAGATGGATTTTTGGGGTTCATTTTTAGTGCGTGAAATAATTTTCTATTCATTATTATAGTTTTCAAATTTTTTTCCATACATGATCTCTAAAATTTTCATTTTGTTGCGATCTTAAATGTTTTTTGTTTACGAGGAAAAATGGGAGTCGCAAGTTTGGACCTGAAAAAAAAAAAAGTTTGTACATCCAAAATGGGGATGCACAAATGCTGGGAGAGATAATTCCAAAGAGTATCTGTGATTTTTAAGGATAGGCAAAAACGAGGGTTGTTTGGCTCTGGTAAATATCCAACCACTTGAGAATTCAACTTTTTCTACCCCCCCTAATTTTTGGCCACTTGCATCCTCAACATGCTTGTGGCATGCACACCCACCACACTTCAAGCATGTTGGGATCAGTTACAAGTCCCTTTCCTATAAAATTCCACCAAGCTATTATTAGGGGGTTGTACTAGTGGAATTTCCCAAACACATATTTTGGGTTTCATTTTTAGTGCGTGATATAATTTTCTATTCATTATTATAGTTTTCAAATTATTTTGTACACATGAACTCCAAAATTTTCATTAGTTGCGATCTTATATCTTTTTTGTTTACGAGGAAAAATGGGAGTCACAAGTTTGGACCTCAAAAAAAAAAAATGTTTGTACATCCAAAATGGGGATGCACAAATGCTGGGAGAGATAATTCCAAAGAGTATCTGTGATTTTTAAGGATAGGCAAAAAAGTGGGTTGTTCGGCTCTGGTAAATATCCAACCACTCGAGAATTCAACTTTTTCTACCCCCCCTAATTTTTGGCCACTTGCATCCTCAACATGCCTGTGGCATGCACACCCACCACACTTAAAGCATGATGGGATCAGTTACAAGTCCCTTTCCTATAAAATTCCACCAAGCTATTATTAGGGGGTTGTACTAGTGGAATTTCCCAAACACATATTTTGGGGTTCATTTTTAGTGCGTGATATAGATTTCTATTCATTATTATAGTTTTCAAATTTTTTTGCACACATGAACTCTAAAATTTTCATTTTGTAGCGATCTTATATCTTTTTTTGTATACGAGGAGAAATGGGAGTCACAAGTTTGGACTTGAAAAAAAAAAAATTTGAACATAAAAAAATGGGGATGCACAAATGCTGGGAGAGATAATTCCAAAGATTATCTGCGATTTTTAAAGATAGGCAAAAAAGTGGGTTGTTTGGCTCTGGTAAATATCCAACCACTTGAGAATTCAACTTTTTCTACCCCCCCTTAATTTTTGGCCACTTGCATCCTCAACATGCTTGTGGCATGCACACCCACCACACTTAAAGCATGTTGGGATCAGTTACAAGTCCCTTTCCAATAAAATTCCACCAAACTATTATTAGGGGGTTGTACTAGTGGAATTTCCCAAACATGGATTTTGGGGTTCATTTTTAGTGCGTGAAATAATTTTCTATTCATTATTATAGTTTTAAAATTTTTTTGCACACATGATCTCTAAAATTTTCATTTTGTTGCGATCTTATATCTTTTTTGTTTACGTGGAAAAATGGGAGTCAAAAGTTTGGACCTGAAAAAAAGAAAATTTTGAACATCAAAAAATGGGGATGCACAAATGCTGGGAGAGATAATTCCAAAGAGTATCTGTGATTTTTAAGGATAGGCAAAAAAGTGGGTTGTTTGTCTCTGGTAAATATCCAACCACTCGAGAATTCAACTTTTTCTACCCCCCCTTATTTTTGGTCACTTGCATCCTCAACATGCATGTGGCATGCACACCCACCACACTTAAAGCATGTTGGGATCAGTTACATGTCCCTTTCACATAAAATTCCACCAAGCTATTATTAGGGGGTTGTACTTGTGGAATTTCCCAAAGATGGATTTTGGGGTTCATTTTTAGTGCGTGAAATAATTTTCTATTCATTATTATAGTTTTCAAATTTTTTTGCACACATGATCTCTAAAATTTTCATTTTGTTGCGATCTTATATGTTTTTTGTTTACGAGGAAAAATGGGAGTCGCAAGTTTGGACCTGAAAAAAAAAAAAGTTTGTACATCCAAAATGGGGATGCACAAATGCTGGGAGAGATAATTCCAAAGAGTATCTGTGATTTTTAAGGATAGGCAAACACAAGGGTTGTTTGGCTCTGGTAAATATCCAACTACTTGAGAATTCAACTTTTTCTACCCCCCCTAATTTTTGGCCACTTGCATCCTCAACATGCTTGTGGCATGCACACCCACCACACTTCAAGCATGTTGGGATCAGTTACAAGTCCCTTTCACATAAAATTCCACCAAGCGATTATTAGGGGGTTGTACTTGTGGAATTTCCCAAAGATGGATTTTGGGGTTCATTTTTAGTGCGTGAAATAATTTTCTATTCATTATAATAGTTTTCAAATTTTTTTTGCACACATGATCTCTAAAATTTTCATTTTGTTGCGATCTTATATGTTTTTTGTTTACGAGGAAAAATGGGAGTCACAAGTTTGGACCTGAAAAAAAAAAAAGTTTGTACATCCAAAATGGGGATGCACAAATGCTGGGAGAGATAATTCCAAAGAGTATCTGTGATTTTTAAGGATAGGCAAACACAAGGGTTGTTTGGCTCTGGTAAATATCCAACCACATGAGAATTCAACTTTTTCTACCCCCCCTAATTTTTGGCCACTTGCATCCTCAACGCAATGCACACCCACCACACTTCAAGCATGTTGGGATCAGTTACAAGTCCCTTTCCTATAAAATTCCACCAAGCTATTATTAGGGGGTTGTACTAGTGGAATTTCCCAAACATGGATTTTGGGGTTCATTTTTAGTGCGTGAAATAATTTTCTATTCATTATTAAAGTTTTCAAATTTTTTTGCACACATGAACTCCAAAATTTTCATTTGTTGCGATCTTATATCTTTTTTGTTTACGAGGAAAAATGGGAGTCACAAGTTTGGACCTCAAAAAAAAAAATGTTTGTACATCCAAAATGGGGATGCACAAATGCTGGGAGAGATAATTCCAAAGAGTATCTGTGATTTTTAAGGATAGGCAAAAAAGTGGGTTGTTCGGCTCTAGTAAATATCCAACCACTCGAGAATTCAACTTTTTCTACCCCCCCTAATTTTTGGCCACTTGCATCCTCAACATGCCTGTGGCATGCACACCCACCACACTTAAAGCATGTTGGGATCAGTTACAAGTCCCTTTCCTATAAAATTCCACCAAGCTATTATTCGGGGGTTGTACTAGTGGAATTTCCCAAACACATATTTTGGGGTTCATTTTTAGTGCGTGATATAATTTTCTATTCATTATTATAGTTTTCAAATTTTTTTGCACACATGAACTCTAAAATTTTCATTTTGTTGCGATCTTATACCTTTTTTTGTATACGAGGAGAAATGGGAGTCACAAGTTTGGACTTGAAAAAAAAAAAATTTTGAACATAAAAAAATGGGGATGCACAAATGCTGGGAGAGATAATTCCAAAGAGTATCTGTGATTTTTAAGGATAGGCAAAAAAGTGGGTTGTTTGTCTCTGGTAAATATCCAACCACTCGAGAATTCAACTTTTTCTACCCCCCCTTATTTTTGGTCACTTGCATCCTCAACATGCATGTGGCATGCACACCCACCACACTTAAAGCATGTTGGGATCAGTTACAAGTCCCTTTCACATAAAATTCCACCAAGCTATTATTAGGGGGTTGTACTTGTGGAATTTCCCAAAGATGGATTTTGGGGTTCATTTTTAGTGCGTGAAATAATTTTCTATTCATTATTATAGTTTTCAAATTTTTTTGCACACATGATCTCTAAAATTTTCATTTTGTTGCGATCTTATATGTTTTTTGTTTACGAGGAAAAATGGGAGTCGCAAGTTTGGACCTGAAAAAAAAAAAAGTTTGTACATCCAAAATGGGGATGCACAAATGCTGGGAGAGATAATTCCAAAGAGTATCTGTGATTTTTAAGGATAGGCAAACACAAGGGTTGTTTGGCTCGGGTAAATATCCAACTACTTGAGAATTCAACTTTTTCTACCCCCCCTAATTTTTGGCCACTTGCATCCTCAACATGCTTGTGGCATGCACACCCACCACACTTCAAGCATGTTGGGATCAGTTACAAGTCCCTTTCACATAAAATTCCACCAAGCGATTATTAGGGGGTTGTACTTGTGGAATTTCCCAAAGATGGATTTTGGGGTTCATTTTTAGTGCGTGAAATAATTTTCTATTCATTATTATAGTTTTCAAATTTTTTTTGCACACATGATCTCTAAAATTTTCATTTTGTTGCGATCTTATATGTTTTTTGTTTACGAGGAAAAATGGGAGTCACAAGTTTGGACCTGAAAAAAAAAAAGTTTGTACATCCAAAATGGGGATGCACAAATGCTGGGAGAGATAATTCCAAAGAGTATCTGTGATTTTTAAGGATAGGCAAACACAAGGGTTGTTGGGCTCTGGTAAATATCCAACCACTTGAGAATTCAACTTTTTCTACCCCCCCTAATTTTTGGCCACTTGCATCCTCAACATGCTTGTGGCATGCACACCCACCACACTTCAAGCATGTTGGGATCAGTTACAAGTCCCTTTCCTATAAAATTCCACCAAGCTATTATTAGGGGGTTGTACTAGTGGAATTTCCCAAACATGGATTTTGGGGTTCATTTTTAGTGCGTGAAATAATTTTCTATTCATTATTAAAGTTTTCAAATTTTTTTGCACACATGAACTCCAAAATTTTCATTTGTTGCGATCTTATATCTTTTTTGTTTACGAGGAAAAATGGGAGTCACAAGTTTGGACCTCAAAAAAAAAAATGTTTGTACATCCAAAATGGGGATGCACAAATGCTGGGAGAGATAATTCCAAAGAGTATCTGTGATTTTTAAGGATAGGCAAAAAAGTGGGTTGTTCGGCTCTAGTAAATATCCAACCACTCGAGAATTCAACTTTTTCTACCCCCCCTAATTTTTGGCCACTTGCATCCTCAACATGCCTGTGGCATGCACACCCACCACACTTAAAGCATGTTGGGATCAGTTACAAGTCCCTTTCCTATAAAATTCCACCAAGCTATTATTCGGGGGTTGTACTAGTGGAATTTCCCAAACACATATTTTGGGGTTCATTTTTAGTGCGTGATATAATTTTCTATTCATTATTATAGTTTTCAAATTTTTTTGCACACATGAACTCTAAAATTTTCATTTTGTTGCGATCTTATACCTTTTTTTGTATACGAGGAGAAATGGGAGTCACAAGTTTGGACTTGAAAAAAAAAAAATTTTGAACATAAAAAAATGGGGATGCACAAATGCTGGGAGAGATAATTCCAAAGAGTATCTGTGATTTTTAAGGATAGGCAAAAAAGTGGGTTGTTTGTCTCTGGTAAATATCCAACCACTCGAGAATTCAACTTTTTCTACCCCCCCTTATTTTTGGTCACTTGCATCCTCAACATGCATGTGGCATGCACACCCACCACACTTAAAGCATGTTGGGATCAGTTACAAGTCCCTTTCACATAAAATTCCACCAAGCTATTATTAGGGGGTTGTACTTGTGGAATTTCCCAAAGATGGATTTTTGGGGTTCATTTTTAGTGCGTGAAATAATTTTCTATTCATTATTATAGTTTTCAAATTTTTTTGCAAACATGATCTCTAAAATTTTCATTTTGTTGCGATCTTATATATTTTTTGTTTACGAGGAAAAATGGGAGTCGCAAGTTTGGACCTGAAAAAAAAAAAAGTTTGTACATCCAAAATGGGGATGCACAAATGCTGGGAGAGATAATTCCAAAGAGTATCTGTGATTTTTAAGGATAGGCAAACACAAGGGTTGTTTGGCTCTGGTAAATATCCAACTACTTGAGAATTCAACTTTTTCTACCCCCCCTAATTTTAGGCCACTTGCATCCTCAACATGCTTGTGGCATGCACACCCACCACACTTCAAGCATGTTGGGATCAGTTACAAGTCCCTTTCACATAAAATTCCACCAAGCGATTATTAGGGGGTTGTACTTGTGGAATTTTCCAAAGATGGATTTTGGGGTTCATTTTTAGTGCGTGAAATAATTTTCTATTCATTATTATAGTTTTCAAATTTTTTTTGCACACATGATCTCTAAAATTTTCATTTTGTTGCGATCTTATATGTTTTTTGTTTACGAGGAAAAATGGGAGTCACAAGTTTGGACCTGAAAAAAAAAAAGTTTGTACATCCAAAATGGGGATGCACAAATGCTGGGAGAGATAATTCCAAAGAGTATCTGTGATTTTTAAGGATAGGCAAACACAAGGGTTGTTTGGCTCTGGTAAATATCCAACCACTTGAGAATTCAACTTTTTCTACCCCCCCTAATTTTTGGCCACTTGCATCCTCAACATGCTTGTGGCATGCACACCCACCACACTTCAAGCATGTTGGGATCAGTTACAAGTCCCTTTCCTATAAAATTCCACCAAGCTATTATTAGGGGGTTGTACTAGTGGAATTTCCCAAACATGGATTTTGGGGTTCATTTTTAGTGCGTGAAATAATTTTCTATTCATTATTAAAGTTTTCAAATTTTTTTGCACACATGAACTCCAAAATTTTCATTTGTTGCGATCTTATATCTTTTTTGTTTACGAGGAAAAATGGGAGTCACAAGTTTGGACCTCAAAAAAAAAAATGTTTGTACATCCAAAATGGGGATGCACAAATGCTGGGAGAGATAATTCCAAAGAGTATCTGCGATTTTTAAAGATAGGCAAAAAAGTGGGTTGTTTGGCTCTGGTAAATATCCAACCACTTGAGAATTCAACTTTTTCTACCCCCCCTTAATTTTTGGCCACTTGCATTGTCAACATGCTTGTGGCATGCACACCCACCACACTTAAAGCATGTTGGGATCAGTTACAAGTCCCTTTCCAATAAAATTCCACCAAACTATTATTAGGGGGTTGTACTAGTGGAATTTCCCAAACATGGATTTTGGGGTTCATTTTTAGTGCGTGAAATAATTTTCTATTCATTATTATAGTTTTAAAATTTTTTTGCACACATGATCTCTAAAATTTTCATTTTGTTGCGATCTTATATCTTTTTTGTTTACGTGGAAAAATGGGAGTCAAAAGTTTGGACCTGAAAAAAAGAAAATTTTGAACATCAAAAAATGGGGATGCACAAATGCTGGGAGAGATAATTCCAAAGAGTATCTGTGATTTTTAAGGATAGGCAAAAAAGTGGGTTGTTTGTCTCTCGTAAATATCCAACCACTCGAGAATTCAACTTTTTCTACCCCCCCTTATTTTTGGTCACTTGCATCCTCAACATGCATGTGGCATGCACACCCACCACACTTAAAGCATGTTGGGATCAGTTACATGTCCCTTTCACATAAAATTCCACCAAGCTATTATTAGGGGGTTGTACTTGTGGAATTTCCCAAAGATGGATTTTGGGGTTCATTTTTAGTGCGTGAAATAATTTTCTATTCATTATTATAGTTTTCAAATTTTTTTGCACACATGATCTCTAAAATTTTCATTTTGTTGCGATCTTATATGTTTTTTGTTTACGAGGAAAAATGGGAGTCGCAAGTTTGGACCTGAAAAAAAAAAAAGTTTGTACATCCAAAATGGGGATGCACAAATGCTGGGAGAGATAATTCCAAAGAGTATCTGTGATTTTTAAGGATAGGCAAACACAAGGGTTGTTTGGCTCTGGTAAATATCCAACTACTTGAGAATTCATCTTTTTCTACCCCCCCTAATTTTTGGCCACTTGCATCCTCAACATGCTTGTGGCATGCACACCCACCACACTTCAAGCATGTTGGGATCAGTTACAAGTCCCTTTCACATAAAATTCCACCAAGCGATTATTAGGGGGTTGTACTTGTGGAATTTCCCAAAGATGGATTTTGGGGTTCATTTTTAGTGCGTGAAATAATTTTCTATTCATTATAATAGTTTTCAAATTTTTTTTGCACACATGATCTCTAAAATTTTCATTTTGTTGCGATCTTATATGTTTTTTGTTTACGAGGAAAAATGGGAGTCACAAGTTTGGACCTGAAAAAAAAAAAAGTTTGTACATCCAAAATGGGGATGCACAAATGCTGGGAGAGATAATTCCAAAGAGTATCTGTGATTTTTAAGGATAGGCAAACACAAGGGTTGTTTGGCTCTGGTAAATATCCAACCACATGAGAATTCAACTTTTTCTACCCCCCCTAATTTTTGGCCACTTGCATCCTCAACGCAATGCACACCCACCACACTTCAAGCATGTTGGGATCAGTTACAAGTCCCTTTCCTATAAAATTCCACCAAGCTATTATTAGGGGGTTGTACTAGTGGAATTTCCCAAACATGGATTTTGGGGTTCATTTTTAGTGCGTGAAATAATTTTCTATTCATTATTAAAGTTTTCAAATTTTTTTGCACACATGAACTCCAAAATTTTCATTTGTTGCGATCTTATATCTTTTTTGTTTACGAGGAAAAATGGGAGTCACAAGTTTGGACCTCAAAAAAAAAAAATGTTTGTACATCCAAAATGGGGATGCACAAATGCTGGGAGAGATAATTCCAAAGAGTATCTGTGATTTTTAAGGATAGGCAAAAAAGTGGGTTGTTCGGCTCTGGTAAATATCCAACCACTCGAGAATTCAACTTTTTCTACCCCCCCTAATTTTTGGCCACTTGCATCCTCAACATGCCTGTGGCATGCACACCCACCACACTTAAAGCATGTTGGGATCAGTTACAAGTCCCTTTCCTATAAAATTCCACCAAGCTATTATTAGGGGGTTGTACTAGTGGAATTTCCCAAACACATATTTTGGGGTTCATTTTTAGTGCGTGATATAATTTTCTATTCATTATTATAGTTTTCAAATTTTTTTGCACACATGAACTCTAAAATTTTCATTTTGTTGCGATCTTATACCTTTTTTTGTATACGAGGAGAAATGGGAGTCACAAGTTTGGACTTGAAAAAAAAAAAATTTGAACATAAAAAAATGGGGATGCACAAATGCTGGGAGAGATAATTCCAAAGAGTATCTGTGATTTTTAAGGATAGGCAAAAAAGTGGGTTGTTCGGCTCTGGTAAATATCCAACCACTCGAGAATTCAACTTTTTCTACCCCCCCTAATTTTTGGCCACTTGCATCCTCAACATGCCTGTGGCATGCACACCCACCACACTTAAAGCATGTTGGGATCAGTTACAAGTCCCTTTCCTATAAAATTCCACCAAGCTATTATTAGGGGGTTGTACTAGTGGAATTTCCCAAACACATATTTTGGGGTTCATTTTTAGTGCGTGATATAATTTTCTATTCATTATTATAGTTTTCAAATTTTTTTGCACACATGAACTCTAAAATTTTCATTTTGTTGCGATCTTATACCTTTTTTTGTATACGAGGAGAAATGGGAGTCACAAGTTTGGACTTGAAAAAAAAAAAATTTGAACATAAAAAAATGGGGATGCACAAATGCTGGGAGAGATAATTCCAAAGAGTATCTGCGATTTTTAAAGATAGGCAAAAAAGTGGGTTGTTTGGCTCTGGTAAATATCCAACCACTTGAGAATTCAACTTTTTCTACCCCCCCTTAATTTTTGGCCACTTGCATTGTCAACATGCTTGTGGCATGCACACCCACCACACTTAAAGCATGTTGGGATCAGTTACAAGTCCCTTTCCAATAAAATTCCACCAAACTATTATTAGGGGGTTGTACTAGTGGAATTTCCCAAACATGGATTTTGGGGTTCATTTTTAGTGCGTGAAATAATTTTCTATTCATTATTATAGTTTTAAAATTTTTTTGCACACATGATCTCTAAAATTTTCATTTTGTTGCGATCTTATATCTTTTTTGTTTACGTGGAAAAATGGGAGTCAAAAGTTTGGACCTGAAAAAAAGAAAATTTTGAACATCAAAAAATGGGGATGCACAAATGCTGGGAGAGATAATTCCAAAGAGTATCTGTGATTTGAAGGATAAGCAAAAAAGTGGGTTGTTCGGCTCTGGTAAATATCCAACCACTCGAGAATTCAACTTTTTCTACCCCCCCTTATTTTTGGTCACTTGCATCCTCAACATGCATGTGGCATGCACACCCACCACACTTAAAGCATGTTGGGATCAGTTACAAGTCCCTTTCACATAAAATTCCACCAAGCTATTATTAGGGGGTTGTACTTGTGGAATTTCCCAAAGATGGATTTTTGGGGTTCATTTTTAGTGCGTGAAATAATTTTCTATTCATTATTATAGTGTTCAAATTTTTTTGCACACATGATCTCTAAAATTTTCATTTTGTTGCGATCTTATATGTTTTTTGTTTACGAGGAAAAATGGGAGTCGCAAGTTTGGACCTGAAAAAAAAAAAAAGTTTGTACATCCAAAATGGGGATGCACAAATGCTGGGAGAGATAATTCCAAAGAGTATCTGTGATTTTTAAGGATAGGCAAAAACGAGGGTTGTTTGGCTCTGGTAAATATCCAACCACTTGAGAATTCAACTTTTTCTACCCCCCCTAATTTTTGGCCACTTGCATCCTCAACATGCTTGTGGCATGCACACCCACCACACTTCAAGCATGTTGGGATCAGTTACAAGTCCCTTTCCTATAAAATTCCACCAAGCTATTATTAGGGGGTTGTACTAGTGGAATTTCCCAAACATGGATTTTGGGGTTCATTTTTAGTGCGTGAAATAATTTTCTATTCATTATTAAAGTTTTCAAATTTTTTTGCACACATGAACTCCAAAATTTTCATTTGTTGCGATCTTATATCTTTTTTGTTTACGAGGAAAAATGGGAGTCACAAGTTTGGACCTCAAAAAAAAAAAAATGTTTGTACATCCAAAATGGGGATGCACAAATGCTGGGAGAGATAATTCCAAAGAGTATCTGTGATTTTTAAGGATAGGCAAAAAAGTGGGTTGTTCGGCTCTGGTAAATATCCAACCACTCGAGAATTCAACTTTTTCTACCCCCCCTAATTTTTGGCCACTTGCATCCTCAACATGCCTGTGGCATGCACACCCACCACACTTAAAGCATGTTGGGATCAGTTACAAGTCCCTTTCCTATAAAATTCCACCAAGCTATTATTAGGGGGTTGTACTAGTGGAATTTCCCAAACACATATTTTGGGGTTCATTTTTAGTGCGTGATATAATTTTCTATTCATTATTATAGTTTTCAAATTTTTTTGCACACATGAACTCTAAAATTTTCATTTTGTTGCGATCTTATACCTTTTTTTGTATACGAGGAGAAATGGGAGTCACAAGTTTGGACTTGAAAAAAAAAAAATTTGAACATAAAAAAATGGGGATGCACAAATGCTGGGAGAGATAATTCCAAAGAGTATCTGCGATTTTTAAGGATAGGCAAAAAAGTGGGTTGTTCGGCTCTGGTAAATATCCAACCACTCGAGAATTCAACTTTTTCTACCCCCCCTAATTTTTGGCCACTTGCATCCTCAACATGCCTGTGGCATGCACACCCACCACACTTAAAGCATGTTGGGATCAGTTACAAGTCCCTTTCCTATAAAATTCCACCAAGCTATTATTAGGGGGTTGTACTAGTGGAATTTCCCAAACACATATTTTGGGGTTCATTTTTAGTGCGTGATATAATTTTCTATTCATTATTATAGTTTTCAAATTTTTTTGCACACATGAACTCTAAAATTTTCATTTTGTTGCGATCTTATCCCTTTTTTTGTATACGAGGAGAAATGGGAGTCACAAGTTTGGACTTGAAAAAAAAAAAATTTGAACATAAAAAAATGCGGATGCACAAATGCTGGGAGAGATAATTCCAAAGAGTATCTGCGATTTTTAAAGATAGGCAAAAAAGTGGGTTGTTTGGCTCTGGTAAATATCCAACCACTTGAGAATTCAACTTTTTCTACCCCCCCTTAATTTTTGGCCACTTGCATTGTCAACATGCTTGTGGCATGCACACCCACCACACTTAAAGCATGTTGGGATCAGTTACAAGTCCCTTTCCAATAAAATTCCACCAAACTATTATTAGGGGGTTGTACTAGTGGAATTTCCCAAACATGGATTTTGGGGTTCATTTTTAGTGCGTGAAATAATTTTCTATTCATTATTATAGTTTTAAAATTTTTTTGCACACATGATCTCTAAAATTTTCATTTTGTTGCGATCTTATATCATTTTTGTTTACGTGGAAAAATGGGAGTCAAAAGTTTGGACCTGAAAAAAAGAAAATTTTGAACATCAAAAAATGGGGATGCACAAATGCTGGGAGAGATAATTCCAAAGAGTATCTGTGATTTTTAAGGATAGGCAAAAAAGTGGGTTGTTCGGCTCTGGTAAATATCCAACCACTCGAGAATTCAACTTTTTCTACCCCCCCTTATTTTTGGTCACTTGCATCCTCAACATGCATGTGGCATGCACACCCACCACACTTAAAGCATGTTGGGATCAGTTACAAGTCCCTTTCACATAAAATTCCACCAAGCTATTATTAGGGGGTTGTACTTGTGGAATTTCCCAAAGATGGATTTTTGGGGTTCATTTTTAGTGCGTGAAATAATTTTCTATTCATTATTATAGTTTTCAAATTTTTTTGCACACATGATCTCTAAAATTTTCATTTTGTTGCGATCTTATATGTTTTTTGTTTACGAGGAAAAATGGGAGTCGCAAGTTTGGACCTGAAAAAAAAAAAAGTTTGTACATCCAAAATGGGGATGCACAAATGCTGGGAGAGATAATTCCAAAGAGTATCTCTGATTTTTAAGGATAGGCAAAAACGAGGGTTGTTTGGCTCTGGTAAATATCCAACCACTTGAGAATTCAACTTTTTCTACCCCCCCTAATTTTTGGCCACTTGCATCCTCAACATGCTTGTGGCATGCACACCCACCACACTTCAAGCATGTTGGGATCAGTTACAAGTCCCTTTCCTATAAAATTCCACCAAGCTATTATTAGGGGGTTGTACTAGTGGAATTTCCCAAACATGGATTTTGGGGATCATTTTTAGTGCGTGAAATAATTTTCTATTCATTATTAAAGTTTTCAAATTTTTTTGCACACATGAACTCCAAAATTTTCATTTGTTGCGATCTTATATCTTTTTTGTTTACGAGGAAAAATGGGAGTCACAAGTTTGGACCTCAAAAAAAAAAAATGTTTGTACATCCAAAATGGGGATGCACAAATGCTGGGAGAGATAATTCCAAAAAGTATCTGTGATTTTTAAGGATAGGCAAAAAAGTGGGTTGTTCGGCTCTGGTAAATATCCAACAACTCGAGAATTCAACTTTTTCTACCCCCCCTAATTTTTGGCCACTTGCATCCTCAACATGCCTGTGGCATGCACACCCACCACACTTAAAGCATGTTGGGATCAGTTACAAATCCCTTTCCTATAAAATTCCACCAAGCTATTATTAGGGGGTTGTACTAGTGGAATTTCCCAAACACATATTTTGGGGTTCATTTTTAGTGCGTTATATAATTTTCTATTCATTATTATAGTTTTCAAATTTTTTTGCACACATGAACTCTAAAATTTTCATTTTGTTGCGATCTTATACCTTTTTTTGTATACGAGGAGAAATGGGAGTCACAAGTTTGGACTTGAAAAAAAAAAAATTTGAACATAAAAAAATGCGGATGCACAAATGCTGGGAGAGATAATTCCAAAGAGTATCTGCGATTTTTAAAGATAGGCAAAAAAGTGGGTTGTTTGGCTCTGGTAAATATCCAACCACTTGAGAATTCAACTTTTTCTACCCCCCCTTAATTTTTGGCCACTTGCATTGTCAACATGCTTGTGGCATGCACACCCACCACACTTAAAGCATGTTGGGATCAGTTACAAGTCCCTTTCCAATAAAATTCCACCAAACTATTATTAGGGGGTTGTACTAGTGGAATTTCCCAAACATGGATTTTGGGGTTCATTTTTAGTGCGTGAAATAATTTTCTATTCATTATTATAGTTTTAAAATTTTTTTGCACACATGATCTCTAAAATTTTCATTTTGTTGCGATCTTATATCATTTTTGTTTACGTGGAAAAATGGGAGTCAAAAGTTTGGACCTGAAAAAAAGAAAATTTTGAACATCAAAAAATGGGGATGCACAAATGCTGGGAGAGATAATTCCAAAGAGTATCTGTGATTTTTAAGGATAGGCAAAAAAGTGGGTTGTTCGGCTCTGGTAAATATCCAACCACTCGAGAATTCAACTTTTTCTACCCCCCCTTATTTTTGGTCACTTGCATCCTCAACATGCATGTGGCATGCACACCCACCACACTTAAAGCATGTTGGGATCAGTTACAAGTCCCTTTCACATAAAATTCCACCAAGCTATTATTAGGGGGTTGTACTTGTGGAATTTCCCAAAGATGGATTTTTGGGGTTCATTTTTAGTGCGTGAAATAATTTTCTATTCATTATTATAGTTTTCAAATTTTTTTGCACACATGATCTCTAAAATTTTCATTTTGTTGCGATCTTATATGTTTTTTGTTTACGAGGAAAAATGGGAGTCGCAAGTTTGGACCTGAAAAAAAAAAAAGTTTGTACATCCAAAATGGGGATGCACAAATGCTGGGAGAGATAATTCCAAAGAGTATCTCTGATTTTTAAGGATAGGCAAAAACGAGGGTTGTTTGGCTCTGGTAAATATCCAACCACTTGAGAATTCAACTTTTTCTACCCCCCCTAATTTTTGGCCACTTGCATCCTCAACATGCTTGTGGCATGCACACCCACCACACTTCAAGCATGTTGGGATCAGTTACAAGTCCCTTTCCTATAAAATTCCACCAAGCTATTATTAGGGGGTTGTACTAGTGGAATTTCCCAAACATGGATTTTGGGGATCATTTTTAGTGCGTGAAATAATTTTCTATTCATTATTAAAGTTTTCAAATTTTTTTGCACACATGAACTCCAAAATTTTCATTTGTTGCGATCTTATATCTTTTTTGTTTACGAGGAAAAATGGGAGTCACAAGTTTGGACCTCAAAAAAAAAAAATGTTTGTACATCCAAAATGGGGATGCACAAATGCTGGGAGAGATAATTCCAAAAAGTATCTGTGATTTTTAAGGATAGGCAAAAAAGTGGGTTGTTCGGCTCTGGTAAATATCCAACAACTCGAGAATTCAACTTTTTCTACCCCCCCTAATTTTTGGCCACTTGCATCCTCAACATGCCTGTGGCATGCACACCCACCACACTTAAAGCATGTTGGGATCAGTTACAAATCCCTTTCCTATAAAATTCCACCAAGCTATTATTAGGGGGTTGTACTAGTGGAATTTCCCAAACACATATTTTGGGGTTCATTTTTAGTGCGTTATATAATTTTCTATTCATTATTATAGTTTTCAAATTTTTTTGCACACATGAACTCTAAAATTTTCATTTTGTTGCGATCTTATACCTTTTTTTGTATACGAGGAGAAATGGGAGTCACAAGTTTGGACTTGAAAAAAAAAAAAATTTGAACATAAAAAAATGGGGATGCACAAATGCTGGGAGAGATAATTCCAAAGATTATCTGCGATTTTTAAGGATAGGCAAAAAAGTGGGTTGTTCGGCTCTGGTAAATATCCAACCACTCGAGAATTCAACTTTTTCTACCCCCCCTAATTTTTGGCCACTTGCATCCTCAACATGCCGGTGGCATGCACACCCACCACACTTAAAGCATGTTGGGATCAGTTACAAGTCCCTTTCCTATAAAATTCCACCAAGCTATTATTAGGGGGTTGTACTAGTGGAATTTCCCAAACACATATTTTGGGGTTCATTTTTAGTGCGTGATATAATTTTCTATTCATTATTATAGTTTTCAAATTTTTTTGCACACATGAACTCTAAAATTTTCATTTTGTTGCGATCTTATACCTTTTTTTGTATACGAGGAGAAATGGGAGTCACAAGTTTGGACTTGAAAAAAAAAAAATTTGAACATAAAAAAATGGGGATGCACAAATGCTGGGAGAGATAATTCCAAAGAGTATCTGCGATTTTTAAAGATAGGCAAAAAAGTGGGTTGTTTGGCTCTGGTAAATATCCAACCACTTGAGAATTCAACTTTTTCTACCCCCCCCTTAATTTTTGGCCACTTGCATTGTCAACATGCTTGTGGCATGCACACCCACCACACTTAAAGCATGTTGGGATCAGTTATAAGTCCCTTTCCAATAAAATTCCACCAAACTATTATTAGGGGGTTGTACTAGTGGAATTTCCCAAACATGGATTTTGGGGTTCATTTTTAGTGCGTGAAATAATTTTCTATTCATTATTATAGTTTTAAAATTTTTTTGCACACATGATCTCTAAAATTTTCATTTTGTTGCGATCTTATATCTTTTTTGTTTACGTGGAAAAATGGGAGTCAAAAGTTTGGACCTGAAAAAAAGAAAATTTTGAACATCAAAAAATGGGGATGCACAAATGCTGGGAGAGATAATTCCAAAGAGTATCTGTGATTTTTAAGGATAGGCAAAAAAGTGGGTTGTTCGGCTCTGGTAAATATCCAACCACTCGAGAATTCAACTTTTTCTACCCCCCCTTATTTTTGGTGACTTGCATCCTCAACATGCATGTGGCATGCACACCCACCACACTTAAAGCATGTTGGGATCAGTTACAAGTCCCTTTCACATAAAATTCCACCAAGCTATTATTAGGGGGTTGTACTTGTGGAATTTCCCAAAGATGGATTTTTGGGGTTCATTTTTAGTGCGTGAAATAATTTTCTATTCATTATTATAGTTTTCAAATTTTTTTGCACACATGATCTCTAAAATTTTCATTTTGTTGCGATCTTATATGTTTTTTGTTTACGAGGAAAAATGGGAGTCGCAAGTTTGGACCTGAAAAAAAAAAAAGTTTGTACATCCAAAATGGGGATGCACAAATGCTGGGAGAGATAATTCCAAAGAGTATCTGTGATTTTTAAGGATAGGCAAAAACGAGGGTTGTTTGGCTCTGGTAAATATCCAACCACTTGAGAATTCAACTTTTTCTACCCCCCCTAATTTTTGGCCACTTGCATCCTCAACATGCTTGTGGCATGCACACCCACCACACTTCAAGCATGCTGGGATCAGTTACAAGTCCCTTTCCTATAAAATTCCACCAAGCTATTATTAGGGGGTTGTACTAGTGGAATTTCCCAAACATGGATTTTGGGGTTCATTTTTAGTGCGTGAAATAATTTTCTATTCATTATTAAAGTTTTCAAATTTTTTTGCACACATGAACTCCAAAATTTTCATTTGTTGCGATCTTATATCTTTTTTGTTTACGAGGAAAAATGGGAGTCACAAGTTTGGACCTCAAAAAAAAAAAATGTTTGTACATCCAAAATGGGGATGCACAAATGCTGGGAGAGATAATTCCAAAGAGTATCTGTGATTTTTAAGGATAGGCAAAAAAGTGGGTTGTTCGGCTCTGGTAAATATCCAACCACTCGAGAATTCAACTTTTTCTACCCCCCCTAATTTTTGGCCACTTGCATCCTCAACATGCATGTGGCATGCACACCCACCACACTTAAAGCATGTTGGGATCAGTTACAAGTCCCTTTCCTATAAAATTCCACCAAGCTATTATTAGGGGGTTGTACTAGTGGAATTTCCCAAACACATATTTTGGGGTTCATTTTTAGTGCGTGATATAATTTTCTATTCATTATTATAGTTTTCAAATTTTTTTGCACACATGAACTCTAAAATTTTCATTTTGTTGCGATCTTATACCTTTTTTTGTATACGAGGAGAAATGGGAGTCACAAGTTTGGACTTGAAAAAAAAAAAATTTGAACATAAAAAAATGGGGATGCACAAATGCTGGGAGAGATAATTCCAAAGAGTATCTGTGATTTTTAAGGATAGGCAAAAAAGTGGGTTGTTCGGCTCTGGTTAATATCCAACCACTCGAGAATTCAACTTTTTCTACCCCCCCTAATTTTTGGCCACTTGCATCCTCAACATGCCGGTGGCATGCACACCCACCACACTTAAAGCATGTTGGGATCAGTTACAAGTCCCTTTCCTATAAAATTCCACCAAGCTATTATTAGGGGGTTGTACTAGTGGAATTTCCCAAACACATATTTTGGGGTTCATTTTTAGTGCGTGATATAATTTTCTATTCATTATTATAGTTTTCAAATTTTTTTGCACACATGAACTCTAAAATTTTCATTTTGTTGCGATCTTATACCTTTTTTTGTATACGAGGAGAAATGGGAGTCACAAGTTTGGACTTGAAAAAAAAAAAATTTGAACATAAAAAAATGGGGATGCACAAATGCTGGGAGAGATAATTCCAAAGAGTATCTGCGATTTTTAAAGATAGGCAAAAAAGTGGGTTGTTTGGCTCTGGTAAATATCCAACCACTTGAGAATTCAACTTTTTCTACCCCCCCTTAATTTTTGGCCACTTGCATTGTCAACATGCTTGTGACATGCACACCCACCACACTTAAAGCATGTTGGGATCAGTTACAAGTCCCTTTCCAATAAAATTCCACCAAACTATTATTAGGGGGTTGTACTAGTGGAATTTCCCAAACATGGATTTTGGGGTTCATTTTTAGTGCGTGAAATAATTTTCTATTCATTATTATAGTTTTAAAATTTTTTTGCACACATGATCTCTAAAATTTTCATTTTGTTGCGATCTTATATCTTTTTTGTTTACGTGGAAAAATGGGAGTCAAAAGTTTGGACCTGAAAAAAAGAAAATTTTGAACATCAAAAAATGGGGATGCACAAATGCTGGGAGAGATAATTCCAAAGAGTATCTGTGATTTTTAAGGATAGGCAAAAAAGTGGGTTGTTCGGCTCTGGTAAATATCCAACCACTCGAGAATTCAACTTTTTCTACCCCCCCTTATTTTTGGTCACTTGCATCCTCAACATGCATGTGGCATGCACACCCACCACACTTAAAGCATGTTGGGATCAGTTACAAGTCCCTTTCACATAAAATTCCACCAAGCTATTATTAGGGGGTTGTACTTGTGGAATTTCCCAAAGATGGATTTTTGGGGTTCATTTTTAGTGCGTGAAATAATTTTCTATTCATTATTATAGTTTTCAAATTTTTTTGCACACATGATCTCTAAAATTTTCATTTTGTTGCGATCTTATATGTTTTTTGTTTACGAGGAAAAATGGGAGTCGCAAGTTTGGACCTGAAAAAAAAAAAAGTTTGTACATCCAAAATGGGGATGCACAAATGCTGGGAGAGATAATTCTAAAGAGTATCTGTGATTTTTAAGGATAGGCAAAAACGAGGGTTGTTTGGCTCTGGTAAATATCCAACCACTTGAGAATTCAACTTTTTCTACCCCCCCTAATTTTTGGCCACTTGCATCCTCAACATGCTTGTGGCATGCACACCCACCACACTTCAAGCATGTAGGGATCAGTTACAAGTCCCTTTCCTATAAAATTCCACCAAGCTATTATTAGGTGGTTGTACTAGTGGAATTTCCCAAACATGGATTTTGGGGTTCATTTTTAGTGCGTGAAATAATTTTCTATTCATTATTAAAGTTTTCAAATTTTTTTGCACACATGAACTCCAAAATTTTCATTTGTTGCGATCTTATATCTTTTTTGTTTACGAGGAAAAATGGGAGTCACAAGTTTGGACCTCAAAAAAAAAAAATGTTTGTACATCCAAAATGGGGATGCACAAATGCTGGGAGAGATAATTCCAAAGAGTATCTGTGATTTTTAGGGATAGGCAAAAAAGTGGGTTGTTCGGCTCTGGTAAATATCCAACCACTCGAGAATTCAACTTTTTCTACCCCCCCTAATTTTTGGCCACTTGCATCCTCAACATGCCTGTGGCATGCACACCCACCACACTTAAAGCATGTTGGGATCAGTTACAAGTCCCTTTCCTATAAAATTCCACCAAGCTATTATTAGGGGGTTGTACTAGTGGAATGTCCCAAACACATATTTTGGGGTTCATTTTTAGTGCGTGATATAATTTTCTATACATTATTATAGTTTTCAAATTTTTTTGCACACATGAACTCTAAAATTTTCATTTTGTTGCGATCTTATACCTTTTTTTGTATACGAGGAGAAATGGGAGTCACAAGTTTGGACTTGAAAAAAAAAAAATTTGAACATAAAAAAATGGGGATGCACAAATGCTGGGAGAGATAATTCCAAAGAGTATCTGTGATTTTTAAGGATAGGCAAAAAAGTGGGTTGTTCGGCTCTGGTAAATATCCAACCACTCGAGAATTCAACTTTTTCTACCCCCCCTAATTTTTGGCCACTTGCATCCTCAACATGCCTGTGGCATGCACACCCACCACACTTAAAGCATGTTGGGATCAGTTACAAGTCCCTTTCCTATAAAATTCCACCAAGCTATTATTAGGGGGTTGTACTAGTGGAATTTCCCAAACACATATTTTGGGGTTCATTTTTAGTGCGTGATATAATTTTCTATTCATTATTATAGTTTTCAAATTTTTTTGCACACATGAACTCTAAAATTTTCATTTTGTTGCGTTTTTATACCTTTTTTTGTATACGAGGAGAAATGGGAGTCACAAGTTTGGACTTGAAAAAAAAAAAAATTTGAACATAAAAAAATGGGGATGCACAAATGCTGGGAGAGATAATTCCAAAGAGTATCTGCGATTTTTAAAGATAGGCAAAAAAGTGGGTTGTTTGGCTCTGGTAAATATCCAACCACTTGAGAATTCAACTTTTTCTACCCCCCCTTAATTTTTGGCCACTTGCATTGTCAACATGCTTGTGGCATGCACACCCACCACACTTAAAGCATGTTGGGATCAGTTACAAGTCCCTTTCCAATAAAATTCCACCAAACTATTATTAGGGGGTTGTACTAGTGGAATTTCCCAAACATGGATTTTGGGGTTCATTTTTAGTGCGTGAAATAATTTTCTATTCATTATTATAGTTTTAAAATTTTTTTGCACACATGATCTCTAAAATTTTCATTTTGTTGCGATCTTATATCTTTTTTGTTTACGTGGAAAAATGGGAGTCAAAAGTTTGGACCTGAAAAAAAGAAAATTTTGAACATCAAAAAATGGGGATGCACAAATGCTGGGAGAGATAATTCCAAAGAGTATCTGTGATTTTTAAGGATAGGCAAAAAAGTGGGTTGTTCGGCTCTGGTAAATATCCAACCACTCGAGAATTCAACTTTTTCTACCCCCCCTTATTTTTGGTCACTTGCATCCTCAACATGCATGTGGCATGCACACCCACCACACTTAAAGCATGTTGGGATCAGTTACAAGTCCCTTTCACATAAAATTCCACCAAGCTATTATTAGGGGGTTGTACTTGTGGAATTTCCCAAAGATGGATTTTTGGGGTTCATTTTTAGTGCGTGAAATAATTTTCTATTCAGTATTATAGTTTTCAAATTTTTTTGCACACATGATCTCTAAAATTTTCATTTTGTTGCGATCTTATATGTTTTTTGTTTACGAGGAAAAATGGGAGTCGCAAGTTTGGACCTGAAAAAAAAAAAAGTTTGTACATCCAAAATGGGGATGCACAAATGCTGGGAGAGATAATTCCAAAGAGTATCTGTGATTTTTAAGGATAGGCAAAAACGAGGGTTGTTTGGCTCTGGTAAATATCCAACCACTTGAGAATTCATCTTTTTCTACCCCCCCTAATTTTTGGCCACTTGCATCCTCAACATGCTTGTGGCATGCACACCCACCACACTTCAAGCATGTTGGGATCAGTTACAAGTCCCTTTCCTATAAAATTCCACCAAGCTATTATTAGGTGGTTGTACTAGTGGAATTTCCCAAACATGGATTTTGGGGTTCATTTTTAGTGCGTGAAATAATTTTCTATTCATTATTAAAGTTTTCAAATTTTTTTGCACACATGAACTCCAAAATTTTCATTTGTTGCGATCTTATATCTTTTTTGTTTACGAGGAAAAATGGGAGTCACAAGTTTGGACCTCAAAAAAAAAAATGTTTGTACATCCAAAATGGGGATGCACAAATGCTGGGAGAGATAATTCCAAAGAGTATCTGTGATTTTTAAGGATAGGCAAAAAAGTGGGTTGTTCGGCTCTGGTAAATATCCAACCACTCGAGAATTCAACTTTTTCTACCCCCCCTAATTTTTGGCCACTTGCATCCTCAACATGCCGGTGGCATGCACACCCACCACACTTAAAGCATGTTGGGATCAGTTACAAGTCCCTTTCCTATAAAATTCCACCAAGCTATTATTAGGGGGTTGTACTAGTGGAATTTCCCAAACACATATTTTGGGGTTCATTTTTAGTGCGTGATATAATTTTCTATTCATTATTATAGTTTTCAAATTTTTTTGCACACATGAACTCTAAAATTTTCATTTTGTTGCGATCTTATACCTTTTTTTGTATACGAGGAGAAATGGGAGTCACAAGTTTGGACTTGAAAAAAAAAAAATTTGAACATAAAAAAATGGGGATGCACAAATGCTGGGAGAGATAATTCCAAAGAGTATCTGCGATTTTTAAAGATAGGCAAAAAAGTGGGTTGTTTGGCTCTGGTAAATATCCAACCACTTGAGAATTCAACTTTTTCTACCCCCCCTTAATTTTTGGCCACTTGCATTGTCAACATGCTTGTGACATGCACACCCACCACACTTAAAGCATGTTGGGATCAGTTACAAGTCCCTTTCCAATAAAATTCCACCAAACTATTATTAGGGGGTTGTACTAGTGGAATTTCCCAAACATGGATTTTGGGGTTCATTTTTAGTGCGTGAAATAATTTTCTATTCATTATTATAGTTTTAAAATTTTTTTGCACACATGATCTCTAAAATTTTCATTTTGTTGCGATCTTATATCTTTTTTGTTTACGTGGAAAAATGGGAGTCAAAAGTTTGGACCTGAAAAAAAGAAAATTTTGAACATCAAAAAATGGGGATGCACAAATGCTGGGAGAGATAATTCCAAAGAGTATCTGTGATTTTTAAGGATAGGCAAAAAAGTGGGTTGTTCGGCTCTGGTAAATATCCAACCACTCGAGAATTCAACTTTTTCTACCCCCCCTTATTTTTGGTCACTTGCATCCTCAACATGCATGTGGCATGCACACCCACCACACTTAAAGCATGTTGGGATCAGTTACAAGTCCCTTTCACATAAAATTCCACCAAGCTATTATTAGGGGGTTGTACTTGTGGAATTTCCCAAAGATGGATTTTTGGGGTTCATTTTTAGTGCGTGAAATAATTTTCTATTCATTATTATAGTTTTCAAATTTTTTTGCACACATGATCTCTAAAATTTTCATTTTGTTGCGATCTTATATGTTTTTTGTTTACGAGGAAAAATGGGAGTCGCAAGTTTGGACCTGAAAAAAAAAAAAGTTTGTACATCCAAAATGGGGATGCACAAATGCTGGGAGAGATAATTCCAAATAGTATCTGTGATTTTTAAGGATAGGCAAAAACGAGGGTTGTTTGGCTCTGGTAAATATCCAACCACTTGAGAATTCAACTTTTTCTACCCCCCCTAATTTTTGGCCACTTGCATCCTCAACATGCTTGTGGCATGCACACCCACCACACTTCAAGCATGTTGGGATCAGTTACAAGTCCCTTTCCTATAAAATTCCACCAAGCTATTATTAGGGGGTTGTACTAGTGGAATTTCCCAAACATGGATTTTGGGGTTCATTTTTAGTGCGTGAAATAATTTTCTATTCATTATTAAAGTTTTCAAATTTTTTTGCACACATGAACTCCAAAATTTTCATTTGTTGCGATCTTATATCTTTTTTGTTTACGAGGAAAAATGGGAGTCACAAGTTTGGACCTCAAAAAAAAAAAATGTTTGTACATCCAAAATGGGGATGCACAAATGCTGGGAGAGATAATTCCAAAGAGTATCTGTGATTTTTAAGGATAGGCAAAAAAGTGGGTTGTTCGGCTCTGGTAAATATCCAACCACTCGAGAATTCAACTTTTTCTACCCCCCCTAATTTTTGGCCACTTGCATCCTCAACATGCCTGTGGCATGCACACCCACCACACTTAAAGCATGTTGGGATCAGTTACAAGTCCCTTTCCTATAAAATTCCACCAAGCTATTATTAGGGGGTTGTACTAGTGGAATTTGCCAAACACATATTTTGGGGTTCATTTTTAGTGCGTGATATAATTTTCTATTCATTATTATAGTTTTCAAATTTTTTTGCACACATGAACTCTAAAATTTTCATTTTGTTGCGATCTTATACCTTTTTTTGTATACGAGGAGAAATGGGAGTCACAAGTTTGGATTTGAAAAAAAAAAAATTTGAACATAAAAAAATGGGGATGCACAAATGCTGGGAGAGATAATTCCAAAGAGTATCTGCGATTTTTAAGGATAGGCAAAAAAGTGGGTTGTTCGGCTCTGGTAAATATCCAACCACTCGAGAATTCAACTTTTTCTACCCCCCCTAATTTTTGGCCACTTGCATCCTCAACATGCCTGTGGCATGCACACCCACCACACTTAAAGCATGTTGGGATCAGTTACAAGTCCCTTTCCTATAAAATTCCACCAAGCTATTATTAGGGGGTTGTACTAGTGGAATTTCCCAAACACATATTTTGGGGTTCATTTTTAGTGCGTGATATAATTTTCTATTCATTATTATAGTTTTCAAATTTTTTTGCACACATGAACTCTAAAATTTTCATTTTGTTGCGATCTTATACCTTTTTTTGTATACGAGGAGAAATGGGAGTCACAAGTTTGGACTTGAAAAAAAAAAAATTTGAACATAAAAAAATGGGGATGCACAAATGCTGGGAGAGATAATTCCAAAGAGTATCTGCGATTTTTAAAGATACGCAAAAAAGTGGGTTGTTTGGCTCTGGTAAATATCCAACCACTTGAGAATTCAACTTTTTCTACCCCCCCTTAATTTTTGGCCACTTGCATTGTCAACATGCTTGTGACATGCACACCCACCACACTTAAAGCATGTTGGGATCAGTTACAAGTCCCTTTCCAATAAAATTCCACCAAACTATTATTAGGGGGTTGTACTAGTGGAATTTCCCAAACATGGATTTTGGGGTTCATTTTTAGTGCGTGAAATAATTTTCTATTCATTATTATAGTTTTAAAATTTTTTTGCACACATGATCTCTAAAATTTTCATTTTGTTGCGATCTTATATCTTTTTTGTTTACGTGGAAAAATGGGAGTCAAAAGTTTGGACCTGAAAAAAAGAAAATTTTGAACATCAAAAAATGGGGATGCACAAATGCTGGGAGAGATAATTCCAAAGAGTATCTGTGATTTTTAAGGATAGGCAAAAAAGTGGGTTGTTCGGCTCTGGTAAATATCCAACCACTCGAGAATTCAACTTTTTCTACCCCCCCTTATTTTTGGTCACTTGCATCCTCAACATGCATGTGGCATGCACACCCACCACACTTAAAGCATGTTGGGATCAGTTACAAGTCCCTTTCACATAAAATTCCACCAAGCTATTATTAGGGGGTTGTACTTGTGGAATTTCCCAAAGATGGATTTTTGGGGTTCATTTTTAGTGCGTGAAATAATTTTCTATTCATTATTATAGTTTTCAAATTTTTTTGCACACATGATCTCTAAAATTTTCATTTTGTTGCGATCTTATATGTTTTTTGTTTACGAGGAAAAATGGGAGTCGCAAGTTTGGACCTGAAAAAAAAAAAAGTTTGTACATCCAAAATGGGGATGCACAAATGCTGGGAGAGATAATTCCAAATAGTATCTGTGATTTTTAAGGATAGGCAAAAACGAGGGTTGTTTGGCTCTGGTAAATATCCAACCACTTGAGAATTCAACTTTTTCTACCCCCCCTAATTTTTGGCCACTTGCATCCTCAACATGCTTGTGGCATGCACACCCACCACACTTCAAGCATGTTGGGATCAGTTACAAGTCCCTTTCCTATAAAATTCCACCAAGCTATTATTAGGGGGTTGTACTAGTGGAATTTCCCAAACATGGATTTTGGGGTTCATTTTTAGTGCGTGAAATAATTTTCTATTCATTATTAAAGTTTTCAAATTTTTTTGCACACATGAACTCCAAAATTTTCATTTGTTGCGATCTTATATCTTTTTTGTTTACGAGGAAAAATGGGAGTCACAAGTTTGGACCTCAAAAAAAAAAAATGTTTGTACATCCAAAATGGGGATGCACAAATGCTGGGAGAGATAATTCCAAAGAGTATCTGTGATTTTTAAGGATAGGCAAAAAAGTGGGTTGTTCGGCTCTGGTAAATATCCAACCACTCGAGAATTCAACTTTTTCTACCCCCCCTAATTTTTGGCCACTTGCATCCTCAACATGCCTGTGGCATGCACACCCACCACACTTAAAGCATGTTGGGATCAGTTACAAGTCCCTTTCCTATAAAATTCCACCAAGCTATTATTAGGGGGTTGTACTAGTGGAATTTGCCAAACACATATTTTGGGGTTCATTTTTAGTGCGTGATATAATTTTCTATTCATTATTATAGTTTTCAAATTTTTTTGCACACATGAACTCTAAAATTTTCATTTTGTTGCGATCTTATACCTTTTTTTGTATACGAGGAGAAATGGGAGTCACAAGTTTGGATTTGAAAAAAAAAAAATTTGAACATAAAAAAATGGGGATGCACAAATGCTGGGAGAGATAATTCCAAAGAGTATCTGCGATTTTTAAGGATAGGCAAAAAAGTGGGTTGTTCGGCTCTGGTAAATATCCAACCACTCGAGAATTCAACTTTTTCTACCCCCCCTAATTTTTGGCCACTTGCATCCTCAACATGCCTGTGGCATGCACACCCACCACACTTAAAGCATGTTGGGATCAGTTACAAGTCCCTTTCCTATAAAATTCCACCAAGCTATTATTAGGGGGTTGTACTAGTGGAATTTCCCAAACACATATTTTGGGGTTCATTTTTAGTGCGTGATATAATTTTCTATTCATTATTATAGTTTTCAAATTTTTTTGCACACATGAACTCTAAAATTTTCATTTTGTTGCGATCTTATACCTTTTTTTGTATACGAGGAGAAATGGGAGTCACAAGTTTGGACTTGAAAAAAAAAAAATTTGAACATAAAAAAATGGGGATGCACAAATGCTGGGAGAGATAATTCCAAAGAGTATCTGCGATTTTTAAAGATACGCAAAAAAGTGGGTTGTTTGGCTCTGGTAAATATCCAACCACTTGAGAATTCAACTTTTTCTACCCCCCCTTAATTTTTGGCCACTTGCATTGTCAACATGCTTGTGGCATGCACACCCACCACACTTAAAGCATGTTGGGATCAGTTACAAGTCCCTTTCCAATAAAATTCCACCAAACTATTATTAGGGGGTTGTACTAGTGGAATTTCCCAAACATGGATTTTGGGGTTCATTTTTAGTGCGTGAAATAATTTTCTATTCATTATTATAGTTTTAAAATTTTTTTGCACACATGATCTCTAAAATTTTCATTTTGTTGCGATCTTATATCTTTTTTGTTTACGTGGAAAAATGGGAGTCAAAAGTTTGGACCTGAAAAAAAGAAAATTTTGAACATCAAAAAATGGGGATGCACAAATGCTGGGAGAGATAATTCCAAAGAGTATCTGTGATTTTTAAGGATAGGCAAAAAAGTGGGTTGTTCGGCTCTGGTAAATATCCAACCACTCGAGAATTCAACTTTTTCTACCCCCCCTTATTTTTGGTCACTTGCATCCTCAACATGCATGTGGCATGCACACCCACCACACTTAAAGCATGTTGGGATCAGTTACAAGTCCCTTTCACATAAAATTCCACCAAGCTATTATTAGGGGGTTGTACTTGTGGAATTTCCCAAAGATGGATTTTTGGGGTTCATTTTTAGTGCGTGAAATAATTTTCTATTCATTATTATAGTTTTCAAATTTTTTTGCACACATGATCTCTAAAATTTTCATTTTGTTGCGATCTTATATGTTTTTTGTTTACGAGGAAAAATGGGAGTCGCAAGTTTGGACCTGAAAAAAAAAAAAGTTTGTACATCCAAAATGGGGATGCACAAATGCTGGGAGAGATAATTCCAAAGAGTATCTGTGATTTTTAAGGATAGGCAAAAACGAGGGTTGTTTGGCTCTGGTAAATATCCAACCACTTGAGAATTCAACTTTTTCTACCCCCCCTAATTTTTGGCCACTTGCATCCTCAACATGCTTGTGGCATGCACACCCACCACACTTCAAGCATGCTGGGATCAGTTACAAGTCCCTTTCCTATAAAATTCCACCAAGCTATTATTAGGGGGTTGTACTAGTGGAATTTCCCAAACATGGATTTTGGGGTTCATTTTTAGTGCGTGAAATAATTTTCTATTCATTATTAAAGTTTTCAAATTTTTTTGCACACATGAACTCCAAAATTTTCATTTGTTGCGATCTTATATCTTTTTTGTTTACGAGGAAAAATGGGAGTCACAAGTTTGGACCTCAAAAAAAAAAAATGTTTGTACATCCAAAATGGGGATGCACAAATGCTGGGAGAGATAATTCCAAAGAGTATCTGTGATTTTTAAGGATAGGCAAAAAAGTGGGTTGTTCGGCTCTGGTAAATATCCAACCACTCGAGAATTCAACTTTTTCTACCCCCCCTAATTTTTGGCCACTTGCATCCTCAACATGCCTGTGGCATGCACACCCACCACACTTAAAGCATGTTGGGATCACTTACAAGTCCCTTTCCTATAAAATTCCACCAAGCTATTATTAGGGGGTTGTACTAGTGGAATTTCCCAAACACATATTTTGGGGTTCATTTTTAGTGCGTGATATAATTTTCTATTCATTATTATAGTTTTCAAATTTTTTTGCACACATGAACTCTAAAATTTTCATTTTGTTGCGATCTTATACCTTTTTTTGTATACGAGGAGAAATGGGAGTCACAAGTTTGGACTTGAAAAAAAAAAATTTGAACATAAGAAAATGGGGATGCACAAATGCTGGGAGAGATAATTCCAAAGAGTATCTGTGATTTTTAAGGATAGGCAAAAAATTGGGTTGTTCGGCTCTGGTAAATATCCAACCACTCGAGAATTCAACTTTTTCTACCCCCCCTAATTTTTGGCCACTTGCATCCTCAACATGCCGGTGGCATGCACACCCACCACACTTAAAGCATGTTGGGATCAGTTACAAGTCCCTTTCCTATAAAATTCCACCAAGCTATTATTAGGGGGTTGTACTAGTGGAATTTCCCAAACACATATTTTGGGGTTCATTTTTAGTGCGTGATATAATTTTCTATTCATTATTATAGTTTTCAAATTTTTTTGCACACATGAACTCTAAAATTTTCATTTTGTTGCGATCTTATACCTTTTTTTGTATACGAGGAGAAATGGGAGTCACAAGTTTGGACTTGAAAAAAAAAAAATTTGAACATAAAAAAATGGGGATGCACAAATGCTGGGAGAGATAATTCCAAAGAGTATCTGCGATTTTTAAAGATAGGCAAAAAAGTGGGTTGTTTGGCTCTGGTAAATATCCAACCACTTGAGAATTCAACTTTTTCTACCCCCCCTTAATTTTTGGCCACTTGCATTGTCAACATGCTTGTGACATGCACACCCACCACACTTAAAGCATGTTGGGATCAGTTACAAGTCCCTTTCCAATAAAATTCCACCAAACTATTATTAGGGGGTTGTACTAGTGGAATTTCCCAAACATGGATTTTGGGGTTCATTTTTAGTGCGTGAAATAATTTCTATTCATTATTATAGTTTTAAAATTTTTTTGCACACATGATCTCTAAAATTTTCATTTTGTTGCGATCTTATATCTTTTTTGTTTACGTGGAAAAATGGGAGTCAAAAGTTTGGACCTGAAAAAAAGAAAATTTTGAACATCAAAAAATGGGGATGCACAAATGCTGGGAGAGATAATTCCAAAGAGTATCTGTGATTTTTAAGGATAGGCAAAAAAGTGGGTTGTTTGTCTCTGGTAAATATCCAACCACTCGAGAATTCAACTTTTTCTACCCCCCCTTATTTTTGGTCACTTGCATCCTCAACATGCATGTGGCATGCACACCCACCACACTTAAAGCATATTGGGATCAGTTACAAGTCCCTTTCACATAAAATTCCACTAAGCTATTATTAGGGGGTTGTACTTGTGGAATTTCCCAAAGATGGATTTTTGGGGTTCATTTTTAGTGCGTGAAATAATTTTCTATTCATTATTATAGTTTTCAAATTTTTTTGCATACATGATCTCTAAAATTTTCATTTTGTTGCGATCTTATATGTTTTTTGTTTACGAGGAAAAATGGGAGTCGCAAGTTTGGACCTGAAAAAAAAAAAAGTTTGTACATCCAAAATGGGGATGCACAAATGCTGGGAGAGATAATTCCAAAGAGTATCTGTGATTTTTAAGGATAGGCAAAAACGAGGGTTGTTTGGCTCTGGTAAATATCCAACCACTTGAGAATTCAACTTTTTCTACCCCCCCTAATTTTTGGCCACTTGCATCCTCAACATGCTTGTGGCATGCACACCCACCACACTTCAAGCATGTTGGGATCAGTTACAAGTCCCTTTCCTATAAAATTCCACCAAGCTATTATTAGGGGGTTGTACTAGTGGAATTTCCCAAACATGGATTTTGGGGTTCATTTTTAGTGCGTGAAATAATTTTCTATTCATTATTAAAGTTTTCAAATTTTTTTGCACACATGAACTCCAAAATTTTCATTTGTTGCGATCTTATATCTTTTTTGTTTACGAGGAAAAATGGGAGTCACAAGTTTGGACCTCAAAAAAAAAAAATGTTTGTACATCCAAAATGGGGATGCACAAATGCTGGGAGAGATAATTCCAAAGAGTATCTGTGATTTTTAAGGATAGGCAAAAAAGTGGGTTGTTCGGCTCTGGTAAATATCCAACCACTCGAGAATTCAACTTTTTCTACCCCCCCTAATTTTTGGCCACTTGCATCCTCAACATGCCTGTGGCATGCACACCCACCACACTTAAAGCATGTTGGGATCAGTTACAAGTCCCTTTCCTATAAAATTCCACCAAGCTATTATTAGGGGGTTGTACTAGTGGAATTTCCCAAACACATATTTTGGGGTTCATTTTTAGTGCGTGACATAATTTTCTATTCATTATTATAGTTTTCAAATTTTTTTGCACACATGAACTCTAAAATTTTCATTTTGTTGCGATCTTATACCTTTTTTTGTGTACGAGGAGAAATGGGAGTCACAAGTTTGGACTTGAAAAAAAAAAATTTGAACATAAAAAAATGGGGATGCACAAATGCTGGGAGAGATAATTCCAAAGAGTATCTGCGATTTTTAAAGATAGGCAAAAAAGTGGTTGTTTGGCTCTGGTAAATATCCAACCACTTGAGAATTCAACTTTTTCTACCCCCCCTTAATTTTTGGCCACTTGCATTGTCAACATGCTTGTGGCATGCACACCCACCACACTTAAAGCATGTTGGGATCAGTTACAAGTCCCTTTCCAATAAAATTCCACCAAACTATTATTAGGGGGTTGTACTAGTGGAATTTCCCAAACATGGATTTTGGGGTTCATTTTTAGTGCGTGAAATAATTTTCTATTCATTATTATAGTTTTAAAATTTTTTTGCACACATGATCTCTAAAATTTTCATTTTGTTGCGATCTTATATCTTTTTTGTTTACGTGGAAAAATGGGAGTCAAAAGTTTGGACCTCAAAAAAAGACAATTTTGAACATCAAAAAATCGGGATGCACAAATGCTGGGAGAGATAATTCCAAAGAGTATCTGTGATTTTTAAGGATAGGCAAAAAAAGTGGGTTGTTTGGCTCTGGTAAATATCCAACCACTTGAGAATTCAACTTTTTCTACCCCCCCTTAATTTTTGGCCACTTGCATCCTCAACATGCTTGTGGCATGCACACCCACCACACTTAAAGCATGTTAGGATCAGTTACAAGTCCCTTTCCTATAAAATTCCACCAAGCTATTATTAGGGGTTGTACTAGTGGAATTTCCCAAACATGGATTTGGGGGTTCATTTTTAGTGCGTGATATAATTTTCTATTTATTATTATAGTTTTCAATTTTTTTTGCACACATCAACTCTAAAATTTTCATTTTGTTGCGATCTTATATCTTTTTTTGTTTACGAGGAAAAATGGGAGTCACAAATTGGGCCTGAAAAAAAAAAAATTTTGAACATCAAAAAATGGGGATGCACAAATGCTGGGAGGGATAATTCCAAAGAGTATCTGCGATTTTTAAAGATAGGCAAAAAAGTGGGTTGTTTGGCTCTGGTAAATATCCAATCACTTGAGAATTCAACTTTTTCTACCCCCCCTAATTTTTGGCCACTTGCATCCTCAACAGGCTTGTGGCATGCACACCCACCACACTTAAAGCATGTTGGGATCAGTTACAAGTCCATTTCCTATAAAATTCCCCCAAACTATTATTAGGGGGTTGTACTAGTGGAATTTCCCAAACACATATTTTGGGGTTCATTTTTAGTGCGTGATATAATTTTCTATTCATAATTATAGTTTTCAAATTTTCTTGCACACATGAACTCTAAAATTTTCATTTTGTTACGATCTTATATCTTTTTCGTTTACGAGGATAAATGGGACTCACAAGTTTGGACCTGAAAAAAAAAACAAATTTGAACATAAAAAAATGGGGATGCACAAATGCAGGGAGAGAAAATTCCAAAGAGTATCTGTGATTTTTAAGGATAGGCAAAAAAGTGGGTTGTTTGGCTCTGGTAAATATCCAACCACTTGAGAATTCAACTTTTTCTACCCCCCCTTAATTTTTGGCCACTTGCATCCTCAACAAGCTTGTGGCATGCACACCCACCACACTTAAAGCATGTTGGGATCAGTTACAAGTCCCTTTCCTTTAAAATTCCACTAAGCTATTATTAGGGGGTTGTACTTGTAGAATTTCCCAAACATGGATTTTGGAGTTCATTTTTAGTGCTTGAAATAATTTTCTATTCATTATTATAGTTTTAAATTTTTTTGCACACATGAACTCTAAAATTTTCATCTTGTTGCGAACTTATATCTTTTTTGTTTACGAAGAAAAATGGGAGTCACAAGTTTGGACCTGAAAAAAAAAAATTTGAACATAAAAAAATGGGGATGCACAAATGCTGGGAGAGATAATTCCAAAGAGAATTCCAAAGGTTGTTTGGCTCTGGTAAATATCGTCCCACTTGAGAATTCAACTTTTTCTTCCCCTCCTAATTTTTGGCCACTTGCATCCTCAACATGCTTGTGGCATGCACACCCACCACACTTAAAACATGTTGGGATCAGTTACAAGTCCCTTTCCTATAAAATTCCACCAAGCTATTATAAGGGGTTGTACTAGTGGAATTTCCCAAACATGGATTTTGGGGTTCATTTTTAGTGCGTGAAATAATTTTCTATTCATTATTATAGTTTTCAAATTTTTTTGCACACATGAACTCCGAAATTTTCATTTGTTGCGATCTTATATCTTTTTTGTTTACGAGGAAAAATGGGAGTCACAAGTTTGGACCTGAAAAAAAAAAAAATTTTAAACATAAAAAAATGGGGATGCACAAATGCTGGGAGAGATAATTCCAAAGAGTATCTGTGATTTTTAAGGATAGGCAAAAAAGTAGGTTGTTTGGCTCTGGTAAATATCGTCCCACTTGAGAATTCAACTTTTTCTTCCCCTCCTAATTTTTGGCCACTTGCATCCTCAACATGCTTGTGGCATGCACACCCACCACACTTAAAGCATGTTGGGATCAGTTACAAGTCCCTTTCCTATAAAATTCCACCAAGCTATTATAAGGGGTTGTACTAGTGGAATTTCCCAAACATGGATTTTGGGGTTCATTTTTAGTGCGTGAAATAATTTTCTATTCATTATTATAGTTTTCAAATTTTTTTGCACACATGAACTCCAAAATTTTCATTTGTTGCGATCTTATATCTTTTTTGTTTACGAGGAAAAATGGGAGTCACAAGTTTGGACCTGAAAAAAAAAAAAAATTTAAACATAAAAAAATGGGGATGCACAAATGCTGGGAGAGATAATTCCAAAGAGTATCTACGATTTTTAATGATAGGCAAAAAAGTGGGTTGTTTGGCTCTGGTAAATATCCAACCACTTGAGAATTCAACTTTTTCTACCCCCCCTTAATTTTTGGCCACTTGCATCCTCAACATGCTTGTGGCATGCACACCCACCACACTTAAAGCATGTTGGGATCAGTTACATGTCCCTTTCCAATAAAATTCCACCAAACTATTATTAGGGGGTTGTACTAGTGGAATTTCCCAAAGATGGATTTTGGGGTTCATTTTTAGTGCGTGATATAATTTTCCATTCATTATTATAGTTTTCAAATTTTCTTGCACACATGAACTCTAAAATTTTCATTTTGTTGCGATCTTATATCTTTTTCGTTTACGAGGAAAAATGGGACTCACAAGTTTGCACCTGAAAAAAAAAAATTTGAACATAAAAAAATGGGGATGCACAAATGCTGGGAGAGAAAATTCCAAAGAGTATCTGTAATTTTTAAGGATAGGCAAAAAAGTTGGTTGTTTAGCTCTAGTAAATATCCAACCACTTGAGAATTCAACTTTTTCTACCCCTCCTTAATTTTTGGCTACTTTCATCCTCAACATGCTTGTGGCATGCACACCCACCACACTTAAAGCATGATGGGATCAGTTACAAGTCCCTTTCCTATTAAATTCCACCAAGCTATTTTTAGGGGGTTGTACTAGTGGAATTTCCCAAACATGGATTTTGGGGTTCATTTTTAGTGCGTGAAATAATTTTCTATTCATTATTATAGTTTTCAAATTTTTTTGCACACATGAACTCTAAAATTTTCATTTTGTTGCGATCTTATATCTTTTTTGTTTACGAGGAAAAATGGGAGTCACAAGTTTGGACCCGAAAAAAAAAAAATTTGAACATCCAAAATTGGGATGCACAAATGCTGGGAGAGAAAATTCCAAAGAGTATCTGTGATTTTTTAGGATCGGAAAAAAAGTGGGTTGTTTGGCTCTGGTAAATATCCAACCACTTGAGAATTCAACTTTTTCTACCCCCCCTAATTTTTGGCCACTTGCATCCTCAACATGCTTGTGGCATGCACACCCACCACACTTAAAGCATGTTGGGATCAGTTACAAGTCCATTTCCTATAAAATTCCACCAAACTATTATTAGGGGGTTGTACTAGTGGAATTTCCCAAACATAGATTTTGGGGTTCATTTTTAGTGCGTGCTATAATTTTCTATTCATAATTATAGTTTTCAAATTTTCTTGCACACATGAACTCTAAAATTTTCATTTTGTTACGATCTTATATCTTTTTCGTTTACGAGGATAAATGGGACTCACAAGTTTGGACCTGAAAAAAAAACAAATTTGAACATAAAAAAATGGGGATGCACAAATGCTGGGACAGAAAATTCCAAAGAGTATCTGTGATTTTTAAGGATAGGCAAAAAAGTGGGTTGTTTGGCTCGGGTAAATATCCAACCACTTGAGAATTCAACTTTTTCTACCCCCCCTTAATTTTTGGCCACTTGCATCCTCAACATGCTTGTGGCATGCACACCCACCACACTTAAAGCATGTTGGGATCAGTTACAAGTCCCTTTCCTATAAAATTCCACCAAGCTATTATTATGGGGTTGTACTAGTGGAATTTCCCAAACATGGATTTTGGGGTTCATTTTTTGTGCGTGAAAAAATTTTCTATTCATTATTATAGTTTTCAAATTTTTTTGCACACATGAACTCTAAAATTTTCATTTTGTTGCGATCTTATATCTTTTTTGTTTACGAGGAAAAATGGGAGTCACAAGTTTGGACCCGAAAAAAAAAAAATTTGAACATCCAAAATTGGGATGCACAAATGCTGGGAGAGAAAATTCCAAAGAGTATCTGTGATTTTTTAGGATAGGAAAAAAAGTGGGTTGTTTGGCTCTGGTAAATATCCAACCACTTGAGAATTCAACTTTTTCTACCCCCCCTAATTTTTGGCCACTTGCATCCTCAACATGCTTGTGGCATGCACACCCACCACACTTAAAGCATGTTGGGATCAGTTACAAGTCCATTTCCTATAAAATTCCACCAAACTATTATTAGGGGGTTGTACTAGTGGAATTTCCCAAACATAGATTTTGGGGTTCATTTTTAGTGCGTGCTATAATTTTCTATTCATAATTATAGTTTTCAAATTTTCTTGCACACATGAACTCTAAAATTTTCATTTTGTTACGATCTTATATCTTTTTCGTTTACGAGGATAAATGGGACTCACAAGTTTGGACCTGAAAAAAAAACAAATTTGAACATAAAAAAATGGGGATGCACAAATGCTGGGACAGAAAATTCCAAAGAGTATCTGTGATTTTTAAGGATAGGCAAACAAGTGGGTTGTTTGGCTCGGGTAAATATCCAACCACTTGAGAATTCAACTTTTTCTACCCCCCCTTAATTTTTGGCCACTTGCATCCTCAACATGCTTGTGGCATGCACACCCACCACACTTAAAGCATGTTGGGATCAGTTACAAGTCCCTTTCCTATAAAATTCCACCAAGCTATTATTATGGGGTTGTACTAGTGGAATTTCCCAAACATGGATTTTGGGGTTCATTTTTAGTGCGTGAAAAAATTTTCTATTCATTATTATAGTTTTCAAATTTTTTTGCACACATGAACTCTAAAAGTTTCATTTTGTTGCGATCTTATATCTTTTTTTGTTTACGAGGAAAAATGGGAGTCACAAGTTTGGACTTGAAAAAAAAAAATTTGAACATAAAAAAATGGGGAATCCCAAATGCTGGGAGAGAAAATTCCAAAGAGTACCTGTGATTTTTAAGGATAGGCAAAAAAGTGGGTTGTTTGGCTCTGGTAAATATCCAACCACTTGAGAATTCAACTTTTTCTACCCCCCCTAATTTTTGGGCACTTGCATCCTCAACATGCTTGTGGCATGCACACCCCCCACACTTAAAGCATGTTGGGATCAGTTACAAGTCCATTTCCTCTAAAATTCCACCAAACTCTTATTAGGGGGTTGTACTAGTGGAATTTCCCAAACATAGATTTTGGGGTCCATTTTTAGTGCGTGATATAATTTTCTATTCATAATTATAGTTTTCAAATTTTCTTGGACACATGAACTCTAAAATTTTCATTTTTTTACGATCTTATATCTTTTTCGTTTACGAGGATAAATGGGACTCACAAGTTTGGACCTGAAAAAAAAACAAATTTGAACATAAAAAAATGGGGATGCACAAATGCTGGGAGAGAAAATTCCAAAGAGTATCTGTGATTTTTAAGGATAGGCAAAAAAGTGGGTTGTTTGGCTCGGGTAAATATCCAACCACTTGAGAATTCAACTTTTTCTACCCCCCCTTAATTTTTGGCCACTTGCATCCTCAACATGCTTGTGGCATGCACACCCACCACAGTTAAAGCATGTTGGATCAGTTACAAGTCCCTTTCCTTTAAAATTCCACTAAGCTATTATTAGGGGGTTGTACTTGTAGAATTTCCCAAACATGGATTTTGGGGTTCATTTTTAGTGCGTGAAATAATTTTCTATTCATTATTATAGTTTTCAAATTTTTTTGCACACATGAACTCTAAAATTTTCATCTTGTTGCGATCTTATATCTTTTTTGTTTACGAAGAAAAATGGGAGTCACAAGTTTGGACCTGAAAAAAAAATTTCAACATAAAAAAATGGGGATGCACAAATCCTGGGAGAGATAATTCCAAAGAGAATCTGTGATTTTTAAGGATAGGCAAAAAAGTAGGTTGTTTGGCTCTGGTAAATATCGTCCCACTTGAGAATTCAACTTTTTCTACCCCCCCTAAATTTTTTGCCACTTGCATCCTCAACATTCTTGTGGCATGCACACCCACCACACTTAAAGCATGTTGGGATCAGTTACAAGTCCCTTTCCTATAAAATTCCACCAAACTATTATTATGGGGTTGTACTAGTGGAATTTCCCAAACATGGATTTTGGGGTTCATTTTTAGTGCGTGAAAAAATTTCCTATTCATTATTATAGTTTTCAAATTTTTTTGCACACATGAACTCTAAAATTTTCATTTTGTTACGATCTTATATCTTTTTTGTTTACGAGGAAAAATGGGAGTCACAAGTTTGGACCCGAAAAAAAAAAAATTTGAACATCCAAAATTGGGATGCACAAATGCTGGGAGAGAAAATTCCAAAGAGTATCTGCGATTTTTAAAGATAGGCAAAAAAGTGGGTTGTTCGGCTCTGGTAAATATCCAACCACTCGAGAATTCAACTTTTTCTACCCCCCCTAATTTTTGGCCACTTGCATCCTCAACATGCATGTGGCATGCACACCCACCACACTTAAAGCATGTTGGGATCAGTTAAGAGTCCCTTTCCTATAAAATTCCACCAAGCTATTATTAGGGGGTTGTACTAGTGGAATTTCCCAAACACATATTTTGGGGTTCATTTTTAGTGCGTGATATAATTTTCTATTCATTATTATAGTTTTCAAATATTTTTGCACACATGAACTCTAAAATTTCATTTTGTTGCGATCTTATATCTTTTTTTGTATACGAGGAGAAATGGGAGTCACAAGTTTGGACTTGAAAAAAAAAAAATTTGAACATAAAAAAATGGGGATGCACAAATGCTGGGAGAGATAATTCCAAAGAGTATCTGCGATTTTTAAAGATAGGCAAAAAAGTGGGTTGTTTGGCTCTGGTAAATATCCAACCACTTGAGAATTCAACTTTTTCTACCCCCCCTTAATTTTTGGCCACTTGCATTGTCAACATGCTTGTGGCATGCACACCCACCACACTTAAAGCATGTTGGGATCAGTTACAAGTCCCTTTCCAATAAAATTCCACCAAACTATTATTAGGGGGTTGTACTAGTGGAATTTCCCAAACATGGATTTTGGGGTTCATTTTTAGTGCGTGAAATAATTTTCTATTCATTATTATAGTTTTAAAATTTTTTTGCACACATGATCTCTAAAATTTTCATTTTGTTGCGATCTTATATCTTTTTTGTTTACGTGGAAAAATGGGAGTCAAAAGTTTGGACCTGAAAAAAAGAAAATTTTGAACATCAAAAAATGGGGATGCACAAATGCTGGGAGAGATAATTCCAAAGAGTATCTGTGATTTTTAAGGATAGGCAAAAAAGTGGGTTGTTTGTCTCTGGTAAATATCCAACCACTCGAGAATTCAACTTTTTCTACCCCCCCTTATTTTTGGTCACTTGCATCCTCAACATGCATGTGGCATGCACACCCACCACACTTAAAGCATGTTGAGATCAGTTACAAGTCCCTTTCACATAAAATTCCACCAAGCTATTATTAGGGGGTTGTACTTGTGGAATTTCCCAAAGATGGATTTTGGGGTTCATTTTTAGTGCGTGAAATAATTTTCTATTAATTATTATAGTTTTCAAATTTTTTTGCACACATGATCTCTAAAATTTTCATTTTGTTGCGATCTTATATGTTTTTTGTTTACGAGGAAAAATGGGAGTCACAAGTTTGGACCTGAAAAAAAAAAAAGTTTGTACATCCAAAATGGGGATGCACAAATGCTGGGAGAGATAATTCCAAAGAGTATCTATGATTTTTAAGGAGAGGAAAAAACGAGGGTTGTTTGGCTCTGGTAAATATCCAACCACTTGAGAATTCAACTTTTTCTACCCCCCCTAATTTTTGGCCACTTGCATCCTCAACATGCTTGTGGCATGCACAACCACCACACTTCAAGCATGTTGGGATCAGTTACAAGTCCCTTTCCTATAAAATTCCACCAAGCTATTATTAGGGGGTTGTACTAGTGGAATTTCCCAAACATGGATTTTGGGGTTCATTTTTAGTGCGTGAAATAATTTTCTATTCATTATTAAAGTTTTCAAATTTTTTTGCACACATGAACTCCTAAATTTCCATTTGTTGCGATTTTATATCTTTTTTGTTTACGAGGAAAAATGGGAGTCACAAGTTTGGACCTCAAAAAAAAAAAATGTTTGTACATCCAAAATGGGATAATTCCAAAGAGTATCTGTGATTTTTAAGGATTGGCAAAAAAGTGGGTTGTTCGGCTCTGGTAAATATCCAACCACTCGAGAATTCAACTTTTTCTACCCCCCCTAATTTTTGGCCACTTGCATCCTCAACATGCCTGTGGCATGCACACCCACCACACTTAAAGCATGTTGGGATCAGTTAAGAGTCCCTTTCCTATAAAATTCCACCAAGCTATTATTAGGGGGTTGTACTAGTGGAATTTCCAAAACACATATTTTGGGGTTCATTTTTAGTGCATGATATAATTTTCTATTCATTATTATAGTTTTCAAATTTTTTTGCACACATGAACTCTAAAATTTTCATTTTGTTGCGATCTTATATCTTTTTTTGTATACGAGGAGAAATGGGAGTCACAAGTTTGGACTTGAAAAAAAAAAAATTTGAACATAAAAAAATGGGGATGCACAAATGCTGGGAGAGATAATTCCAAAGAGTATCTGCGATTTTTAAAGATAGGCAAAAAAGTGGGTTGTTTGGCTCTTGTAAATATCCAACCACTTGAGAATTCAACTTTTTCTACCCCCCCTTAATTTTTGGCCACTTGCATTGTCAACATGCTTGTGGCATGCACACCCACCACACTTAAAGCATGTTGGGATCAGTTACAAGTCCCTTTCCAATAAAATTCCACCAAACTATTATTAGGGGGTTGTACTAGTGGAATTTCCCAAACATGGATTTTGGGGTTCATTTTTAGTGCGTGAAATAATTTTCTATTCATTATTATAGTTTTAAAATTTTTTTGCACACATGATCTCTAAAATTTTCATTTTGTTGCGATCTTATATCTTTTTTGTTTACGTGGAAAAATGGGAGTCAAAAGTTTGGACCTGAAAAAAAGAAAATTTTGAACATAAAAAAATGGGGATGCACAAATGCTGGGAGAGATAATTCCAAAGAGTATCTGTGATTTTTAAGGATAGGCAAAAAAGTGGGTTGTTTGTCTCTGGTAAATATCCAACCACTCGAGAATTCAACTTTTTCTACCCCCCCTTATTTTTGGTCACTTGCATCCTCAACATGCATGTGGCATGCACACCCACCACACTTAAAGCATGTTGGGATCAGTTACAAGTCCCTTTCACATAAAATTCCACCAAGCTATTATTAGGGGGTTGTACTTGTGGAATTTCCCAAAGATGGATTTTGGGGTTCATTTTTAGTGCGTGAAATAATTTTCTATTAATTATTATAGTTTTCAAATTTTTTTGCACACATGATCTCTAAAATTTTCATTTTGTTGCGATCTTATATGTTTTTTGTTTACGAGGAAAAATGGGAGTCACAAGTTTGGACCTGGAAAAAAAAAAAGTTTGTACATCCAAAATGGGGATACACAAAAGCTGGGAGAGATAATTCCAAAGAGTATCTATGATTTTTAAGGAGAGGAAAAAACGTGGGTTGTTTGGCTCTGGTAAATATCCAACCACTTGAGAATTCAACTTTTTCTACCCCCCCTAATTTTTGGCCACTTGCATCCTCAACATGCTTGTGGAGTGCACACCCACCACACTTCAAGCATGTTGGGATCAGTCACAAGTCCCTTTCCTATAAAATTCCACCAAGCTATTATTAGGGGGTTGTACTAGTGGAATTTCCCAAACATGGATTTTGGGGTTCATTTTTAGTGCGTGAAATGATTTTCTATTCATTATTAAAGTTTTCAAATTTTTTTGCACACATGAACTCCTAAATTTCCATTTGTTGCGACCTTATATCTTTTTTGTTTACGAGGAAAAATGGGAGTCACAAGTTTGGACCTCAAAAAAAAAAAATGTTTGTACATCCAAAATGGGATAATTCCAAAGAGTATCTGTGATTTTTAAGGATAGGCAAAAAAGTGGGTTGTTCGGCTCTAGTAAATATCCAACCACTCGAGAATTCAACTTTTTCTACCTCCCCTAATTTTTGGCCACTTGCATCCTCAACATGCCTGTGGCATGCACACCCACCACACTTAAAGCATGTTGGGATCAGTTAAGAGTCCCTTTCCTATAAAATTCCACCAAGCTATTATTAGGGGGTTGTACTAGTGGAATTTCCCAAACACATATTTTGGGGTTCATTTTTAGTGCGTGATATAATTTTCTATTCATTATTATAGTTTTCAAATATTTTTGCACACATGAACTCTAAAATTTTCATTTTATTGCGATCTTATATCTTTTTTTGTATACGAGGAGAAATGGGAGTCACAAGTTTGGACTTGAAAAAAAAAAAATTTGAACATAAAAAAATGGGGATGCACAAATGCTGGGAGAGATAATTCCAAAGAGTATCTGCGATTTTTAAAGATAGGCAAAAAAGTAGGTTGTTTGGCTCTGGTAAATATCCAACCACTTGAGAATTCAACTTTTTCTACCCCCCCTTAATTTTTGGCCACTTGCATTGTCAACATGCTTGTGGCATGCACACCCACCACACTTAAAGCATGTTGGGATCAGTTACAAGTCCCTTTCCAATAAAATTCCACCAAACTATTATTAGGGGGTTGTACTAGTGGAATTTCCCAAACATGGATTTTGGGGTTCATTTTTAGTGCGTGAAATAATTTTCTATTCATTATTATAGTTTTAAAATTTTTTTGCACACATGATCTCTAAAATTTTCATTTTGTTGCGATCTTATATCTTTTTTGTTTACGTGGAAAAATGGGAGTCAAAAGTTTGGACCTGAAAAAAAGAAAATTTTGAACATCAAAAAATGGAGATGCACAAATGCTGGGAGAGATAATTCCAAAGAGAATCTGTGATTTTTAAGGATAGGCAAAAAAGTGGGTTGTTTGTCTCTGGTAAATATCCAACCACTTGAGAATTCAACTTTTTCTACCCCCCCTAATTTTTGGCCACTTGCATTGTCAACATGCTTGTGGCATGCACACCCACCACACTTAAAGCATGTTGGGATCAGTTACAAGTCCCTTTCCTTTAAAATTCCACCAAGCTATTATTAGGGGTTGTACTAGTGGAATTTCCAAAACATGGATTTTGGGGTTCATTTTTAGTGCGTGATATAATTGTCTATTCATTATTATAGTTTTCAAATTTGTTTGCACACATGAACTCTAAAATTTTCATTTTGTTGCGATCTTTATCTTTTTTTGTTTACGAGGAAAAATGGGAGTCACAAGTTTGGACTTGAAAAAAAAAAATTTGAACATAAAAAAATGGGGAATCCCAAATGCTGGGAGAGAAAATTCCAAAGAGTATCTGTGATTTTTAAGGATAGGCAAAAAAGTGGGTTGTTTGGCTCTGGTAAATATCCAACCACTTGAGAATTCAACTTTTTCTACCCCCCCTAATTTTTGGCCACTTGCATCCTCAACATGCTTGTGGCATGCACACCCACCACACTTAAAGCATGTTGGGATCAGTTACAAGTCCCTTTCCTATAAAATTCCACCAAGCTATTATTAGGGGCTGTACTAGTGGAATTTTCCAAAAATGGAATTTGGGGTTCATTTTTAGTGCGTAATATAATTTTCTATTCATTATTATAGTTTTCAAATTTTTTTGCACACATGAACTCTAAAATTATTATTTTGTTGCGATCTTATATCTTTTTTGTATACGAGGAGAAATGGGAGTCACAAGTTTGGACTGGAAAAAAAAAAAATTTGAACATAAAAAAATGGGGATGCACAAATGCTGGGAGAGATAATTCCAAAGAGTATCTGCGATTTTTAAAGATAGGCAAAAAAGTGGGTTGTTTGGCTCTGGTAAATATCCAACCACTTGAGAATTCAACTTTTTCTACCCCCCCTTAATTTTTGGCCACTTGCATTGTCAACATGCTTGTGGCATGCACACCCACCACACTTAAAGCATGTTGGGATCAGTTACAAGTCCCTTTCCAATAAAATTCCACCAAACTATTATTAGGGGGTTGTACTAGTGGAATTTCCCAAACATGGATTTTGGGGTTCATTTTTAGTGCGTGAAATAATTTTCTATTCATTATTATAGTTTTAAATTTTTTTTGCACACATGATCTCTAAAATTTTCATTTTGTTGCGAGCTTATATCTTTTTTGTTTACGTGGAAAAATGGGAGTCAAAAGTTTGGACCTGAAAAAAAGAAAATTTTGAACATCAAAAAATGGGGATGCACAAATGCTGGGAGAGATAATACCAAAGAGTATCTGTGATTTTTAAGGATAGGCAAAAAAGTGGGTTGTTTGTCTCTGGTAAATATCCAACCACTCGAGAATTCAACTTTTTCTACCCCCCCTTATTTTTGGTCACTTGCATCCTCAACATGCATGTGGCATGCACACCCACCACACTTAAAGCATGTTGGGATCAGTTACAAGTCCCTTTCACATAAAATTCCACCAAGCTATTATTAGGGGGTTGTACTTGTGGAATTTCCCAAAGATGGATTTTGGGGTTCATTTTTAGTGCGAGAAATAATTTTCTATTAATTATTATAGTTTTCAAATTGTTTTGCACACACGATCTCTAAAATTTTCATTTTGTTGCGATCTTATATGTTTTTTGTTTACGAGGAAAAATGGGAGTCACAAGTATGGACCTGAAAAAAAAAAAAGTTTGTACATCCAAAATGGGGATGCACAAATGTTGGGAGAGATAATTCCAAAGAGTATCTATGATTTTTAAGGATAGGAAAAAACGAGGGTTGTTTGGCTCTGGTAAATATCCAACCACTTGAGAATTCAACTTTTTCTACCCCCCCTAATTTTTGGCCACTTGCATCCTCAACATGCTTGTGGCATGCACACCCACCACACTTCAAGCATGTTGGGATCAGTTACAAGTCCCTTTCCTATAAAATTCCACCAAGCTATTATTAGGGGGTTGTACTAGTGGAATTTCCCAAACATGGATTTTGGGGTTCATTTTTAGTGCGTGAAATAATTTTCTATTCATTATTAAAGTTTTCAAATTTTTTTGCACACAAGAACTCCAAAATTTTCATTTGTTGCGATCTTATATCTTTTTTGTTTACGAGGAAAAATGGGAGTCACAAGTTTGGACCTCAAAAAAAAAAAATGTTTGTACATCCAAAATGGGGATGCACAAATGCTGGGAGAGATAATTCCAAAGAGTATCTGTGATTTTTAAGGATAGGCAAAAAAGTGGGTTGTTCGGCTCTGGTAAATATCCAACCACTCGAGAATTCAACTTTTTCTACCCCCCCTAATTTTTGGCCACTTGCATCCTCAACATGCCTGTGGCATGCACACCCACCACACTTAAAGCATGTTGGGATCAGTTAAGAGTCCCTTTCCTATAAAATTCCACCAAGCTATTATTAGGGGGTTGTACTAGTGGAATTTCCCAAACACATATTTTGGGGTTCATTTTTAGTGCGTGATATAATTTTCTATTCATTATTATAGTTTTCAAATTTTTTTGCACACATGAACTCTAAAATTTTCATTTTGTTGCGATCTTATATCTTTTTTTGTATACGAGGAGAAATGGGAGTCACAAGTTTGGACTGGAAAAAAAAAAAATTTGAACATAAAAAAATGGGGATGCACAAATGCTGAGAGAGATAATTCCAAAGAGTATCTGCGATTTATAAAGATAGGCAAAAAAGTGGGTTGTTTGGCTCTGGTAAATATCCAACCACTTGGGAATTCAACTTTTTCTACCCCCCCTTAATTTTTGGCCACTTGCATTGTCAACATGCTTGTGGCATGCACACCCACCACACTTAAAGCATGTTGGGATCAGTTACAAGTCCCTTTCCAATAAAATTCCACCGAACTATTATTAGGGGGTTGTACTAGTGGAATTTCCCAAACATGGATTTTGGGGTTCATTTTTAGTGCGTGAAATAATTTTCTATTCATTATTATAGTTTTAAAATTTTTTTGCACACATGATCTCTAAAATTTTCATTTTGTAGCGATCTAATATCTTTTTTGTTTACGTGGAAAAATGGGAGTCAAAAGTTTGGACCTGAAAAAAAGAAAATTTTGAACATAAAAAAATGGGGATGCACAAATGCTGGGAGAGATAATTCCAAAGAGTATCTGTGATTTTTAAGGATAGGCAAAAAAGTGGGTTGTTTGTCTCTGGTAAATATCCAACCACTCGAGAATTCAACTTTTTCTACCCCCCCTTATTTTTGGTCACTTGCATCCTCAACATGCATGTGGCATGCACACCCACCACACTTAAAGCATGTTGGGATCAGTTACAAGTCCCTTTCACATAAAATTCCACCAAGCTATTATTAGGGGGTTGTACTTGTGGAATTTCCCAAAGAAGGATTTTGGGGTTCATTTTTAGTGCGTGAAATAATTTTCTATTAATTATTATAGTTTTCAAATTTTTTTGCACACATGATCTCTAAAATTTTCATTTTGTTGCGATCTTATATGTTTTTTGTTTACGAGGAAAAATGGGAGTCACAAGTTTGGACCTGAAAAAAAAAAAAGTTTGTACATCCAAAATGGGGATGCACAAATGCTGGGAGAGATAATTCCAAAGAGTATCTATGATTTTTAAGGAGAGGAAAAAACGAGGGTTGTTTGGCTCTGGTAAATATCCAACCACATGAGAATTCAACTTTTTCTACCCCCCCTAATTTTTGGCGACTTGCATCCTCAACATGCTTGTGGCATGCACAACCACCACACTTCAAGCATGTTGGGATCAGTTACAAGTCCCTTTCCTATAAAATTCCACCAAGCTATTATTAGGGGGTTGTACTAGTGGAATTTCCCAAACATGGATTTTGGGGTTCATTTTTAGTGCGTGAAATAATTTTCTATTCATTATTAAAGTTTTCAAATTTTTTTGCACACATGAACTCCTAAATTTCCATTTGTTGCGATTTTATATCTTTTTTGTTTACGAGGAAAAATGGGAGTCACAAGTTTGGACCTCAAAAAAAAAAAATGTTTGTACATCCAAAATGGGATAATTCCAAAGAGTATCTGTGATTTTTAAGGATTGGCAAAAAAGTGGGTTGTTCGGCTCTGGTAAATATCCAACCACTCGAGAATTCAACTTTTTCTACCCCCCCTAATTTTTGGCCACTTGCATCCTCAACATGCCTGTGGCATGCACACCCACCACACTTAAAGCATGTTGGGATCAGTTAAGAGTCCCTTTCCTATAAAATTCCACCAAGCTATTATTAGGGGGTTGTACTAGTGGAATTTCCCAAACACATATTTTGGGGTTCATTTTTAGTGCGTGATATAATTTTCTATTCATTATTATAGTTTTCAAATATTTTTGCACACATGAACTCTAAAATTTTCATTTTATTGCGATCTTATATCTTTTTTTGTATACGAGGAGAAATGGGAGTCACAAGTTTGGACTTGAAAAAAAAAAAATTTGAACATAAAAAAATGGGGATGCACAAATGCTGGGAGAGATAATTCCAAAGAGTATCTGCGATTTTTAAAGATAGGCAAAAAAGTAGGTTGTTTGGCTCTGGTAAATATCCAACCACTTGAGAATTCAACTTTTTCTACCCCCCCTTAATTTTTGGCCACTTGCATTGTCAACATGCTTGTGGCATGCACACCCACCACACTTAAAGCATGTTGGGATCAGTTACAAGTCCCTTTCCAATAAAATTCCACCAAACTATTATTAGGGGGTTGTACTAGTGGAATTTCCCAAACATGGATTTTGGGGTTCATTTTTAGTGCGTGAAATAATTTTCTATTCATTATTATAGTTTTAAAATTTTTTTGCACACATGATCTCTAAAATTTTCATTTTGTTGCGATCTTATATCTTTTTTGTTTACGTGGAAAAATGGGAGTCAAAAGTTTGGACCTGAAAAAAAGAAAATTTTGAACATCAAAAAATGGAGATGCACAAATGCTGGGAGAGATAATTCCAAAGAGAATCTGTGATTTTTAAGGATAGGCAAAAAAGTGGGTTGTTTGTCTCTGGTAAATATCCAACCACTTGAGAATTCAACTTTTTCTACCCCCCCTAATTTTTGGCCACTTGCATTGTCAACATGCTTGTGGCATGCACACCCACCACACTTAAAGCATGTTGGGATCAGTTACAAGTCCCTTTCCTATAAAATTCCACCAAGCTATTATTAGGGGTTGTACTAGTGGAATTTCCAAAACATGGATTTTGGGGTTCATTTTTAGTGCGTGATATAATTGTCTATTCATTATTATAGTTTTCAAATTTGTTTGCACACATGAACTCTAAAATTTTCATTTTGTTGCGATCTTTTTCTTTTTTTGTTTACGAGGAAAAATGGGAGTCACAAGTTTGGACTTGAAAAAAAAAAATTTGAACATAAAAAAATGGGGAATCCCAAATGCTGGGAGAGAAAATTCCAAAGAGTATCTGTGATTTTTAAGGATAGGCAAAAAAGTGGGTTGTTTGGCTCTGGTAAATATCCAACCACTTGAGAATTCAACTTTTTCTACCCCCCCTAATTTTTGGCCACTTGCATCCTCAACATGCTTGTGGCATGCACACCCACCACACTTAAAGCATGTTGGGATCTGTTACAAGTCCCTTTCCTATAAAATTCCACCAAGCTATTATTAGGGGCTGTACTAGTGGAATTTTCCAAAAATGGAATTTGGGGTTCATTTTTAGTGCGTAATATAATTTTCTATTCATTATTATAGTTTTCAAATTTTTTTGCACACATGAACTCTAAAATTATTATTTTGTTGCGATCTTATATCTTTTTTGTATACGAGGAGAAATGGGAGTCACAAGTTTGGACTGGAAAAAAAAAAAATTTGAACATAAAAAAATGGGGATGCACAAATGCTGGGAGAGATAATTCCAAAGAGTATCTGCGATTTTTAAAGATAGGCAAAAAAGTGGGTTGTTTGGCTCTGGTAAATATCCAACCACTTGAGAATTCAACTTTTTCTACCCCCCCTTAATTTTTGGCCACTTGCATTGTCAACATGCTTGTGGCATGCACACCCACCACACTTAAAGCATGTTGGGATCAGTTACAAGTCCCTTTCCAATAAAATTCCACCAAACTATTATTAGGGGGTTGTACTAGTGGAATTTCCCAAACATGGATTTTGGGGTTCATTTTTAGTGCGTGAAATAATTTTCTATTCATTATTATAGTTTTAAATTTTTTTTGCACACATGATCTCTAAAATTTTCATTTTGTTGCGATCTAATATCTTTTTTGTTTACGTGGAAAAATGGGAGTCAAAAGTTTGGACCTGAAAAAAAGAAAATTTTGAACATAAAAAAATGGGGATGCACAAATGCTGGGAGAGATAATTCCAAAGAGTATCTGTGATTTTTAAGGATAGGCAAAAAAGTGGGTTGTTTGTCTCTGGTAAATATCCAACCACTCGAGAATTCAACTTTTTCTACCCCCCCTTATTTTTGGTCACTTGCATCCTCAACATGCATGTGGCATGCACACCCACCACACTTAAAGCATGTTGGGATCAGTTACAAGTCCCTTTCACATAAAATTCCACCAAGCTATTATTAGGGGGTTGTACTTGTGGAATTTCCCAAAGATGGATTTTGGGGTTCATTTTTAGTTCGTGAAATAATTTTCTATTAATTATTATAGTTTTCAAATTTTTTTGCACACATGATCTCTAAAATTTTCATTTTGTTGCGATCTTATATGTTTTTTGTTTACGAGGAAAAATGGGAGTCACAAGTTTGGACCTGAAAAAAAAAAAAGTTTGTACATCCAAAATGGGGATGCACAAATGCTGGGAGAGATAATTCCAAAGAGTATCTATGATTTTTAAGGAGAGGAAAAAACGAGGGTTGTTTGGCTCTGGTAAATATCCAACCACTTGAGAATTCAACTTTTTCTACCCCCCCTAATTTTTGGCCACTTGCATCCTCAACATGCTTGTGGCATGCACAACCACCACACTTCAAGCATGTTGGGATCAGTTACAAGTCCCTTTCCTATAAAATTCCACCAAGCTATTATTAGGGGGTTGTACTAGTGGAATTTCCCAAACATGGATTTTGGGGTTCATTTTTAGTGCGTGAAATAATTTTCTATTCATTATTAAAGTTTTCAAATTTTTTTGCACACATGAACTCCTAAATTTCCATTTGTTGCGATTTTATATCTTTTTTGTTTACGAGGAAAAATGGGAGTCACAAGTTTGGACCTCAAAAAAAAAAAATGTTTGTACATCCAAAATGGGATAATTCCAAAGAGTATCTGTGATTTTTAAGGATTGGCAAAAAAGTGGGTTGTTCGGCTCTGGTAAATATCCAACCACTCGAGAATTCAACTTTTTCTACCCCCCCTAATTTTTGGCCACTTGCATCCTCAACATGCCTGTGGCATGCACACCCACCACACTTAAAGCATGTTGGGATCAGTTAAGAGTCCCTTTCCTATAAAATTCCACCAAGCTATTATTAGGGGGTTGTACTAGTGGAATTTCCAAAACACATATTTTGGGGTTCATTTTTAGTGCATGATATAATTTTCTATTCATTATTATAGTTTTCAAATTTTTTTGCACACATGAACTCTAAAATTTTCATTTTGTTGCGATCTTATATCTTTTTTTGTATACGAGGAGAAATGGGAGTCACAAGTTTGGACTTGAAAAAAAAAAAATTTGAACATAAAAAAATGGGGATGCACAAATGCTGGGAGAGATAATTCCAAAGAGTATCTGCGATTTTTAAAGATAGGCAAAAAAGTGGGTTGTTTGGCTCTGGTAAATATCCAACCACTTGAGAATTCAACTTTTTCTACCCCCCCTTAATTTTTGGCCACTTGCATTGTCAACATGCTTGTGGCATGCACACCCACCACACTTAAAACATGTTGGGATCAGTTACAAGTCCCTTTCCAATAAAATTCCACCAAACTATTATTAGGGGGTTGTACTAGTGGAATTTCCCAAACATGGATTTTGGGGTTCATTTTTAGTGCGTGAAATAATTTTCTATTCATTATTATAGTTTTAAAATTTTTTTGCACACATGATCTCTAAAATTTTCATTTTGTTGCGATCTTATATCTTTTTTGTTTACGTGGAAAAATGGGAGTCAAAAGTTTGGACCTGAAAAAAAGAAAATTTTGAACATAAAAAAATGGGGATGCACAAATGCTGGGAGAGATAATTCCAAAGAGTATCTGTGATTTTTAAGGATAGGCAAAAAAGTGGGTTGTTTGTCTCTGGTAAATATCCAACCACTCGAGAATTCAACTTTTTCTACCCCCCCTTATTTTTGGTCACTTGCATCCTCAACATGCATGTGGCATGCACACCCACCACACTTAAAGCATGTTGGGATCAGTTACAAGTCCCTTTCACATAAAATTCCACCAAGCTATTATTAGGGGGTTGTACTTGTGGAATTTCCCAAAGATGGATTTTGGGGTTCATTTTTAGTGCGTGAAATAATTTTCTATTCATTATTATAGTTTTCAAATTTTTTTGCACACACGATCTCTAAAATTTTCATTTTGTTGCGATCTTATATGTTTTTTGTTTACGAGGAAAAATGGGAGTCACAAGTATGGACCTGAAAAAAAAAAAAGTTTGTACATCCAAAATGGGGATGCACAAATGTTGGGAGAGATAATTCCAAAGAGTATCTATGATTTTTAAGGATAGGAAAAAACGAGGGTTGTTTGGCTCTGGTAAATATCCAACCACTTGAGAATTCAACTTTTTCTACCCCCCCTAATTTTTGGCCACTTGCATCCTCAACATGCTTGTGGCATGCACACCCACCACACTTCAAGCATGTTGGGATCAGTTACAAGTCCCTTTCCTATAAAATTCCACCAAGCTATTATTAGGGGGTTGTACTAGTGGAATTTCCCAAACATGGATTTTGGGGTTCATTTTTAGTGCGTGAAATAATTTTCTATTCATTATTAAAGTTTTCAAATTTTTTTGCACACAAGAACTCCAAAATTTTCATTTGTTGCGATCTTATATCTTTTTTGTTTACGAGGAAAAATGGGAGTCACAAGTTTGGACCTCAAAAAAAAAAAAATGTTTGTACATCCAAAATGGGGATGCACAAATGCTGGGAGAGATAATTCCAAAGAGTATCTGTGATTTTTAAGGATAGGCAAAAAAGTGGGTTGTTCGGCTCTGGTAAATATCCAACCACTCGAGAATTCAACTTTTTCTACCCCCCCTAATTTTTGGCCACTTGCATCCTCAACATGCCTGTGGCATGCACACCCACCACACTTAAAGCATGTTGGGATCAGTTAAGAGTCCCTTTCCTATAAAATTCCACCAAGCTATTATTAGGGGGTTGTACTAGTGGAATTTCCCAAACACATATTTTGGGGTTCATTTTTAGTGCGTGATATAATTTTCTATTCATTATTATAGTTTTCAAATTTTTTTGCACACATGAACTCTAAAATTTTCATTTTGTTGCGATCTTATATCTTTTTTTGTATACGAGGAGAAATGGGAGTCACAAGTTTGGACTGGAAAAAAAAAAATTTGAACATAAAAAAATGGGGATGCACAAATGCTGAGAGAGATAATTCCAAAGAGTATCTGCGATTTATAAAGATAGGCAAAAAAGTGGGTTGTTTGGCTCTGGTAAATATCCAACCACTTGAGAATTCAACTTTTTCTACCCCCCCTTAATTGTTGGCCACTTGCATTGTCAACATGCTTGTGGCATGCACACCCACCACACTTAAAGCATGTTGGGATCAGTTACAAGTCCCTTTCCAATAAAATTCCACCAAACTATTATTAGGGGGTTGTACTAGTGGAATTTCCCAAACATGGATTTTGGGGTTCATTTTTAGTGCGTGAAATAATTTTCTATTCATTATTATAGTTTTAAAATTTTTTTGCACACATGATCTCTAAAATTTTCATTTTGTTGTGATCTTATATCTTTTTTGTTTACGTGGAAAAATGGGAGTCTAAAGTTTGGACCTGAAAAAAAGAAAATTTTGAACATCAAAAAATGGGGATGCACAAATGCTGGGAGAGAAAATTCCAAAGAGTATCTGTGATTTTTAAGGATAGGCAAAAAAGTGGGTTGTTTGTCTCTAGTAAATATCCAACCACTCGAGAATTCAACTTTTTCTACCCCCCCTTATTTTTGGTCACTTGAATCCTCAACATGCATGTGGCATGCACACCCACCACACTTAAAGCATGTTGGGATCAGTTACAAGTCCCTTTCACATAAAATTCCACCAAGCTATTATTAGGGGGTTGTACTTGTGGAATTTCCCAAAGATGGATTTTGGGGTTCATTTTTAGTGCGTGAAATAATTTTCTATTAATTAATATAGTTTTCAAATTTTTTTGCACACATGATCTCTAAAATTTTCATTTTGTTGCGATCTTATATGTTTTTTGTTTACGAGGAAAAATGGGAGTCACAAGTATGGACCTGAAAAAAAAAAAAGTTTGTACATCCAAAATGGGGATGCACAAATGTTGGGAGAGATAATTCCAAAGAGTATCTATGATTTTTAAGGATAGGAAAAAACGAGGGTTGTTTGGCTCTGGTAAATATCCAACCACTTGAGAATTCAACTTTTTCTACCCCCCCTAATTTTTGGCCACTTGCATCCTCAACATGCTTGTGGCATGCACACCCACCACACTTCAAGCATGTTGGGATCAATTACAAGTCCCTTTCCTATAAAATTCCACCAAGCTATTATTAGGGGGTTGTACTAGTGGAATTTCCCAAACATGGATTTTGGGGTTCATTTTTAGTGCGTGAAATAATTTTCTATTCATTATTAAAGTTTTCAAATTTTTTTGCACACAAGAACTCCAAAATTTTCATTTGTTGCGATCTTATATCTTTTTTGTTTACGAGGAAAAATGGGAGTCACAAGTTTGGACCTCAAAAAAAAAAAATGTTTGTAGATCCAAAATGGGGATGCACAAATGCTGGGAGAGATAATTCCAAAGAGTATCTGTGATTTTTAAGGATAGGCAAAAAAGTGGGTTGGTCGGCTCTGGTAAATATCCAACCACTCGAGAATTCAACTTTTTCTACCCCCCCTAATTTTTGGCCACTTGCATCCTCAACATGCCTGTGGCATGCACACCCACCACACTTAAAGCATGTTGGGATCAGTTAAGAGTCCCTTTCCTATAAAATTCCACCAAGCTATTATTAGGGGGTTGTACTTGTGGAATTTCCCAAACACATATTTTGGGGTTCATTTTTAGTGCGTGATATAATTTTCTATTCATTATTATAGTTTTCAAATTTTTTTGCACACATGAACTCTAAAATTTTCATTTTGTTGCGATCTTATATCTTTTTTTGTATACGAGGAGAAATGGGAGTCACAAGTTTGGACTTGAAAAAATAAAATTTGAACATAAAAAAATGGGGATGCACAAATGCTGGGAGAGATAATTCCAACGAGTATCTGTGATTTTTAAGGATAGGCAAAAAAAGTGGGTTGTTTGGCTCTGGTAAATATCCAACCACTTGAGAATTCAACTTTTTCTACCCCCCCTTAATTTTTGGCCACTTGCATTGTCAACATGCTTGTGGCATGCACACCCACCACACTTAAAGCATGTTGGGACCAGTTACAAGTCCCTTTCCAATAAAATTCCACCAAACTATTATTAGGGGGTTGTACTAGTGGAATTTCCCAAACATGGATTTTGGGGTTCATTTTTAGTGCGTGAAATAATTTTCTATTCATTATTATAGTTTTAAAATTTTTTTGCACACATGATCTCTAAAATTTTCATTTTGTTGCGATCTTATATCTTTTTTGTTTACGTGGAAAAATGGGAGTCAAAAGTTTGGACCTGAAAAAAAGAAAATTTTGAACATAAAAAAATGGGGATGCACAAATGCTGGGAGAGATAATTCCAAAGAGTATCTGTGATTTTTAAGGATAGGCAAAAAAGTGGGTTGTTTGTCTCTGGTAAATATCCAACCACTCGAGAATTCGACTTTTTCTACCCCCCCTTATTTTTGGTCACTTGCATCCTCAACATGCATGTGGCATGCACACCCACCACACTTAAAGCATGTTGGGATCAGTTACAAGTCCCTTTCACATAAAATTCCACCAAGCTATTATTAGGGGGTTGTACTTGTGGAATTTCCCAAAGATGGATTTTGGGGTTCATTTTTAGTGCGTGAAATAATTTTCTATTAATTATTATAGTTTTCAAATTTTTTTGCACACATGATCTCTAAAATTTTCATTTTGTTGCGATCTTATATGTTTTTTGTTTACGAGGAAAAATGGGAGTCACAAGTTTGGACCTGAAAAAAAAAAAAGTTTGTACATCCAAAATGGGGATGCACAAATGCTGGGAGAGATAATTCCAAAGAGTATTTATGATTTTTAAGGAGAGGAAAAAACGAGGGTTGTTTGGCTCTGGTAAATATCCAACCTCTTGAGAATTCAACTTTTTCTACCCCCCCTAATTTTTGGCCACTTGCATCCTCAACATGCTTGTGGCATGCACACCCACCACACTTCAAGCATGTTGGGATCAGTTACAAGTCCCTTTCCTATAAAATTCCACCAAGCTATTATTAGGGGGTTGTACTAGTGGAATTTCCCAAACATGGATTTTGGGGTTCATTTTTAGTGCGTGAAATAATTTTCTATTCATTATTAAAGTTTTCAAATTTTTTTGCACACATGAACTCCTAAATTTCCATTTGTTGCGATCTTATATCTTTTTTGTTTACGAGGAAAAATGGGAGTCACAAGTTTGGACCTCAAAAAAAAAAAATGTTTGTACATCCAAAATGGGATAATTCCAAAGAGTATCTGTGATTTTTAAGGATAGGCAAAAAAGTGGGTTGTTCGGCTCTGGTAAATATCCAACCACTCGAGAATTCAACTTTTTCTACCCCCCCTAATTTTTGGCCACTTGCATCCTCAACATGCCTGTGGCATGCACACCCACCACACTTAAAGCATGTTGGGATCAGTTAAGAGTCCCTTTCCTATAAAATTCCACCAAGCTATTATTAGGGGGTTGTACTAGTGGAATTTCCCAAACACATATTTTGGGGTTCATTTTTAGTGCGTGATATAATTTTCTATTCATTATTATAGTTTTCAAATTTTTTTGCACACATGAACTCTAAAATTTTCATTTTGTTGCGGTCTTATATCTTTTTTTGTATACGAGGAGAAATGGGAGTCACAAGTTTGGACTTGAAAAAAAAAAAATTTGAACATAAAAAAATGGGGATGCACAAATGCTGGGAGAGATAATTCCAAAGAGTATCTGCGATTTTTAAAGATAGGCAAAAAAGTGGGTTGTTTGGCTCTGGTAAATATCCAACCACTTGAGAATTCAACTTTTTCTACCCCCCCTTAATTTTTGGCCACTTGCATTGTCAACATGCTTGTGGCATGCACACCCACCACACTTAAAGCATGTTGGGATCAGTTACAAGTCCCTTTCCAATAAAATTCCACCAAACTATTATTAGGGGGTTGTACTAGTGGAATTTCCCAAACATGGATTTTGGGGTTCATTTTTAGTGCGTGAAATAATTTTCTATTCATTATTATAGTTTTAAAATTTTTTTGCACACATGATCTCTAAAATTTTCATTTTGTTGCGATCTTATATCTTTTTTGTTTACGTGGAAAAATGGGAGTCAAAAGTTTGGACCTGAAAAAAAGAAAATTTTGAACATCAAAAAATGGGGATGCACAAATGCTGGGAGAGATAATTCCAAAGAGTATCTGTGATTTTTAAGGATAGGCAAAAAAGTGGGTTGTTTGTCTCTGGTAAATATCCAACCACTCGAGAATTCAACTTTTTCTACCCCCCCTTATTTTTGGTCACTTGAATCCTCAACATGCATGTGGCATGCACACCCACCACACTTAAAGCATGTTGGGATCAGTTACAAGTCCCTTTCACATAAAATTCCACCAAGCTATTATTAGGGGGTTGTACTTGTGGAATTTCCCAAAGATGGATTTTGGGGTTCATTTTTAGTGCGTGAAATAATTTTCTATTAATTAATATAGTTTTCAAATTTTTTTGCACACATGATCTCTAAAATTTTCATTTTGTTGCGATCTTATATGTTTTTTGTTTACGAGGAAAAATGGGAGTCACAAGTATGGACCTGAAAAAAAAAAAAGTTTGTACATCCAAAATGGGGATGCACAAATGTTGGGAGAGATAATTCCAAAGAGTATCTATGATTTTTAAGGATAGGAAAAAACGAGGGTTGTTTGGCTCTGGTAAATATCCAACCACTTGAGAATTCAACTTTTTCTACCCCCCCTAATTTTTGGCCACTTGCATCCTCAACATGCTTGTGGCATGCACACCCACCACACTTCAAGCATGTTGGGATCAATTACAAGTCCCTTTCCTATAAAATTCCACCAAGCTATTATTAGGGGGTTGTACTAGTGGAATTTCCCAAACATGGATTTTGGGGTTCATTTTTAGTGCGTGAAATAATTTTCTATTCATTATTAAAGTTTTCAAATTTTTTTGCACACAAGAACTCCAAAATTTTCATTTGTTGCGATCTTATATCTTTTTTGTTTACGAGGAAAAATGGGAGTCACAAGTTTGGACCTCAAAAAAAAAAAATGTTTGTAGATCCAAAATGGGGATGCACAAATGCTGGGAGAGATAATTCCAAAGAGTATCTGTGATTTTTAAGGATAGGCAAAAAAGTGGGTTGGTCGGCTCTGGTAAATATCCAACCACTCGAGAATTCAACTTTTTCTACCCCCCCTAATTTTTGGCCACTTGCATCCTCAACATGCCTGTGGCATGCACACCCACCACACTTAAAGCATGTTGGGATCAGTTAAGAGTCCCTTTCCTATAAAATTCCACCAAGCTATTATTAGGGGGTTGTACTTGTGGAATTTCCCAAACACATATTTTGGGGTTCATTTTTAGTGCGTGATATAATTTTCTATTCATTATTATAGTTTTCAAATTTTTTTGCACACATGAACTCTAAAATTTTCATTTTGTTGCGATCTTATATCTTTTTTTGTATACGAGGAGAAATGGGAGTCACAAGTTTGGACTTGAAAAAATAAAATTTGAACATAAAAAAATGGGGATGCACAAATGCTGGGAGAGATAATTCCAACGAGTATCTGTGATTTTTAAGGATAGGCAAAAAAAGTGGGTTGTTTGGCTCTGGTAAATATCCAACCACTTGAGAATTCAACTTTTTCTACCCCCCCTTAATTTTTGGCCACTTGCATTGTCAACATGCTTGTGGCATGCACACCCACCACACTTAAAGCATGTTGGGATCAGTTACAAGTCCCTTTCCAATAAAATTCCACCAAACTATTATTAGGGGGTTGTACAAGTGGAATTTCCCAAACATGGATTTTGGGGTTCATTTTTAGTGCGTGAAATAATTTTCTATTCATTATTATAGTTTTAAAATTTTTTTGCACACATGATCTCTAAAATTTTCATTTTGTTGCGATCTTATATCTTTTTTGTTTACGTGGAAAAATGGGAGTCAAAAGTTTGGACCTGAAAAAAAGAAAATTTTGAACATAAAAAAATGGGGATGCACAAATGCTGGGAGAGATAATTCCAAAGAGTATCTGTGATTTTTAAGGATAGGCAAAAAAGTGGGTTGTTTGTCTCTGGTAAATATCCAACCACTCGAGAATTCAACTTTTTCTACCCCCCCTTATTTTTGGTCACTTGCATCCTCAACATGCATGTGGCATGCACACCCACCACACTTAAAGCATGTTGGGATCAGTTACAAGTCCCTTTCACATAAAATTCCACCAAGCTATTATTAGGGGGTTGTACTTGTGGAATTTCCCAAAGATGGATTTTGGGGTTCATTTTTAGTGCGTGAAATAATTTTCTATTAATTATTATAGTTTTCAAATTTTTTTGCACACATGATCTCTAAAATTTTCATTTTGTTGCGATCTTATATGTTTTTTGTTTACGAGGAAAAATGGGAGTCACAAGTATGGACCTGAAAAAAAAAAAAGTTTGTACATCCAAAATGGGGATGCACAAATGTTGGGAGAGATAATTCCAAAGAGTATCTATGATTTTTAAGGACAGGAAAAAACGAGGGTTGTTTGGCTCTGGTAAATATCCTACCACTTGAGAATTCAACTTTTTCTACCCCCCCTAATTTTTGGCCACTTGCATCCTCAACATGCTTGTGGCATGCACACCCACCACACTTCAAGCATGTTGGGATCAGTTACAAGTCCCTTTCCTATAAAATTCCACCAAGCTATTATTAGGGGGTTGTACTAGTGGAATTTCCCAAACATGGATTTTGGGGTTCATTTTTAGTGCGTGAAATAATTTTCTATTCATTATTAAAGTTTTCAAATTTTTTTGCACACAAGAACTCCAAAATTTTCATTTGTTGCGATCTTATATCTTTTTTGTTTACGAGGAAAAATGGGAGTCACAAGTTTGGACCTCAAAAAAAAAAAATGTTTGTACATCCAAAATGGGGATGCACAAATGCTGGGAGAGATAATTCCAAAGAGTATCTGTGATTTTTAAGGATAGGCAAAAAAGTGGGTTGTTCGGCTCTGGTAAATATCCAACCACTCGAGAATTCAACTTTTTCTACCCCCCCTAATTTTTGGCCACTTGCATCCTCAACATGCATGTGGCATGCACACCCACCACACTTAAAGCATGTTGGGATCAGTTAAGAGTCCCTTTCCTATAAAATTCCACCAAGCTATTATTAGGGGGTTGTACTTGTGGAATTTCCCAAACACATATTTTGGGGTTCATTTTTAGTGCGTGATATAATTTTCTATTCATTATTATAGTTTTCAAATTTTTTTGCACACATGAACTCTAAAATTTTCATTTTGTTGCGATCTTATATCTTTTTTTGTATACGAGGAGAAATGGGAGTCACAAGTTTGGACTTGAAAAAATAAAATTTGAACATAAAAAAATGGGGATGCACAAATGCTGGGAGAGATAATTCCAACGAGTATCTGAGATTTTTAAGGATAGGCAAAAAAAGTGGGTTGTTTGGCTCTGGTAAATATCCAACCACTTGAGAATTCAACTTTTTCTACCCCCCCTTAATTTTTGGCCACTTGCATTGTCAACATGCTTGTGGCATGCACACCCACCACACTTAAAGCATGTTGGGTTCAGTTACAAGTCCCTTTCCAATAAAATTCCTCCAAACTATTATTAGGGGGTTGTACTAGTGGAATTTCCCGAACATGGATTTTGGGGTTCATTTTTAGTGCGTGAAATAATTTTCTATTCATTATTATAGTTTTAAAATTTTTTTGCACACATGATCTCTAAAATTTTCATTTTGTTGCGATCTTATATCTTTTTTGTTTACGTGGAAAAATGGGAGTCAAAAGTTTGGACCTGAAAAAAAGAAAATTTTGAACATCAAAAAATGGAGATGCACAAATGCTGGGAGAGATAATTCCAAAGAGTATCTGTGATTTTTAAGGATAGGCAAAAAAGTGGGTTGTTTGTCTCTGGTAAATATCCAACCACTTGAGAATTCAACTTTTTCTACCCCCCCTAATTTTTGCCCACTTGCATTGTCAACATGCTTGTGGCATGCACACCCACCACACTTAAAGCATGTTGGGATCAGTTACAAGTCCCTTTCCTATAAAATTCCACCAAGCTATTATTAGGGGTTGTACTAGTGGAATTTCCAAAACATGGATTTTGGGGTTCATTTTTAGTGCGTGATATAATTGTCTATTCATTATTATAGTTTTCAAATTTGTTTGCACACATGAACTCTAAAATTTTCATTTTGTTGCGATCTTTATCTTTTTTTGTTTACGAGGAAAAATGGGAGTCACAAGTTTGGACTTGAAAAAAAAAAAATTTGAACATAAAAAAATGGGGAATCCCAAATGCTGGGAGAGAAAATTCCAAAGAGTATCTGTGATTTTTAAGGATAGGCAAAAAAGTGGGTTGTTTGGCTCTGGTAAATATCCAACCACTTGAGAATTCAACTTTTTCTACCCCCCCTAATTTTTGGCCACTTGCATCCTCAACATGCTTGTGGCATGCACACCCACCACACTTAAAGCATGTTGGGATCAGTTACAAGTCCCTTTCCTATAAAATTCCACCAAGCTATTATTAGGGGCTGTACTAGTGGAATTTTCCAAAAATGGAATTTGGGGTTCATTTTTAGTGCGTAATATAATTTTCTATTCATTATTATAGTTTTCAAATTTTTTTGCACACATGAACTCTAAAATTTTTATTTTGTTGCGATCTTATATCTTTTTTGTTTACGAGGAAAAATGGGAGTCACAAGTTTGGACCTGAAAAAAAAAAATTTGACAATCAAAAAACGGGGATGCACAAATGCTGGGAGAGATAATTCCAACGAGTATCTGTGATTTTTAAGGATAGGCAAAAAAAGTGGGTTGTTTGGCTCTGGTAAATATCCAACCACTTGAGAATTCAACTTTTTCTACCCCCCCTTAATTTTTGGCCACTTGCATTGTCAACATGCTTGTGGCATGCACACCCACCACACTTAAAGCATGTTGGGATCAGTTACAAGTCCCTTTCCAATAAAATTCCACCAAACTATTATTAGGGGGTTGTACTAGTGGAATTTCCCAAACATGGATTTTGGGGTTCATTTTTAGTGCGTGAAATAATTTTCCATTCATTATTATAGTTTTAAAATTTTTTTTGCACACATGATCTCTAAAATTTTCATTTTGTTGCGATCTTATATCTTTTTTGTTTACGTGGAAAAATGGGAGTCAAAAGTTTGGACCTGAAAAAAAGAAAATTTTGAACATCAAAAAATGGGGATGCACAAATGCTGGGAGAGATAATTCCAAAGAGTATCTGTGATTTTTAAGGATAGGCAAAAAAGTGGGTTGTTTGTCTCTGGTAAATATCCAACCACTCCAGAATTCAACTTTTTCTACCCCCCCTTATTTTTGGTCACTTGGATCCTCAACATGCATGTGGCATGCACACCCACCACACTTAAAGCATGTTGGGATCAGTTACAAGTCCCTTTCACATAAAATTCCACCAAGCTATTATTAGGGGGTTGTACTTGTGGAATTTCCCAAAGATGGATTTTGGGGTTCATTTTTAGTGCGTGAAATAATTTTCTATTAATTATTATAGTTTTCAAATTTTTTTGCACACATGATCTCTAAAATTTTCATTTTGTTGCGATCTTATATGTTTTTTGTTTACGAGGAAAAATGGGAGTCACAAGTATGGACCTGAAAAAAAAAAAAGTTTGTACATCCAAAATGAGGATGCACAAATGTTGGGAGAGATAATTCCAAAGAGTATCTATGATTTTTAAGGATAGGAAAAAACGAGGGTTGTTTGGCTCTGGTAAATATCCAACCACTTGAGAATTCAACTTTTTCTACCCCCCCTAATTTTTGGCCACTTGCATCCTCAACATGCTTGTGGCATGCACACCCACCACACTTCAAGCATGTTGGGATCAGTTACAAGTCCCTTTCCTATAAAATTCCACCAAGCTATTATTAGGGGGTTGTACTAGTGGAATTTCCCAAACATGGATTTTGGGGTTCATTTTTAGTGCGTGAAATAATTTTCTATTCATTATTAAAGTTTTCAAATTTTTTTGCACACAAGAACTCCAAAATTTTCATTTGTTGCGATCTTATATCTTTTTTGTTTACGAGGAAAAATGGGAGTCACAAGTTTGGACCTCAAAAAAAAAAAATGTTTGTACATCCAAAATGGGGTTGCACAAATGCTGGGAGAGATAATTCCAAAGAGTATCTGTGATTTTTAAGGATAGGCAAAAAAGTGGGTTGTTCGACTCTGGTAAATATCCAACCACTCGAGAATTCAACTTTTTCTACCCCCCCTAATTTTTGGCCACTTGCATCCTCAACATGCCTGTGGCATGCACACCCACCACACTTAAAGCATGTTGGGATCAGTTAAGAGTCCCTTTCCTATAAAATTCCACCAAGCTATTATTAGGGGGTTGTACAAGTGGAATTTCCCAAACACATATTTTGGGGTTCATTTTTAGTGCGTGATATAATTTTCTATTCATTATTATAGTTTTCAAATTTTTTTGCACACATGAACTCTAAAATTTTCATTTTGTTGCGATCTTATATCTTTTTTTGTATACGAGGAGAAATGGGAGTCACATGTTTGGACTTGAAAAAAAAAAAATTTGAACATAAAAAAATGGGGATGCACAAATGCTGGGAGAGATAATTCCAAAGAGTATCTGCGATTTTTAAAGATAGGCAAAAAAGTGGGTTGTTTGGCTCTGGTAAATATCCAACCACTTGAGAATTCAACTTTTTCTACCCCCCCTTAATTTTTGGCCACTTGCATCCTCAACATGCTTGTGGCATGCACACCCACCACACTTAAAGCATGTTGGGATCAGTTACAAGTCCCTTTCCAATAAAATTCCACCAAACTATTATTAGGGGGTTGTACTAGTGGAATTTCCCAAACATGGATTTTGGGGTTCATTTTTAGTGCGTGAAATAATTTTCTATTCATTATTATAGTTTTAAAATTTTTTTGCACACATGATCTCTAAAATTTTCATTTTGTTGCGATCTTATATCTTTTTTGTTTACGTGGAAAAATGGGAGTCAAAAGTTTGGACCTGAAAAAAAGAAAATTTTGAACATCAAAAAATGGGGATGCACAAATGCTGGGAGAGATAATTCCAAAGAGTATCTATGATTTTTAAGGATAGGAAAAAACGAGGGTTGTTTGGCTCTGGTAAATATCCAACCACTTGAGAATTCAACTTTTTCTACCCCCCCTAATTTTTGGCCACTTGCATCCTCAACATGCTTGTGGCATGCACACCCACCACACTTCAAGCATGTTGGGATCAGTTACAAGTCCCTTTCCTATAAAATTCCACCAAGCTATTATTAGGGGGTTGTACTAGTGGAATTTCCCAAACACATATTTTGGGGTTCATTTTTAGTGCGTGATATAATTTTCTATTCATTATTATAGTTTTCAAATTTTTTTGCTCACATGAACTCTAAAATTTTCATTTTGTTGCGATCTTATATCTTTTTTTGTATACGAGGAGAAATGGGAGTCACAAGTTTGGACTTGAAAAAAAAAAAATTTGAACATAAAAAAATGGGGATGCACAAATGCTGGGAGAGATAATTCCAAAGAGTATCTGCGATTTTTAAAGATAGGCAAAAAAGTGGGTTGTTTGGCTCTGGTAAATATCCAACCACTTGAGAATTCAACTTTTTCTACCCCCCCTTAATTTTTGGCCACTTGCATTGTCAACATGCTTGTGGCATGCACACCCACCACACTTAAAGCATGTTGGGATCAGTTACAAGTCCCTTTCCAATAAAATTCCACCAAACTATTATTAGGGGGTTGTACTAGTGGAATTTCCCAAACATGGATTTTGGGGTTCATTTTTAGTGCGTGAAATAATTTTCTATTCATTATTATAGTTTTAAAATATTTTTGCACACATGATCTCTAAAATTTTCATTTTGTTGCGATCTTATATCTTTTTTGTTTACGTGGAAAAATGGGAGTCAAAAGTTTGGACCTGAAAAAAAGAAAATTTTGAACATCAAAAAATGGGGATGCACAAATGCTGGGAGAGATAATTCCAAAGAGTATCTGTGATTTTTAAGGAGAGGAAAAAACGAGGGTTCTTTGGCTCTGGTAAATATCCAACCACTTGAGAATTCAACTTTTTCTACCCCCCCTAATTTTTGGCCACTTGCATCCTCAACATGCTTGTGGCATGCACACCCACCACACTTCAAGCATGTTGGGATCAGTTACAAGTCCCTTTCCTATAAAATTCCACCAAGCTATTATTAGGGGGTTGTACTAGTGGAACTTCCCAAACATGGATTTTGGGGTTCATTTTTAGTGCGTGAAATAATTTTCTATTCATTATTAAAGTTTTCAAATTTTTTTGCACACATGAACTCCTAAATTTCCATTTGTTGCGATCTTATATCCTTTTTGTTTACGAGGAAAAATGGGAGTCACATGTTTGGACCTCAAAAAAAAAAATGTTTGTACATCCAAAATGGGATAATTCCAAGGAGTATCTGTGATTTTTAAGGATAGGCAAAAAAGTGGGTTGTTCGGCTCTGGTAAATATCCAACCACTCGAGAATTCAACTTTTTCTACCCCCCCCAATTTTTGGCCACTTGCATCCTCAACATGCCTGTGGCATGCACACCCACCACACTTAAAGCATGTTGGGATCAGTTAAGAGTCCCTTTCCTATAAAATTCCACCAAGCTATTATTAGGGGGTTGTACTAGTGGAATTTCCCAAACACATATTTTGGGGTTCATTTTTAGTGCGTGATATAATTTTCTATTCATTATTATAGTTTTCAAATTTTTTTGCACACATGAACTCTAAAATTTTCATTTTGTTGCGATCTTATATCTTTTTTTGTATACGAGGAGAAATGGGAGTCACAAGTTTGGACTTGAAAAAAAAAAATTTGAACATAAAAAAATGGGGATGCACAAATGCTGGGAGAGATAATTCCAAAGAGTATCTGCGATTTTTAAAGATAGGCAAAAAAGTGGGTTGTTTGGCTCTGGTAAATATCCAACCACTTGAGAATTCAACTTTTTCTACCCCCCCTTAATTTTTGGCCACTTGCATTGTCAACATGCTTGTGGCATGCACACCCACCACACTTAAAGCATGTTGGGATCAGTTACAAGTCCCTTTCCAATAAAATTCCACCAAACTATTATTAGGGGGTTGTACTAGTGGAATTTCCCAAACATGGATTTTGGGGTTCATTTTTAGTGCGTGAAATAATTTTCTATTCATTATTATAGTTTTAAAATTTTTTTGCACACATGATCTCTAAAATTTTCATTTTGTTGCGATCTTATATCTTTTTTGTTTACGTGGAAAAATGGGAGTCAAAAGTTTGGACCTGAAAAAAAGAAAATTTTGAACATCAAAAAATGGGGATGCACAAATGCTGGGAGAGATAATTCCAAAGAGTATCTGTGATTTTTAAGGATAGGCAAAAAAGTGGGTTGTTTGTCTCTGGTAAATATCCAACCACTCGAGAATTCAACTTTTTCTACCCCCCCTTATTTTTGGTCACTTGCATCCTCAACATGCATGTGGCATGCACACCCACCACACTTAAAGCATGTTGGGATCAGTTACAAGTCCCTTTCACATAAAATTCCACCAAGCTATTATTAGGGGGTTGTACTTGTGGAATTTCCCAAAGATGGATTTTGGGGTTCATTTTTAGTGCGTGAAATAATTTTCTATTAATTATTATAGTTTTCAAATTTTTTTGCACACATGATCTCTAAAATTTTCATTTTGTTGCGATCTTATATGTTTTTTGTTTACGAGGAAAAATGGGAGTCACAAGTTTGGACCTGAAAAAAAAAAAGTTTGTACATCCAAAATGGGGATGCACAAATGCTGGGAGAGATAATTCCAAAGAGTATCTATGATTTTTAAGGAGAGGAAAAAACGAGGGTTGTTTGGCTCTGGTAAATATCCAACCACTTGAGAATTCAACTTTTTCTACCCCCCCTAATTTTTGGCCACTTGCATCCTCAACATGCTTGTGGCATGCACACCCACCACACTTCAAGCATGTTGGGATCAGTTACAAGTCCCTTTCCTATAAAATTCCACCAAGCTATTATTAGGGGGTTGTACTAGTGGAATTTCCCAAACATGGATTTTGGGGTTCATTTTTAGTGCGTGAAATAATTTTCTATTCATTATTAAAGTTTTCAAATTTTTTTGCACACATGAACTCCTAAATTTCCATTTGTTGCGATCTTATATCTTTTTTGTTTACGAGGAAAAATGGGAGTCACAAGTTTGGACCTCAAAAAAAAAAAATGTTTGTACATCCAAAATGGGATAATTCCAAAGAGTATCTGTGATTTTTAAGGATAGGCAAAAAAGTGGGTTGTTCGGCTCTGGTAAATATCCAACCACTCGAGAATTCAACTTTTTCTACCCCCCCTAATTTTTGGCCACTTGCATCCTCAACATGCCTGTGGCATGCACACCCACCACACTTAAAGCATGTTGGGATCAGTTAAGAGTCCCTTTCCTATAAAATTCCACCAAGCTATTATTAGGGGGTTGTACTAGTGGAATTTCCCAAACACATATTTTGGGGTTCATTTTTAGTGCGTGATATAATTTTCTATTCATTATTATAGTTTTCAAATTTTTTTGCACACATGAACTCTAAAATTTTCATTTTGTTGCGATCTTATATCTTTTTTTGTATACGAGGAGAAATGGGAGTCACAAGTTTGGACTTGAAAAAAAAAAAATTTGAACATAAAAAAATGGGGATGCACAAATGCTGGGAGAGATAATTCCAAAGAGTATCTGCGATTTTTAAAGATAGGCAAAAAAGTGGGTTGTTTGGCTCTGGTAAATATCCAACCACTTGAGAATTCAACTTTTTCTACCCCCCCTTAATTTTTGGCCACTTGCATTGTCAACATGCTTGTGGCATGCACACCCACCACACTTAAAGCATGTTGGGATCAGTTACAAGTCCCTTTCCAATAAAATTCCACCAAACTATTATTAGGGGGTTGTACTAGTGGAATTTCCCAAAAATGGATTTTGGGGTTCATTTTTAGTGCGTGAAATAATTTTCTATTCATTATTATAGTTTTAAAATTTTTTTGCACACATGATCTCTAAAATTTTCATTTTGTTGCGATCTTATATCTTTTTTGTTTACGTGGAAAAATGGGAGTCAAAAGTTTGGACCTGAAAAAAAGAAAATTTTGAACATCAAAAAATGGGGATGCACAAATGCTGGGAGAGATAATTCCAAAGAGTATCTGTGATTTTTAAGGATAGGCAAAAAAGTGGGTTGTTTGTCTCTGGTAAATATCCAACCACTCGAGAATTCAACTTTTTCTACCCCCCCTTATTTTTGGTCACTTGCATCCTCAACATGCATGTGGCATGCACACCCACCACACTTAAAGCATGTTGGGATCAGTTACAAGTCCCTTTCACATAAAATTCCACCAAGCTATTATTAGGGGGTTGTACTTGTGGAATTTCCCAAAGATGGATTTTGGGGTTCATTTTTAGTGCGTGAAATAATTTTCTATTAATTATTATAGTTTTCAAATTTTTTTGCACACATGATCTCTAAAATTTTCATTTTGTTGCGATCTTATATGTTTTTTGTTTACGAGGAAAAATGGGAGTCACAAGTTTGGACCTGAAAAAAAAAAAGTTTGTACATCCAAAATGGGGATGCACAAATGCTGGGAGAGATAATTCCAAAGAGTATCTATGATTTTTAAGGAGAGGAAAAAACGAGGGTTGTTTGGCTCTGGTAAATATCCAACCACTTGAGAATTCAACTTTTTCTACCCCCCCTAATTTTTGGCCACTTGCATCCTCAACATGCTTGTGGCATGCACACCCACCACACTTCAAGCATGTTGGGATCAGTTACAAGTCCCTTTCCTATAAAATTCCACCAAGCTATTATTAGGGGGTTGTACTAGTGGAATTTCCCAAACATGGATTTTGGGGTTCATTTTTAGTGCGTGAAATAATTTTCTATTCATTATTAAAGTTTTCAAATTTTTTTGCACACATGAACTCCTAAATTTCCATTTGTTGCGATCTTATATCCTTTTTGTTTACGAGGAAAAATGGGAGTCACAAGTTTGGACCTCAAAAAAAAAAAATGTTTGTACATCCAAAATGGGATAATTCCAAAGAGTATCTGTGATTTTTAAGGATAGGCAAAAAAGTGGGTTGTTCGGCTCTGGTAAATATCCAACCACTCGAGAATTCAACTTTTTCTGCCCCCCCTAATTTTTGGCCACTTGCATCCTCAACATGCCTGTGGCATGCACACCCACCACACTTAAAGCATGTTGGGATCAGTTAAGAGTCCCTTTCCTATAAAATTCCACCAAGCTATTATTAGGGGGTTGTACTAGTGGAATTTCCCAAACACATATTTTGGGGTTCATTTTTAGTGCGTGATATAATTTTCTATTCATTATTATAGTTTTCAAATTTTTTTGCACACATGAACTCTAAAATTTTCATTTTGTTGCGATCTTATATCTTTTTTTGTATACGAGGAGAAATGGGAGTCACAAGTTTGGACTTGAAAAAAAAAAAAATTTGAACATAAAAAAATGGGGATGCACAAATGCTGGGAGAGATAATTCCAAAGAGTATCTGCGATTTTTAAAGATAGGCAAAAAAGTGGGTTGTTTTGGCTCTGGTAAATATCCAACCACTTGAGAATTCAACTTTTTCTACCCCCCCTTAATTTTTGGCCACTTGCATTGTCAACATGCTTGTGGCATGCACACCCACCACACTTAAAGCATGTTGGGATCAGTTACAAGTCCCTTTCCAATAAACTTCCACCAAACTATTATTAGGGGGTCGTACTAGTGGAATTTCCCAAACATGGATTTTGGGGTTCATTTTCAGTGCGTGAAATAATTTTCTATTCATTATTATAGTTTTAAAATTTTTTTGCACACATGATCTCTAAAATTTTCATTTTGTTGCGATCTTATATCTTTTTTGTTTACGTGGAAAAATGGGAGTCAAAAGTTTGGACCTGAAAAAAAGAAAATTTTGAACATCAAAAAATGGGGATGCACAAATGCTGGGAGAGATAATTCCAAAGAGTATCTGTGATTTTTAAGGATAGGCAAAAAAGTGGGTTGTTTGTCTCTGGTAAATATCCAACCACTCGAGAATTCAACTTTTTCTACCCCCCCTTATTTTTGGTCACTTGCATCCTCAACATGCATGTGGCATGCACACCCACCACACTTAAAGCATGTTGGGATCAGTTACAAGTCCCTTTCACATAAAATTCCACCAAGCTATTATTAGGGGGTTGTACTTGTGGAATTTCCCAAAGATGGATTTTGGGGTTCATTTTTAGTGCGTGAAATAATTTTCTATTAATTATTATAGTTTTCAAATTTTTTTGCACACATGATCTCTAAAATTTTCATTTTGTTGCGATCTTATATGTTTTTTGTTTACGAGGAAAAATGGGAGTCACAAGTTTGGACCTGAAAAAAAAAAAAGTTTGTACATCCAAAATGGGGATGCACAAATGCTGGGAGAGATAATTCCAAAGAGTATCTATGATTTTTAAGGAGAGGAAAAAACGAGGGTTGTTTGGCTCTGGTAAATATCCAACCACTTGAGAATTCAACTTTTTCTACCCCCCCTAATTTTTGGCCACTTGCATCCTCAACATGCTTGTGGCATGCACACCCACCACACTTCAAGCATGTTGGGATCAGTTACAAGTCCCTTTCCTATAAAATTCCACCAAGCTATTATTAGGGGGTTGTACTAGTGGAATTTCCCAAACATGGATTTTGGGGTTCATTTTTAGTGCGTGAAATAATTTTCTATTCATTATTAAAGTTTTCAAATTTTTTTGCACACATGAACTCCTAAATTTCCATTTGTTGCGATCTTATATCTTTTTTGTTTACGAGGAAAAATGGGAGTCACAAGTTTGGACCTCAAAAAAAAAAAATGTTTGTACATCCAAAATGGGATAATTCCAAAGAGTATCTGTGATTTTTAAGGATAGGCAAAAAAGTGGGTTGTTCGGCTCTGGTAAATATCAAACCACTCGAGAATTCAACTTTTTCTACCCCCCCTAATTTTTGGCCACTTGCATCCTCAACATGCCTGTGGCATGCACACCCACCACACTTAAAGCATGTTGGGATCAGTTAAGAGTCCCTTTCCTATAAAATTCCACCAAGCTATTATTAGGGGGTTGTACTAGTGGAATTTCCCAAACACATATTTTGGGGTTCATTTTTGGTGCGTGATATAATTTTCTATTCATTATTATAGTTTTCAAATTTTTTTGCACACATGAACTCTAAAATTTTCATTTTGTTGCGATCTTATATCTTTTTTTGTATACGAGGAGAAATGGGAGTCACAAGTTTGGACTTGAAAAAAAAAAATTTGAACATAAAAAAATGGGGATGCACAAATGCTGGGAGAGATAATTCCAAAGAGTATCTGCGATTTTTAAAGATAGGCAAAAAAGTGGGTTGTTTGGCTCTGGTAAATATCCAACCACTTGAGAGTTCAACTTTTTCTACCCCCCCTTAATTTTTGGCCACTTGCATTGTCAACATGCTTGTGGCATGCACACCCACCACACTTAAAGCATGTTGGGATCAGTTACAAGTCCCTTTCCAATAAAATTCCACCAAACTATTATTAGGGGGTTGTACTAGTGGAATTTCCCAAACATGGATTTTGGGGTTCATTTTTAGTGCGTGAAATAATTTTCTATTCATTATTATAGTTTTAAAATTTTTTTGCACACATGATCTCTAAAATTTTCATTTTGTTGCGATCTTATATCTTTTTTGTTTACGTGGAAAAATGGGAGTCAAAAGTTTGGACCTGAAAAAAAGAAAATTTTGAACATCAAAAAATGGGGATGCACAAATGCTGGGAGAGATAATTCCAAAGAGTATCTGTGATTTTTAAGGATAGGCAAAAAAGTGGGTTGTTTGTCTCTGGTAAATATCCAACCACTCGAGAATTCAACTTTTTCTACCCCCCCTTATTTTTGGTCACTTGCATCCTCAACATGCATGTGGCATGCACACCCACCACACTTAAAGCATGTTGGGATCAGTTACAAGTCCCTTTCACATAAAATTCCACCAAGCTATTATTAGGGGGTTGTACTTGTGGAATTTCCCAAAGATGGATTTTGGGGTTCATTTTTAGTGCGTGAAATAATTTTCTATTAATTATTATAGTTTTCAAATTTTTTTGCACACATGATCTCTAAAATTTTCATTTTGTTGCGATCTTATATGTTTTTTGTTTACGAGGAAAAATGGGAGTCACAAGTTTGGACCTGAAAAAAAAAAAAGTTTGTACATCCAAAATGGGGATGCACAAATGCTGGGAGAGATAATTCCAAAGAGTATCTATGATTTTTAAGGAGAGGAAAAAATGAGGGTTGTTTGGCTCTGGTAAATATCCAACCACTTGAGAATTCAACTTTTTCTACCCCCCCTAATTTTTGGCCACTTGCATCCTCAACATGCTTGTGGCATGCACACCCACCACACTTCAAGCATGTTGGGATCAGTTACAAGTCCCTTTCCTATAAAATTCCACCAAGCTATTATTAGGGGGTTGTACTAGTGGAATTTCCCAAACATGGATTTTGGGGTTCATTTTTAGTGCGTGAAATAATTTTCTATTCATTATTAAAGTTTTCAAATTTTTTTGCACACATGAACTCCTAAATTTCCATTTGTTGCGATCTTATATCTTTTTTGTTTACGAGGAAAAATGGGAGTCACAAGTTTGGACCTCAAAAAAAAAAAATGTTTGTACATCCAAAATGGGATAATTCCAAAGAGTATCTGTGATTTTTAAGGATAGGCAAAAAAGTGGGTTGTTCGGCTCTGGTAAATATCCAACCACTCGAGAATTCAACTTTTTCTACCCCCCCTAATTTTTGGCCACTTGCATCCTCAACATGCCTGTGGCATGCACACCCACCACACTTAACGCATGTTGGGATCAGTTAAGAATCCCTTTCCTATAAAATTCCACCAAGCTATTATTAGGGGGTTGTACTAGTGGAATTTCCCAAACACATATTTTGGGGTTCATTTTTAGTGCGTGATATAATTTTCTATTCATTATTATAGTTTTCAAATTTTTTTGCACACATGAACTCTAAAATTTTCATTTTGTTGCGATCTTATATCTTTTTTTGTATACGAGGAGAAATGGGAGTCACAAGTTTGGACTTGAAAAAAAAAAAATTTGAACATAAAAAAATGGGGATGCACAAATGCTGGGAGAGATAATTCCAAAGAGTATCTGCGATTTTTAAAGATAGGCAAAAAAGTGGGTTGTTTGGCTCTGGTAAATATCCAACCACTTGAGAATTCGACTTTTTCTACCCCCCCTTAATTTTTGGCCACTTGCATTGTCAACATGCTTGTGGCATGCACACCCACCACACTTAAAGCATGTTGGGATCAGTTACAAGTCCCTTTCCAATAAAATTCCACCAAACTATTATTAGGGGGTTGTACTAGTGGAATTTCCCAAACATGGATTTTGGGGTTCATTTTTGGTGCGTGAAATAATTTTCTATTCATTATTATAGTTTTAAAATTTTTTTGCACACATGATCTCTAAAATTTTCATTTTGTTGCGATCTTATATCTTTTTTGTTTACGTGGAAAAATGGGAGTCAAAAGTTTGGACCTGAAAAAAAGAAAATTTTGGACATCAAAAAATGGGGATGCACAAATGCTGGGAGAGATAATTCCAAAGAGTATCTGTGATTTTTAAGGATAGGCAAAAAAGTGGGTTGTTTGTCTCTGGTAAATATCCAACCACTCGAGAATTCAACTTTTTCTACCCCCCCTTATTTTTGGTCACTTGCATCCTCAACATGCATGTGGCACGCACACCCACCACACTTAAAGCATGTTGGGATCAGTTACAAGTCCCTTTCACATAAAATTCCACCAAGCTATTATTAGGGGGTTGTACTTGTGGAATTTCCCAAAGATGGATTTTGGGGTTCATTTTTAGTGCGTGAAATAATTTTCTATTAATTATTATAGTTTTTAAATTTTTTTGCACACATGATCTCTAAAATTTTCATTTTGTTGCGATCTTATATGTTTTTTGTTTACGAGGAAAAATGGGAGTCACAGGTTTGGACCTGAAAAAAAAAAAAGTTTGTACATCCAAAATGGGGATGCACAAATGCTGGGAGAGATAATTCCAAAGAGTATCTATGATTTTTAAGGAGAGGAAAAAACGAGGGTTGTTTGGCTCTGGTAAATATCCAACCACTTGAGAATTCAACTTTTTCTACCCCCCCTAATTTTTGGCCACTTGCATCCTCAACATGCTTGTGGCATGCACACCCACCACACTTCAAGCATGTTGGGATCAGTTCAAGTCCCTTTCCTATAAAATTCCACCAAGCTATTATTAGGGGGTTGTACTAGTGGAATTTCCCAAACATGGATTTTGGGGTTCATTTTTAGTGCGTGAAATAATTTTCTATTCATTATTAAAGTTTTCAAATTTTTTTGCACACATGAACTCCTAAATTTCCATTTGTTGCGATCTTATATCTTTTTTGTTTACGAGGAAAAATGGGAGTCACAAGTTTGGACCTCAAAAAAAAAAAAATGTTTGTACATCCAAAATGGGATAATTCCAAAGAGTATCTGTGATTTTTAAGGATAGGCAAAAAAGTGGGTTGTTCGGCTCTGGTAAATATCCAACCACTCGAGAATTCAACTTTTTCTACCCCCCCTAATTTTTGGCCACTTGCATCCTCAACATGCCTGTGGTATGCACACCCACCACACTTAAAGCATGTTGGGATCAGTTAAGAGTCCCTTTCCTATAAAATTCCACCAAGCTATTATTAGGGGGTTGTACTAGTGGAATTTCCCAAACACATATTTTGGGGTTCATTTTTAGTGCGTGATATAATTTTCTATTCATTATTATAGTTTTCAAATTTTTTTGCACACATGAACTCTAAAATTTTCATTTTGTTGCGATCTTATATCTTTTTTTGTATACGAGGAGAAATGGGAGTCACAAGTTTGGACTTGAAAAAAAAAAAATTTGAACATAAAAAAATGGGGATGCACAAATGCTGGGAGAGATAATTCCAAAGAGTATCTGCGATTTTTAAAGATAGGCAAAAAAGTGGGTTGTTTGGCTCTGGTAAATATCCAACCACTTGAGAATTCAACTTTTTCTACCCCCCCTTAATTTTTGGCCACTTGCATTGTCAACATGCTTGTGGCATGCACACCCACCACACTTAAAGCATGTTGGGATCAGTTACAAGTCCCTTTCCAATAAAATTCCACCAAACTATTATTAGGGGGTTGTACTAGTGGAATTTCCCAAACATGGATTTTGGGGTTCATTTTTGGTGCGTGAAATAATTTTCTATTCATTATTATAGTTTTAAAATTTTTTTGCACACATGATCTCTAAAATTTTCATTTTGTTGCGATCTTATATCTTTTTTGTTTACGTGGAAAAATGGGAGTCAAAAGTTTGGACCTGAAAAAAAGAAAATTTTGAACATCAAAAAATGGGGATGCACAAATGCTGGGAGAGATAATTCCAAAGAGTATCTGTGATTTTTAAGGATAGGCAAAAAAGTGGGTTGTTTGTCTCTGGTAAATATCCAACCACTCGAGAATTCAACTTTTTCTACCCCCCCTTATTTTTGGTCACTTGCATCCTCAACATGCATGTGGCATGCACACCCACCACACTTAAAGCATGTTGGGATCAGTTACAAGTCCCTTTCACATAAAATTCCACCAAGCTATTATTAGGGGGTTGTACTTGTGGAATTTCCCAAAGATGGATTTTGGGGTTCATTTTTAGTGCGTGAAATAATTTTCTATTAATTATTATAGTTTTCAATTTTTTTTGCACACATGATCTCTAAAATTTTCATTTTTTTGCGATCTTATATGTTTTTTGTTTACGAGGAAAAATGGGAGTCACAGGTTTGGACCTGAAAAAAAAAAAAGTTTGTACATCCAAAATGGGGATGCACAAATGCTGGGAGAGATAATTCCAAAGAGTATCTATGATTTTTAAGGAGAGGAAAAAACGAGGGTTGTTTGGCTCTGGTAAATATCCAACCACTTGAGAATTCAACTTTTTCTACCCCCCCTAATTTTTGGCCACTTGCATCCTCAACATGCTTGTGGCATGCACACCCACCACACTTCAAGCATGTTGGGATCAGTTACAAGTCCCTTTCCTATAAAATTCCACCAAGCTATTATTAGGGGGTTGTACTAGTGGAATTTCCCAAACATGGATTTTGGGGTTCATTTTTAGTGCGTGAAATAATTTTCTATTCATTATTAAAGTTTTCAAATTTTTTTGCACACATGAACTCCTAAATTTCCATTTGTTGCGATCTTATATCTTTTTTGTTTACGAGGAAAAATGGGAGTCACAAGTTTGGACCTCAAAAAAAAAAAATGTTTGTACATCCAAAATGGGATAATTCGAAAGAGTATCTGTGATTTTTAAGGATAGGCAAAAAAGTGGGTTGTTCGGCTCTGGTAAATATCCAACCACTCGAGAATTCAACTTTTTCTACCCCCCCTAATTTTTGGCCACTTGCATCCTCAACATGCCTGTGGCATGCACACCCACCACACTTAAAGCATGTTGGGATCAGTTAAGAGTCCCTTTCCTATAAAATTCCACCAAGCTATTATTAGGGGGTTGTACTAGTGGAATTTCCCAAACACATATTTTGGGGTTCATTTTTAGTGCGTGATATAATTTTCTATTCATTATTATAGTTTTCAAATTTTTTTGCACACATGAACTCTAAAATTTTCATTTTGTTGCGATCTTATATCTTTTTTTGTATACGAGGAGAAATGGGAGTCACAAGTTTGGACTTGAAAAAAAAAAAAATTTGAACATAAAAAAATGGGGATGCACAAATGCTGGGAGAGATAATTCCAAAGAGTATCTGCGATTTTTAAAGATAGGCAAAAAAGTGGGTTGTTTGGCTCTGGTAAATATCCAACCACTTGAGAATTCAACTTTTTCTACCCCCCCTTAATTTTTGGCCACTTGCGTTGTCAACATGCATGTGGCATGCACACCCACCACACTTAAAGCATGTTGGGATCAGTTACAAGTCCCTTTCCAATAAAATTCCACCCAACTATTATTAGGGGGTTGTACTAGTGAAATTTCCCAAACATGGATTTTGGGGTTCATTTTTAGTGCGTGAAATAATTTTCTATTCATTATTATAGTTTTAAAATTTTTTTGCACACATGATCTCTAAAATTTTCATTTTGTTGCGATCTTATATCTTTTTTTGTATACGAGGAGAAATGGGAGTCACAAGTTTGGACTTGAAAAAAAAAAAATTTGAACATAAAAAAATGGGGATGCACAAATGCTGGGAGAGATAATTCCAAAGAGTATCTGCGATTTTTAAAGATAGGCAAAAAAGTGGGTTGTTTGGCTCTGGTAAATATCCAACCACTTGAGAGTTCAACTTTTTCTACCCCCCCTTAATTTTTGGCCACTTGCATTGTCAACATGCTTGTGGCATGCACACCCACCACACTTAAAGCATGTTGGGATCAGTTACAAGTCCCTTTCCAATAAAATTCCACCAAACTATTATTAGGGGGTTGTACTAGTTCAATTTCCCAAACATGGATTTTGGGGTTCATTTTTAGTGCGTGAAATAATTTTCTATTCATTATTATAGTTTTAAAATTTTTTTGCACACATGATCTCTAAAATTTTCATTTTGTTGCGATCTTATATCTTTTTTGTTTACGTGGAAAAATGGGAGTCAAAAGTTTGGACCTGAAAAAAAGAAAATTTTGAACATCAAAAAATGGGGATGCACAAATGCTGGGAGAGATAATTCCAAAGAGTATCTGTGATTTTTAAGGATAGGCAAAAAAGTGGGTTGTTTGTCTCTGGTAAATATCCAACCACTCGAGAATTCAACTTTTTCTACCCCCCCTTATTTTTGGTCACTTGCATCCTCAACATGCATGTGGCATGCACACCCACCACACTTAAAGCATGTTGGGATCAGTTACAAGTCCCTTTCACATAAAATTCCACCAAGCTATTATTAGGGGGTTGTACTTGTGGAATTTCCCAAAGATGGATTTTGGGGTTCATTTTTAGTGCGTGAAATAATTTTCTATTAATTATTATAGTTTTCAAATTTTTTTGCACACATGATCTCTAAAATTTTCATTTTGTTGCGATCTTATATGTTTTTTGTTTACGAGGAAAAATGGGAGTCACAAGTTTGGACCTGAAAAAAAAAAAAGTTTGTACATCCAAAATGGGGATGCACAAATGCTGGGAGAGATAATTCCAAAGAGTATCTATGATTTTTAAGGAGAGGAAAAAATGAGGGTTGTTTGGCTCTGGTAAATATCCAACTACTTGAGAATTCAACTTTTTCTACCCCCCCTAATTTTTGGCCACTTGCATCCTCAACATGCTTGTGGCATGCACACCCACCACACTTCAAGCATGTTGGGATCAGTTACAAGTCCCTTTCCTATAAAATGCCACCAAGCTATTATTAGGGGGTTGTACTAGTGGAATTTCCCAAACATGGATTTTGGGGTTCATTTTTAGTGCGTGAAATAATTTTCTATTCATTATTAAAGTTTTCAAATTTTTTTGCACACATGAAGTCCTAAATTTCCATTTGTTGCGATCTTATATCTTTTTTGTTTACGAGGAAAAATGGGAGTCACAAGTTTGGACCTCAAAAAAAAAAAATGTTTGTACATCCAAAATGGGATAATTCCAAAGAGTATCTGTGATTTTTAAGGATAGGCAAAAAAGTGGGTTGTTCGGCTCTGGTAAATATCCAACAACTCGAGAATTCAACTTTTTCTACCCCCCCTAATTTTTGGCCACTTGCATCCTCAACATGCCTGTGGCATGCACACCCACCACACTTAAAGCATGTTGGGATCAGTTAAGAGTCCCTTTCCTATAAAATTCCACCAAGCTATTATTAGGGGGTTGTACTAGTGGAATTTCCCAAACACATATTTTGGGGTTCATTTTTAGTGCGTGATATAATTTTCTATTCATTATTATAGTTTTCAAATTTTTTTGCACACATGAACTCTAAAATTTTCATTTTGTTGCGATCTTATATCTTTTTTTGTATACGAGGAGAAATGGGAGTCACAAGTTTGGACTTGAAAAAAAAAAAAATTTGAACATAAAAAAATGGGGATGCACAAATGCTGGGAGAGATAATTCCAAAGAGTATCTGCGATTTTTAAAGATAGGCAAAAAAGTGGGTTGTTTGGCTCTGGTAAATATCCAACCACTTGAGAATTCAACTTTTTCTACCCCCCCTTAATTTTTGGCCACTTGCGTTGTCAACATGCATGTGGCATGCACACCCACCACACTTAAAGCATGTTGGGATCAGTTACAAGTCCCTTTCCAATAAAATTCCACCCAACTATTATTAGGGGGTTGTACTAGTGAAATTTCCCAAACATGGATTTTGGGGTTCATTTTTAGTGCGTGAAATAATTTTCTATTCATTATTATAGTTTTAAAATTTTTTTGCACACATGATCTCTAAAATTTTCATTTTGTTGCGATCTTATATCTTTTTTTGTATACGAGGAGAAATGGGAGTCACAAGTTTGGACTTGAAAAAAAAAAAATTTGAACATAAAAAAATGGGGATGCACAAATGCTGGGAGAGATAATTCCAAAGAGTATCTGCGATTTTTAAAGATAGGCAAAAAAGTGGGTTGTTTGGCTCTGGTAAATATCCAACCACTTGAGAGTTCAACTTTTTCTACCCCCCCTTAATTTTTGGCCACTTGCATTGTCAACATGCTTGTGGCATGCACACCCACCACACTTAAAGCATGTTGGGATCAGTTACAAGTCCCTTTCCAATAAAATTCCACCAAACTATTATTAGGGGGTTGTACTAGTTCAATTTCCCAAACATGGATTTTGGGGTTCATTTTTAGTGCGTGAAATAATTTTCTATTCATTATTATAGTTTTAAAATTTTTTTGCACACATGATCTCTAAAATTTTCATTTTGTTGCGATCTTATATCTTTTTTGTTTACGTGGAAAAATGGGAGTCAAAAGTTTGGACCTGAAAAAAAGAAAATTTTGAACATCAAAAAATGGGGATGCACAAATGCTGGGAGAGATAATTCCAAAGAGTATCTGTGATTTTTAAGGATAGGCAAAAAAGTGGGTTGTTTGTCTCTGGTAAATATCCAACCACTCGAGAATTCAACTTTTTCTACCCCCCCTTATTTTTGGTCACTTGCATCCTCAACATGCATGTGGCATGCACACCCACCACACTTAAAGCATGTTGGGATCAGTTACAAGTCCCTTTCACATAAAATTCCACCAAGCTATTATTAGGGGGTTGTACTTGTGGAATTTCCCAAAGATGGATTTTGGGGTTCATTTTTAGTGCGTGAAATAATTTTCTATTAATTATTATAGTTTTCAAATTTTTTTGCACACATGATCTCTAAAATTTTCATTTTGTTGCGATCTTATATGTTTTTTGTTTACGAGGAAAAATGGGAGTCACAAGTTTGGACCTGAAAAAAAAAAAAGTTTGTACATCCAAAATGGGGATGCACAAATGCTGGGAGAGATAATTCCAAAGAGTATCTATGATTTTTAAGGAGAGGAAAAAATGAGGGTTGTTTGGCTCTGGTAAATATCCAACTACTTGAGAATTCAACTTTTTCTACCCCCCCTAATTTTTGGCCACTTGCATCCTCAACATGCTTGTGGCATGCACACCCACCACACTTCAAGCATGTTGGGATCAGTTACAAGTCCCTTTCCTATAAAATGCCACCAAGCTATTATTAGGGGGTTGTACTAGTGGAATTTCCCAAACATGGATTTTGGGGTTCATTTTTAGTGCGTGAAATAATTTTCTATTCATTATTAAAGTTTTCAAATTTTTTTGCACACATGAAGTCCTAAATTTCCATTTGTTGCGATCTTATATCTTTTTTGTTTACGAGGAAAAATGGGAGTCACAAGTTTGGACCTCAAAAAAAAAAAATGTTTGTACATCCAAAATGGGATAATTCCAAAGAGTATCTGTGATTTTTAAGGATAGGCAAAAAACTGGGTTCTTCGGCTCTGGTAAATATCCAACCACTCGAGAATTCAACTTTTTCTACCCCCCCTAATTTTTGGCCACTTGCATCCTCAACATGCCTGTGGCATGCACACCCACCACACTTAACGCATGTTGGGATCAGTTAAGAATCCCTTTCCTATAAAATTCCACCAAGCTATTATTAGGGGGTTGTACTAGTGGAATTTCCCAAACACATATTTTGGGGTTCATTTTTAGTGCGTGATATAATTTTCTATTCATTATTATAGTTTTCAAATTTTTTTGCACACATGAACTCTAAAATTTTCATTTTGTTGCGATCTTATATCTTTTTTTGTATACGAGGAGAAATGGGAGTCACAAGTTTGGACTTGAAAAAAAAAAAATTTGAACATAAAAAAATGGGGATGCACAAATGCTGGGAGAGATAATTCCAAAGAGTATCTGCGATTTTTAAAGATAGGCAAAAAAGTGGGTTGTTTGGCTCTGGTAAATATCCAACCACTTTAGAATTCGACTTTTTCTACCCCCCCTTAATTTTTGGCCACTTGCATTGTCAACATGCTTGTGGCATGCACACCCACCACACTTAAAGCATGTTGGGATCAGTTACAAGTCCCTTTCCAATAAAATTCCACCAAACTATTATTAGGGGGTTGTACTAGTGGAATTTCCCAAACATGGATTTTGGGGTTCATTTTTGGTGCGTGAAATAATTTTCTATTCATTATTATAGTTTTAAAATTTTTTTGCACACATGATCTCTAAAATTTTCATTTTGTTGCGATCTTATATCTTTTTTGTTTACGTGGAAAAATGGGAGTCAAAAGTTTGGACCTGAAAAAAAGAAAATTTTGGACATCAAAAAATGGGGATGCACAAATGCTGGGAGAGATAATTCCAAAGAGTATCTGTGATTTTTAAGGATAGGCAAAAAAGTGGGTTGTTTGTCTCTGGTAAATATCCAACCACTCGAGAATTCAACTTTTTCTACGCCCCCTTATTTTTGGTCACTTGCATCCTCAACATGCATGTGGCATGCACACCCACCACACTTAAAGCATGTTGGGATCAGTTACAAGTCCCTTTCACATAAAATTCCACCAAGCTATTATTAGGGGGTTGTACTTGTGGAATTTCCCAAAGATGGATTTTGGGGTTCATTTTTAGTGCGTGAAATAATTTTCTATTAATTATTATAGTTTTCAAATTTTTTTGCACACATGATCTCTAAAATTTTCATTTTGTTGCGATCTTATATGTTTTTTGTTTACGAGGAAAAATGGGAGTCACAGGTTTGGACCTGAAAAAAAAAAAAGTTTGTACATCCAAAATGGGGATGCACAAATGCTGGGAGAGATAATTCCAAAGAGTATCTATGATTTTTAAGGAGAGGAAAAAACGAGGGTTGTTTGGCTCTGGTAAATATCCAACCACTTGAGAATTCAACTTTTTCTACCCCCCCTAATTTTTGGCCACTTGCATCCTCAACATGCTTGTGGCATGCACACCCACCACACTTCAAGCATGTTGGGATCAGTTCAAGTCCCTTTCCTATAAAATTCCACCAAGCTATTATTAGGGGGTTGTACTAGTGGAATTTCCCAAACATGGATTTTGGGGTTCATTTTTAGTGCGTGAAATAATTTTCTATTCATTATTAAAGTTTTCAAATTTTTTTGCACACATGAACTCCTAAATTTCCATTTGTTGCGATCTTATATCTTTTTTGTTTACGAGGAAAAATGGGAGTCACAAGTTTGGACCTCAAAAAAAAAAAAATGTTTGTACATCCAAAATGGGATAATTCCAAAGAGTATCTGTGATTTTTAAGGATAGGCAAAAAAGTGGGTTGTTCGGCTCTGGTAAATATCCAACCACTCGAGAATTCAACTTTTTCTACCCCCCCTAATTTTTGGCCACTTGCATCCTCAACATGCCTGTGGCATGCACACCCACCACACTTAAAGCATGTTGGGATCAGTTAAGAGTCCCTTTCCTATAAAATTCCACCAAGCTATTATTAGGGGGTTGTACTAGTGGAATTTCCCAAACACATATTTTGGGGTTCATTTTTAGTGCGTGATATAATTTTCTATTCATTATTATAGTTTTCAAATTTTTTTGCACACATGAACTCTAAAATTTTCATTTTGTTGCGATCTTATATCTTTTTTTGTATACGAGGAGAAATGGGAGTCACAAGTTTGGACTTGAAAAAAAAAAAATTTGAACATAAAAAAATGGGGATGCACAAATGCTGGGAGAGATAATTCCAAAGAGTATCTGCGATTTTTAAAGATAGGCAAAAAAGTGGGTTGTTTGGCTCTGGTAAATATCCAACCACTTGAGAATTCAACTTTTTCTACCCCCCCTTAATTTTTGGCCACTTGCATTGTCAACATGCTTGTGGCATGCACACCCACCACACTTAAAGCATGTTGGGATCAGTTACAAGTCCCTTTCCAATAAAATTCCACCAAACTATTATTAGGGGGTTGTACTAGTGGAATTTCCCAAACATGGATTTTGGGGTTCATTTTTGGTGCGTGAAATAATTTTCTATTCATTATTATAGTTTTAAAATTTTTTTGCACTCATGATCTCTAAAATTTTCATTTTGTTGCGATCTTATATCTTTTTTGTTTACGTGGAAAAATGGGAGTCAAAAGTTTGGACCTGAAAAAAAGAAAATTTTGAACATCAAAAAATGGGGATGCACAAATGCTGGGAGAGATAATTCCAAAGAGTATCTGTGATTTTTAAGGATAGGCAAAAAAGTGGGTTGTTTGTCTCTGGTAAATATCCAACCACTCGAGAATTCAACTTTTTCTACCCCCCCTTATTTTTGGTCACTTGCATCCTCAACATGCATGTGGCATGCACACCCACCACACTTAAAGCATGTTGGGATCAGTTACAAGTCCCTTTCACATAAAATTCCACCAAGCTATTATTAGGGGGTTGTACTTGTGGAATTTCCCAAAGATGGATTTTGGGGTTCATTTTTAGTGCGTGAAATAATTTTCTATTAATTATTATAGTTTTCAATTTTTTTTACACACATGATCTCTAAAATTTTCATTTTTTTGCGATCTTATATGTTTTTTGTTTACGAGGAAAAATGGGAGTCACAGGTTTGGACCTGAAAAAAAAAAAAGTTTGTACATCCAAAATGGGGATGCACAAATGCTGGGAGAGATAATTCCAAAGAGTATCTATGATTTTTAAGGAGAGGAAAAAACGAGGGTTGTTTGGCTCTGGTAAATATCCAACCACTTGAGAATTCAACTTTTTCTACCCCCCCTAATTTTTGGCCACTTGCATCCTCAACATGCTTGTGGCATGCACACCCACCACACTTCAAGCATGTTGGGATCAGTTACAAGTCCCTTTCCTATAAAATTCCACCAAGCTATTATTAGGGGGTTGTACTAGTGGAATTTCCCAAACATGGATTTTGGGGTTCATTTTTAGTGCGTGAAATAATTTTCTATTCATTATTAAAGTTTTCAAATTTTTTTGCACACATGAACTCCTAAATTTCCATTTGTTGCGATCTTATATCTTTTTTGTTTACGAGGAAAAATGGGAGTCACAAGTTTGGACCTCAAAAAAAAAAAAATGTTTGTACATCCAAAATGGGATAATTCCAAAGAGTATCTGTGATTTTTAAGGATAGGCAAAAAAGTGGGTTGTTCGGCTCTGGTAAATATCCAACCACTCGAGAATTCAACTTTTTCTACCCCCCCTAATTTTTGGCCACTTGCATCCTCAACATGCCTGTGGCATGCACACCCACCACACTTAAAGCATGTTGGGATCAGTTAAGAGTCCCTTTCCTATAAAATTCCACCAAGCTATTATTAGGGGGTTGTACTAGTGGAATTTCCCAAACACATATTTTGGGGTTCATTTTTAGTGCGTGATATAATTTTCTATTCATTATTATAGTTTTCAAATTTTTTTGCACACATGAACTCTAAAATTTTCATTTTGTTGCGATCTTATATCTTTTTTTGTATACGAGGAGAAATGGGAGTCACAAGTTTGGACTTGAAAAAAAAAAAATTTGAACATAAAAAAATGGGGATGCACAAATGCTGGGAGAGATAATTCCAAAGAGTATCTGCGATTTTTAAAGATAGGCAAAAAAGTGGGTTGTTTGGCTCTGGTAAATATCCAACCACTTGAGAATTCAACTTTTTCTACCCCCCCTTAATTTTTGGCCACTTGCATTGTCAACATGCTTGTGGCATGCACACCCACCACACTTAAAGCATGTTGGGATCAGTTACAAGTCCCTTTCCAATAAAATTCCACCAAACTATTATTAGGGGGTTGTACTAGTGGAATTTCCCAAACATGGATTTTGGGGTTCATTTTTGGTGCGTGAAATAATTTTCTATTCATTATTATAGTTTTAAAATTTTTTTGCACTCATGATCTCTAAAATTTTCATTTTGTTGCGATCTTATATCTTTTTTGTTTACGTGGAAAAATGGGAGTCAAAAGTTTGGACCTGAAAAAAAGAAAATTTTGAACATCAAAAAATGGGGATGCACAAATGCTGGGAGAGATAATTCCAAAGAGTATCTGTGATTTTTAAGGATAGGCAAAAAAGTGGGTTGTTTGTCTCTGGTAAATATCCAACCACTCGAGAATTCAACTTTTTCTACCCCCCCTTATTTTTGGTCACTTGCATCCTCAACATGCATGTGGCATGCACACCCACCACACTTAAAGCATGTTGGGATCAGTTACAAGTCCCTTTCACATAAAATTCCACCAAGCTATTATTAGGGGGTTGTACTTGTGGAATTTCCCAAAGATGGATTTTGGGGTTCATTTTTAGTGCGTGAAATAATTTTCTATTAATTATTATAGTTTTCAATTTTTTTTACACACATGATCTCTAAAATTTTCATTTTTTTGCGATCTTATATGTTTTTTGTTTACGAGGAAAAATGGGAGTCACAGGTTTGGACCTGAAAAAAAAAAAAGTTTGTACATCCAAAATGGGGATGCACAAATGCTGGGAGAGATAATTCCAAAGAGTATCTATGATTTTTAAGGAGAGGAAAAAACGAGGGTTGTTTGGCTCTGGTAAATATCCAACCACTTGAGAATTCAACTTTTTCTACCCCCCCTAATTTTTGGCCACTTGCATCCTCAACATGCTTGTGGCATGCACACCCACCACACTTCAAGCATGTTGGGATCAGTTACAAGTCCCTTTCCTATAAAATTCCACCAAGCTATTATTAGGGGGTTGTACTAGTGGAATTTCCCAAACATGGATTTTGGGGTTCATTTTTAGTGCGTGAAATAATTTTCTATTCATTATTAAAGTTTTCAAATTTTTTTGCACACATGAACTCCTAAATTTCCATTTGTTGCGATCTTATATCTTTTTTGTTTACGAGGAAAAATGGGAGTCACAAGTTTGGACCTCAAAAAAAAAAAAATGTTTGTACATCCAAAATGGGATAATTCCAAAGAGTATCTGTGATTTTTAAGGATAGGCAAAAAAGTGGGTTGTTCGGCTCTGGTAAATATCCAACCACTCGAGAATTCAACTTTTTCTACCCCCCCTAATTTTTGGCCACTTGCATCCTCAACATGCCTGTGGCATGCACACCCACCACACTTAAAGCATGTTGGGATCAGTTAAGAGTCCCTTTCCTATAAAATTCCACCAAGCTATTATTAGGGGGTTGTACTAGTGGAATTTCCCAAACACATATTTTGGGGTTCATTTTTAGTGCGTGATATAATTTTCTATTCATTATTATAGTTTTCAAATTTTTTTGCACACATGAACTCTAAAATTTTCATTTTGTTGCGATCTTATATCTTTTTTTGTATACGAGGAGAAATGGGAGTCACAAGTTTGGACTTGAAAAAAAAAAAATTTGAACATAAAAAAATGGGGATGCACAAATGCTGGGAGAGATAATTCCAAAGAGTATCTGCGATTTTTAAAGATAGGCAAAAAAGTGGGTTGTTTGGCTCTGGTAAATATCCAACCACTTGAGAATTCAACTTTTTCTACCCCCCCTTAATTTTTGGCCACTTGCGTTGTCAACATGCATGTGGCATGCACACCCACCACACTTAAAGCATGTTGGGATCAGTTACAAGTCCCTTTCCAATAAAATTCCACCAAACTATTATTAGGGGGTTGTACTAGTGAAATTTCCCAAACATGGATTTTGGGGTTCATTTTTAGTGCGTGAAATAATTTTCTATTCATTATTATAGTTTTAAAATTTTTTTGCACACATGATCTCTAAAATTTTCATTTTGTTGCGATCTTATATCTTTTTCTTTTACGTGGAAAAATGGGAGTCAAAAGTTTGGACCTGAAAAAAAGAAAATTTTGAACATCAAAAAATGGGGATGCACAAATGCTGGGAGAGATAATTCCAAAGAGTATCTGTGATTTTTAAGGATAGGCAAAAAAGTGGGTTGTTTGTCTCTGGTAAATATCCAACCACTCCAGAATTCAACTTTTTCTACCCCCCCTTATTTTTGGTCACTTGCATCCTCAACATGCATGTGGCATGCACACCCACCACACTTAAAGCATGTTGGGATCAGTTACAAGTCCCTTTCACATAAAATTCCACCAAGCTATTATTAGGGGGTTGTACTTGTGGAATTTCCCAAAGATAGATTTTGGGGTTCATTTTTAGTGCGTGAAATAATTTTCTATTAATTATTATAGTTTTCAAATTTTTTTGCACACATGATCTCTAAAATTTTCATTTTGTTGCGATCTTATATGTTTTTTGTTTACGAGGAAAAATGGGAGTCACAAGTTTGGACCTGAAAAAAAAAAAAGTTTGTACATCCAAAATGGGGATGCACAAATGCTGGGAGAGATAATTCCGAAGAGTATCTATGATTTTTAAGGAGAGGAAAAAACGAGGGTTGTTTGGCTCTGGTAAATATCCAACCACTTGAGAATTCAACTTTTTCTACCCCCCCTAATTTTTGGCCACTTGCATCCTCAACATGCTTGTGGCATGCACACCCACCACACTTCAAGCATGTTGGGATCAGTTACAAGTCCCTTTCCTATAAAATTCCACCAAGCTATTATTAGGGGGTTGTACTAGTGGAATTTCCCAAACATGGATTTTGGGGTTCATTTTTAGTGCGTGAAATAATCTTCTATTCATTATTAAAGTTTTCAAATTTTTTTGCACACATGAACTCCTAAATTTCCATTTGTTGCGATCTTATATCTTTTTTGTTTACGAGGAAAAATGGGAGTCACAAGTTTGGACCTCAAAAAAAAAAATGTTTGTACATGCATAATGGGATAATTCCAAAGAGTATCTGTGATTTTTAAGGATAGGCAAAAAAGTGGGTTGTTCGGCTCTGGTAAATATCCAACCACTCGAGAATTCAACTTTTTCTACCCCCCCTAATTTTTGGCCACTTGCATCCTCAACATGCCTGTGGCATGCACACCCACCACACTTAAAGCATGTTGGGATCAGTTAAGAGTCCCTTTCCTATAAAATTCCACCAAGCTATTATTAGGGGGTTGTACTGGTGGAATTTCCCAAACACATATTTTGGGGTTCATTTTTAGTGCGTGATATAATTTTCTATTCATTATTATAGTTTTCAAATTTTTTTGCACACATGAACTCTAAAATTTTCATTTTGTTGCGATCTTATATCTTTTTTTGTATACGAGGAGAAATGGGAGTCACAAGTTTGGACTTGAAAAAAAAAAAATTTGAACATAAAAAAATGGGGATGCACAAATGCTGGGAGAGATAATTCCAAAGAGTATCTGCGATTTTTAAAGATAGGCAAAAAAGTGGGTTGTTTGGCTCTGGTAAATATCCAACCACTTGAGAATTCAACTTTTTCTACCCCCCCTTAATTTTTGGCCACTTGCATTGTCAACATGCTTGTGGCATGCACACCCACCACACTTAAAGCATGTTGGGATCAGTTACAAGTCCCTTTCCAATAAAATTCCACCAAACTATTATTAGGGGGTTGTACTAGTGGAATTTCCCAAACATGGATTTTGGGGTTCATTTTTAGTGCGTGAAATAATTTTCTATTCATTATTATAGTTTTAAAATTTTTTTGCACACATGATCTCTAAAATTTTCATTTTGTTGCGATCTTATTTCTTTTTTGTTTACGTGGAAAAATGGGAGTCAAAAGTTTGGACCTGAAAAAAAGAAAATTTTGAACATCAAAAAATGGGGATGCACAAATGCTGGGAGAGATAATTCCAAAGAGTATCTGTGATTTTTAAGGATAGGCAAAAAAGTGGGTTGTTTGTCTCTGGTAAATATCCAACCACTCGAGAATTCAACTTTTTCTACCCCCCCTTATTTTTGGTCACTTGCATCCTCAACATGCATGTGGCATGCACACCCACCACACTTAAAGCATGTTGGGATCAGTTACAAGTCCCTTTCACATAAAATTCCACCAAGCTATTATTAGGGGGTTGTACTTGTGGAATTTCCCAAAGATGGATTTTGGGGTTCATTTTTAGTGCGTGAAATAATTTTCTATTAATTATTATAGTTTTCAAATTTTTTTGCACACATGATCTCTAAAATTTTCATTTTGTTACGATCTTATATGTTTTTTGTTTACGAGGAAAAATGGGAGTCACAAGTTTGGACCTGAAAAAAAAAAAAGTTTGTACATCCAAAATGGGGATGCACAAATGCTGGGAGAGATAATTCCGAAGAGTATCTATGATTTTTAAGGAGAGGAAAAAACGAGGGTTGTTTGGCTCTGGTAAATATCCAACCACTTGAGAATTCAACTTTTTCTACCCCCCCTAATTTTTGGCCACTTGCATCCTCAACATGCGTGTGGCATGCACACCCACCACACTTCAAGCATGTTGGGATCAGTTACAAGTCCCTTTCCTATAAAATTCCACCAAGCTATTATTAGGGGATTGTACTAGTGGAATTTCCCAAACATGGATTTTGGGGTTCATTTTTAGTGCGTGAAATAATTTTCTATTCATTATTAAAGTTTTCAAATTTTTTTGCACACATGAACTCCTAAATTTCCATTTGTTGCGATCTTATATCTTTTTTGTTTACGAGGAAAAATGGGAGTCACAAGTTTGGACCTCAAAAAAAAAAAATGTTTGTACATCCAAAATGGGGATGCACAAATGCTGGGAGAGATAATTCCAAAGAGTATCTGTGATTTTTAAGGATAGGCAAAAAAGTGGGTTGTTCGGCTCTGGTAAATATCCAACCACTCGAGAATTCAACTTTTTCTACCCCCCCTAATTTTTGGCCACTTGCATCCTCAACATGCCTGTGGCATGCACACCCACCACACTTAAAGCATGTTGGGATCAGTTACAAGTCCCTTTCCTATAAAATTCCACCAAGCTATTATTAGGGGGTTGTACTAGTGGAATTTCCCAAACACATATTTTGGGGTTCATTTTTAGTGCGTGATATAATTTTCTATTCATTATTATAGTTTTCAAATTTTTTTGCACACATGAACTCTAAAATTTTCATTTTGTTGCGATCTTATATCTTTTTTTGTATACGAGGAGAAATGGGAGTCACAAGTTTGGACTTGAAAAAAAAAAAATTTGAACATAAAAAAATGGGGATGCACAAATGCTGGGAGAGATAATTCCAAAGAGTATTTTTAAAGATAGGCAAAAAAGTGGGTTGTTTGGCTCTGGTAAATATCCAACCACTTGAGAATTCAACTTTTTCTACCCCCCCTTAATTTTTGGCCACTTGCATTGTCAACATGCTTGTGGCATGCACACCCACCACACTTAAAGCATGTTGGGATCAGTTACAAGTCCCTTTCCAATAAAATTCCACCAAACTATTATTAGGGGGTTGTACTAGTGGAATTTCCCAAACATGGATTTTGGGGTTCATTTTTAGTGCGTGAAATAATTTTCTATTCATTATTATAGTTTTAAATTTTTTTTGCACACATGATCTCTAAAATTTTCATTTTGTTGCGATCTTATATCTTTTTTGTTTACGTGGAAAAATGGGAGTCAAAAGTTTGGACCTGAAAAAAAGAAAATTTTGAACATCAAAAAATGGGGATGCACAAATGCTGGGAGAGATAATTCCAAAGAGTATCTGTGATTTTTAAGGATAGGCAAAAAAGTGGGTTGTTTGTCTCTGGTAAATATCCAACCACTCGAGAATTCAACTTTTTCTACCCCCCCTTATTTTTGGTCACTTGCATCCTCAACATGCATGTGGCATGCACACCCACCACACTTAAAGCATGTTGGGATCAGTTACAAGTCCCTTTCACATACAATTCCACCAAGCTATTATTAGGGGGTTGTACTTGTGGAATTTCCCAAAGATGGATTTTGGGGTTCATTTTTAGTGCGTGAAATAATTTTCTATTAATTATTATAGTTTTCAAATTTTTTTGCACACATGATCTCTAAAATTTTCATTTTGTTGCGATCTTATATGTTTTTTGTTTACGAGGAAAAATGGGAGTCACAAGTTTGGACCTGAAAAAAAAAAAAGTTTGTACATCCAAAATGGGGATGCACAAATGCTGGGAGAGATAATTCCAAAGAGTATCTATGATTTTTAAGGAGAGGAAAAAACGAGGGTTGTTTGGCTATGGTAAATATCCAACCACTTGAGAATTCAACTTTTTCTACCCCCCCTAATTTTTGGCCACTTGCATCCTCAACATGCTTGTGGCATGCACACCCACCACACTTCAAGCATGTTGGGATCAGTTACAAGTCCCTTTCCTATAAAATTCCACCAAGCTATTATTAGGGGGTTGTACTAGTGGAATTTCCCAAACATGGATTTTGGGGTTCATTTTTAGTGCGTGAAATAATTTTCTATTCATTATTAAAGTTTTCAAATTTTTTTGCACACATGAACTCCTAAATTTCCATTTGTTGCGATCTTATATGTTTTTTGTTTACGAGGAAAAATGGGAGTCACAGGTTTGGACCTGAAAAAAAAAAAAGTTTGTACATCCAAAATGGGGATGCACAAATGCTGGGAGAGATAATTCCAAAGAGTATCTATGATTTTTAAGGAGAGGAAAAAACGAGGGTTGTTTGGCTCTGGTAAATATCCAACCACTTGAGAATTCAACTTTTTCTACCCCCCCTAATTTTTGGCCACTTGCATCCTCAACATGCTTGTGGCATGCACACCCACCACACTTCAAGCATGTTGGGATCAGTTACAAGTCCCTTTCCTATAAAATTCCACCAAGCTATTATTAGGGGGTTGTACTAGTGGAATTTCCCAAACATGGATTTTGGGGTTCATTTTTAGTGCGTGAAATAATTTTCTATTCATTATTAAAGTTTTCAAATTTTTTTGCACACATGAACTCCTAAATTTCCATTTGTTGCGATCTTATATCTTTTTTGTTTACGAGGAAAAATGGGAGTCACAAGTTTGGACCTCAAAAAAAAAAAATGTTTGTACATCCAAAATGGGGATGCACAAATGCTGGGAGAGATAATTCCAAAGAGTATCTGTGATTTTTAAGGATAGGCAAAAAAGTGGGTTGTTCGGCTCTGGTAAATATCCAACCACTCGAGAATTCAACTTTTTCTACCCCCCCTAATTTTTGGCCACTTGCATCCTCAACATGCCTGTGGCATGCACACCCACCACACTTAAAGCATGTTGGGATCAGTTACAAGTCCCTTTCCTATAAAATTCCACCAAGCTATTATTAGGGGGTTGTACTAGTGGAATTTCCCAAACACATATTTTGGGGTTCATTTTTAGTGCGTGATATAATTTTCTATTCATTATTATAGTTTTCAAATTTTTTTGCACACATGAACTCTAAAATTTTCATTTTGTTGCGATCTTATATCTTTTTTTGTATACGAGGAGAAATGGGAGTCACAAGTTTGGACTTGAAAAAAAAAAAATTTGAACATAAAAAAATGGGGATGCACAAATGCTGGGAGAGATAATTCCAAAGAGTATTTTTAAAGATAGGCAAAAAAGTGGGTTGTTTGGCTCTGGTAAATATCCAACCACTTGAGAATTCAACTTTTTCTACCCCCCCTTAATTTTTGGCCACTTGCATTGTCAACATGCTTGTGGCATGCACACCCACCACACTTAAAGCATGTTGGGATCAGTTACAAGTCCCTTTCACATACAATTCCACCAAGCTATTATTAGGGGGTTGTACTTGTGGAATTTCCCAAAGATGGATTTTGGGGTTCATTTTTAGTGCGTGAAATAATTTTCTATTAATTATTATAGTTTTCAAATTTTTTTGCACACATGATCTCTAAAATTTTCATTTTGTTGCGATCTTATATGTTTTTTGTTTACGAGGAAAAATGGGAGTCACAAGTTTGGACCTGAAAAAAAAAAAAGTTTGTACATCCAAAATGGGGATGCACAAATGCTGGGAGAGATAATTCCAAAGAGTATCTATGATTTTTAAGGAGAGGAAAAAACGAGGGTTGTTTGGCTCTGGTAAATATCCAACCACTTGAGAATTCAACTTTTTCTACCCCCCCTAATTTTTGGTCACTTGCATCCTCAACATGCTTGTGGCATGCACACCCACCACACTTCAAGCATGTTGGGATCAGTTACAAGTCCCTTTCCTATAAAATTCCACCAAGCTATTATTAGGGGGTTGTACTAGTGGAATTTCCGAAACAAGGATTTTGGGGTTCATTTTTAGTGCGTGAAATAATTTTCTATTCATTATTAAAGTTTTCTAATTTTTTTACACACATGAACTCCTAAATTTTCATTTGTTGCGATCTTATATCTTTTTTGTTTACGAGGAAAAATGGGAGTCACAAGTTTGGACCTCAAAAAAAAAAATGTTTGTACATCCAAAATGGGGATGCACAAATGCTGGGAGAGATAATTCCAAAGAGTATCTGTGATTTTTAAGGATAGGCAAAAAAGTGGGTTGTTCGGCTCTGGTAAATATCCAACCACTCGAGAATTCAACTTTTTCTACCCCCCCTAATTTTTGGCCACTTGCATCCTCAACATGCCTATGGCATGCACACCCACCACACTTAAAGCATGTTGGGATCAGTTAAGAGTCCCTTTCCTATAAAATTCCACCAAGCTATTATTAGGGGGTTGTACTAGTGGAATTTCCCAAACACATATTTTGGGGTTCATTTTTAGTGCGTGATATAATTTTCTATTCATTATTATAGTTTTCAAATTTTTTTGCACACATGAACTCTAAAATTTTCATTTTGTTGCGATCTTATATCTTTTTTTGTATACGAGGAGAAATGGGAGTCACAAGTTTGGACTTGAAAAAAAAAAAATTTGAACATAAAAAAATGGGGATGCACAAATGCTGGGAGAGATAATTCCAAAGAGTATCTGCGATTTTTAAAGATAGGCAAAAAAGTGGGTTGTTTGGCTCTGGTAAATATCCAACCACTTGAGAATTCAACTTTTTCTACCCCCCCTTAATTTTTGGCCACTTGCATTGTCAACATGCTTGTGGCATGCACACCCACCACACTTAAAGCATGTTGGGATCAGTTACAAGTCCCTTTCCAATAAAATTCCACCAAACTATTATTAGGGGGTTGTACTAGTGGAATTTCCCAAACATGGATTTTGGGGTTCATTTTTAGTGCGTGAAATAATTTTCTATTCATTATTATAGTTTTAAAATTTTTTTGCACACATGATCTCTAAAATTTTCATTTTGTTGCGATCTTATATCTTTTTTGTTTACGTGGAAAAATGGGAGTCAAAACTTTGGACCTGAAAAAAAGAAAATTTTGAACATCAAGAAATGGGGATGCACAAATGCTGGGAGAGATAATTCCAAAGAGTATCTGTGATTTTTAAGGATAGGCAAAAAAGTGGGTTGTTTGTCTCTGGTAAATATCCAACCACTCGAGAATTCAACTTTTTCTACCCCCCCTTATTTTTGGTCACTTGCATCCTCAACATGCATGTGGCATGCACACCCACCAGACTTAAAGCATGTTGGGATCAGTTACAAGTCCCTTTCACATAAAATTCCACCAAGCTATTATTAGGGGATTGTACTTGTGGAATTTCCCAAAGATGGATTTTGGGGTTCATTTTTAGTGCGTGAAATAATTTTCTATTAATTATTATAGTTTTCAAATTTTTTTGCACACACGATCTCTAAAATTTTCATTTTGTTGCGATCTTATATGTTTTTTGTTTACGAGGAAAAATGGGAGTCACAAGTTTGGACCTGAAAAAAAAAAAAGTTTGTACATCCAAAATGGGGATGCACAAATGCTGGGAGAGATAATTCCAAAGAGTATCTATGATTTTTAAGGAGAGGAAAAAACGAGGGTTGTTTGGCTCTGGTAAATATCCAACCACTTGAGAATTCAACTTTTTCTACCCCCCCTAATTTTTGGCCACTTGCATCCTCAACATGCTTGTGGCATGCACACTCACCACACTTCAAGCATGTTGGGATCAGTTACAAGTCCCTTTCACATAAAATTCCACCAAGCTATTATTAGGGGGTTGTACTTGTGGAATTTCCCAAAGATGGATTTTGGGGTTCATTTTTAGTGCGTGAAATAATTTTCTATTAATTATTATAGTTTTCAAATTTTTTTGCACACATGATCTCTAAAATTTTCATTTTGTTGCGATCTTATATGTTTTTTGTTTACGAGGAAAAATGGGAGTCACAAGTTTGGACCTGAAAAAAAAAAAAGTTTGTACATCCAAAATGGGGATGCACAAATGCTGGGAGAGATAATTCCAAAGAGTATCTGTGATTTTTAAGGATAGGCAAAAAAGTGGGTTGTTTGTCTCTGGTAAATATCCAACCACTCGAGAATTCAACTTTTTCTACCCCCCCTTATTTTTGGTCACTTGCATCCTCAACATGCTTCTGGCATGCACACCCACCACACTTAAAGCATGTTGGGATCAGTTACAAGTCCCTTTCACATAAAATTCCACCAAGCTATTATTAGGGGGTTGTACTTGTGGAATTTCCCAAAGATGGATTTTGGGGTTCATTTTTAGTGCGTGAAATAATTTTCTATTAATTATTATAGTTTTCAAATTTTTTTGCACACATGATCTCTAAAATTTTCATTTTGTTGCGTTCTTATATGTTTTTTGTTTACGAGGAAAAATGGGAGTCACAAGTTTGGACCTGAAAAAAAAAAAGTTTGTACATCCAAAATGGGGATGCACAAATGCTGGGAGAGATAATTCCAAAGAGTATCTATGATTTTTAAGGATAGGAAAAAACGAGGGTAGTTTGGCTCTGGTAAATATCCAACCACTTGAGAATTCAACTTTTTCTACCCCCCCTAATTTTTGGCCACTTGCATCCTCAACATGCTAGTGGCATGCACACCCACCACACTTCAAGCATGTTGGGATCAGTTACAAGTCCCTTTCCTATAAAATTCCACCAAGCTATTATTAGGGGGTTGTACTAGTGGAATTTCCCAAACATGGATTTTGGGGTTCATTTTTAGTGCGTGAAATAATTTTCTATTCATTATTAAAGTTTTCAAATTTTTTTGCACACATGAACTCTAAAATTTTCATTTTGTTGCGATCTTATATCTTTTTTTGTATACGAGGAGAAATGGGAGTCACAAGTTTGGACTTGAAAAAAAAAAATTTGAACATAAAAAGATGGGGATGCACAAATGCTGGGAGAGATAATTCCAAAGAGTATCTGCGATTTTTAAAGATAGGCAAAAAAGTGGGTTGTTTGGCTCTGGTGAATATCCAACCACTTGAGAATTCAACTTTTTCTACCCCCCCTTAATTTTTGGCCACTTGCAGTGTCAACATGCTTGTGGCATGCACACCCACCACACTTAAAGCATGTTGGGATCAGTTACAAGTCCCTTTCCAATAAAATTCCACCAAACTATTATTAGGGGGTTGTACTAGTGGAATTTCCCAAACATGGATTTTGGGGTTCATTTTTAGTGCGTGAAATAATTTTCTATTCATTATTATAGTTTTAAAATTTTTTTGCACACATGATCTCTAAAATTTTCATTTTGTTGCAATCTTATATCTTTTTTGTTTACGTGGAAAAATGGGAGTCAAAAGTTTGGACCTGAAAAAAAGAAAATTTTGAACATCAAAAAATGGGGATGCACAAATGCTGGGAGAGATAATTCCAAAGAGTATCTGTGATTTTTAAGGATAGGCAAAAAAGTGGGTTGTTTGTCTCTGGTAAATATCCAACCACTCGAGAATTCAACTTTTTGTACCCCCCCTTATTTTTGGTCACTTGCATCCTCAACATGCATGTGGCATGCACACCCACCACACTTAAAGCATGTTGGGATCAGTTACAAGTCCCTTTCACATAAAATTCCACCAAGCTATTATTAGGGGGTTGTACTTGTGGAATTTCCCAAAGATGGATTTTGGGGTTCATTTTTAGTGCGTGAAATAATTTTCTATTAATTATTATAGTTTTCAAATTTTTTTGCACACATGATCTCTAAAATTTTGATTTTGTTGCGATCTTATATGTTTTTTGTTTACGAGGAAAAATGGGAGTCACAAGTTTGGACCTGAAAAAAAAAAAGTTTGTACATCCAAAATGGGGATGCACAAATGCTGGGAGAGATAATTCCAAAGAGTATCTATGATTTTTAAGGAGAGGAAAAAACGAGGGTTGTTTGGCTCTGGTAAATATCCAACCACTTGAGAATTCAACTTTTTCAACCCCCCCTAATTTTTGGCCACTTGCATCCTCAACATGCTTGTGGCATGCACACTCACCACACTTCAAGCATGTTGGGATCAGTTACAAGTCCCTTTCACATAAAATTCCACCAAGCTATTATTAGGGGGTTGTACTTGTGGAATTTCCCAAAGATGGATTTTGGGGTTCATTTTTAGTGCGTGAAATAATTTTCTATTAATTATTATAGTTTTCAAATTTTTTTGCACACATGATCTCTAAAATTTTCATTTTGTTGCGATCTTATATGTTTTTTGTTTACGAGGAAAAATGGGAGTCACAAGTTTGGACCTGAAAAAAAAAAAAAGTTTGTACATCCAAAATGGGGATGCACAAATGCTGGGAGAGATAATTCCAAAGAGTATCTGTGATTTTTAAGGATAGGCAAAAAAGTGGGTTGTTTGTCTCTGGTAAATATCCAACCACTCGAGAATTCAACTTTTTCTACCCCCCCTTATTTTTGGTCACTTGCATCCTCAACATGCTTCTGGCATGCACACCCACCACACTTAAAGCATGTTGGGATCAGTTACAAGTCCCTTTCACATAAAATTCCACCAAGCTATTATTAGGGGGTTGTACTTGTGGAATTTCCCAAAGATGGATTTTGGGGTTCATTTTTAGTGCGTGAAATAATTTTCTATTAATTATTATAGTTTTCAAATTTTTTTGCACACATGATCTCTAAAATTTTCATTTTGTTGCGTTCTTATATGTTTTTTGTTTACGAGGAAAAATGGGAGTCACAAGTTTGGACCTGAAAAAAAAAAAGTTTGTACATCCAAAATGGGGATGCACAAATGCTGGGAGAGATAATTCCAAAGAGTATCTATGATTTTTAAGGATAGGAAAAAACGAGGGTAGTTTGGCTCTGGTAAATATCCAACCACTTGAGAATTCAACTTTTTCTACCCCCCCTAATTTTTGGCCACTTGCATCCTCAACATGCTAGTGGCATGCACACTCACCACACTTCAAGCATGTTGGGATCAGTTACAAGTCCCTTTCACATAAAATTCCACCAAGCTATTATTAGGGGGTTGTACTTGTGGAATTTCCCAAAGATGGATTTTGGGGTTCATTTTTAGTGCGTGAAATAATTTTCTATTCATTATTATAGTTTTAAAATTTTTTTGCACACATGATCTCTAAAATTTTCATTTTGTTGCGATCTTATATCTTTTTTGTTTACGTGGAAAAATGGGAGTCAAAAGTTTGGACCTGAAAAAAAGAAAATTTTGAACATCAAAAAATGGGGATGCACAAATGCTGGGAGAGATAATTCCAAAGAGTATCTGTGATTTTTAAGGATAGGCAAAAAAGTGGGTTGTTTGTCTCTGGTAAATATCCAACCACTCGAGAATTCAACTTTTTCTACCCCCCCCCTTATTTTTGGTCACTTGCATCCTCAACATGCATGTGGCATGCACACCCACCACACTTAAAGCATGTTGGGATCAGTTACAAGTCCCTTTCACATAAAATTCCACCAAGCTATTATTAGGGGGTTGTACTTGTGGAATTTCCCAAAGATGGATTTTGGGGTTCATTTTTAGTGCGTGAAATAATTTTCTATTAATTATTATAGTTTTCAAATTTTTTTGCACACATGATCTCTAAAATTTTCATTTTGTTGCGATCTTATATGTTTTTTGTGTACGAGGAAAAATGGGAGTCACAAGTTTGGACCTGAAAAAAAAAAAAGTTTGTACATCCAAAATGGGGATGCACAAATGCTGGGAGAGATAATTCCAAAGAGTATCTATGATTTTTAAGGATAGGAAAAAACGAGGGTTGTTTGGCTCTGGTAAATATCCAACCACTTGAGAATTCAACTTTTTCTACCCCCCCTAATTTTTGGGCACTTGCATCCTCAACATGCTTGTGGCATGCACACCCACCACACTTCAAGCATGTTGGGATCAGTTACAAGTCCCTTTCCTATAAAATTCCACCAAGCTATTATTAGGGGGTTGTACTAGTGGAATTTCCCAAACATGGATTTTGGGTTTCATTTTTAGTGCGTGAAATAATTTTCTATTCATTATTATAGTTTTAAATTTTTTTGCACACATGAACTCCAAAATTTTCATTTGTTGCGATCTTATATCTTTTTTGTTTACGAGGAAAAATGGGAGTCAAAAGTTTGGACCTGAAAAAAAGAAAATTTTGAACATCAAAAAATGGGGATGCACAAATGCTGGGAGAGATAATTCCAAAGAGTATCTGTGATTTTTAAGGATAGGCAAAAAAGTGGGTTGTTTGTCTCTGGTAAATATCCAACCACTTGAGAATTCAACTTTTTCTACCCCCCCTAATTTTTGGCCACTTGCATCCTCAACATGCTTGTGGCATGCACACCCACCACACTTCAAGCATGTTGGGATCAGTTACAAGTCCCTTTCCTATAAAATTCCACCAAGCTATTATTAGGGGGTTGTACTAGTGGAATTTCCCAAACATGGATTTTGGGGTTCATTTTTAGTGCGTGAAATAATTTTCTATTCATTTTGTTGCGATCTTATATCTTTTTTGTTTACGTGGAAAAATGGGAGTCAAAAGTTTGGACCTGAAAAAAAGAAAATTTTGAACATAAAAAATGGGGATGCACAAATGCTGGGAGAGATAATTCCAAAGAGTATCTATGATTTTTAAGGAGAGGAAAAAACGAGGGCTGTTTGGCTCTGGTAAATATCCAACCACTTGAGAATTCAACTTTTTCTACCCCCCCTAATTTTTGGCCACTTGCATCCTCAACATGCTTGTGGCATGCACACCCACCACACTTCAAGCATGTTGGGATCAGTTACAAGTCCCTTTCCTATAAAATTCCACCAAGCTATTATTAGGGGGTTGTACTAGTGGAATTTCCCAAACATGGATTTTGGGGTTCATTTTTAGTGCGTGAAATAATTTTCTATTCATTATTAAAGTTTTCAAATTTTTTTGCACACATGAAGTCCAAAATTTTCATTTGTTGCGATCTTATATCTTTTTTGTTTACGAGGAAAAATGGGAGTCACAAGTTTGGACCTCAAAAAAAAAAAATGTTTGTACATCCAAAATGGTGATGCACAAATGCTGGGAGAGATAATTCCAAAGAGTATCTGTGATTTTTAAGGATAGGCAAAAAACGAGGGTTGTTTGGCTCTGGTAAATATCCAACCACTTGAGAATTCAACTTTTTCTACCCCCCCTAATTTTTGGCCACTTGCATCCTCAACATGCCTGTGGCATGCACACCCACCACACTTAAAGCATGTTGGGATCAGTTACAAGTCCCTTTCCTATAAAATTCCACCAAGCTATTATTAGGGTGTTGTACTAGTGGAATTTCCCAAACTTGGATTTTGGGGTTCATTTTTAGTGCGTGAAATAATTTTTTATTCATTATTATAGTTTTAAAATTTTTTTGCACACATGATCTCTAAAATTTTCATTTTTTGCGATCTTATATCTTTTTTTGTATACGAGGAGAAATGGGAGTCACAAGTTTGGACTTGAAAAAAAAAAAATTTGAACATAAAAAAATGGGGATGCACAAATGCTGGGAGAGATAATTCCAAAGAGTATCTGCGATTTTTAAAGATAGGCAAAAAATTGGGTTGTTTGGCTCTGGTAAATATCCAACCACTTGAGAATTCAACTTTTTCTACCCCCCCTTAATTTTTGGCCACTTGCATTGTCAACATGCTTGTGGCATGCACACCCACCACACTTCAAGCATGTTGGGATCAGTTACAAGTCCCTTTCCAATAAAATTCCACCAAACTATTATTAGGGGGTTGTACTAGTGGAATTTCCCAAACATGGATTTTGGGGTTCATTTTTAGTGCGTGAAATAATTTTCTATTCCTTATTATAGTTTTAAAATTTTTTTGCACACATGATCTCTAAAATTTTCATTTTGTTGCGATCTTATATCTTTTTTGTTTACGTGGAAAAATGGGAGTCAAAAGTTTGGACCTGAAAAAAAGAAAATTTTGAACATCAAAAAATGGGGATGCACAAATGCTGGGAGAGATAATTCCAAAGAGTATCTGTGATTTTTAAGGATAGGCAAAAAAGTGGGTTGTTTGTCTCTGGTAAATATCCAACCACTCGAGAATTCAACTTTTTCTACCCCCCTTATTTTTGGTCACTTGCATCCTCAACATGCATTTGGCATGCACACCCACCACACTTAAAGCATGTTGGGATCAGTTACAAGTCCCTTTCACATAAAATTCCACCAAGCTATTATTAGGGGGTTGTACTTGTGGAATTTCCCAAAGATGGATTTTGGGGTTCATTTTTAGTGCGTGAAATAATTTTCTATTAATTATTATAGTTTTCAAATTTTTTTGCACACATGATCTATAAAATTTTCATTTTGTTGCGATCTTATATGTTTTTTGTTTACGAGGAAAAATGGGAGTCACAAGTTTGGACCTGAAAAAAAAAAAAGTTTGTACATCCAAAATGGGGATGCACAAATGCTGGGAGAGATAATTCCAAAGAGTATCTGTGATTTTTAAGGATAGGCAAAAAAGTGGGTTGTTTGCCTCTGGTAAATATCCAACCACTCGAGAATTCAACTTTTTCTACCCCCCCTTATTTTTGGTCACTTGCATCCTCAACATGCTTGTGGCATGCACACCCACCACACTTAAAGCATGTTGGGATCAGTTACAAGTCTCTTTCACATAAAATTCCACCAAGCTATTATTAGGGGGTTGTACTTGTGGAATTTCCCAAAGATGGATTTTGGGGTTCATTTTTAGTGAGTGAAATAATTTTCTATTAATTATTATAGTTTTCAAATTTTTTTGCACACATGATCTCTAAAATTTTCATTTTGTTGCGATCTTATATGTTTTTTGTTTACGAGGAAAAATGGGAGTCACAAGTTTGGACCTCAAAAAAAAAAAAGTTTGTACATCCAAAATGGGGATGCACAAATGCTGGGAGAGATAATTCCAAAGAGTATCTATGATTTTTAAGGAGAGGAAAAAACGAGGGTTGTTTGGCTCTGGCAAATATCCAACCACTTGAGAATTCAACTTTTTCTACCCCCCCTAATTTTTGGCCACTTGCATCCTCAACATGCTTGTGGCATGCACACCCACCACACTTCAAGCATGTTGGGACCAGTTACAAGTCCCTTTCCTATAAAATTCCACCAAGCTATTATTAGGGGGTTGTACTAGTGGAATTTCCCAAACACATATTTTGGGGTTCATTTTTAGTGCGTGATATAATTTTCTATTCATTATTATAGTTTTCAAATTTTTTTGCACACATGAACTCTAAAATTTTCATTTTGTTGCGATCTTATATCTTTTTTTGTATACGAGGAGAAATGGGAGTCACAATATTGGACTTGAAAAAAAAAAAATTTGAACATAAAAAAATGGGGATGCACAAATGCTGGGAGAGATAATTCCAAAGAGTATCTGCGATTTTTAAAGATAGGCAAAAAAGTGGGTTGTTTGGCTCTGGTAAATATCCAACCACTTGAGAATTCAACTTTTTCTACCCCCCCCTAATTTTTGGACACTTGCATCCTCAACATGCTTGTGGCATGCACACTCACCACACTTCAAGCATGTTGGGATCAGTTACAAGTCCCTTTCCTATAAAATTCCACCAAGCTATTTTTAGGGGGTTGTACTTGTGGAATTTCCCAAACATGGATTTTGGGGTTCATTTTTAGTGCGTGAAATAATTTTCTATTCATTATTAAAGTTTTCAAATTTTTTTGCACACATGAACTCCAAAATTTTCATTTGTTGCGATCTTATATCTTTTTTGTTTACGAGGAAAAATGGGAGTCACAAGTTTGGACCTCAAAAAAAAAAATGTTTGTACATCCAAAATGGGGATGCATAAATGCTGGGAGAGATAATTCCAAAGAGTATCTGTGATTTTTAAAGATAGGCAAAAAAGTGGGTTGTTTGGCTCTGGTAAATATCCAACCACTTGAGAATTCAACTTTTTCTACCCCCCCTTAATTTTTGGCCACTTGCATTGTCAACATGCTTGTGGCATGCACACCCACCACACTTAAAGCATGTTGGGATCAGTTACAAGTCCCTTTCCAATAAAATTCCACCAAACTATTATTAGGGGGTTGTACTAGTGGAATTTCCCAAACATGGATTTTGGGGTTCATTTTTAGTGCGTGAAATAATTTTCTATTCATTATTATAGTTTTAAAATTTTTTTGCACACATGATCTCTAAAATTTTCATTTTGTTGCGATCTTATATCTTTTTTGTTTACGTGGAAAAATGGGAGTCAAAAGTTTGAACCTGAAAAAAAGAAAATTTTGAACATAAAAAATGGGGATGCACAAATGCTGGGAGAGATAATTCCAAAGAGTATCTATGATTTTTAAGGAGAGGAAAAAACGAGGGTTGTTTGGCTCTGGTAAATATCCAACCACTTGAGAATTCAACTTTTTCTACCCCCCCTAATTTTTGGCCACTTGCATCCTCAACATGCTTGTGGCATGCACACCCACCACACTTCAAGCATGTTGGGATCAGTTACAAGTCCCTTTCCTATAAAATTCCACCAAGCTATTATTAGGGGGTTGTACTAGTGGAATTTCCCAAACATGGATTTTGGGGTTCATTTTTAGTGCGTGAAATAATTTTCTATTCATTATTAAAGTTTTCAAATTTTTTTGCACACATGAACTCCAAAATTTTCATTTGTTGCGATCTTATATCTTTTTTGTTTACGAGGAAAAATGGGAGTCACAAGTTTGGACCTCAAAAAAAAAAAATGTTTGTACATCCAAAATGGGGATGCACAAATGCTGGGAGAGATAATTCCAAAGAGTATCTGTGATTTTTAAGGATAGGCAAAAAAGTGGGTTGTTCGGCTCTGGTAAATATCCAACCACTCGAGAATTCAACTTTTTCTACCCCCCCTAATTTTTGGCCACTTGCATCCTCAACATGCCTGTGGCATGCACACCCACCACACTTAAAGCATGTTGGGATCAGTTACAAGTCCCTTTCCAATAAAATTCCACCAAACTATTATTAGGGGGTTGTACTAGTGGAATTTCCCAAACATGGATTTTGGGGTTCATTTTTAGTGCGTGAAATAATTTTCTATTCATTATTATAGTTTTAAAATTTTTTTGCATACATGATCTCTAAAATTTTCATTTTGTTGCGATCTTATATCTTTTTTTGTATACGAGGAGAAATGGGAGTCACAAGTTTGGACTTGAAAAAAAAAAATTTGAACATAAAAAAATGGGGATGCACAAATGCTGGGAGAGATAATTCCAAAGAGTATCTGCGATTTTTAAAGATAGGCAAAAAAGTGGGTTGTTTGGCTCTGGTAAATATCCAACCACTTGAGAATTCAACTTTTTCTACCCCCCCTTAATTTTTGGCCACTTGCATTGTCAACATGCTTGTGGCATGCACACCCACCACACTTAAAGCATGTTGGGATCAGTTACAAGTCCCTTTCCAATAAAATTCCACCAAACTATTATTAGGGGGTTGTACTAGTGGAATTTCCCAAACATGGATTTTGGGGTTCATTTTTAGTGCGTGAAATAATTTTCTATTCATTATTATAGTTTTAAAATTTTTTTGCACACATGATCTCTAAAATTTTCATTTGTTGCGATTTTATATCTTTTTTGTTTACGTGGAAAAATGGGAGTCAAAAGTTTGGACCTGAAAAAAAGAAAATTTTGAACATCAAAAAATGGGGATGCACAAATGCTGGGAGAGATAATTCCAAAGAGTATCTGTGATTTTTAAGGATAGGCAAAAAAGTGGGTTGTTTGTCTCTGGTAAATATCCAACCACTCGAGAATTCAACTTTTTGTACCCCCCCTTATTTTTGGTCACTTGCATCCTCAACATGCATGTGGCATGCACACCCACCACACTTAAAGCATGTTGGGATCAGTTACAAGTCCCTTTCACATAAAATTCCACCAAGCTATTATTAGGGGGTTGTACTTGTGGAATTTCCCAAAGATGGATTTTGGGGTTCATTTTTAGTGCGTGAAATAATTTTCTATTAATTATTATAGTTTTCAAATGTTTTTGCACACATGATCTCTAAAATTTTCATTTTGTTGCGATCTTATATGTTTTTTGTTTACGAGGAAAAATGGGAGTCACAAGTTTGGACCTGAAAAAAAAAAAAGTTTGTACATCCAAAATGGGGATGCACAAATGCTGGGAGAGATAATTCCAAAGAGTATCTATGATTTTTAAGGATAGGAAAAAACGAGGGTTGTTTGGCTCTGGTAAATATCCAACCACTTGAGAATTCAACTTTTTCTACCCCCCCTAATTTTTGGCCACTTGCATCCTCAACGTGCTTGTGGCATGCCCACCCACCACACTTCAAGCATGTTGGGATCAGTTACAAGTCCCTTTCCTATAAAATTCCACCAAGCTATTATTAGGGGGTTGTACTAGTGGAATTTCCCAAACATGGATTTTGGGGTTCATTTTTAGTGCGTGAAATAATTTTCTATTCATTATTAAAGTTTTCAAATTTTTTTGCACACATGAACTCCAAAATTTTCATTTGTTGCGATCTTATATCTTTTTTGTTTACGAGGAAAAATGGGAGTCACAAGTTTGGACCTCAAAAAAAAAAAATGTTTGTACATCCAAAATGGGGATGCACAAATGCTGGGAGAGATAATTCCAAAGAGTATCTGTGATTTTTAAGGATAGGCAAAAAAGTGGGTTGTTCGGCTCTGGTAAATATCCAACCACTCGAGAATTCAACTTTTTCTACCCCCCCTAATTTTTGGCCACTTGCATCCTCAACATGCCTGTGGCATGCACACCCACCACACTTAAAGCATGTTGGGATCAGTTACAAGTCCCTTTCCTATAAAATTCCACCAAGCTATTATTAGGGGGTTGTACTAGTGGAATTTCCCAAACACATATTTTGGGGTTCATTTTTAGTGCGTGATATAATTTTCTATTCATTATTATAGTTTTCAAATTTTTTTGCTCACATGAACTCTAAAATTTTCATTTTGTTGCGATCTTATATCTTTTTTTGTATACGAGGAGAAATGGGAGTCACAAGTTTGGACTTGAAAAAAAAAAAATTTGAACATAAAAAAATGGGGATGCACAAATGCTGGGAGAGATAATTCCAAAGAGTATCTGCGATTTTTAAAGATAGGCAAAAAAGTGGGTTGTTTGGCTCTGGTAAATATCCAACCACTTGAGAATTCAACTTTTTCTACCCCCCCTTAATTTTTGGCCACTTGCATTGTCAACATGCTTGTGGCATGCACACCCACCACACTTAAAGCATGTTGCAATCAGTTACAAGTCCCTTTCCAATAAAATTCCACCAAACTATTATTAGGGGGTTGTACTAGTGGAATTTCCCAAACATGGATTTTGGGGTTCATTTTTAGTGCGTGAAATAATTTTCTATTCATTATTATAGTTTTAAAATTTTTTTGCACACATGATCTCTAAAATTTCATTTTGTTGCGATCTTATATCTTTTTTGTTTACGTGGAAAAATGGGAGTCAAAAGTTTGGACCTGAAAAAAAGAAAATTTTGAACATCAAAAAATGGGGATGCACAAATGCTGGGAGAGATAATTCCAAAGAGTATCTGTGATTTTTAAGGATAGGCAAAAAAGTGGGTTGTTTGTCTCTGGTAAATATCCAACCACTCGAGAATTCAACTTTTTCTACCCCCCCTTATTTTTGGTCACTTGCATCCTCAACATGCATGTGGCATGCACACGCACCACACTTAAAGCATGTTGGGATCAGTTACAAGTCCCTTTCACATAAAATTCCACCAAGCTATTATTAGGGGGTTGTACTTGTGGAATTTCCCAAAGATGGATTTTGGGGTTCATTTTTAGTGCGTGAAATAATTTTCTATTAATTATTATAGTTTCAAATTTTTTTGCACACATGATCTCTAAAATTTTCATTTTGTTGCGATCTTATATGTTTTTTGTGTACGAGGAAAAATGGGAGTCACAAGTTTGGACCTGAAAAAAAAAAAAGTTTGTACATCCAAAATGGGGATGCACAAATGCTGGGAGAGATAATTCCAAAGAGTATCTATGATTTTTAAGGATAGGAAAAAACGAGGGTTGTTTGGCTCTGGTAAATATCCAACCACTTGAGAATTCAACTTTTTCTACCCCCCCTAATTTTTGGCCACTTGCATCCTCAACATGCTTGTGGCATGCACACCCACCACACTTCAAGCATGTTGGGATCAGTTACAAGTCCCTTTCCTATAAAATTCCACCAAGCTATTATTAGGGGGTTGTACTAGTGGAATTTCCCAAACATGGATTTTGGGGTTCATTTTTAGTGCGTGAAATAATTTTCTATTCATTATTAAAGTTTTCAAATTTTTTTGCACACATGAACTCCAAAATTTTCATTTGTTGGGATCTTATATCTTTTTTGTTTACGAGGAAAAATGGGAGTCACAAGTTTGGACCTCAAAAAAAAAAAATGTTTGTACATCCAAAATGGGGATGCACAAATGCTGGGAGAGATAATTCCAAAGAGTATCTGTGATTTTTAAGGATAGGCAAAAAACGAGGGTTGTTTGGCTCTGGTAAATATCCAACCACTTGAGAATTCAACTTTTTCTACCCCCCCTAATTTTTGGCCACTTGCATCCTCAACATGCCTGTGGCATGCACACCCACCACACTTAAAGCATGTTGGGATCAGTTACAAGTCCCTTTCCTATAAAATTCCACCAAGCTATTATTAGGGGGTTGTACTAGTGGAATTTCCCAAACATGGATTTTGGGGTTCATTTTTAGTGCGTGAAATAATTTTCTATTCATTATTATAGTTTTAAAATTTTTTTGCACACATGATCTCTAAAATTTTCATTTTTTGCGATCTTATATCTTTTTTTGTATACGAGGAGAAATGGGAGTCACAAGTTTGGACTTGAAAAAAAAAAAATTTGAACATAAAAAAATGGGGATGCACAAATGCTGGGAGAGATAATTCCAAAGAGTATCTGCGATTTTTAAAGATAGGCAAAAAAGTGGGTTGTTTGGCTCTGGTAAATATCCAACCACTTGAGAATTCAACTTTTTCTAACCCCCCTTAATTTTTGGCCACTAGCATTGTCAACATGCTTGTGGCATGCACACCCACCACACTTAAAGCATGTTGGGATCAGTTACAAGTCCCTTTCCAATAAAATTCCACCAAACTATTATTAGGGGGTTGTACTAGTGGAATTTCCCAAACATGGATTTTGGGGTTCATTTTTAGTGCGTGAAATAATTTTCTATTCCTTATTATAGTTTTAAAATTTTTTTGCACACATGATCTCTAAAATTTTCATTTTGTTGCGATCTTATATCTTTTTTGTTTACGTGGAAAAATGGGAGTCAAAAGTTTGGACCTGAAAAACAGAAAATTTTGAACATCAAAAAATGGGGATGCACAAATGCTGGGAGAGATAATTCCAAAGAGTATCTGTGATTTTTAAGGATAGGCAAAAAAGTGGGTTGTTTGTCTCTGGTAAATATCCAACCACTCGAGAATTCAACTTTTTCTACCCCCCCTTATTTTTGGTCACTTGCATCCTCAACATGCATGTGGCATGCACACCCACCACACTTAAAGCATGTTGGGATCAGTTACAAGTCCCTTTCACATAAAATTCCACCAAGCTATTATTAGGGGGTTGTACTTGTGGAATTTCCCAAAGATGGATTTTGGGGTTCATTTTTAGTGCGTGAAATAATTTTCTATTAATTATTATAGTTTTCAAATTTTTTTGCACACATGATCTCTAAAATTTTCATTTTGTTGCGATCTTATATGTTTTTTGTTTACGAGGAAAAATGGGAGTCACAAGTTTGGACCTGAAAAAAAAAAAAGTTTGTACATCCAAAATGGGGATGCACAAATGCTGGGAGAGATAATTCCAAAGAGTATCTGTGATTTTTAAGGATAGGCAAAAAAGTGGGTTGTTTGTCTCTGGTAAATATCCAACCACTTGAGAATTCAACTTTTTCTACCCCCCCTTATTTTTGGTCACTTGCATCCTCAACATGCATGTGGCATGCACACCCACCACACTTAAAGCATGTTGGGATCAGTTACAAGTCTCTTTCACATAAAATTCCACCAAGCTATTATTAGGGGGTTGTACTTGTGGAATTTCCCAAAGATGGATTTTGGGGTTCATTTTTAGTGCGTGAAATAATTTTCTATTAATTATTATAGTTTTCAAATTTTTTTGCACACATGATCTCTAAAATTTTCATTTTGTTGCGATCTTATATGTTTTTTGTTTACAAGGAAAAATGGGAGTCACAAGTTTGGACCTCAAAAAAAAAAAAGTTTGTACATCCAAAATGGGGATGCACAAATGCTGGGAGAGATAATTCCAAAGAGTATCTATGATTTTTAAGGAGAGGAAAAAACGAGGGTTGTTTGTCTCTGGCAAATATCCAACCACTTGAGAATTCAACTTTTTCTACCCCCCCTAATTTTTGGCCACTTGCATCCTCAACATGCTTGTGGCATGCACACCCACCACACTTCAAGCATGTTGGGATCAGTTACAAGTCCCTTTCCTATAAAATTCCACCAAGCTATTATTAGGGGGTTGTACTAGTGGAATTTCCCAAACACATATTTTGGGGTTCATTTTTAGTGCGTGATATAATTTTCTATTCATTATTATAGTTTTCAAATTTTTTTGCACACATGAACTCTAAAATTTTCATTTTGTTGCGATCTTATATCTTTTTTTGTATACGAGGAGAAATGGGAGTCACAAGTTTGGACTTGAAAAAAAAAAAATTTGAACATAAAAAAATGGGGATGCACAAATGCTGGGAGAGATAATTCCAAAGAGTATCTGCGATTTTTATAGATAGGCAAAAAAGTGGGTTGTTTGGCTCTGGTAAATATCCAACCACTTGAGAATTCAACTTTTTCTACCCCCCCCTAATTTTTGGCCACTTGCATCCTCAACATGCTTGTGGCATGCACACTCACCACACTTCAAGCATGTTGGGATCAGTTACAAGTCCCTTTCCTATAAAATTCCACCAAGCTATTTTTAGGGGGTTGTACTATTGGAATTTCCCAAACTTGGATTTTGGGGTTCATTTTTAGTGCGTGAAATAATTTTCTATTCATTATTAAAGTTTTCAAATTTTTTTGCACACATGAACTCCAAAATTTTCATTTGTTGCGATCTTATATCTTTTTTGTTTACGAGGAAAAATGGGAGTCACAAGTTTGGACGTCAAAAAAAAAAATGTTTGTACATCCAAAATGGGGATGCATAAATGCTGGGAGAGATAATTCCAAAGAGTATCTGCGATTTTTAAAGATAGGCAAAAAAGTGGGTTGTTTGGCTCTGGTAAATATCCAACCACTTGAGAATTCAACTTTTTCTACCCCCCCTTAATTTTTGGCCACTTGCATTGTCAACATGCTTGTGGCATGCACACCCACCACACTTAAAGCATGTTGGGATCAGTTACAAGTCCCTTTCCAATAAAATTCCACCAAACTATTATTAGGGGGTTGTACTAGTGGAATTCCCAAACATGGATTTTGGGGTTCATTTTTAGTGCGTGAAATAATTTTCTATTCATTATTATAGTTTTAAAATTTTTTTGCACACATGATCTCTAAAATTTTCATTTTGTTGCGATCTTATATCTTTTTTGTTTACGTGGAAAAATGGGAGTCAAAAGTTTGGACCTGAAAAAAAGAAAATTTTGAACATAAAAAATGGGGATGCACAAATGCTGGGAGAGATAATTCCAAAGAGTATCTATGATTTTTAAGGAGAGGAAAAAACGAGGGTTGTTTGGCTCTGGTAAATATCCAACCACTTGAGAATTCAACTTTTTCTACCCCCCCTAATTTTTGGCCACTTGCATCCTCAACATGCTTGTGGCATGCACACCCACCACACTTCAAGCATGTTGGGATCAGTTACAAGTCCCTTTCCTATAAAATTCCACCAAGCTATTATTAGGGGGTTGTACTAGTGGAATTTCCCAAACATGGATTTTGGGGTTCATTTTTAGTGCGTGAAATAATTTTCTATTCATTATTAAAGTTTTCAAATTTTTTTGCACACATGAACTCCAAAATTTTCATTTGTTGCGATCTTATATCTTTTTTGTTTACGAGGAAAAATGGGAGTCACAAGTTTGGACCTCAAAAAAAAAAAATGTTTGTACATCCAAAATGGGGATGCACAAATGCTGGGAGAGATAATTCCAAAGAGTATCTGTGATTTTTAAGGATAGGCAAAAAAGTGGGTTGTTCGGCTCTGGTAAATATCCAACCACTCGAGAATTCAACTTTTTCTACCCCCCCTAATTTTTGGCCACTTGCATCCTCAACATGCCTGTGGCATGCACACCCACCACACTTAAAGCATGTTGGGATCAGTTACAAGTCCCTTTCCAATAAAATTCCACCAAACTATTATTAGGGGGTTGTACTAGTGGAATTTCCCAAACATGGATTTTGGGGTTCATTTTTAGTGCGTGAAATAATTTTCTATTCATTATTATAGTTTTAAAATTTTTTTGCACACATGATCTCTAAAATTTTCATTTTGTTGCGATCTTATATCTTTTTTTGTATACGAGGAGAAATGGGAGTCACATGTTAGGACTTGAAAAAAAAAAAATTTGAACATAAAAAAATGGGGATGCACGAATGCTGGGAGAGATAATTCCAAAGAGTATCTGCGATTTTTAAAGATAGGCAAAAAAGTGGGTTGTTTGGCTCTGGTAAATATCCAACCACTTGAGAATTCAACTTTTTCTACCCCCCCTTAATTTTTGGCCACTTGCATTGTCAACATGCTTGTGGCATGCACACCCACCACACTTAAAGCATGTTGGGATCAGTTACAAGTCCCTTTCCAATAAAATTCCACCAAACTATTATTAGGGGGTTGTACTAGTGGAATTTCCCAAACATGGATTTTGGGGTTCATTTTTAGTGCGTGAAATAATTTTCTATTCATTATTATAGTTTTAAAATTTTTTTGCACACATGATCTCTAAAATTTTCATTTTGTTGCGATCTTATATCTTTTTATTTTACGTGGAAAAATGGGAGTCAAAAGTTTGGACCTGAAAAAAAGAAAATTTTGAACATCAAAAAATGGGGATGCACAAATGCTGGGAGAGATAATTCCAAAGAGTATCTGTGATTTTTAAGGATAGGCAAAAAAGTGGGTTGTTTGTCTCTGGTAAATATCCAACCACTCGAGAATTCAACTTTTTCTACCCCCCCTTATTTTTGGTCACTTGCATCCTCAACATGCATGTGGCATGCACACCCACCACACTTAAAGCATGTTGGGATCAGTTACAAGTCCCTTTCACATAAAATTCCACCAAGCTATTATTAGGGGGTTGTACTTGTGGAATTTCCCAAAGATGGATTTTGGGGTTCATTTTTAGTGCGTGAAATAATTTTCTATTAATTATTATAGTTTTCAAATTTTTTTGCACACATGATCTCTAAAATTTTCATTTTGTTGCGATCTTATATGTTTTTTGTTTACGAGGAAAAATGGGAGTCACAAGTTTGGACCTGAAAAAAAAAAAAGTTTGTACATCCAAAATGGGGATGCACAAATGCTGGGAGAGATAATTCCAAAGAGTATCTATGATTTTTAAGGATAGGAAAAAACGAGGGTTGTTTGGCTCTGGTAAATATCCAACCACTTGAGAATTCAACTTTTTCTACCCCCCCTAATTTTTGGCCACTTGCATCCTCAACATGCTTGTGGCATGCACACCCACCACACTTCAAGCATGTTGGGATCAGTTACAAGTCCCTTTCCTATAAAATTCCACCAAGCTATTATTAGGGTGTTGTACTAGTGGAATTTCCCAAACACATATTTTGGGGTTCATTTTTAGTGCGTGATATAATTTTCTATTCATTATTATAGTTTTCAAATTTTTTTGCTCACATGAACTCTAAAATTTTCATTTTGTTGCGATCTTATATCTTTTTTTGTATACGAGGAGAAATGGGAGTCACAAGTTTGGACTTGAAAAAAAAAAAATTTGAACATAAAAAAATGGGGATGCACAAATGCTGGGAGAGATAATTCCAAAGAGTATCTGCGATTTTTAAAGATAGGCAAAAAAGTGGGTTGTTTGGCTCTAGTAAATATCCAACCACTTGAGAATTCAACTTTTTCTACCCCCCCTTAATTTTTGGCCACTTGCGTTGTCAACATGCTTGTGGCATGCACACCCACCACACTTAAAGCATGTTGGGATCAGTTACAAGTCCCTTTCCAATAAAATTCCACCAAACTATTATTAGGGGGTTGTACTAGTGGAATTTCCCAAACATGGATTTTGGGGTTCATTTTTAGTGCGTGAAATAATTTTCTATTCATTATTATAGTTTTAAAATTTTTTTGCACACATGATCTCTAAAATTTTCATTTTGTTGCGATCTTATATCTTTTTTGTTTACGTGGAAAAATGGGAGTCAAAAGTTTGGACCTGAAAAAAAGAAAATTTTGACCATCAAAAAATGGGGATGCACAAATGCTGGGAGAGATAATTCCAAAGAGTATCTGTGATTTTTAAGGATAGGCAAAAAAGTGGGTTGTTTGTCTCTGGTAAATATCCAACCACTCGAGAATTCAACTTTTTCTACCCCCCCTTATTTTTGGTCACTTGCATCCTCAACATGCATGTGGCATGCACACCCACCACACTTAAAGCATGTTGGGATCAGTTACAAGTCCCTTTCACATAAAATTCCACCAAGCTATTATTAGGGGGTTGTACTTGTGGAATTTCCCAAAGATGGATTTTGGGGTTCATTTTTAGTGCGTGAAATAATTTTCTATTAATTATTATAGTTTTCAAATTTTTTTGCACACATGATCTCTAAAATTTTCATTTTGTTGCGATCTTATATGTTTTTTGTTTACGAGGAAAAATGGGAGTCACAAGTTTGGACCTGAAAAAAAAAAAAGTTTGTACATCCAAAATGGGGATGCACAAATGCTGGGAGAGATAATTCCAAAGAGTATCTGTGATTTTTAAGGATAGGCAAAAAAGTGGGTTGTTTGTCTCTGGTAAATATCCAACCACTCGAGAATTCAACTTTTTCTACCCCCCCTTATTTTTGGTCACTTGCATCCTCAACATGCTTGTGGCATGCACACCCACCACACTTCAAGCATGTTGGGATCAGTTACAAGTCCCTTTCCTATAAAATTCCACCAAGCTATTATTAGGGGGTTGTACTAGTGGAATTTCCCAAACACATATTTTGGGGTTCATTTTTAGTGCGTGATATAATTTTCTATTCATTATTATAGTTTTCAAATTTTTTTGCACACATGAACTCTAAAATTTTCATTTTGTTGCGATCTTATATCTTTTTTTGTATACGAGGAGAAATGGGTGTCACAAGCTTGGACTTGAAAAAAAAAAATTTGAACATAAAAAAATGGGGATGCACAAATGCCGGGAGAGATAATTCCAAAGAGTATCTGCGATTTTTAAAGATAGGCAAAGAAGTGGGTTGTTTGGCTCTGGTAAATATCCAACCACTTGAGAATTCAACTTTTTCTGCCCCCCCTTAATTTTTGGCCACTTGCATTGTCAACATGCTTGTGGCATGCACACCCACCACACTTAAAGCATGTTGGGATCAGTTACAAGTCCCTTTCCAATAAAATTCCACCAAACTATTATTAGGGGGTTGTACTAGTGGAATTTCCCAAACATGGATTTTGGGGTTCATTTTTAGTGCGTGAAATAATTTTCTATTCATTATTATAGTTTTAAAATTTTTTTGCACACATGATCTCTAAAATTTTCATTTTGTTGCGATCTTATATCTTTTTTGTTTACGTGGAAAAATGGGTGTCAAAAGTTTGGACCTGAAAAAAAGAAAATTTTGACCATCAAAAAATGGGGATGCACAAATGCTGGGAGAGATAATTCCAAAGAGTATCTGTGATTTTTAAGGATAGGCAAAAAAGTGGGTTGTTTGTCTCTGGTAAATATCCAACCACTCGAGAATTCAACTTTTTCCACCCCCCCTTATTTTTGGTCACTTGCATCCTCAACATGCATGTGGCATGCACACCCACCACACTTAAAGCATGTTGGGATCAGTTACAAGTCCCTTTCACATAAAATTCCACCAAGCTATTATTAGGGGGTTGTACTTGTGGAATTTCCCAAAGATGGATTTTGGGGTTCATTTTTAGTGCGTGAAATAATTTTCTATTCATTATTATAGTTTTCAAATTTTTTTGCACACACGATCTCTAAAATTTTCATTTTGTTGCGATCTTATATGTTTTTTGTTTACGAGGAAAAATGGGAGTCACAAGTTTGGACCTGAAAAAAAAAAAAGTTTGTACATCCAAAATGGGGATGCACAAATGCTGGGAGAGATAATTCCAAAGAGTATCTATGATTTTTAAGGAGAGGAAAAAAAGTGGGTTGTTTGTCTCTGGTAAATATCCAACCACTCGAGAATTCAACTTTTTCTACCCCCCCTAATTTTTGGCCACTTGCATCCTCAACATGCCTGTGGCATGCACACCCACCACACTTAAAGCATGTTGGGATCAGTTACAAGTCCCTTTCCTATAAAATTCCACCAAGCTATTATTAGGGGGTTGTACTAGTGGAATTTCCCAAACACATATTTTGGGGTTCATTTTTAGTGCGTGATATAATTTTCTATTCATTATTAAAGTTTTCAAATTTTTTTGCACACATGAACTCCAAAATTTTCATTTTTTGCGATCTTATATCTTTTTTGTTTAGGAGGAAAAATGGGAGTCACATGTTTGGACCTCAAAAAAAAAAAATGTTTGTACATCCAAAATGGGGATGCACAAATGCTGGGAGAGATAATTCCAAAGAGTATCTGCGATTTTTAAAGATAGGCAAACAAGTGGGTTGTTTGGCTCTGGTAAATATCCAACCACTTGAGAATTCAACTTTTTCTACCCCCCCTTAATTTTTGGCCACTTGCATTGTAAACATGCTTGTGGCATGCACACCCACCACACTTAAAGCATGTTGGGATCAGTTACAAGTCCCTTTCCAATAAAATTCCACCAAACTATTATTAGGGGGTTGTACTAGTGGAATTTCCAAAACATGGATTTTGGGGTTCATTTTTAGTGCGTGAAATAATTTTCTATTCCTTATTATAGTTTTAAAATTTTTTTGCACACATGATCTCTAAAATTTTCATTTTGTTGCGATCTTATATCTTTTTTGTTTACGTGGAAAAATGGGAGTCAAAAGTTTGGACCTGAAAAAAAGAAAATTTTGAACATCAAAAAATGGGGATGCACAAATGCTGGGAGAGATAATTCCAAAGAGTATCTGTGATTTTTAAGGATAAGCAAAAAAGTGGGTTGTTTGTCTCTGGTAAATATCCAACCACTCGAGAATTCAACTTTTTCTACCCCCCCGTATTTTTGGTCACTTGCATCCTCAACATGCTTGTGGCATGCACACCCACCACACTTAAAGCATGTTGGGATCAGTTACAAGTCCCTTTCATATAAAATTCCACCAAGCTATTATTAGGGGTTGTACTAGTGGAATTTCCCAAACATGGATTTTGGGGTTCATTTTTAGTGCGTGAAATAATTTTCTATTCATTATTATAGTTTTCAAATTTTTTTGCACACATGAACTCTAAAATTTTCATTTGCTGCGATCTTATATCTTTTTTGTTTACGAGGAAAAATGGGAGTCACAAGTTTGGACCTGAAAAAAAAAAAAGTTTGCACATCCAAAATGGGGATGCACAAATGTTGGGAGAGATAATTCCAAAGAGTATCTGTGATTTTTAAGGATAGGCAAAAAAGTGGGTTGTTTGGCTCTGGTAAATATCCAACCACTCGAGAATTCAACTTTTTCTACCCCCCCTAATTTTTGGTCACTTGCATCCTCAACATGCATGTGGCATGCACACCCACCACACTTAAAGCATGTTGGGATCAGTTACAAGTCTCTTTCATATAAAATTCCACCAAGATATTATTAGGGGTTGTACTAGTGGAATTTCCCAAAGATGGATTTTGGGGTTCATTTTTAGTGCGTGAAATAATTTTCTATTCATTATTATAGTTTTCAAATTTTTTTGCACACATGAACTCCAAAATTTTCATTTGTTGCGATCTTATATCTTTTTTGTTTACGAGGAAAAATGGGAGTCACAAGTTTGGACCTCAAAAAAAAAAAATGTTTGTACATCCAAAATGGGGATGCACAAATGTTGGGAGAGATAATTCCAAAGAGTATCTGTGATTTTTAAGGATAGGCAAAAAAGTGGGTTGTTCGGCTCTGGTAAAAATCCAACCACTCGAGAATTCAACTTTTTCTACCCCCCCTAATTTTTGGCCACTTGCATCCTCAACATGCCTGTGGCATGCACACCCACCACACTTAAAGCATGTTGGGATCAGTTACAAGTCCCTTTCCTATAAAATTCCACCAAGCTATTATTAGGGGGTTGTACTAGTGGAATTTCCCAAACACATATTTTGGGGTTCATTTTTAGTGCGTGATATAATTTTCTATTCATTATTATAGTTTTCAAATTTTTTTGCACACATGAACTCTAAAATTTTCATTTTGTTGCGATCTTATATCTTTTTTTGTATACGAGGAGAAATGGCAGTCACAAGTATGGACTTGAAAAAAAAAAAATTTGAACATAAAAAAATGGGGATGCACAAATGCTGGGAGAGATAATTCCAAAGAGTATCTGCGATTTTTAAAGATAGGCAAAAAAGTGGGTTGTTTGGCTCTGGTAAATATCCAACCACTTGAGAATTCAACTTTTTCTACCCCCCCTTAATTTTTGGCCACTTGCATTGTCAACATGCTTGTGGCATGCACACCCACCACACTTAAAGCATGTTGGGATCAGTTACAAGTCCCTTTCCAATAAAATTCCACCAAACTATTATTAGGGGGTTGTACTAGTGGAATTTCCCAAACATGGATTTTGGGGTTCATTTTTAGTGCGTGAAATAATTTTCTATTCATTATTATAGTTTTAAAATTTTTTTGCACACATGATCTCTAAAATTTTCATTTTGTTGCGATCTTATATCTTTTTTGTTTACGTGGAAAAATGGGAGTCAAAAGTTTGGACCTGAAAAAAAGAAAATTTTGAACATCAAAAAATGGGGATGCACAAATGCTGGGAGAGATAATTCCAAAGAGTATCTGTGATTTTTAAGGATAGGCAAAAAAGTGGGTTGTTTGTCTCTGGTAAATATCCAACCACTCGAGAATTCAACTTTTTCTACCCCCCCTTATTTTTGGTCACTTGCATCCTCAACATGCATGTGGCATGCACACCCACCACACTTAAAGCATGTTGGGATCAGTTACAAGTCCCTTTCACATAAAATTCCACCAAGCTATTATTAGGGGGTTGTACTTGTGGAATTTCCCAAAGATGGATTTTGGGGTTCATTTTTAGTGCGTGAAATAATTTTCTATTAATTATTATAGTTTTCAAATTTTTTTGCACACATGATCTCTAAAATTTTCATTTTGTTGCGATCTTATATGTTTTTTGTTTACGAGGAAAAATGGGAGTCACAAGTTTGGACCTGAAAAAAAAAAAAGTTTGTACATCCAAAATGGGGATGCACAAATGCTGGGAGAGATAATTCCAAAGAGTATCTATGATTTTTAAGGATAGGAAAAAACGAGGGTTGTTTGGCTCTGGTAAATATCCAACCACTTGAGAATTCAACTTTTTCTACCCCCCCTAATTTTTGGCCACTTGCATCCTCAACATGCTTGTGGCATGCACACCCACCACACTTCAAGCATGTTGGGATCAGTTACAAGTCCCTTTCCTATAAAATTCCACCAAGCTATTATTAGGGGGTTGTACTAGTGGAATTTCCCAAACATGGATTTTGGGGTTCATTTTTAGTGCGTGAAATAATTTTCTATTCATTATTATAGTTTTAAAATTTTTTTGCACACATGATCTCTAAAATTTTCATTTTGTTGCGATCTTATATCTTTTTTGTTTACGTGGAAAAATGGGAGTCAAAAGTTTGGACCTGAAAAAAAGAAAATTTTGAACATCAAAAAATGGGGATGCACAAATGCTGGGAGAGATAATTCCAAAGAGTATCTGTGATTTTTAAGGATAGGCAAAAAAGTGGGTTGTTTGTCTCTGGTAAATATCCTACCACTCGAGAATTCAACTTTTTCTACCTCCCCTTATTTTTGGTCACTTGCATCCTCAACATGCATGTGGCATGCACACCCACCACACTTAAAGCATGTTGGGATCAGTTACAAGTCCCTTTCACATAAAATTCCACCAAGCTATTATTAGGGGGTTGTACTTGTGGAATTTCCCAAAGATGGATTTTGGGGTTCATTTTTAGTGCGTGAAATAATTTTCTATTAATTATTATAGTTTTCAAATTTTTTTGCACACATGATCTCTAAAATTTTCATTTTGTTGCGATCTTATATGTTTTTTGTTTACGAGGAAAAATGGGAGTCACAAGTTTGGACCTGAAAAAAAAAAAAGTTTGTACATCCAAAATGGGGATGCACAAATGCTGGGAGAGATAATTCCAAAGAGTATCTTTGATTTTTAAGGATAGGAAAAAACGAGGGTTGTTTGGCTCTGGTAAATATCCAACCACTTGAGAATTCAACTTTTTCTACCCCCCCTAATTTTTGGCCACTTGCATCCTCAACATGCTTGTGGCATGCACACCCACCACACTTCAAGCATGTTGGGATCAGTTACAAGTCCATTTCCTATAAAATTCCACCAAGCTATTATTAGGGGGTTGTACTAGTGGAATTTCCCAAACATGGATTTTGGGGTTCATTTTTAGTGCGTGAAATAATTTTCTATTCATTATTAAAGTTTTCAAATTTTTTTGCACAGATGAACTCCAAACTTTTCATTTGTTGCGATCTTATATCTTTTTTGTTTACGAGGAAAAATGGGAGTCACAAGTTTGGACCTCAAAAAAAAAAAATGTTTGTACATCCAAAATGGGGATGCACAAATGCTGGGAGAGATAATTCCAAAGAGTATCTGTGATTTTTAAGGATAGGCAAAAAAGTGGGTTGTTCGGCTCTGGTAAATATCCAACCACTCGAGAATTCAACTTTTTCTAGCCCCCCTAATTTTTGGCCACTTGCATCCTCAACATGCCTGTGGCATGCACACCCACCACACTTAAAGCATGTTGGGATCAGTTACAAGTCCCTTTCCTATAAAATTCCACCAAGCTATTATTAGGGGGTTGTACTAGTGGAATTTCCCAAACACATATTTTGGGGTTCATTTTTAGTGCGTGATATAATTTTCTATTCATTATTATAGTTTTCAAATTTTTTTGCACACATGAACTCTAAAATTTTCATTTTGTAGCGATCTTATATCTTTTTTTGTATACGAGGAGAAATGGGAGTCACAAGTTTGGACTTGAAAAAAAAAAAATTTGAACATAAAAAAATGGGGATGCACAAATGCTGGGAGAGATAATTCCAAAGAGTATCTGCGATTTTTAAAGATAGGCAAAAAAGTGGGTTGTTTGGCTCTGGTAAATATCCAACCACTTGAGAATTCAAATTTTTCTACCCCCCCTTAATTTTTGGCCACTTGCATTGTCAACATGCTTGTGGCATGCACACCCACCACACTTAAAGCATGTTGGGATCAGTTACAAGTCCCTTTCCAATAAAATTCCACCAAACTATTATTAGGGGGTTGTACTAGTGGAATTTCCCAAACATGGATTTTGGGGTTCATTTTTAGTGCGTGAAATAATTTTCTATTCATTATTATAGTTTTAAAATTTTTTTGCACACATGATCTCTAAAATTTTCATTTTGTTGCGATCTTATATCTTTTTTGTTTACGTGGAAAAATGGGAGTCAAAAGTTTGGACCTGAAAAAAAGAAAATTTTGAACATCAAAAAATGGGGATGCACAAATGCTGGGAGAGATAATTCCAAAGAGTATCTGTGATTTTTAAGGATAGGCAAAAAAGTGGGTTGTTTGTCTCTGGTAAATATCCAACCACTCAAGAATTCAACTTTTTCTACCCCCCCTTATTTTTGGTCACTTGCATCCTCAACATGCATGTGGCATGCACACCCACCACACTTAAAGCATGTTGGGATCAGTTACAAGTCCCTTTCACATAAAATTCCACCAAGCTATTATTTGGGGGTTGTACTTGTGGAATTTCCCAAAGATGGATTTTGGGGTTCATTTTTAGTGCGTGAAATAATTTTCTATTAATTATTATAGTTTTCAAATTTTTTTGCACACATGATCTCTAAAATTTTCATTTTGTTGCGATCTTATATGTTTTTTGTTTACGAGGAAAAATGGGAGTCACAAGTTTGGACCTGAAAAAAAAAAAAGTTTGTACATCCAAAATGGGGATGCACAAATGCTGGGAGAGATAATTCCAAAGAGTATCTATGATTTTTAAGGATAGGAAAAAACGAGGGTTGTTTGGCTCTGGTAAATATCCAACCACTTGAGAATTCAACTTTTTCTACCCCCCCTAATTTTTGGCCACTTGCATCCTCAACATGCTTGTGGCATGCACACCCACCACACTTCAAGCATGTTGGGATCAGTTACAAGTCCCTTTCCTATAAAATTCCACCAAGCTATTATTAGGGGGTTGTACTAGTGGAATTTCCCAAACATGGATTTTGGGGTTCATTTTTAGTGCGTGAAATAATTTTCTATTCATTATTAAAGTTTTCAAATTTTTTTGCACACATGAACTCCAAAATTTTCATTTGTGGCGATCTTATATCTTTTTTGTTTACGAGGAAAAATGGGAGTCACAAGTTTGGACCACAAAAAAAAAAAATGTTTGTACATCCAAAATGGGGATGCACAAATGCTGGGAGAGATAATTCCAAAGAGTATCTGTGATTTTTAAGGATAGGCAAAAAAGTGGGTTGTTTGGCTCTGGTAAATATCCAACCACTTGAGAATTCAACTTTTTCTACCCCCCCTAAATTTTGGCCACTTGCATCCTCAACATGCCTGTGGCATGCACACCCACCGCACTTAAAGCATGTTGGGATCAGTTACAAGTCCCTTTCCTATAAAATTCCACCAAGCTATTATTAGGGGGTTGTACTAGTGGAATTTCCCAAACACATATTTTGGGGTTCATTTTTAGTGCGTGATATAGATTTCTATTCATTATTATAGTTTTCAAATTTTTTTGCACACATGAACTCTAAAATTTTCATTTTGTAGCGATCTTATATCTTTTTTTGTATACGAGGAGAAATGGGAGTCACAAGTTTGGACTTGAAAAAAAAAAAATTTGAACATAAAAAAATGGGGATGCACAAATGCTGGGAGAGATAATTCCAAAGAGTATCTGCGATTATTAAAGATAGGCAAAAAAGTGGGTTGTTTGGCTCTGGTAAATATCCAACCACTTGAGAATTCAACTTTTTCTACCCCCCCTTAATTTTTGGCCACTTGCATTGTCAACATGCTTGTGGCATGCACACCCACCACACTTAAAGCATGTTGGGATCAGTTACAAGTCCCTTTCCAATAAAATTCCACCAAACTCTTATTAGGGGGTTGTACTAGTGGAATTTCCCAAACATGGATTTTGGGGTTCATTTTTAGTGCGTGAAATAATTTTCTATTCATTATTATAGTTTTAAAATTTTTTTGCACACATGATCTCTAAAATTTTCATTTTGTTGCGATCTTATATCTTTTTTGTTTACGTGGAAAAATGGGAGTCAAAAGTTTGGACCTGAAAAAAAGAAAATTTTGAACATCAAAAAATGGGGATGCACAAATGCTGGGAGAGATAATTCCAAAGAGTATCTGTGATTTTTAAGGATAGGCAAAAAAGTGGGTTGTTTGTCTCTTGTAAATATCCAACCACTCGAGAATTCAACTTTTTCTACCCCCCCTTATTTTTGGTCACTTGCATCCTCAACATGCATGTGGCATGCACACCCACCACACTTAAAGCATGTTGGGATCAGTTACAAGTCCCTTTCACATAAAATTCCACCAAGCTATTATTAGGGGGTTGTACTTGTGGAATTTCCCAAAGATGGATTTTGGGGTTCATTTTTAGTGCGTGAAATAATTTTCTATTAATTATTATAGTTTTCAAATTTTTTTGCACACATGATCTCTAAAATTTTCATTTTGTTGCGATCTTATATGTTTTTTGTTTACGAGGAAAAATGGGAGTCACAAGTTTGGACCTGAAAAAAAAAAAAGTTTGTACATCCAAAATGGGGATGCACAAATGCTGGGAGAGATAATTCCAAAGAGTATCTATGATTTTTAAGGATAGGAAAAAATGAGGGTTGTTTGGCTCTGGTAAATATCCAACCACTTGAGAATTCAACTTTTTCTACCCCCCCTAATTTTTGGCCACTTGCATCCTCAACATGCTTGTGGCATGCACACCCACCACACTTCAAGCATGTTGGGATCAGTTACAAGTCCCTTTCCTATAAAATTCCACCAAGCTATTATTAGGGGGTTGTACTAGTGGAATTTCCCAAACATGGATTTTGGGGTTCATTTTTAGTGCGTGAAATAATTTTCTATTCATTATTATAGTTTTAAAATTTTTTTGCACACATGATCTCTAAAATTTTCATTTTGTTGCGATCTTATATCTTTTTTGTTTACGTGGAAAAATGGGAGACAAAAGTTTGGACCTGAAAAAAAGAAAATTTTGAACATCAAAAAATGGGGATGCACAAATGCTGGGAGAGATAATTCCAAAGAGTATCTGTGATTTTTAAGGATAGGCAAAAAAGTGGGTTGTTTGTCTCTGGTAAATATCCAACCACTCGAGAATTCAACTTTTTCTACCCCCCTTATTTTTGGTCACTTGCATCCTCAACATGCATGTGGCATGCACACCCACCACATTTAAAGCATGTTGGGATCAGTTACAAGTCCCTTTCACATAAAATTCCACCAAGCTATTATTAGGGGGTTGTACTTGTGGAATTTCCCAAAGATGGATTTTGGGGTTCATTTTTAGTGCGTGAAATAATTTTCTATTAATTATTATAGTTTTCAAATTTTTTTGCACACATGATCTCTAAAATTTTCATTTTGTTGCGATCTTATATGTTTTTTGTTTACGAGGAAAAATGGGAGTCACAAGTTTGGACCTGAAAAAAAAAAAGTTTGTACATCCAAAATGGGGATGCACAAATGCTGGGAGAGATAATTCCAAAGAGTATCTATGATTTTTAAGGATAGGAAAAAACGAGGGTTGTTTGGCTCTGGTAAATATCCAACCACTTGAGAATTCAACTTTTTCTACCCCCCCTAATTTTTGGCCACTTGCATCCTCAACATGCTTGTGGCATGCACACCCACCACACTTCAAGCATGTTGGGATCAGTTACAAGTCCCTTTCCTATAAAATTCCACCAAGCTATTATTAGGGGGTTGTACTAGTGGAATTTCCCAAACATGGATTTTGGGGTTCATTTTTAGTGCATGAAATAATTTTCTATTCATTATTAAAGTTTTCAAATTTTTTTGCACACATGAACTCCAAAATTTTCATTTGTTGCGATCTTATATCTTTTTTGTTTACGAGGAAAAATGGGAGTCACAAGTTTGGACCTCAAAAAAAAAAAATGTTTGTACATCCAAAATGGGGATGCACAAATGCTGGGAGAGATAATTCCAAAGAGTATCTGTGATTTTTAAGGATAGGCAAACAAGTGGGTTGTTCGGCTCTGGTAAATATCCAACCACTCGAGAATTCAACTTTTTCTACCCCCCCTAATTTTTGGCCACTTGCATCCTCAACATGCCTGTGGCATGCACACCCACCACACTTAAAGCATGTTGGGATCAGTTACAAGTCCCTTTCCTATAAAATTCCACCAAGCTATTATTAGGGGGTTGTACTAGTGGAATTTCCCAAACACATATTTTGGGGTTCATTTTTAGTGCGTGATATAATTTTCTATTCATTATTATAGTTTTCAAATTTTTTTGCACACATGAACTCTAAAATTTTCATTTTGTTGCGATCTTATACCTTTTTTTGTATACGAGGAGAAATGGGAGTCACAAGTTTGGACTTGAAAAAAAAAAAATTTGAACATAAAAAAATGGGGATGCACAAATGCTGGGAGAGATAATTCCAAAGAGTATCTGCGATTTTTAAAGATAGGCAAAAAAGTGGGTTGTTTGGCTCTGGTAAATATCCAACCACTTGAGAATTCAACTTTTTCTACCCCCCCTTAATTTTTGGCCACTTGCATTGTCAACATGCTTGTGGCATGACACCCACCACACTTAAAGCATGTTGGGATCAGTTACAAGTCCCTTTCCAATAAAATTCCACCAAACTATTATTAGGGGGTTGTACTAGTGGAATTTCCCAAACATGGATTTTGGGGTTCATTTTTAGTGCGTGAAATAATTTTCTATTCATTATTATAGTTTTAAAATTTTTTTGCACACATGATCTCTAAAATTTTCATTTTGTTGCGATCTTATATCTTTTTTGTTTACGTGGAAAAATGGGAGTCAAAAGTTTGGACCTGAAAAAAAGAAAATTTTGAACATCAAAAAATGGGGATGCACAAATGCTGGGAGAGATAATTCCAAAGAGTATCTGTGATTTTTAAGGATAGGAAAAAAAGTGGGTTGTTTGTCTCTGGTAAATATCCTACCACTCGAGAATTCAACTTTTTCTACCTCCCCTTATTTTTGGTCACTTGCATCCTCAACATGCATGTGGCATGCACACCCACCACACTTAAAGCATGTTGGGATCAGTTACAAGTCCCTTTCACATAAAATTCCACCAAGCTATTATTAGGGGGTTGTACTTGTGGAATTTCCCAAAGATGGATTTTGGGGTTCATTTTTAGTGCGTGAAATAATTTTCTATTAATTATTATAGTTTTCAAATTTTTTTGCACACATGATCTCTAAAATTTTCATTTTGTTGCGATCTTATATGTTTTTTGTTTACGAGGAAAAATGGGAGTCACAAGTTTGGACCTGAAAAAAAAAAAAGTTTGTACATCCAAAATGGGGATGCACAAATGCTGGGAGAGATAATTCCAAAGAGTATCTTTGATTTTTAAGGATAGGAAAAAACGAGGGTTGTTTGGCTCAGGTAAATATCCAACCACTTGAGAATTCAACTTTTTCTACCCCCCCTAATTTTTGGCCACTTGCATCCTCAACATGCTTGTGGCATGCACACCCACCACACTTCAAGCATGTTGGGATCAGTTACAAGTCCCTTTCCTATAAAATTCCACCAAGCTATTATTAGGGGGTTGTACTAGTGGAATTTCCCAAACATTGATTTTGGGGTTCATTTTTAGTGCGTGAAATAATTTTCTATTCATTATTAAAGTTTTCAAATTTTTTTGCACAGATGAACTCCAAAATTTTCATTTGTTGCGATCTTATATCTTTTTTGTTTACGAGGAAAAATGGGAGTCACAAGTTTGGACCTCAAAAAAAAAAAATGTTTGTACATCCAAAATGGGGATGCACAAATGCTGGGAGAGATAATTCCAAAGAGTATCTGTGATTTTTAAGGATAGGCAAAAAAGTGGGTTGTTCGGCTCTGGTAAATATCCAACCACTCGAGAATTCAACTTTTTCTACCCCCCCTAATTTTTGGCCACTTGCATCCTCAACATGCCTGTGGCATGCACACCCACCACACTTAAAGCATGTTGGGATCAGTTACAAGTCCCTTTCCTATAAAATTCCACCAAGCTATTATTAGGGGTTGTACTAGTGGAATTTCCCAAACACATATTTTGGGGTTCATTTTTAGTGCGTGATATAATTTTCTATTCATTATTATAGTTTTCAAATTTTTTTGCACACATGAACTCTAAAATTTTCATTTTGTAGCGATCTTATATCTTTTTTTGTATACGAGGAGAAATGGGAGTCACAAGTTTGGACTTGAAAAAAAAAAAATTTGAACATAAAAAAATGGGGATGCACAAATGCTGGGAGAGATAATTCCAAAGAGTATCTGCGATTTTTAAAGATAGGCAAAAAAGGGGGTTGTTTGGCTCTGGTAAATATCCAACCACTTGAGAATTCAACTTTTTCTACCCCCCCTTAATTTTTGGCCACTTGCATTGTCAACATGCTTGTGGCATGCACACCCACCACACTTAAAGCATGTTGGGATCAGTTACAAGTCCCTTTCCAATAAAATTCCACCAAACTATTATTAGGGGGTTGTACTAGTGGAATTTCCCAAACATGGATTTTAGGGTTCATTTTTAGTGCGTGAAATAATTTTCTATTCATTATTATAGTTTTAAAATTTTTTTGCACACATGATCTCTAAAATTTTCATTTTGTTGCGATCTTATATCTTTTTTGTTTACGTGGAAAAATGGGAGTCAAAAGTTTGGACCTGAAAAAAAGAAAATTTTGAACATCAAAAAATGGGGATGCACAAATGCTGGGAGAGATAATTCCAAAGAGTATCTGTGATTTTTAAGGATAGGCAAAAAAGTGGGTTGTTTGTCTCTGGTAAATATCCTACCACTCGAGAATTCAACTTTTTCTACCCCCCCTTATTTTTGGTCACTTGCATCCTCAACATGCATGTGGCATGCACACCCACCACACTTCAAGCATGTTGGGATCAGTTACAAGTCCCTTTCCTATAAAATTCCACCAAGCTATTATTAGGGGGTTGTACTAGTGGAATTTCCCAAACATGGATTTTGGGGTTCATTTTTAGTGCGTGAAATAATTTTCTATTCATTATTAAAGTTTTCAAATTTTTTTGCACACATGAACTCCAAAATTTTCATTTGTTGCGATCTTATATCTTTTTTGTTTACGAGGAAAAATGGGAGTCACAAGTTTGGACCTCAAAAAAAAAAAATGTTTGTACATCCAAAATGGGGATGCACAAATGCTGGGAGAGATAATTCCAAAGAGTATCTGTGATTTTTAAGGATAGGCAAAAAAGTTGGTTGTTCGGCTCTGGTAAATATCCAACCACTCGAGAATTCAACTTTTTCTACCCCCCCTAATTTTTGGCCACTTGCATCCTCAACATGCCTGTGGCATGCACACCCACCACACTTAAAGCATGTTGGGATCAGTTACAAGTCCCTTTCCTATAAAATTCCACCAAGCTATTATTAGGGGGTTGTACTAGTGGAATTTCCCAAACACATATTTTGGGGTTCATTTTTAGTGCGTGATATAATTTTCTATTCATTATTATAGTTTTCAAATTTTTTTGCACACATGAACTCTAAAATTTTCATTTTGTTGCGATCTTATATCTTTTTTTGTATACGAGGAGAAATGGGAGTCACAAGTTTGGACTTGAAAAAAAAAAAATTTGAACATAAAAAAATGGGGATGCACAAATGCTGGGAGAGATAATTCCAAAGAGTATCTGCGATTTTTAAAGATAGGCAAAAAAGTGGGTTGTTTGGCTCTGGTAAATATCCAACCACTTGAGAATTCAACTTTTTCTACCCCCCCTTAATTTTTGGCCACTTGCATTGTCAACATGCTTGTGGCATGCACACCCACCACACTTAAAGCATGTTGGGATTAGTTACAAGTCCCTTTCCAATAAAATTCCACCAAACTATTATTAGGGGGTTGTACTAGTGGAATTTCCCAAACATGGATTTTGGGGTTCATTTTTAGTGCGTGAAATAATTTTCTATTCATTATTATAGTTTTAAAATTTTTTTGCACACATGATCTCTAAAATTTTCATTTTGTTGCGATCTTATATCTTTTTTGTTTACGTGGAAAAATGGGAGTCAAAAGTTTGGACCTGAAAAAAAGAAAATTTTGAACATCAAAAAATGGGGATGCACAAATGCTGGGAGAGATAATTCCAAAGAGTATCTGTGATTTTTAAGGATAGGCAAAAAAGTGGGTTGTTTGTCTCTGGTAAATATCCTACCACTCGAGAATTCAACTTTTTCTACCCCCCCTTATTTTTGGTCACTTGCATCCTCAACATGCATGTGGCATGCACACCCACCACACTTAAAGCATGTTGGGATCAGTTACAAGTCCCTTTCACATAAAATTCCACCAAGCTATTATTAGGGGGTTGTACTTGTGGAATTTCCCAAACATGGATTTTGGGGTTCATTTTTAGTGCGTGAAATAATTTTCTATTAATTATTATAGTTTTCAAATTTTTTTGCACACATGATCTCTAAAATTTTCATTTTGTTGCGATCTTATATGTTTTTTGTTTACGAGGAAAAATGGGAGTCACAAGTTTGGACCTGAAAAAAAAAAAAGTTTGTACATCCAAAATGGGGATGCACAAATGCTGGGAGAGATAATTCCAAAGAGTATCTATGATTTTTAAGGATAGGAAAAAACGAGGGTTGTTTGGCTCTGGTAAATATCCAACCACTTGAGAATTCAACTTTTTCTACCCCCCCTAATTTTTGGCCACTTGCATCCTCAACATGCTTGTGGCATGCACACCCACCACACTTCAAGCATGTTGGGATCAGTTACAAGTCCCTTTCCTATAAAATTCCACCAAGCTATTATTAGGGGGTTGTACTAGTGGAATTTCCCAAACATGGATTTTGGGGTTCATTTTTAGTGCGTGAAATAATTTTCTATTCATTATTAAAGTTTTCAAATTTTTTTGCACACATGAACTCCAAAATTTTCATTTGTTGCGATCTTATATCTTTTTTGTTTTCGAGGAAAAATGGGAGTCACAAGTTTGGACCTCAAAAAAAAAAAATGTTTGTACATCCAAAATGGGGATGCACAAATGCTGGGAGAGATAATTCCAAAGAGTATCTGTGATTTTTAAGGATAGGCAAAAAAGTGGGTTGTTTGGCTCTGGTAAATATCCAACCACTCGAGAATTCAACTTTTTCTACCCCCCCTAAATTTTGGCCACTTGCATCCTCAACATGCCTGTGGCATGCACACCCACCACACTTAAAGCATGTTGGGATCAGTTACAAGTCCCTTTCCTATAAAATTCCACCAAGCTATTATTAGGGGGTTGTACTAGTGGAATTTCCCAAACACATATTTTGGGGTTCATTTTTAGTGCGTGATATAATTTTCTATTCATTATTATAGTTTTCAAATTTTTTTGCACACATGAACTCTAAAATTTTCATTTTGTAGCGATCTTATATCTTTTTTTGTATACGAGGAGAAATGGGAGTCACAAGTTTGGACTTGAAAAAAAAAAAATTTGAACATAAAAAAATGGGGATGCACAAATGCTGGGAGAGATAATTCCAAAGAGTATCTGCGATTTTTAAAGATAGGCAAAAAAGTGGGTTGTTTGGCTCTGGTAAATATCCAACCACTTGAGAATTCAACTTTTTCTACCCCCCCTTAATTTTTGGCCACTTGCATTGTCAACATGCTTGTGGCATGCACACCCACCACACTTAAAGCATGTTGGGATCAGTTACAAGTCCCTTTCCAATAAAATTCCACCAAACTCTTATTAGGGGGTTGTACTAGAGGAATTTCCCAAACATGGATTTTGGGGTTCATTTTTAGTGCGTGAAATAATTTTCTATTCATTATTATAGTTTTAAAATTTTTTTGCACACATGATCTCTAAAATTTTCATTTTGTTGCGATCTTATATCTTTTTTGTTTACGTGGAAAAATGGGAGTCAAAAGTTTGGACCTGAAAAAAAGAAAATTTTGAACATCAAAAAATGGGGATGCACAAATGCTGGGAGAGATAATTCCAAAGAGTATCTGTGATTTTTAAGGATAGGCAAAAAAGTGGGTTGTTTGTCTCTGGTAAATATCCAACCACTCGAGAATTCAACTTTTTCTACCCCCCCTTATTTTTGGTCACTTGCATCCTCAACATGCATGTGGCATGCACACCCACACTTAAAGCATGTTGGGATCAGTTACAAGTCCCTTTCACATAAAATTCCACCAAGCTATTATTAGGGGGTTGTACTTGTGGAATTTCCCAAAGATGGATTTTGGGGTTCATTTTTAGTGCGTGAAATAATTTTCTATTAATTATTATAGTTTTCAAATTTTTTTGCACACATGATCTCTAAAATTTTCATTTTGTTGCGATCTTATATGTTTTTTGTTTACGAGGAAAAATGGGAGTCACAAGTTTGGACCTGAAAAAAAAAAAAGTTTGTACATCCAAAATGGGGATGCACAAATGCTGGGAGAGATAATTCCAAAGAGTATCAATGATTTTTAAGGATAGGAAAAAACGAGGGTTGTTTGGCTCTGGTAAATATCCTACCACTTGAGAATTCAACTTTTTCTACCCCCCCTAATTTTTGGCCACTTGCATCCTCAACATGCTTGTGGCATGCACACCCACCACACTTCAAGCATGTTGGGATCAGTTACAAGTCCCTTTCCTATAAAATTCCACCAAGCTATTATTAGGGGGTTGTACTAGTGGAATTTCCCAAACATGGATTTTGGGGTTCATTTTTAGTGCATGAAATAATTTTCTATTCATTATTAAAGTTTTCAATTTTTTTTGCACACATGAACTCCAAAATTTTCATTTGTTGCGATCTTATATCTTTTTTGTTTACGAGGAAAAATGGGAGTCACAAGTTTGGACCTCAAAAAAAAAAAATGTTTGTACATCCAAAATGGGGATGCACAAATGCTGGGAGAGATAATTCCAAAGAGTATCTGTGATTTTTAAGGATAGGCAAAAAAGTGGGTTGTTCGGCTCTGGTAAATATCCAACCACTCGAGAATTCAACTTTTTCTACCCCCCCTAATTTTTGGCCACTTGCATCCTCAACATGCCTGTGGCATGCACACCCACCACACTTAAAGCATGTTGGGATCAGTTACAAGTCCCTTTCCTATAAAATTCCACCAAGCTATTATTAGGGGGTTGTACTAGTGGAATTTCCCAAACACATATTTTGGGGTTCATTTTTAGTGCGTGATATAATTTTCTATTCATTATTATAGTTTTCAAATTTTTTTGCACACATGAACTCTAAAATTTTCATTTTGTTGCGATCTTATATGTTTTTTTGTATACGAGGAGAAATGGGAGTCACAAGTTTGGACTTGAAAAAAAAAAAATTTGAACATAAAAAAATGGGGATGCACAAATGCTGGGAGAGATAATTCCAAAGAGTATCTGCGATTTTTAAAGATAGGCAAAAAATTGGGTTGTTTGGCTCTGGTAAATATCCAACCACTTGAGAATTCAACTTTTTCTACCCCCCCTTAATTTTTGGCCACTTGCATTGTCAACATGCTTGTGGCATGCACACCCACCACACTTAAAGCATGTTGGGATCAGTTACAAGTCCCTTTCCAATAAAATTCCACCAAACTATTATTAGGGGGTTGTACTAGTGGAATTTCCCAAACATGGATTTTGGGGTTCATTTTTAGTGCGTGAAATAATTTTCTATTCATTATTATAGTTTTAAAATTTTTTTGCACACATGATCTCTAAAATTTTCATTTTGTTGCGATCTTATATCTTTTTTGTTTACGTGGAAAAATGGGAGTCAAAAGTTTGGACCTGAAAAAAAGAAAATTTTGAACATCAAAAAATGGGGATGCACAAATGCTGGGAGAGATAATTCCAAAGAGTATCTGTGATTTTTAAGGATAGGCAAAAAAGTGGGTTGTTTGTCTCTGGTAAATATCCTACCACTCTAGAATTCAACTTTTTCTACCCCCCCTTATTTTTGGTCACTTGTATCCTCAACATGCATGTGGCATGCACACCCACCACACTTAAAGCATGTTGGGATCAGTTACAAGTCCCTTTCACATAAAATTCCACCAAGCTATTATTAGGGGGTTGTACTTGTGGAATTTCCCAAAGATGGATTTTAGGGTTCATTTTTAGTGCGTGAAATAATTTTCTATTAATTATTATAGTTTTCAAATTTTTTTGCACACATGATCTCTAAAATTTTCATTTTGTTGCGATCTTATATGTTTTTTGTTTACGAGGAAAAATGGGAGTCACAAGTTTGGACCTGAAAAAAAAAAAAGTTTGTACATCCAAAATGGGGATGCACAAATGCTGGGAGAGATAATTCCAAAGAGTATCTATGATTTTTAAGGATAGGAAAAAACGAGGGTAGTTTGGCTCTGGTAAATATCCAACCACTTGAGAATTCAACTTTTTCTACCCCCCCTAATTTTTGGCCACTTGCATCCTCAACATGCTTGTGGCATGCACACCCACCACACTTCAAGCATGTTGGGATCAGTTACAAGTCCCTTTCCTATAAAATTCCACCAAGCTATTATTAGGGGGTTGTACTAGTGGAATTTCCCAAACATGGATTTTGGGGTTCATTTTTAGTGCGTGAAATAATTTTCTATTCATTATTAAAGTTTTCAAATTTTTTTGCACACATGAACTCCAAAATTTTCATTTGTTGCGATCTTATATCTTTTTTGTTTACGAGGAAAAATGGGAGTCACAAGTTTGGACCTCAAAAAAAAAAAATGTTTGTACATCCAAAATGGGGATGCACAAATGCTGGGAGAGATAATTCCAAAGAGTATCTGTGATTTTTAAGGATAGGCAAAAAAGTGGGTTGTTCGGCTCTGGTAAATATCCAACCACTCGAGAATTCAACTTTTTCTACCCCCCCTAATTTTTGGCCACTTGCATCCTCAACATGCCTGTGGCATGCACACCCACCACACTTAAAGCATGTTGGGATCAGTTACAAGTCCCTTTCCTATAAAATTCCACCAAGCTATTATTAGGGGGTTGTACTAGTGGAATTTCCCAAACACATATTTTGGGGTTCATTTTTAGTGCGTGATATAATTTTCTATTCATTATTATAGTTTTCAAATTTTTTTGCACACATGAACTCTAAAATTTTCATTTTGTTGCGATCTTATATCTTTTTTTGCATACGAGGAGAAATGGGAGTCACAAGTTTGGACTTGAAAAAAAAAAAATTTGAACATAAAAAAATGGGGATGCACAAATGCTGGGAGAGATAATTCCAAAGAGTATTTGCGATTTTTCAAGATAGGCAAAAAAGTGGGTTGTTTGGCTCTGGTAAATATCCAACCACTTGAGAATTCAACTTTTTCTAACCCCCTTAATTTTTGGCCACTTGCATTGTCAACATGCTTGTGGCATGCACACCCACCACACTTAAAGCATGTTGGGATCAGTTACAAGTCCCTTTCCAATAAAATTCCACCAAACTATTATTAGGGGGTTGTACTAGTGGAATTTCCCAAACATGGATTTTGGGGTTCATTTTTAGTGCGTGAAATAATTTTCTATTCATTATTATAGTTTTAAAATTTTTTTGCACACATGATCTCTAAAATTTTCATTTTGTTGCGATCTTATATCTTTTTTGTTTACGTGGAAAAATGGGAGTCAAAAGTTTGGACCTGAAAAAAAGAAAATTTTGAACATCAAAAAATGGGGATGCACAAATGCTGGGAGAGATAATTCCAAAGAGTATCTGTGATTTTTAAGGATAGGCAAAAAAGTGGGTTGTTTGTCTCTGGTAAATATCCTACCACTCGAGAATTCAACTTTTTCTACCCCCCCTTATTTTTGGTCACTTGCATCCTCAACATGCATGTGGCATGCACACCCACCACACTTAAAGCATGTTGGGATCAGTTACAAGTCCCTTTCACATAAAATTCCACCAAGCTATTATTAGGGGGTTGTACTTGTGGAATTTCCCAAAGATGGATTTTGGGGTTCATTTTTAGTGCGTGAAATAATTTTCTATTAATTATTATAGTTTTCAAATTTTTTTGCACACATGATCTCTAAAATTTTCATTTTGTTGCGATCTTATATGTTTTTTGTTTACGAGGAAAAATGGGAGTCACAAGTTTGGACCTGAAAAAAAAAAAAGTTTGTACATCCAAAATGGGGATGCACAAATGCTGGGAGAGATAATTCCAAAGAGTATCTATGATTTTTAAGGATAGGAAAAAACGAGGGTTGTTTGGCTCTGGTAATTATTCAACCACTTGAGAATTCAACTTTTTCTACCCCCCCTAATTTTTGGCCACTTGCATCCTCAACATGCTTGTGGCATGCACACCCACCACACTTCAAGCATGTTGGGATCAGTTACAAGTCCCTTTCCTATAAAATTCCACCAAGCTATTATTAGGGGGTTGTACTAGTGGAATTTCCCAAACATGGATTTTGGGGTTCATTTTTAGTGCGTGAAATAATTTTCTATTCATTATTAAAGTTTTCAAATTTTTTTGCACACATGAACTCCAAAATTTTCATTTGTTGCGATCTTATATCTTTTTTGTTTACGAGGAAAAATGGGAGTCACAAGTTTGGACCTCAAAAAAAAAAAATGTTTGTACATCCAAAATGGGGATGCACAAATGCTGCGAGAGATAATTCCAAAGAGTATCTGTGATTTTTAAGGATAGGCAAAAAAGTGGGTTGTTCGGCTCTGGTAAATATCCAACCACTCGAGAATTCAACTTTTTCTACCCCCCTAATTTTTGGCCACTTGCATCCTCAACATGCCTGTGGCATGCACACCCACCACACTTAAAGCATGTTGGGATCAGTTACAAGTCCCTTTCCTATAAAATTCCACCAAGCTATTATTAGGGGGTTGTACTAGTGGAATTTCCCAAACACATATTTTGGGGTTCATTTTTAGTGCGTGATATAATTTTCTATTCATTATTATAGTTTTCAAATTTTTTTGCACACATGAACTCTAAAATTTTCATTTTGTTGCGATCTTATATCTTTTTTTGTATACGAGGAGAAATGGGAGTCACAAGTTTGGACTTGAAAAAAAAAAAATTTGAACATAAAAAAATGGGGATGCACAAATGCTGGGAGAGATAATTCCAAAGAGTATCTGCGATTTTTAAAGATAGGCAAAAAAGTGGGTTGTTTGGCTCTGGTAAATATCCAACCACTTGAGAATTCAACTTTTTCTACCCCCCCTTAATTTTTGGCCACTTGCATTGTCAACATGCTTGTGGCATGCACACCCACCACACTTAAAGCATGTTGGGATCAGTTACAAGTCCCTTTCCAATAAAATTCCACCAAACTATTATTAGGGGGTTGTACTAGTGGAATTTCCCAAACATGGATTTTGGGGTTCATTTTTAGTGCGTGAAATAATTTTCTATTCATTATTATAGTTTTAAAATTTTTTTGCACACATGATCTCTAAAATTTTCATTTTGTTGCGATCTTATATCTTTTTTGTTTACGTGGAAAAATGGGAGTCAAAAGTTTGGACCTGAAAAAAAGAAAATTTTGAACATCAAAAAATGGGGATGCACAAATGCTGGGAGAGATAATTCCAAAGAGTATCTGTGATTTTTAAGGATAGGCGAAAAAGTGGGTTGTTTGTCTCTGGTAAATATCCTACCACTCGAGAATTCAACTTTTTCTACCCCCCCTTATTTTTGGTCACTTGCATCCTCAACATGCATGTGGCATGCACACCCACCACACTTAAAGCATGTTGGGATCAGTTACAAGTCCCTTTCACATAAAATTCCACCAAGCTATTATTAGGGGGTTGTACTTGTGGAATTTCCCAAAGATGGATTTTGGGGTTCATTTTTAGTGCGTGAAATAATTTTCTATTAATTATTATAGTTTTCAAATTTTTTTGCACACATGATCTCTAAAATTTTCATTTTGTTGCGATCTTATATGTTTTATGTTTACGAGGAAAAATGGGAGTCACAAGTTTGGACCTGAAAAAAAAAAAAGTTTGTACATCCAAAATGGGGATGCACAAATGCTGGGAGAGATAATTCCAAAGAGTATCTATGATTTTTAAGGATAGGAAAAAACGAGGGTTGTTTGGCTCTGGTAAATATCCAACCACTTGAGAATTCAACTTTTTCTACCCCCCCTAATTTTTGGCCACTTGCATCCTCAACATGCTTGTGGCATGCACACCCACCACACTTCAAGCATGTTGGGATCAGTTACAAGTCCCTTTCCTATAAAATTCCACCAAGCTATTATTAGGGGGTTGTACTAGTGGAATTTCCCAAACATGGATTTTGGGGTTCATTTTTAGTGCGTGAAATAATTTTCTATTCATTATTAAAGTTCTCAAATTTTTTTGCACACATGAACTCCAAAATTTTCAGTTGTTGCGATCTTATATCTTTTTTGTTTACGAGGAAAAATGGGAGTCACAAGTTTGGACCTCAAAAAAAAAAAATGTTTGTACATCCAAAATGGGGATGCACAAATGCTGGGAGAGATAATTCCAAAGAGTATCTGTGATTTTTAAGGGTAGGCAAAAAAGTGGGTTGTTCGGCTCTGGTAAATATCCAACCACTCGAGAATTCAACTTTTTCTACCCCCCCTAATTTTTGGCCACTTGCATCCTCAACATGCCTGTGGCATGCACACCCACCACACTTAAAGCATGTTGGGATCAGTTACAAGTCCCTTTCCTATAAAATTCCACCAAGCTATTATTAGGGGGTTGTACTAGTGGAATTTCCCAAACACATATTTTGGGGTTCATTTTTAGTGCGTGATATAATTTTCTATTCATTATTATAGTTTTCAAATTTTTTTGCACACATGAACTCTAAAATTTTCATTTTGTTGCGATCTTATATCTTTTTTTGTATACGAGGAGAAATGGGAGTCACAAGTTTGGACTTGAAAAAAAAAAAATTGAACATAAAAAATGGGGATGCACAAATGCTGGGAGAGATAATTCCAAAGAGTATCTGCGATTTTTAAAGATAGGCAAAAAAGTGGGTTGTTTGGCTCTGGTAAATATCCAACCACTTGAGAATTCAACTTTTTCTACCCCCCCTTAATTTTTGGCCACTTGCATTGTCAACATGCTTGTGGCATGCACACCCACCACACTTAAAGCATGTTGGGATCAGTTACAAGTCCCTTTCCAATAAAATTCCACCAAACTATTATTAGGGGGTAGTACTAGTGGAATTTCCCAAACATGGATTTTGGGGTTCATTTTTAGTGCGTGAAATAATTTTCTATTCATCATTATAGTTTTAAAATTTTTTTGCACACATGATCTCTAAAATTTTCATTTTGTTGCGATCTTATATCTTTTTTGTTTACGTGGAAAAATGGGAGTCAAAAGTTTGGACCTGAAAAAAAGAAAATTTTGAACATCAAAAAATGGGGATGCACAAATGCTGGGAGAGATAATTCCAAAGAGTATCTGTGATTTTTAAGGATAGGCAAAAAAGTGGGTTGTTTGTCTCTGGTAAATATCCTACCACTCGAGAATTCAACTTTTTCTACCCCCCCTTATTTTTGGTCACTTGCATCCTCAACATGCATGTGGCATGCACACCCACCACACTTAAAGCATGTTGGGATCAGTTACAAGTCCCTTTCACATAAAATTCCACCAAGCTATTATTAGGGGGTTGTACTTGTGGAATTTCCCAAACATGGATTTTGGGGTTCATTTTTAGTGCGTGAAATAATTTTCTATTAATTATTATAGTTTTCAAATTTTTTTGCACACATGATCTCTAAAATTTTCATTTTGTTGCGATCTTATATGTTTTTTGTTTACGAGGAAAAATGGGAGTAACAAGTTTGGACCTGAAAAAAAAAAAAGTTTGTACATCCAAAATGGGGATGCACAAATGCTGGGAGAGATAATTCCAAAGAGTATCTATGATTTTTAAGGATAGGAAAAAACGAGGGTTGTTTGGCTCTGGTAAATATCCAACCACTTGAGAATTCAACTTTTTCTACCCCCCCTAATTTTTGGCCACTTGCATCCTCAACATGCTTGTGGCATGCACACCCACCACACTTCAAGCATGTTGGGATCAGTTACAAGTCCCTTTCCTATAAAATTCCACCAAGCTATTATTAGGGGGTTGTACTAGTGGAATTTCCCAAACATGGATTTTGGGGTTCATTTTTAGTGCGTGAAATAATTTTCTATTCATTATTAAAGTTTTCAAATTTTTTTGCACACATGAACTCCAAAATTTTCATTTGTTGCGATCTTATATCTTTTTTGTTTACGAGGAAAAATGGGAGTCACAAGTTTGGACCTCAAAAAAAAAAAATGTTTGTACATCCAAAATGGGGATGCACAAATGCTGGGAGAGATAATTCCAAAGAGTATCTGTGATTTTTAAGGATAGGCAAAAAAGTGGGTTGTTCGGCTCTGGTAAATATCCAACCACTCGAGAATTCAACTTTTTCTACCCCCCCTAATTTTTGGCCACTTGCATCCTCAACATGCCTGTGGCATGCACACCCACCTCACTTAAAGCATGTTGGGATCAGTTACAAGTCCCTTTCCTATAAAATTCCACCAAGCTATTATTAGGGGGTTGTACTAGTGGAATTTCCCAAACACATATTTTGGGGTTCATTTTTAGTGCGTGATATAATTTTCTATTCATTATTATAGTTTTCAAATTTTTTTGCACACATGAACTCTAAAATTTTCATTTTGTTGCGATCTTATATCTTTTTTTGTATACGAGGAGAAATGGGAGTCACAAGTTTGGACTTGAAAAAAAAAAAAATTGAACATAAAAAAATGGGGATGCACAAATGCTGGGAGAGATAATTCCAAAGAGTATCTGCGATTTTTAAAGATAGGCAAAAAAGTGGGTTGTTTGGCTCTGGTAAATATCCAACCACTTGAGAATTCAACTTTTTCTACCCCCCCTTAATTTTTGGCCACTTGCATTGTCAACATGCTTGTGGCATGCACACCCACCACACTTAAAGCATGTTGGGATCGGTTACAAGTCCCTTTCCAATAAAATTCCACCAAACTATTATTAGGGGGTTGTACTAGTGGAATTTCCCAAACATGGATTTTGGGGTTCATTTTTAGTGCGTGAAATAATTTTCTATTCATTATTATAGTTTTAAAATTTTTTTGCACACATGATCTCTAAAATTTTCATTTTGTTGCGATCTTATATCTTTTTTGTTTACGTGGAAAAATGGGAGTCAAAAGTTTGGACCTGAAAAAAAGAAAATTTTGAACATCAAAAAATGGGGATGCACAAATGCTGGGAGAGATAATTCCAAAGAGTATCTGTGATTTTTAAGGATAGGCAAAAAAGTGGGTTGTTTGTCTCTGGTAAATATCCTACCACTCGAGAATTCAACTTTTTCTACCCCCCCTTATTTTTGGTCACTTGCATCCTCAACATGCATGTGGCATGCACACCTACCACACTTAAAGCATGTTGGGATCAGTTACAAGTCCCTTTCAAATAAAATTCCACCAAGCTATTATTAGGGGGTTGTACTTGTGGAATTTCCCAAAGATGGATTTTGGGGTTCATTTTTAGTGCGTGAAATAATTTTCTATTAATTATTATAGTTTTCAAATTTTTTTGCACACATGATCTCTAAAATTTTCATTTTGTTGCGATCTTATATGTTTTTTGTTTACGAGGAAAAATGGGAGTCACAAGTTTGGACCTGAAAAAAAAAAAAGTTGGTGCATCCAAAATGGGGATGCACAAATGCTGGGAGAGATAATTCCAAAGAGTATCTATGATTTTTAAGGATAGGAAAAAACGAGGGTTGTTTGGCTCTGGTAAATATCCAACCACTTGAGAATTCAACTTTTTCTACCCCCCCTAATTTTTGGCCACTTGCATCCTCAACATGCTTGTGGCATGCACACCCACCACACTTCAAGCATGTTGGGATCAGTTACAAGTCCCTTTCCTATAAAATTCCACCAAGCTATTATTAGGGGGTTGTACTAGTGGAATTTCCCAAACATGGATTTTGGGGTTCATTTTTAGTGCGTGAAATAATTTTCTATTCATTATTAAAGTTTTCAAATTTTTTTGCACACATGAACTCCAAAATTTTCATTTGTTGCGATCTTATATCTTTTTTGTTTACGAGGAAAAATGGGAGTCACAAGTTTGGACCTCAAAAAAAAAAAATGTTTGTACATCCAAAATGGGGATGCACAAATGCTGGGAGAGATAATTCCAAAGAGTATCTGTGATTTTTAAGGATAGGCAAAAAAGTGGGTTGTTCGGCTCTGGTAAATATCCAACCACTCGAGAATTCAACTTTTTCTACCCCCCCTAATTTTTGGCCACTTGCATCCTCAACATGCCTGTGGCATGCACACCCACCACACTTAAAGCATGTTGGGATCAGTTACAAGTCCCTTTCCTATAAAATTCCACCAAGCTATTATTAGGGGGTTGTACTAGTGGAATTTCCCAAACACATATTTTGGGGTTCATTTTTAGTGCGTGATATAATTTTCTATTCATTATTATAGTTTTCAAATTTTTTTGCACACATGAACTCTAAAATTTTCATTTTGTTGCGATCTTATATCTTTTTTTGTATACGAGGAGAAATGGGAGTCACAAGTTTGGACTTGAAAAAAAAAAATTTGAACATAAAAAAATGGGGATGCACAAATGCTGGGAGAGATAATTCCAAAGAGTATCTGCGATTTTTAAAGATAGGCAAAAAAGTGGGTTGTTTGGCTCTGGTAAATATCCAACCACTTGAGAATTCAACTTTTTCTACCCCCCCTTAATTTTTGGCCACTTGCATTGTCAACATGCTTGTGGCATGCACACCCACCACACTTAAAGCATGTTGGGATCAGTTACAAGTCCCTTTCCAATAAAATTCCACCAAACTATTATTAGGGGGTTGTACTAGTGGAATTTCCCAAACATGGATTTTGGGGTTCATTTTTAGTGCGTGAAATAATTTTCTATTCATTATTATAGTTTTAAAATTTTTTTGCACACATGATCTCTAAAATTTTCATTTTGTTGCGATCTTATATCTTTTTTGTTTACGTGGAAAAATGGGAGTCAAAAGTTTGGACCTGAAAAAAAGAAAATTTTGAACATCAAAAAATGGGGATGCACAAATGCTGGGAGAGATAATTCCAAAGAGTATCTGTGATTTTTAAGGATAGGCAAAAAAGTGGGTTGTTTGTCTCTGGTAAATATCCTACCACTCGAGAATTCAACTTTTTCTACCCCCCCTTATTTTTGGTCACTTGCATCCTCAACATGCATGTGGCATGCACACCCACCACACTTAAAGCATGTTGGGATCAGTTACAAGTCCCTTTCACATAAAATTCCACCAAGCTATTATTAGGGGGTTGTACTTGTGGAATTTCCCAAAGATGGATTTTGGGGTTCATTTTTAGTGCGTGAAATAATTTTCTATTAATTATTATAGTTTTCAAATTTTTTTGCACACATGATCTCTAAAATTTTCATTTTGTTGCGATCTTATATGTTTTTTGTTTACGAGGAAAAATGGGAGTCACAAGTTTGGACCTGAAAAAAAAAAAAAGTTTGTACATCCAAAATGGGGATGCACAAATGCTGGGAGAGATAATTCCAAAGAGTATCTATGATTTTTAAGGATAGGAAAAAACGAGGGTTGTTTGGCTCTGGTAAATATCCAACCACTTGAGAATTCAACTTTTTCTACCCCCCCTAATTTTTGGCCACTTGCATCCTCAACATGCCTGTGGCATGCACACCCACCACACTTAAAGCATGTTGGGATCAGTTACAAGTCCCTTTCCTATAAAATTCCACCAAGCTATTATTAGGGGGTTGTACTAGTGGAATTTCCCAAACACATATTTTGGGGTTCATTTTTAGTGCGTGATATAATTTTCTATTCATTATTATAGTTTTCAAATTTTTTTGCACACATGAACTCTAAAATTTTCAATTTGTTGCGATCTTATATCTTTTTTTGTATACGAGGAGAAAAGGGAGTCACAAGTTTGGACTTGAAAAAAAAAAAATTTGAACATAAAAAAATGGGGATGCACAAATGCTGGGAGAGATAATTCCAAAGAGTATCTGCGATTTTTAAAGATAGGCAAAAAAGTGGGTTGTTCGGCTCTGGTAAATATCCAACCACTTGAGAATTCAACTTTTTCTACCCCCCCTTAATTTTTGGCCACTTGCATTGTCAACATGCTTGTGGCATGCACACCCACCACACTTAAAGCATGTTGGGATCAGTTACAAGTCCCTTTCCAATAAAATTCCACCAAACTATTATTAGGGGGTTGTACTAGTGGAATTTCCCAAACATGGATTTTGGGGTTCATTTTTAGTGCGTGAAATAATTTTCTATTCATTATTATAGTTTTAAAATTTTTTTGCACACATGATCTCTAAAATTTTCATTTTGTTGCGATCTTATATCTTTTTTGTTTACGTGGAAAAATGGGAGTCAAAAGTTTGGACCTGAAAAAAAGAAAATTTTGAACATCAAAAAATGGGGATGCACAAATGCTGGGAGAGATAATTCCAAAGAGTATCTGTGATTTTTAAGGATAGGCAAAAAAGTGGGTTGTTTGTCTCTGGTAAATATCCTACCACTCGAGAATTCAACTTTTTCTACCCCCCCTTATTTTTGGTCACTTGCATCCTCAACATGCATGTGGCATGCACACCCACCACACTTAAAGCATGTTGGGATCAGTTACAAGTCCCTTTCACATAAAATTCCACCAAGCTATTATTAGGGGGTTGTACTTGTGGAATTTCCCAAAGATGGATTTTGGGGTTCATTTTTAGTGCGTGAAATAATTTTCTATTAATTATTATAGTTTTCAAATTTTTTTGCACACATGATCTCTAAAATTTTCATTTTGTTGCGATCTTATATGTTTTTTGTTTACGAAGAAAAATGGGAGTCACAAGTTTGGACCTGAAAAAAAAAAAAGTTTGTACATCCAAAATGGGGATGCACAAATGCTGGGAGAGATAATTCCAAAGAGTATCTATGATTTTTAAGGATAGGAAAAAACGAGGGTTGTTTGGCTCTGGTAAATATCCAACCACTTGAGAATTCAACTTTTTCTACCCCCCCTAATTTTTGGCCACTTGCATCCTCAACATGCTTGTGGCATGCACACCCACCACACTTCAAGCATGTTGGGATCAGTTACAAGTCCCTTTCCTATAAAATTCCACCAAGCTATTATTAGGGGGTTGTACTAGTGGAATTTCCCAAACATGGATTTTGGGGTTCATTTTTAGTGCGTGAAATAATTTTCTATTCATTATTAAAGTTTTCAAATTTTTTTGCACACATGAACTCCAAAATTTTCATTTGTTGCGATCTTATATCTTTTTTGTTTACGAGGAAAAATGGGAGTCACAAGTTTGGACCTCAAAAAAAAAAAATGTTTGTACATCCAAAATGGGGATGCACAAATGCTGGGAGAGATAATTCCAAAGAGTATCTGTGATTTTTAAGGATAGGCAAAAAAGTGGGTTGTTCGGCTCTGGTAAATATCCAACCACTCGAGAATTCAACTTTTTCTACCCCCCCTAATTTTTGGCCACTTGCATCCTCAACATGCCTGTGGCATGCACACCCACCACACTTAAAGCATGTTGGGATCAGTTACAAGTCCCTTTCCTATAAAATTCCACCAAGCTATTATTAGGGGGTTGTACTAGTGGAATTTCCCAAACACATATTTTGGGGTTCATTTTTAGTGCGTGATATAATTTTCTATTCATTATTATAGTTTTCAAATTTTTTTGCACACATGAACTCTAAAATTTTCATTTTGTTGCGATCTTATATCTTTTTTTGTATACGAGGAGAAATGGGAGTCAGAAGTTTGGACTTGAAAAAAAAAAAATTTGAACATAAAAAAATGGGGATGCACAAATGCTGGGAGAGATAATTCCAAAGAGTATCTGCGATTTTTAAAGATAGGCAAAAAAGTGGGTTGTTTGGCTCTGGTAAATATCCAACCACTTGAGAATTCAACTTTTTCTACCCCCCCTTAATTTTTGGCCACTTGCATTGTCAACATGCTTGTGGCATGCACACCCACCACACTTAAAGCATGTTGGGATCAGTTACAAGTCCCTTTCCAATAAAATTCCACCAAACTATTATTAGGGGGTTGTACTAGTGGAATTTCCCAAACATGGATTTTGGGGTTCATTTTTAGTGCGTGAAATAATTTTCTATTCATTATTATAGTTTTCAAATTTTTTTGCACACATGATCTCTAAAATTTTCATTTTGTTGCGATCTTATATCTTTTTTGTTTACGTGGAAAAATGGGAGTCAAAAGTTTGGACCTGAAAAAAAGAAAATTTTGAACATCAAAAAATGGGTATGCACAAATGCTGGGAGAGATAATTCCAAAGAGTATCTGTGATTTTTAAGGATAGGCAAAAAAGTGGGTTGTTTGTCTCTGGTAAATATCCTACCACTCGAGAATTCAACTTTTTCTACCCCCCCTTATTTTTGGTCACTTGCATCCTCAACATGCATGTGGCATGCACACCCACCACACTTAAAGCATGTTGGGATCAGTTACAAGTCCCTTTCACATAAAATTCCACCAAGCTATTATTAGGGGGTTGTACTTGTGGAATTTCCCAAAGATGGATTTTGGGGTTCATTTTTAGTGCGTGAAATAATTTTCTATTAATTATTATAGTTTTCAAATTTTTTTGCACACATGATCTCTAAAATTTTCATTTTGTTGCGATCTTATATGTTTTTTGTTTACGAGGAAAAATGGGAGTCACAAGTTTGGACCTGAAAAAAAAAAAAGTTTGTACATCCAAAATGGGGATGCACAAATGCTGGGAGAGATAATTCCAAAGAGTATCTATGATTTTTAAGGATAGGAAAAAACGAGGGTTGTTTGGCTCTGGTAAATATCCAACCACTTGAGAATTCAACTTTTTCTACCCCCCCTAATTTTTGGCCACTTGCATCCTCAACATGCTTGTGGCATGCACACCCACCACACTTCAAGCATGTTGGGATCAGTTACAAGTCCCTTTCCTATAAAATTCCACCAAGCTATTATTAGGGGGTTGTACTAGTGGAATTTCCCAAACATGGATTTTGGGGTTCATTTTTAGTGCGTGAAATAATTTTCTATTCATTATTAAAGTTCTCAAATTTTTTTGCACACATGAACTCCAAAATTTTCAGTTGTTGCGATCTTATATCTTTTTTGTTTACGAGGAAAAATGGGAGTCACAAGTTTGGACCTCAAAAAAAAAAAATGTTTGTACATCCAAAATGGGGATGCACAAATGCTGGGAGAGATAATTCCAAAGAGTATCTGTGATTTTTAAGGATAGGCAAAAAAGTGGGTTGTTCGGCTCTGGTAAATATCCAACCACTCGAGAATTCAACTTTTTCTACCCCCCCTAATTTTTGGCCACTTGCATCCTCAACATGCCTGTGGCATGCACACCCACCACACTTAAAGCATGTTGGGATCAGTTACAAGTCCCTTTCCTATAAAATTCCACCAAGCTATTATTAGGGGGTTGTACTAGTGGAATTTCCCAAACACATATTTTGGGGTTCATTTTTAGTGCGTGATATAATTTTCTATTCATTATTATAGTTTTCAAATTTTTTTGCACACATGAACTCTAAAATTTTCATTTTGTTGCGATCTTATATCTTTTTTTGTATACGAGGAGAAATGGGAGTCACAAGTTTGGACTTGAAAAAAAAAAAATTTGAACATAAAAAAATGGGGATGCACAAATGCTGGGAGAGATAATTCCAAAGAGTATCTGCGATTTTTAAAGATAGGCAAAAAAGTGGGTTGTTTGGCTCTGGTAAATATCCAACCACTTGAGAATTCAACTTTTTCTACCCCCCCTTAATTTTTGGCCACTTGCATTGTCAACATGCTTGTGGCATGCACACCCACCACACTTAAAGCATGTTGGGATCAGTTACAAGTCCCTTTCCAATAAAATTCCACCAAACTATTATTAGGGGGTTGTACAAGTGGAATTTCCCAAACATGGATTTTGGGGTTCATTTTTAGTGCGTGAAATAATTTTCTATTCATTATTATAGTTTTAAAATTTTTTTGCACACATGATCTCTAAAATTTTCATTTTGTTGCGATCTTATATCTTTTTTGTTTACGTGGAAAAATGGGAGTCAAAAGTTTGGACCTGAAAAAAAGAAAATTTTGAACATCAAAAAATGGGTATGCACAAATGCTGGGAGAGATAATTCCAAAGAGTATCTGTGATTTTTAAGGATAGGCAAAAAAGTGGGTTGTTTGTCTCTGGTAAATATCCTACCACTCGAGAATTCAACTTTTTCTACCCCCCCTTATTTTTGGTCACTTGCATCCTCAACATGCATGTGGCATGCACACCCACCACACTTAAAGCATGTTGGGATCAGTTACAAGTCCCTTTCACATAAAATTCCACCAAGCTATTATTAGGGGGTTGTACTTGTGGAATTTCCCAAAGATGGATTTTGGGGTTCATTTTTAGTGCGTGAAATAATTTTCTATTAATTATTATAGTTTTCAAATTTTTTTGCACACATGATCTCTAAAATTTTCATTTTGTTGCGATCTTATATGTTTTTTGTTTACGAGGAAAAATGGGAGTCACAAGTTTGGACCTGAAAAAAAAAAAAGTTTGTACATCCAAAATGGGGATGCACAAATGCTGGGAGAGATAATTCCAAAGAGTATCTATGATTTTTAAGGATAGGAAAAAACGAGGGTTGTTTGGCTCTGGTAAATATCCAACCACTTGAGAATTCAACTTTTTCTACCCCCCCTAATTTTTGGCCACTTGCATCCTCAACATGCTTGTGGCATGCACACCCACCACACTTCAAGCATGTTGGGATCAGTTACAAGTCCCTTTCCTATAAAATTCCACCAAGCTATTATTAGGGGGTTGTACTAGTGGAATTTCCCAAACATGGATTTTGGGGTTCATTTTTAGTGCGTGAAATAATTTTCTATTCATTATTAAAGTTCTCAAATTTTTTTGCACACATGAACTCCAAAATTTTCAGTTGTTGCGATCTTATATCTTTTTTGTTTACGAGGAAAAATGGGAGTCACAAGTTTGGACCTCAAAAAAAAAAAATGTTTGTACATCCAAAATGGGGATGCACAAATGCTGGGAGAGATAATTCCAAAGAGTATCTGTGATTTTTAAGGATAGGCAAAAAAGTGGGTTGTTCGGCTCTGGTAAATATCCAACCACTCGAGAATTCAACTTTTTCTACCCCCCCTAATTTTTGGCCACTTGCATCCTCAACATGCCTGTGGCATGCACACCCACCACACTTAAAGCGTGTTGGGATCAGTTACAAGTCCCTTTCCTATAAAATTCCACCAAGCTATTATTAGGGGGTTGTACTAGTGGAATTTCCCAAACACATATTTTGGGGTTCATTTTTAGTGCGTGATATAATTTTCTATTCATTATTATAGTTTTCAAATTTTTTTGCACACATGAACTCTAAAATTTTCATTTTGTTGCGATCTTATATCTTTTTTTGTATACGAGGAGAAATGGGAGTCACAAGTTTGGACTTGAAAAAAAAAAAAATTGAACATAAAAAAATGGGGATGCACAAATGCTGGGAGAGATAATTCCAAAGAGTATCTGCGATTTTTAAAGATAGGCAAAAAAGTGGGTTGTTTGGCTCTGGTAAATATCCAACCACTTGAGAATTCAACTTTTTCTACCCCCCCTTAATTTTTGGCCACTTGCATTGTCAACATGCTTGTGGCATGCACACCCACCACACTTAAAGCATGTTGGGATCAGTTACAAGTCCCTTTCCAATAAAATTCCACCAAACTATTATTAGGGGGTTGTACTAGTGGAATTTCCCAAACATGGATTTTGGGGTTCATTTTTAGTGCGTGAAATAATTTTCTATTCATTATTATAGTTTTAAAATTTTTTTGCACACATGATCTCTAAAATTTTCATTTTGTTGCGATCTTATATCTTTTTTGTTTACGTGGAAAAATGGGAGTCAAAAGTTTGGACCTGAAAAAAAGAAAATTTTGAACATCAAAAAATGGGGATGCACAAATGCTGGGAGAGATAATTCCAAAGAGTATCTGTGATTTTTAAGGATAGGCAAAAAAGTGGGTTGTTTGTCTCTGGTAAATATCCTACCACTCGAGAATTCAACTTTTTCTACCCCCCCTTATTTTTGGTCACTTGCATCCTCAACATGCATGTGGCATGCACACCCACCACACTTAAAGCATGTTGGGATCAGTTACAAGTCCCTTTCACATAAAATTCCACCAAGCCATTATTAGGGGGTTGTAGTTGTGGAATTTCCCAAAGATGGATTTTGGGGTTCATTTTTAGTGCGTGAAATAATTTTCTATTAATTATTATAGTTTTCAAATTTTTTTGCACACATGATCTCTAAAATTTTCATTTTGTTGCGATCTTATATGTTTTTTGTTTACGAGGAAAAATGGGAGTCACAAGTTTGGACCTGAAAAAAAAAAAAGCTTGTACATCCAAAATGGGGATGCACAAATGCTGGGAGAGATAATTCCAAAGAGTATCTATGATTTTTAAGGATAGGAAAAAACGAGGGTTGTTTGGCTCTGGTAAATATCCAACCACTTGAGAATTCAACTTTTTCTACCCCCCCTAATTTTTGGCCACTTGCATCCTCAACATGCTTGTGGCATGCACACCCACCACACTTCAAGCATGTTGGGATCAGTTACAAGTCCCTTTCCTATAAAATTCCACCAAGCTATTATTAGGGGGTTGTACTAGTGGAATTTCCCAAACATGGATTTTGGGGTTCATTTTTAGTGCGTGAAATAATTTTCTATTCATTATTAAAGTTCTCAAATTTTTTTGCACACATGAACTCCAAAATTTTCAATTATTGCGATCTTATATCTTTTTTGTTTACGAGGAAAAATGGGAGTCACAAGTTTGGACCTCAAAAAAAAAAAAATGTTTGTACATCCAAAATGGGGATGCACAAATGCTGGGAGAGATAATTCCAAAGAGTATCTGTGATTTTTAAGGATAGGCAAAAAAGTGGGTTGTTCGGCTCTGGTAAATATCCAACCACTCGAGAATTCAACTTTTTCTACCCCCCCTAATTTTTGGCCACTTGCATCCTCAACATGCCTGTGGCATGCACACCCACCACACTTAAAGCATGTTGGGATCAGTTACAAGTCCCTTTCCTATAAAATTCCACCAAGCTATTATTAGGGGGTTGTACTAGTGGAATTTCCCAAACACATATTTTGGGGTTCATTTTTAGTGCGTGATATAATTTTCTATTCATTATTATAGTTTTCAAATTTTTTTGCACACATGAACTCTAAAATTTTCATTTTGTTGCGATCTTATATCTTTTTTTGTATACGAGGAGAAATTGGAGTCACAAGTTTGGACTTGAAAAAAAAAAAAGTTGAACATAAAAAAATGGGGATGCACAAATGCTGGGAGAGATAATTCCAAAGAGTATCTGCGATTTTTAAAGATAGGCAAAAAAATGGGTTGTTTGGCTCTGGTAAATATCCAACCACTTGAGAATTCAACTTTTTCTACCCCCCCTTAATTTTTGGCCACTTGCATTGTCAACATGCTTGTGGCATGCACACCCACCACACTTAAAGCATGTTGGGATCAGTTACAAGTCCCTTTCCAATAAAATTCCACCAAACTATTATTAGGGGGTTGTACTAGTGGAATTTCCCAAACATGGATTTTGGGGTTCATTTTTAGTGCGTGAAATAATTTTCTATTCATTATTATAGTTTTAAAATTTTTTTGCACACATGATCTCTAAAATTTTCATTTTGTTGCGATCTTATATCTTTTTTGTTTACGTGGAAAAATGGGAGTCAAAAGTTTGGACCTGAAAAAAAGAAAATTTTGAACATCAAAAAATGGGGATGCACAAATGCTGGGAGAGATAATTCCAAAGAGTATCTGTGATTTTTAAGGATAGGCAAAAAAGTGGGTTGTTTGTCTCTGGTAAATATCCTACCACTCGAGAATTCAACTTTTTCTACCCCCCCTTATTTTTGGTCACTTGCATCCTCAACATGCATGTGGCATGCACACCCACCACACTTAAAGCATGTTGGGATCAGTTACAAGTCCCTTTCACATAAAATTCCACCAAGCCATTATTAGGGGGTTGTAGTTGTGGAATTTCCCAAAGATGGATTTTGGGGTTCATTTTTAGTGCGTGAAATAATTTTCTATTAATTATTATAGTTTTCAAATTTTTTTGCACACATGATCTCTAAAATTTTCATTTTGTTGCGATCTTATATGTTTTTTGTTTACGAGGAAAAATGGGAGTCACAAGTTTGGACCTGAAAAAAAAAAAATTTGTACATCCAAAATGGGGATGCACAAATGCTGGGAGAGATAATTCCAAAGAGTATCTATGATTTTTAAGGATAGGAAAAAACGAGGGTTGTTTGGCTCTGGTAAATATCCAACCACTTGAGAATTCAACTTTTTCTACCCCCCCTAATTTTTGGCCACTTGCATCCTCAACATGCTTGTGGCATGCACACCCACCACACTTCAAGCATGTTGGGATCAGTTACAAGTCCCTTTCCTATAAAATTCCACCAAGCTATTATTAGGGGGTTGTACTAGTGGAATTTCCCAAACATGGATTTTGGGGTTCATTTTTAGTGCGTGAAATAATTTTCTATTCATTATTAAAGTTCTCAAATTTTTTTGCACACATGAACTCCAAAATTTTCAATTATTGCGATCTTATATCTTTTTTGTTTACGAGGAAAAATGGGAGTCACAAGTTTGGACCTCAAAAAAAAAAAAATGTTTGTACATCCAAAATGGGGATGCACAAATGCTGGGAGAGATAATTCCAAAGAGTATCTGTGATTTTTAAGGATAGGCAAAAAAGTGGGTTGTTCGGCTCTGGTAAATATCCAACCACTCGAGAATTCAACTTTTTCTACCCCCCCTAATTTTTGGCCACTTGCATCCTCAACATGCCTGTGGCATGCACACCCACCACACTTAAAGCATGTTGGGATCAGTTACAAGTCCCTTTCCTATAAAATTCCACCAAGCTATTATTAGGGGGTTGTACTAGTGGAATTTCCCAAACACATATTTTGGGGTTCATTTTTAGTGCGTGATATAATTTTCTATTCATTATTATAGTTTTCAAATTTTTTTGCACACATGAACTCTAAAATTTTCATTTTGTTGCGATCTTATATCTTTTTTTGTATACGAGGAGAAATTGGAGTCACAAGTTTGGACTTGAAAAAAAAAAAAGTTGAACATAAAAAAATGGGGATGCACAAATGCTGGGAGAGATAATTCCAAAGAGTATCTGCGATTTTTAAAGATAGGCAAAAAAATGGGTTGTTTGGCTCTGGTAAATATCCAACCACTTGAGAATTCAACTTTTTCTACCCCCCCTTAATTTTTGGCCACTTGCATTGTCAACATGCTTGTGGCATGCACACCCACCACACTTAAAGCATGTTGGGATCAGTTACAAGTCCCTTTCCAATAAAATTCCACCAAACTATTATTAGGGGGTTGTACTAGTGGAATTTCCCAAACATGGATTTTGGGGTTCATTTTTAGTGCGTGAAATAATTTTCTATTCATTATTATAGTTTTAAAATTTTTTTGCACACATGATCTCTAAAATTTTCATTTTGTTGCGATCTTATATCTTTTTTGTTTACGTGGAAAAATGGGAGTCAAAAGTTTGGACCTGAAAAAAAGAAAATTTTGAACATCAAAAAATGGGGATGCACAAATGCTGGGAGAGATAATTCCAAAGAGTATCTGTGATTTTTAAGGATAGGCAAAAAAGTGGGTTGTTTGTCTCTGGTAAATATCCTACCACTCGAGAATTCAACTTTTTCTACCCCCCCTTATTTTTGGTCACTTGCATCCTCAACATGCATGTGGCATGCACACCCACCACACTTAAAGCATGTTGGGATCAGTTACAAGTCCCTTTCACATAAAATTCCACCAAGCTATTATTAGGGGGTTGTACTTGTGGAATTTCCCAAAGATGGATTTTGGGGTTCATTTTTAGTGCGTGAAATAATTTTCTATTAATTATTATAGTTTTCAAATTTTTTTGCACACATGATCTCTAAAATTTTCATTTTGTTGCGATCTTATATGTTTTTTGTTTACGAGGAAAAATGGGAGTCACAAGTTTGGACCTGAAAAAAAAAAAATTTGTACATCCAAAATGGGGATGCACAAATGCTGGGAGAGATAATTCCAAAGAGTATCTATGATTTTTAAGGATAGGAAAAAACGAGGGTTGTTTGGCTCTGGTAAATATCCAACCACTTGAGAATTCAACTTTTTCTACCCCCCCTAATTTTTGGCCACTTGCATCCTCAACATGCCTGTGGCATGCACACCCACCACACTTAAAGCATGTTGGGATCAGTTACAAGTCCCTTTCCTATAAAATTCCACCAAGCTATTATTAGGGGGTTGTACTAGTGGAATTTCCCAAACACATATTTTGGGGTTCATTTTTAGTGCGTGATATAATCTTCTATTCATTATTATAGTTTTCAAATTTTTTTGCACACATGAACTCTAAAATTTTCATTTTGTAGCGATCTTATATCTTTTTTTGTATACGAGGAGAAATGGGAGTCACAAGTTTGGACTTGAAAAAAAAAAAATTTGAACATAAAAAAATGGGGATGCACAAATGCTGGGAGAGATAATTCCAAAGAGTATCTGCGATTTTTAAAGATAGGCAAAAAAGTGGGTTGTTTGGCTCTGGTAAATATCCAACCACTTGAGAATTCAACTTTTTCAACCCCCCCTTAATTTTTGGCCACTTGCATTGTCAACATGCTTGTGGCATGCACACCCACCACACTTAAAGCATGTTGGGATCAGTTACAAGTCCCTTTCCAATAAAATTCCACCAAACTATTATTAGGGGGTTGTACTAGTGGAATTTCCCAAACATGGATTTTGGGGTTCATTTTTAGTGCGTGAAATAATTTTCTATTCATTATTATAGTTTTAAAATTTTTTTGCACACATGATCTCCAAAATTTTCATTTTGTTGCGATCTTATATCTTTTTTGTTTACGTGGAAAAATGGGAGTCAAAAGTTTGGACCTGAAAAAAAGAAAATTTTGAACATCAAAAAATGGGGATGCACAAATGCTGGGAGAGATAATTCCAAAGAGTATCTGTGATTTTTAAGGATAGGCAAAAAAGTGGGTTGTTTGTCTCTGGTAAATATCCAACCACTCGAGAATTCAACTTTTTCTACCCCCCCTTATTTTTGGTCACTTGCATCCTCAACATGCATGTGGCATGCACACCCACCACACTTAAAGCATGTTGGGATCAGTTACAAGTCCCTTTCACATAAAATTCCACCAAGCTATTATTAGGGGGTTGTACTTGTGGAATTTCCCAAAGATGGATTTTGGGGTTCATTTTTAGTGCGTGAAATAATTTTCTATTAATTATTATAGTTTTCAAATTTTTTTGCACACATGATCTCTAAAATTTTCATTTTGTTGCGATCTTATATGTTTTTTGTTTACGAGGAAAAATGGGAGTCACAAGTTTGGACCTGAAAAAAAAAAAAAGTTTGTACATCCAAAATGGGGATGCACAAATGCTGGGAGAGATAATTCCAAAGAGTATCTATGATTTTTAAGGATAGGAAAAAACGAGGGTTGTTTGGCTCTGGTAAATATCCAACCACTTGAGAATTCAACTTTTTCTACCCCCCCCTAATTTTTGGCCACTTGCATCCTCAACATGCTTGTGGCATGCACACCCACCACACTTCAAGCATGTTGGGATCAGTTACAAGTCCCTTTCCTATAAAATTCCACCAAGCTATTATTAGGGGGTTGTACTAGTGGAATTTCCCAAACATGGATTTTGGGGTTCATTTTTAGTGCGTGAAATAATTTTCTATTCATTATTAAAGTTTTCAAATTTTTTTGCACACATGAACTCCAAAATTTTCATTTGTTGCGATCTTATATCTTTTTTGTTTACGAGGAAAAATGGGAGTCACAAGTTTGGACCTCAAAAAAAAAAAATGTTTGTACATCCAAAATGGGGATGCACAAATGCTGGGAGAGATAATTCCAAAGAGTATCTGTGATTTTTAAGGATAGGCAAAAAAGTGGGTTGTTCGGCTCTGGTAAATATCCAACCACTCGAGAATTCAACTTTTTCTACCCCCCCTAATTTTTGGCCACTTGCATCCTCAACATGCCTGTGGCATGCACACCCACCACACTTAAAGCATGTTGGGATCAGTTACAAGTCCCTTTCCTATAAAATTCCACCAAGCTATTATTAGGGGGTTGTACTAGTGGAATTTCCCAAACACATATTTTGGGGTACATTTTTAGTGCGTGATATAATTTTCTATTCATTATTATAGTTTTCAAATTTTTTTGCACACATGAACTCTAAAATTTTCATTTTGTTGCGATCTTATATCTTTTTTTGTATACGAGGAGAAATGGGAGTCACAAGTTTGGACTTGAAAAAAAAAAAATTTGAACATAAAAAAATGGTGATGCACAAATGCTGGGAGAGATAATTCCAAAGAGTATCTGCGATTTTTAAAGATAGGCAAAAAAGTGGGTTGTTTGGCTCTGGTAAATATCCAACCACTTGAGAATTCAACTTTTTCTACCCCCCCTTAATTTTTGGCCACTTGGATTGTCAACATGCTTGTGGCATGCACACCCACCACACTTAAAGCATGTTGGGATCAGTTACAAGTCCCTTTCCAATAAAATTCCACCAAACTATTATTAGGGGGTTGTACTAGTGGAATTTCCCAAACATGGATTTTAGGGTTCATTTTTAGTGCGTGAAATAATTTTCTATTCATTATTATAGTTTTAAAATTTTTTTGCACACATGATCTCTAAAATTTTCATTTTGTTGCGATCTTATATCTTTTTTGTTTACGTGGAAAAATGGGAGTCAAAAGTTTGGACCTGAAAAAAAGAAAATTTTGAACATCAAAAAATGGGGATGCACAAATGCTGGGAGAGATAATTCCAAAGAGTATCTGTGATTTTTAAGGATAGGCAAAAAAGTGGGTTGTTTGTCTCTGGTAAATATCCTACCACTCGAGAATTCAACTTTTTCTACCCCCCCTTATTTTTGGTCACTTGCATCCTCAACATGCATGTGGCATGCACACCCACCACACTTAAAGCATGTTGGGATCAGTTACAAGTCCCTTTCACATAAAATTCCACCAAGCTATTATTAGGGGGTTGTACTTGTGGAATTTCCCAAAGAAGGATTTTGGGGTTCATTTTTAGTGCGTGAAATAATTTTCTATTAATTATTATAGTTTTCAAATTTTTTTGCACACATGATCTCTAAAATTTTCATTTTGTTGCGATCTTATATGTTTTTTGTTTACGAGGAAAAATGGGAGTCACAAGTTTGGACCTGAAAAAAAAAAAAGTTTGTACATCCAAAATGGGGATGCACAAATGCTGGGAGAGATAATTCCAAAGAGTATCTATGATTTTTATGGATAGGAAAAAACGAGGGTTGTTTGGCTCTGGTAAATATCCAACCACTCGAGAATTCAACTTTTTCTACCCCCCCTAATTTTTGGTCACTTGCATCCTCAACATGCTTGTGGCATGCACACCCACCATACTTGAAGCATGTTGGGATCAGTTACAAGTCCCTTTCCTATAAAATTCCACCAAGCTATTATTAGGGGGTTGTACTAGTGGAATTTCCCAAACATGGATTTTGGGGTTCATTTTTAGTGCGTGAAATAATTTTCTATTCATTATTAAAGTTCTCAAATTTTTTTGCACACATGAACTCCAAAATTTTCAGTTGTTGCGATCTTATATCTTTTTTGTTTACGAGGAAAAATGGGTGTCACAAGTTTGGACCTCAAAAAAAAAAAATGTTTGTACATCCAAAATGGGGATGCACAAATGCTGGGAGAGATAATTCCAAAGAGTATCTGTGATTTTTAAGGATAGGCAAAAAAGTGGGTTGTTCGGCTCTGGTAAATATCCAACCACTCGAGAATTCAACTTTTTCTACCCCCCCTAATTTTTGGCCACTTGCATCCTCAACATGCCTGTGGCATGCACACCCACCACACTTAAAGCATGTTGGGATCAGTTACAAGTCCCTTTCCTATAAAATTCCACCAAGCTATTGTTAGGGGGTTGTACTAGTGGAATTTCCCAAACACATATTTTGGGGTTCATTTTTAGTGCGTGATATAATTTTCTATTCATTATTATAGTTTTCAAATTTTTTTGCACACATGAACTCTAAAATTTTCATTTTGTTGCGATCTTATATCTTTTTTTGTATACGAGGAGAAATGGGAGTCACAAGTTTGGACTTGAAAAAAAAAAATTTGAACATAAAAAAATGGGGATGCACAAATGCTGGGAGAGATAATTCCAAAGAGTATCTGCGATTTTCAAAGATAGGCAAAAAAGTGGGTTGTTTGGCTCTGGTAAATATCCAACCACTTGAGAATTCAACTTTTTCTACCCCCCCTTAATTTTTGGCCATTGTCAACATGCTTGTGGCATGCACACCCACCACACTTAAAGCATGTTGGGATCAGTTACAAGTCCCTTTCCAATAAAATTCCACCAAACTATTATTAGGGGGTTGTACTAGTGGAATTTCCCAAACATGGATTTTGGGGTTCATTTTTAGTGCGTGAAATAATTTTCTATTCATTATTATAGTTTTCAAATTTTTTTGCACACATGATCTCTAAAATTTTCATTTTGTTGCGATCTTATATCTTTTTTGTTTACGTGGAAAAATGGGAGTCAAAAGTTTGGACCTGAAAAAAAAAAAATTTTGAACATCAAAAAATGGGGATGCACAAATGCTGGGAGAGATAATTCCAAAGAGTATCTGTGATTTTTAAGGATAAGCAAAAAAGTGGGTTGTTTGTCTCTGGTAAATATCCAACCACTCGAGAATTCAACTTTTTCTACCCCCCCCTTATTTTTGGTCACTTGCATCCTCAACATGCTTGTGGCATGCACACCCACCACACTTAAAACATGTTGGGATCAGTTACAAGTCCTTTTCATATAAAATTCCACCAAGCTATTATTAGGGGTTGTACTAGTGGAATTTCCCAAACATGGATTTTGGGGTTCATTTTTAGTGCGTGAAATAATTTTCTATTCATTATTATAGTTTTCAAATTTTTTTGCACACATGAACTCTAAAATTTTCATTTGTTGCGATCTTATATCTTTTTTGTTTACGAGGAAAAATGGGAGTCACAAGTTTCGACCTGAAAAAAAAAAAAGTTTCTACATCCAAAATGGGGATGCACAAATGCTGGGAGAGATAATTCCAAAGAGTATCTGTGATTTTTAAGGATAGGCAAAAAAGTGGGTTGTTTGGCTCTGGTAAATATCCAACCACTCGAGAATTCAACTTTTTCTACCCCCCTTAATTTTTGGTCACTTGCATCCTCAACATGCTTGTGGCATGCACACCCACCACACTTAAAGCATGTTGGGATCAGTTACAAGTCTCTTTCATATAAAATTCCACCAAGCTATTATTAGGGGTTGTACTAGTGGAATTTCCCAAACATGGATTTTGGGGTTCATTTTTAGTGCGTGAAATAATTTTCTATTCATTATTAAAGTTTTCAAATTTTTTTGCACACATGAACTCCAAAATTTTCATTTGTCGCGATCTTATATCTTTTTTATTTACGAGGAAAAATGGGAGTCACAAGTTTTGACCTCAAAAAAAAAAAATGTTTGTACATCCAAAATGGGGATGCACAAATGCTGGGAGAGATAATTCCAAAGAGTATCTGTGATTTTTAAGGAGAGGCAAAAAAGTGGGTTGTTCGGCTCTGGTAAATATCCAACCACTCGAGAATTCAACTTTTTCTACCCCCCCTAATTTTTGGCCACTTGCATCCTCAACATGCCAGTGGCATGCACACCCACCACACTTAAAGCATGTTGGGATCAGTTACAAGTCCCTTTCCTATAAAATTCCACCAAGCTATTATTAGGGGGTTGTACTAGTGGAATTTCCCAAACACATATTTTGGGGTTCATTTTTAGTGCGTGATATAATTTTCTATTCATTATTATAGTTTTCAAATTTTTTTGCACACATGAACTCTAAAATTTTCATTTTGTTGCGATCTTATATCTTTTTTTGTATACGAGGAGAAAAGGGAGTCACAAGTTTGGACTTGAAAAAAAAAAAATTTGAACATAAAAAAATGGGGATGCACAAATGCTGGGAGAGATAATTCCAAAGAGTATCTGCGATTTTTAAAGATAGGCAAAAAAGTGGGTTGTTTGGCTCTGGTAAATATCCAACCACTTGAGAATTCAACTTTTTCTACCCCCCCTTAATTTTTGGCCACTTGCATCCTCAACATGCTTGTGGCATGCACACCCACCACACTTAAAGCATGTTGGGATCAGTTACAAGTCCCTTTCCAATAAAATTCCACCAAACTATTATTAGGGGGTTGTACTAGTGGAATTTCCCAAACATGGATTTTGGGGTTCATTTTTAGTGCGTGAAATAATTTTCTGTTCATTATTATAGTTTTAAAATTTTTTTGCACACATGATCTCTAAAATTTTCATTTTGTTGCGATCTTATATCTTTTTTGTTTACGTGGAAAAATGGGAGTCACAAGTTTGGACCTGAAAAAAAAAAAATTTTGAACATCAAAAAATGGGGATGCACAAATGCTGGGAGAGATAATTCCAAAGAGTATCTGTGATTTTTAAGGATAAGCAAAAAAGTGGGTTGTTTGTCTCTGGTAAATATCCAACCACTCGAGAATTCAACTTTTTCTACCCCCCCTTATTTTTGGTCACTTGCATCCTCAACATGCTTGTGGCATGCACACCCACCACATTTAAAGCATGTTGGGATCAGTTACAAGTCCCTTTCATATAAAATTCCACCAAGCTATTATTAGGGGTTGTACTAGTGGAATTTCCCAAACATGGATTTTGGGGTTCATTTTTAGTGCGTGAAATAATTTTCTATTCATTATTATAGTTTTCAAATTTTTTTGCAGACATGAACTCTAAAATTTTCATTTGTTGCGATCTTATATCTTTTTTGTTTACGAGGAAAAATGGGAGTCACAAGTTTGGACCTGAAAAAAAAAAAAGTTTGTACATCCAAAATGGGGATGCACAAATGCTGGGAGAGATAATTCCAAAGAGTATCTGTGATTTTTAAGGATAGGCAAAAAAGTGGGTTATTTGGCTCTGGTAAATATCCAACCACTCGAGAATTCAACTTTTTCTGCCCCCCCTAATTTTTGGTCACTTGCATCCTCAACATGCTTGTGGCATGCACACCCACCACACTTAAAGCATGTTGGGATCAGTTACAAGTCTCTTTCATATAAAATTCCACCAAGCTATTATTAGGGGTTGTACTAGTGGAATTTCCCAAACATGGATTTTGGGGTTCATTTTTAGTGCGTGAAATAATTTTCTATTCATTATTAAAGTTTTCAAATTTTTTTGCACACATGAACTCCAAAATTTTCATTTGTTGCGATCTTATATCTTTTTTGTTTACGAGGAAAAATGGGAGTCACAAGTTTGGACCTCAAAAAAAAAAAATGTTTGTACATCCAAAATGGGGATGCACAAATGCTGGGAGAGATAATTCCAAAGAGTATCTGTGATTTTTAAGGATAGGCAAAAAAGTGGGTTGTTCGGCTCTGGTAAATATCCAACCACTCGAGAATTCAACTTTTTCTACCCCCCCTAATTTTTGGCCACTTGCATCCTCAACATGCCTGTGGCATGCACACCCACCACACTTAAAGCATGTTGGGATCAGTTACAAGTCCCTTTCCTATAAAATTCCACCAAGCTATTATTAGGGGGTTGTACTAGTGGAATTTCCCAAACACATATTTTGGGGTTCATTTTTAGTGCGTGATATAATTTTCTATTCATTATTATAGTTTTCAAATTTTTTTGCACACATGAACTCTAAAATTTTCATTTTGTTGCGATCTTATATCTTTTTTTGTATACGAGGAGAAATGGGAGTCACAAGTTTGGACTTGAAAAAAAAAAAATTTGAACATAAAAAAATGGGGATGCACAAATGCTGGGAGAGATAATTCCAAAGAGTATCTGCGATTTTTAAAGATAGGCAAAAAAGTGGGTTGTTTGGCTCTGGTAAATATCCAACCACTTGAGAATTCAACTTTTCTACCCCCCCTTAATTTTTGGCCACTTGCATCCTCAACATGCTTGTGGCATGCACACCCACCACACTTAAAGCATGTTGGGATCAGTTACAAGTCCCTTTCCAATAAAATTCCACCAAACTATTATTAGGGGGTTGTACTAGTGGAATTTCCCAAACATGGATTTTGGGGTTCATTTTTAGTGCGTGAAATAATTTTCTATTCATTATTATAGTTTTCAAATTTTTTTGCACACATGATCTCTAAAATTTTCATTTTGTTGCGATCTTATATCTTTTTTGTTTACGTGGAAAAATGGGAGTCAAAAGTTTGGAACTGAAAAAAAAAAAATTTTGAACATCAAAAAATGGGGATGCACAAATGCTGGGAGAGATAATTCCAAAGAGTATCTGTGATTTTTAAGGATAAGCAAAAAAGTGGGTTGTTTGTCTCTGGTAAATATCCAACCACTCGAGAATTCAACTTTTTCTACCCCCCCTTATTTTTGGTCACTTGCATCCTCAACATGCTTGTGGCATGCACACCCACCACACTTAAAGCATGTTGGGATCAGTTACAAGTCCCTTTCATATAAAATTCCACCAAGCTATTATTAGGGGTTGTACTAGTGGAATTTCCCAAACATGGATTTTGGGGTTCATTTTTAGTGCGTGAAATAATTTTCTATTCATTATTATAGTTTTCAAATTTTTTTGCACACATGAACTCTAAAATTTTCATTTGTTGCGATCTTATATCTTTTTTGTTTACGAGGAAAAATGGGAGTCACAAGTTTGGACCTGAAAAAAAAAAAAATTTGTACATCCAAAATGGGGATGCACAAATGCTGGGAGAGATAATTCCAAAGAGTATCTGTGATTTTTAAGGATAGGCAAAAAAGTGGGTTGTTTGGCTCTGGTAAATATCCAACCACTCGAGAATTCAACTTTTTCTACCCCCCCTAATTTTTGGTCACTTGCATCCTCAACATGCTTGTGGCATGCACACCCACCACACTTAAAGCATGTTGGGATCAGTTACAAGTCTCTTTCATATAAAATTCCACCAAGCTATTATTAGGGGTTGTACTAGTGGAATTTCCCAAACATGGATTTTGGGGTTCATTTTTAGTGCGTGAAATAATTTTCTCTTCATTATTAAAGTTTTCAAATTTTTTTACACACATGAACTCCAAAATTTTCATTTGTTGCGATCTTATATCTTTTTTGTTTACGAGGAAAAATGGGAGTCACAAGTTTGGACCTCAAAAAAAAAAAATGTTTGTACATCCAAAATGGGGATGCACGAATGTGGGAGAGATAATTCCAAAGAGTATCTGTGATTTTTAAGGAAAGGAAAAAAAGTGGGTTGTTTGGCTCTGGTAAATATCCAACCACTTGAGAATTCAACCTTTTCTACCCCCCTAATTTTTGGCCACTTGCATCCTCAACATGTTTGTGGCATGCACACCCACCACACTTAAAGCATGTTGGGATCAGTTACAAGTCCCTTTCCTATAAAATTCCACCAAGCTATTATTAGGGTGTTGTACTAGTGGAATTTCCCAAACACATATTTTGGGGTTCATTTTTAGTGCGTGATATAATTATCTATTCATTATTATAGTTTTCAAATTTTTTTGCACACATGATCTCTAAAATTTTCATTTTGCTGCGATCTTACATGTTTTTTGTTTACGAGGAAAAATGGGAGTCACAAGTTTGGACCTGAAAAAAAAAAAAAGTTTGTACATCCAAAATGGGGATGCACAAATGCTGGGAGAGATAATTCCAAAGAGTATATGTGATTTTTAAGGATAGGCAAAAAAGTGGGTTGTTTGTCTCTGGTAAATATCCAACCACTCGAGAATTCAACTTTTTCTACCCCCCCCTTATTTTTGGTCACTTGCATCCTCAACATGCATGTGGCATGCACACCCACCACACTTAAAGCATGTTGGGATCAGTTACAAGTCCCTTTCACATAAAATTCCACCAAGCCATTATTAGGGGGTTGTACTTGTGGAATTTCCCAAAGATGGATTTTGGGGTTCATTTTTAGTGCGTGAAATAATTTTCCATTAATTATTATAGTTTTCAAATTTTTTTGCACACATGATCTCTAAAATTTTCATTTTGTTGCGATCTTATATGTTTTTTGTTTACGAGGAAAAATGGGAGTCACAAGTTTGGACCTGAAAAAAAAAAAAGTTTGTACATCCGAAATGGGGATGCACAAATGCTGGGAGAGATAATTCCAAAGAGTATCTATGATTTTTAAGGATAGGAAAAAACGAGGGTTGTTTGGCTCTGGTAAATATCCAACCACTTGAGAATTCAACTTTTTCTACCCCCCCTAATTTTTGGCCACTTGCATCCTCAACATGCTTGTGGCATGCACACCCACCACACTTCAAGCATGTTGGGATCAGTTACAAGTCCCTTTCCTATAAAATTCCACCAAGCTATTATTAGGGGGTTGTACTAGTGGAATTTCCCAAACATGGATTTTGGGGTTCATTTTTAGTGCGTGAAATAATTTTCTATTCATTATTAAAGTTTTCAAATTTTTTTGCACACATGAACTCCAAAATTTTCATTTGTTGCGATCTTATATCTTTTTTGTTTACGAGGAAAAATGGGAGTCACAAGTTTGGACCTCAAAAAAAAAAAATGTTTGTACATCCAAAATGGGGATGCACAAATGCTGGGAGAGATAATCCCAAAGAGTATCTGTGATTTTTAAGGATAGGCAAAAAAGTTGGTTGTTCGGCTCTGGTAAATATCCAACCACTCGAGAATTCAACTTTTTCTACCCCCCCTAATTTTTGGCCACTTGCATCCTCAACATGCCTGTGGCATGCACACCCACCACACTTAAAGCATGTTGGGATCAGTTACAAGTCCCTTTCCTATAAAATTCCACTAAGCTATTATTAGGGGGTTGTACTAGTGGAATTTCCCAAACACATATTTTGGGGTTCATTTTTAGTGCGTGATATAATTTTCTATTCATTATTATAGTTTTCAAATTTTTTGCACACATGAACTCTAAAATTTTCATTTTGTTGCGATCTTATATCTTTTTTGTTTACAAGGAAAAATGGGAGTCACAAGTTTGGACCCGAAAAAAAAAAAAATTTTGAACATCCAAAATAGGGATGCACAAATGCTGGGAGAGATAATTCCAAAGAGTATCTGTGATTTTTAAGGATAGGGAAAAAAATGGGTTGTTCGGCTCTGGTAAATATCCAACCACTCGAGAATTCAACTTTTTCTACCCCTCCTAATTTTTGGCCACTTGCATCCTCAACATGCTTGTGGCATGCACACCCACCACACTTAGAGCATGTTGGGATCAGTTACAAGTCCCTTTCCTATAAAATTCCACCAAGCTATTATTAGGGGGTTGTACTTGTGGAATTTCCCAAAGATAGATTTTGGGGTTCATTTTTAGTGCGTGAAATAATTTTCTATTCATTATTATCGTTTTCAAATTTTTTTGCACACATGATCTCTAAAATTTTCATTTTGTTGAGATCTTATATCTTTTTTGTTTACGAGGAAAAATGGGAGTCACAAGTTCGGACCTGAAAAAAAAAAATTTTGAACAGCAAAAAATGGGGATGCACAAATGCTAGGAGAGATAATTCCAAAGAGTATCTGTGATTTTTAAGGATAGGCAAAAAAGTGGGTTGTTTGGCTCTGTTAAATATCCAACCACTTGAGAATTCAACTTTTACTACGCCCCCTAAATTTTTGGCCACTTGCATCCTCAACATGCTTGTGGCATGCACACCCACCACACTTAAAGCATGTTGGGATCAGTTACAAGTCCCTTTCCTATAAAATTCCACCAAGCTATTATTGGGGGGTTGTACTAGTGGAATTTTCCAAACATAGATTTTGGGGTTCATTTTTAGTGCGTGAAATAATTTTCTAATCATTATTATAGTTTTCAAATTTTTAGTACACATGAACTCTAAAATTTTCATTTTGTTGCGATCTTATATCTTTTTTGTTTACGAGGAAAAATGGGAGACACAAGTTTGGACCTGAAAAAAAAAAAAGTTTGAACATCCAAAATGGGGATGCACAAATGCTGGGAGAGATAATTCCAAAGAGTATATGTGATTTTTAAGGATAGGCAAAAAAGTGGGTTGTTTGTCTCTGGTAAATATCCAACCACTCGAGAATTCAACTTTTTCTACCCCCCCTTATTTTTGGTCACTTGCATCCTCAACATGCATGTGGCATGCACACCCACCACACTTAAAGCATGTTGGGATCAGTTACAAGTCCCTTTCACATAAAATTCCACCAAGCTATTATTAGGGGTTGTACTAGTGGAATTTCCCAAACAAGGATTTTGGGGTTCATTTTTAGTGCGTGAAATAATTTTCTATTCATTATTATAGTTTTCAAATTTTTTTGCACACATGAACTCTAAAATTTTCATTTTGTTGCGGTCTTATATTTTTTTTGTTTACAAGGAAAAATGGGAGTCACAAGTTTGGACCCGAAAAAAAAAAAATTTTGAACATCCAAAATAGGGATGCACAAATGCGGGGAGAGATAATTCCAAAGAGTCTCTGTGATTTTTAAGGATAGGCAAAAAAGTGGGTTGTTTGGCTCTGGTAAATATCCAACCACTTGAGAATTCAATTTTTTCTACCCCCCCTAATTTTTTGCCACTTGCATCCTCAACATGCTTGTGGCATGCACACCCACCACACTTAAAGCATGTTGGGATCAGTTACAAGTCCCTTTCCTATAAAATTCCACCAAGCTATTATTAGGAGGTTGTACTAGTGGAATTTCCCCAACATGGATTTTGGGGTTCATTTTTAGTGCTTGAAATAATTTTCTATTCATTATTATAGTTTTCAATTTTTTTTGCACACATGAACTCTTAAATTTTCATTTGTTGTGATCTTATATCTTTTTTGTTTACGAGGAAAAATGGGAGTCACAAGTTTGGACCTGAAAAAAAAAAAAGCTTGTACATCCAAAATGGGGATGCACAAATGCTGGGAGAGATAATTCCAAAGAGTATCTGTGATTTTTAAGGATAGGCAAAAAAGTGGGTTGTTTGGCTCTAGTAAATATCCAACCACTCGACAATTCAACTTTTTCTACCCCTCCTAATTTTTGGCCACTTGCATCCTCAACATGCTTGTGGCATGCACACCCACCACACTTAGAGCATGTTGGGATCAGTTACAAGTCACTTTCCTATAAAATTCCACCAAGCTATTATTAGGGGGTTGTACTTGTGGAATTTCCCAAAGATGGATTTTGGGGTTTATTTTTAGTGCGTGAAATAATTTTCTATTCATTATTATAGTTTTCAAATTTTTTTGCACACATGATCTCTAAAATTTTCATTTTGTTGCGATCTTATATGTTTTTTGTTTACGAGGAAAAATGGGAGTCACAAGTTTGGACCTGAAAAAAAAAAAAGTTTGTACATCCAAATTGGGGATGCACAAATGCTGGGAGAGATAATTCCAAAGAGTATCTGTGATTTTTTAGGATAGGCAAAAAAGTGGATTGTTTGCCTCAGGTAAATATCCAACTACTCGAGAATTCAACTTTTTCTACCACCCCTAATTTTTGGCCACTTGCATCCTTAACATGCTTGTGGCATGCACACCCACCACACTTAAAGCATGTTGGGATCAGTTACAAGTCCCTTTCCTATAAAATTCCACCAAGCTATTATTAGGGGTTGTACTAGTGGAATTTCCCAAACATGGATTTTGGGGTTCATTTTTAGTGCGTGATATAATTTTCTATTCATTATTATAGTTTTCAAATTTTTTTACACACATGAACTCTAAAATTTTCATTTTGTTGCGATCTTATATCTTTTTTTGTATACGAGGAGAAATGGGAGTCACAAGTTTGGACTTGAAAAAAAAAAATTTGAACATAAAAAAATGGGGAATCCCAAATGCTGGGAGAGAAAATTCCAAAGAGTATCTGTGATTTTTAAGGATAGGCAAAAAAGTGGGTTGTTTGGCTCTGGTAAATATCCAACCACTTGAGAATTCAACTTTTTCTACCCCCCCTAATTTTTGGCCACTTGCATCCTCAACATGCTTTTGGCATGCACACCCACCAGACTTAAAGCATGTTGGGATCAGTTACAAGTCCCTTTCCTTTAAAATTCCACTAAGCTATTATTAGGGGGCTGTACTTGTAGAATTTCCCAAACATGGATTTTGGGGTTCATTTTTAGTGCTTGAAATAATTTTCTATTCATTATTATAGTTTTAAATTTTTTTGCACACATGAACTCTAAAATTTTCATCTTGTTGCGAACTTATATCTTTTTTGTTTACGAAGAAAAATGGGAGTCACAAGTTTGGACCTGAAAAAAAAAAATTTGAACATAAAAAAATGCGGATGCACAAATGCTGGGAGAGATAATTCCAAAGAGTATCTGTGATTTTTAAGGATAGGCAAAAAAGTAGGTTGTTTGGCTCTGGTAAATATCGTCCCACTTGAGAATTCAACTTTTTCTACCCCCCCTAAATTTTTGGCCACTTGCATCCTCAACATGCTTGTGGCATGCACACCCACCACACTTAAAGCATGTTGGGATCAGTTACAAGTCCCTTTCCTATAAAATTCCACCAAGCTATTATTAACGGGTTGTACTAGTGGAATTTCCCAAACATGGATTTTGGGGTTCATTTTTAGTGCGTGAAATAATTTTCTATTCATTATTATAGTTTTCAAATTTTTTTGCACACATGAACTCCAAAATTTTCATTTGTTGCGATCTTATATCTTTTTTGTTTACGAGGAAAAATGGGAGTCACAAGTTTGGACATGAAAAAAAAAAAATTTTAAACATCAAAAAATGGGGATGCACAAATGCTGGGAGAGATAATTCCAAAGAGTATCTGCGATTTTTAATGATAGGCAAAAAAGTGGGTTGTTTGGCTCTGGTAAATATCCAACCACTTGAGAATTCAACTTTTTCTACCCCCCCTTAATTTTTGGCCACTTGCATCCTCAACATGCTTGTGGCATGCACACCCACCACACTTAAAGCATGTTGGGATCAGTTACAAGTCCCTTTCCAATAAAATTCCACCAAACTATTATTAGGGGGTTGTACTAGTGGAATTTCCCAAAGATGGATTTTGGGGTTCATTTTTAGTGCGTGATATAATTTTCCATTCATTATTATAGTTTTCAAATTTTCTTGCACACATGAACTCTAAAATTTTCATTTTGTTGCGATCTTATATCTTTTTCGTTTACGAGGAAAAATGGGACTCACAAGTTTGCACCTGAAAAAAAAAAAATTTGAACATAAAAAAATTGGGATGCACAAATGCTAGGAGAGAAAATTCCAAAGAGTATCTGTAATTTTTAAGGATAGGCAAAAAAGTTGGTTGTTTAGCTCTGGTAAATATCCAACCACTTGAGAATTCAACTTTTTCTACCCCTCCTTAATTTTTGGCTACTTTCATCCTCAACATGCTTGTGGCATGCACACCCACCACACTTAAAGCATGATGGGATCAGTTACAAGTCCCTTTCCTATTAAATTCCACCAAGCTATTATTAGGGGGTTGTACTAGTGGAATTTCCCAAACATGGATTTTGGGGTTCATTTTTAGTGCGTGGAAGAATTTTCTATTCATTATTATAGTTTTCAAATTTTTTTGCACACATGAACTCTAAAATTTTCATTTTGTTGCGATCTTATATCTTTTTTGTTTACGAGGAAAAATGGGAGTCACAAGTTTGGACCCGAAAAAAAAAAAATTTGAACATCCAAAATTGGGATACACAAATGCTGGGAGAGAAAATTCCAAAGAGTATCTGTGATTTTTTAGGATTGGAAAAAAAGTGGGTTGTTTGGCTCTGGTAAATATCCAACCACTTGAGAATTCAACTTTTTCTACCCCCCCTAATTTTTGGCCACTTGCATCCTCAACATGCTTGTGGCATGCACACCCACCACACTTAAAGCATGTTGGGATCAGTTACAAGTCCATTTCCTATAAAATTCCACCAAACTATTATTAGGGGGTTGTACTAGTGGAATTTCCCAAACATAGATTTTGGGGTTCATTTTTAGTGCGTGCTATAATTTTCTATTCATAATTATAGTTTTCAAATTTTCTTGCACACATGAACTCTAAAATTTTCATTTTGTTACGATCTTATATCTTTTTCGTTTACGAGGATAAATGGGACTCACAAGTTTGGACCTGAAAAAAAAACAAATTTGAACATAAAAAAATGGGGATGCACAAATGCTGGGACAGAAAATTCCAAAGAGTATCTGTGATTTTTAAGGATAGGCAAAAAAGTGGGTTGTTTGGCTCGGGTAAATATCCAACCACTTGAGAATTCAACTTTTTCTACGCCCCCTTAATTTTTGGCCACTTGCATCCTCAACGTGCTTGTGGCATGCACACCCACCACACTTAAAGCATGTTGGGATCAGTTACAAGTCCCTTTCCTATAAAATTCCACCAAGCTATTATTATGGGTTTGTACTAGTGGAATTTCCCAAACATGGATTTTGGGGTTCATTTTTAGTGCGTGAAAAAATTTTCTATTCATTATTATAGTTTTCAAATTTTTTTGCACACATGAACTCTAAAATTTTCATTTTGTTGCGATCTTATATCTTTTTTTGTTTACGAGGAAAAATGGGAGTCACAAGTTTGGACTTGAAAAAAAAAATTTTGAACATAAAAAAATGGGGAATCCCAAATGCTGGGAGAGAAAATTCCAAAGAGTATCTGTGATTTTTAAGGATAGGCAAAAAAGTGGGTTGTTTGGCTCTAGTAAATATCCAACCACTTGAGAATTCAACTTTTTCTACCCCCCCTAATTTTTGGCCACTTGCATCCTCAACATGCTTGTGGCATGCACACCCACCACACTTAAAGCATGTTGGGATCAGTTACAAGTCCATTTCCCCTAAAATTCCACCAAACTATTATTAGGGGGTTGTACTAGTGGAATTTCCCAAACATAGATTTTGGGGTTCATTTTTAGTGCGTGATATAATTTTCTATTCATAATTATAGTTTTCAAATTTTCTTGGACACATGAACTCTAAAATTTTCATTTTGTTACGATCTTACATCTTTTTCGTTTACGAGGATAAATGGGACTCACAAGTTTGGACCTGAAAAAAAAACAAATTTGAACATAAAAAAATGGGGATGCACAAATGCTGGGAGAGAAAATTCCAAAGAGTATCTGTGATTTTTAAGGATAGGCAAAAAAGTGGGTTGTTTGGCTCGGGTAAATATCCAACCACTTGAGAATTCAACTTTTTCTACCCCCCCTTAATTTTTGGCCACTTGCATCCTCAACATGCTTGTGGCATGCACACCCACCACACTTAAAGCATGTTGGGATCAGTTACAAGTCCCTTTCCTTTAAAATTCCACTAAGCTATTATTAGGGGGTTGTACTTGTAGAATTTCCCAAACATGGATTTTGGGGTTCATTTTTAGTGCGTGAAATAATTTTCTATTCATTATTATAGTTTTCAAATTTTTTTGCACACATGAACTCTAAAATTTTCATCTTGTTGCGATCTTATATCTTTTTTATTTATGAAGAAAAATGGGAGTCACAAGTTTGGACCTGAAAAAAAAAAATTTCAACATAAAAAAATGGGGATGCACAAATCCTGGGATTGATAATTCCAAAGAGTATCTGTGATTTTTAAGGATAGGCAAAAAAGTAGATTGTTTGGCTCTGGTAAATATCGTCCCACTTGAGAATTCAACTTTTTCTACCCCCCCTAAATTTTTTGCCACTTCCATCCTCAACATTCTTGTGGCATGCACACCCACCACACTTAAAGCATGTTGGGATCAGTTACAAGTCCCTTTCCTATAAAATTCCACCAAGCTATTATTATGGGGTTGTACTAGTGGAATTTCCCAAACATGGATTTTGGGGTTCATTTTTAGTGCGTGAAAAAATTTTCTATTCATTATTATAGTTTTCAAATTTTTTTGCACACATGAACTCTAAAATTTTCATTTTGTTACGATCTTATATCTTTTTTGTTTACGAGGAAAAATTGGTGTCACAAGTTTGGACCTCAAAAAAAAAAAAGTTTGAACATCCAAAATGGGGATGCACAAATGCTGGGAGAGATAATTCCAAAGAGTATCTGTGATTTTTTAGGATAGGCAAAAAAGTGGGTTGTTTGGCTCAGGTAAATATCCAACCACTCGAGAATTCAACTTTTTCTACCCCCTCTAATTTTTCGCCACTTGCATCCTCAACATGCTTGTGGCATGCACACCCACCACACTTAAAGCATGTTGGGATCAGTTACAAGTCCCTTTCCTATTAAATTCCACCAAGCTACTATTAGGGGGTTGTACTAGTGGAATTTCCCAAACATGGATTTTGGGGTTCATTTTTGGTGCGTGAAATAATTTTCTATTCATTATTATAGTTTTAAAATTTTTTTGCACACATGAACTCTAAAATTTTCCTTATGTTGGCCACTTGCATCCTCAACATGCTTGTGGCATGCACACCCACCACACTTAAATCATGTTGGGATCAGTTACAAGTCCCTTTCCTATAAAATTCCACCAAGCTATTATTAGGGGTTGTACTAGTGGAATTTCCAAAACATGGATTTTGGGGTTCATTTTTAGTGCGTGATATAATTGTCTATTCATTATTATAGTTTTCAAATTTGTTTGCACACATGAACTCTAAAATTTCATTTTGTTGCGATCTTTATCTTTTTTTGTTTACGAGGAAAAATGGGAGTCACAAGTTTGGACTTGAAAAAAAAAAAATTTGAACATAAAAAAATGGGGAATCCCAAATGCTGGGAGAGAAAATTCCAAAGAGTATCTGTGATTTTTAAGGATAGGCAAAAAAGTGGGTTGTTTGGCTCCGGTAAATATCCAACCACTTGAGAATTCAACTTTTTCTACCCCCCCTAATTTTTGGCCACTTGCATCCTCAACATGCTTGTGGCATGCACACCCACCACACTTAAAGCATGTTGGGATCAGTTACAAGTCCCTTTCCTATAAAATTCCACCAAGCTATTATTAGGGGTTGTACTAGTGGAATTTCCCAAACATGGAATTTGGGGTTCATTTTTAGTGCGTAATATAATTTTCTATTCATTATTATAGTTTTCAAATTTTTTTGCACACATGAACTCTAAAATTTTTATTTTGTTGCGATCTTATATCTTTTTTGTTTACGAGGAAAAATGGGAGTCACAAGTTTGGACCTGAAAAAAAAAAATTTGAAAATCAAAAAATGGGGATGCACAAATGCTGGGAGAGATAATTCCAACGAGTATCTGTGATTTTTAAGGATAGGCAAAAAAAGTGGGTTGTTTGGCTCTGGTAAATATCCAACCACTTGAGAATTCAACTTTTTCTACCCCCCCTTAATTTTTGGCCACTTGCATCCTCAACATGCTTGTGGCATGCACACCCACCAAACTTAAAGCATGTTGGGATCAGTTACAAGTCCCTTTCCTATAAAATTCCACCAAACTATTATTAGGGGGTTGTACTAGTGGAATTTCCCAAACATGGATTTTGGGCTTCATTTTTAGTGCGTGATATAATTTTCTATTCATTATTATAGTTTTCGAATTTTCTTGCACGCTTGAACTCTAAAATTTTCATTTTGTTGCGATCTTATTTCCTTTTCGTTTGCAAGGAAAAATGGGACTCACAAGTTTGGACCTGAAAAAAAAAATTTTGAACATAAAAAAATGGGGATGCACAAATGCTGGGAGAGAAAATTCCAAAGAGTTTCTGTGATTTTTAAGGATAGGCAAAAAAGTGGGTTGTTTGGCTCTGGTAAATATCCAACCACTTGAGAATTCTACTTTTTCTACCCCCCCCCCCCCCCCCCCCCCCCCCCAATTTTTGGCCACTTGCATCGTCAACATGCTTGTGGCATGCACACCCACCACACTTAAAGAATATTGGGATCAGTTACAAGTCCCTTTCCTATAAAATTCCACCAAGCTATTATTAGGGGTTGTACTAGTGGAATTTCCCAAACATGGATTTTGGGGATTATTTTTAGTGCGTAATATAGTTTTCTATTCATTATTATAGTTTTCAAATTTTTTTGCACACATGAACTCTAAAATTTTCATTTTGTTGCGATCTTATATCTTTTTTGTTTACGAGGAAAAATGGGAGTCACAAGTTTGGACCTGAAAAAAAAAAAATTTGAACATCAAAAAATGGGGATGCACAAATGCTGGGAGAGATAATTCCAAAGAGTATCTATGATTTTTAAGGATAGGCAAGAAAGTGGGTTTGTGGCACTGGTAAATATCCAACCACTTGAGAATTGAACTTTTTCTACCCCCCCTTAATTTTTGGCCACTTGCATCCTCAACATGCTTGTGGCAAGCACACCCACCACACTTAAAGCATGTTGGGATCAGTTACAAGTCCCTTTCCAATAAAATTCCACCAAACTATTATTAGGGGTTTGTACAAGTGGAATTTCACAAACATGGATTTTGGGGTTCATTTTTAGTGCGTGATATAATTTTCTATTCATTATTATAGTTTTCAAATTTTTTTGCACACATGAACTCTAAAATTTTCATTTTGTTACGATCTTATATCTTTTTCGTTTACGAGGAAAAATGAGACTCACAAATTTGGACCTGAAAAAAAAAATTTTGAACATAAAAAAATGGGGATGCACAAATGCTGGGATAGAAAATTACAAAGAGTATCTGTAATTTTTTAGGATAGGCAAAAAAGTTGGTTGTTTAGCTCGGGTAAATATCCAACCACTTGAGAATTCAACTTTTTCTACCCCCCCTTAATTTTTGGCCACTTGCATCCTCAACATGCTTGTGGCATGCACACCCACCACACTTAAAGCATGTTGGGATCAGTTACAAGTCCCTTTCCTTTAAAATTCCACTAAGCTATTATTAGGGGGTTGTACTTGTAGAATTTCCCAAACATGGATTTTGGGGTTCATTTTTAGTGCGTGAAATAATTTTCTATTCATTATTATAGTTTTCAAATTTTTTTGCACACATGAACTCAAAAATTTTCATCTTGTTGCGATCTTATATCTTTTTTGTTTACGAAGAAAAATGGGAGTCAAAAGTTTGGACCTGAAAAAAAAAAATTTCAACATAAAAAAATGGAGATGCACAAATCCTGGGAGAGATAATTCCAAAGAGTATCTGTGATTTTTAAGGATAGGCAAAAAAGTAGGTTGTTTGGCTCTGGCAAATATAGTCCCACTTGAGAATTCAACTTTTTCTACCCCCCCTAAATTTTTTGCCACTTGCATCCTCAACATTCTTGTGGCATGCACACCCACCACACTTAAAGCATGTTGGGATCAGTTACAAGTCCCTTTCCTATAAAATTCCACCAAGCTATTATTATGGGGTTGTACTAGTGGAATTTCCCAAACATGGATTTTGGGGTTCTTTTTTAGTGTGTGAAAAAATTTTCTATTCATTATTATAGTTTTCAAATTTTTTTGCACATATGAACTCTAAAATTTTCATTTTGTTACGATCTTATATCTTTTTTGTGTACGAGGAAAAATTGGTGTCACAAGTTTGGACCTCAAAAAAAAAAAAAGTTTGAACATCCAAAATGGGGATGCACAAATGCTGGGAGAGATAATTCTAAAGAGTATCTTTGATTTTTTAGGATAGGCAAAAAAGTGGGTTGTTTGGCTCAGGTAAATATCCAACCACTCGAGAATTCAACTTTTTCTACCCCCCTAATTTTTCGCCAGTTGCATCATCAACATGCTTGTGGCATGCACACCCACCACACTTAAAGCATGTTGGGATCAGTTACAAGTCCCTTTCCTATTAAATTCCACCAAGCTACTATTAGGGGGTTGTACTAGTGGAATTTCCCAAACATGGATTTTGGGGTTCATTTTTAGTGCGTGAAATAATTTTCTATTCATTATTATAGTTTTAAAATTTTTTTGCACACATGAACTCTAAAATTTTCCTTATGTTGGCCACTTGCATCCTCAACATGCTTGTGGCATGCACACCCACCACACTTAAAGCATGTTGGGATCAGTTACAAGTCCCTTTCCTATAAAATTCCACCAAGCTATTATTAGGGGTTGTACTAGTGGAATTTCCAAAACATGGATTTTGGGGTTCATTTTTAGTGCGTGATATAATTGTCTATTCATTATTATAGTTTACAAATTTGTTTGCACACATGAACTCTAAAATTTTCATTTTGTTGCGATCTTTATCTTTTTTTGTTTACGAGGAAAAATGGGAGTCACATGTTTGGACTTGAAAAAAAAAAAATTTGAACATAAAAAAATGGGGAATCCCAAATGCTAGGAGAGAAAATTCCAAAGAGTATCTGTGATTTTTAAGGATAGGCAAAAAAGTGGGTTGTTTGGCTCTGGTAAATATCCAACCACTTGAGAATACAACTTTTTCTACCCCCCCTAATTTTTGGCCACTTGCATCCTCAACATGCTTGTGGCATGCACACCCACCACACTTAAAGCATGTTGGGATCAGTTACAAGTCCCTTTCCTATAAAATTCCACCAAGCTATTATTAGGGGTTGTACTAGTGGAATTTCCCAAACATGGAATTTGGGGTTCATTTTTAGTGCGTAATATAATTTTCTATTCATTATTATAGTTTTCAAATTTTTTTGCACACATGAACTCTAAAATTTTTATTTTGTTGCGATCTTATATCTTTTTTGTTTACGAGAAAAATGGGAGTCACAAGTTTGGACCTGAAAAAAAAAAATTTGCAAATCAAAAAATGGGGATGCACAAATGCTGGGAGAGATAATTCCAACGAGTATCTGTGATTTTTAAGGATAGGCAAAAAAAGTGGGTTGTTTGGCTCTGGTAAATATCCAACCACTTGAGAATTCAACTTTTTCTACCCCCCCTTAATTTTTGGCCACTTGCATCCTCAACATGCTTGTGGCATGCACACCCACCAAACTTAAAGCATGTTGGGATCAGTTACAAGTCCCTTTCCTATAAAATTCCACCAAACTATTATTAGGGGGTTGTACTAGTGGAATTTCCCAAACATGGATTTTGGGGTTCATTTTTAGTGCGTGATATAATTTTCTATTCATTATTATAGTTTTCAAATTTTTTTGCACACATGAACTCTAAAATTTTCATTTTGTTACGATCTTATATCTTTTTCGTTTACGAGGAAAAATGGGACTCTCAAATTTGGACCTGAAAAAAAAAATTTTGAACATAAAAAAATGGGGGTGCACAAATGCTGGGAGAGAAAATTCCAAAGAGTTTCTGTGATTTTTAAGGATAGGCAAAAAAGTGGGTTGTTTGGCTCTGGTAAATATCCAACCACTTGAGAATTCAACTTTTTCTACCCCCCCCCCCCCAATTTTGGGCCACTTGCATCGTCAACATGCTTGTGGCATGCACACCCACCACACTTAAAGAATGTTGGGATCAGTTACAAGTCCCTTTCCTATAAAATTCCACCAAACTATTATTAGGGGGTTGTACTAGTGGAATTTCCCAAACATAGATTTTGGGGTTCATTTTTAGTGCGTGATATAATTTCTATTCATAATTATAGTTTTCAAATTTTCTTGCACACATGAACTCTAAAATTTTCATTTTCTTACGATCTTATATCTTTTTCGTTTACGAGGAAAAATGGGACTCACAAGTTTGGACCTGAAAAAAAAACAAATTTGAACATAAAAAAATGGGGATGCACAAATGCTGGGAGAGATAATTCCAAAGAGTATCTGTGATTTTTAAGTATAGGCAAAAAAGTGGGTTGTTTGGGTCTGGTAAATATCCAACCACTTGAGAATTCAACTTTTTCTACCCCCCCATATTTTTGGCCACTTGCATCCTGAACATGCTTGTGGCATGCACACCCACCACACTTAAAGCATGATGGGATCAGTTACAAGTCCCTTTCCTATAAAATTCCACCAAGCTATTGTTAGGGGTTGTACTAGTGGAATTTCCCAAACATGGATTTTGGGGTTCATTTTTAGTGCGTAATATAATTTTCGATTTATTATTATAGTTTTCAAATTTTTTTGCACACATGAACTCTAAAATTTTCATTTTGTTGCGATCTTATATCTTTTTTGTTTACGAGGAAAAATGGGAGTCACAAGTTTGGACCTGAAAAAAAAAAATTTTTGAACATCCAAAATTGGGATGCACAAATGCTGGGAGAGAAAATTCCAAAGAGTATCTGTTATTCTTTAGGATAGGAAAAAAATGGGTTATTTGGCTCTGGTAAATATCCAACCACTTGAGAATTCAACTTTTTCTACCCCCCCTTAATTTTTGGCCACTTGCATCCTGAACATGTTTGTGGCATGCACACCCACCACACTTAAAGCATGTTGGGATCAGTTACAAGTCCCTTTCCTATAAAATTCCACCAAGCTATTATTAGGGGTTGTACAAGTGGAATTTCCCAAACATGGAATTTGGGGTTCATTTTTAGTGCGTAATATAATTTTCTATTCATTATTATAGTTTTCAAATTTTTTTGCACACATGAACTATAAAATTTTCATTTTGTTGCGATCTTATATCTTTTTTGTTTACGAGGAAAAATGGGAGTCACATGTTTGGACTTGAAAAAAAAAAAATTTGAAAATCAAAAAATGGGGATGCACAAATTGTGTGAGAGATAATTCCAAAGAGTATCGGTGATTTTTAAGGATAGGCAAAAAAAGTGGGTTGTTTGGCTCTGGTAAATATCCAACCACTTGAGAATTCAACTTTTTCTACCCCCCCTTAATTTTTGGCCACTTGCATCCTCAACATGCTTGTGGCATGCACTCCCACCACACTTAAAGCATGTTGGGATCAGTTACAAGTCCCTTTCCTATAAAATTCCACCAAGCTATTATTAGGGGTTGTACTAGTGGAATTTCCGAAACATGGATTTGGGGGTTCATTTTTAGTGCGTGATATAATTTTCTATTTATTATTATACTTTTCAATTTTTTTTGCACACATGAACTCTAAAATTTTCATTTTGTTGCGATCTTATATCTTTTTTTGTTTACAAGGAAAAATGGGAGTCACAAGTTGGGCCTGAAAAAAAAAAAAATTTTGAACATCAAAAAATGGGGATGCTCAAATGCTGGGAGAGATAATTCCAAAGAGTATCTGCGATTTTTAAAGATAGGCAAAAAAGTGGGTTGTTTGGCTCTAGTAAATATCCAACCACTTGAGAATTCAACTTTTTCTACCCCCCCTAATTTTTGGCCACTTGCATCCTCAACAGGCTTGTGGCATGCTCACCCACCACACTTAAAGCATGTTGGGATCAGTTACAAGTCCATTTCCTATAAAATTCCACCAAACTATTATTAGGGGGTTGTACTAGTGGAATTTCCCAAACACATATTTTGGGGTTCATTTTTAGTGCGTGATATAATTTTCTATTCATAATTATAGTTTTCAAATTTTCTTGCACACATGAACTCTAAAATTTTCATTTTGTTACGATCTTATATCTTTTTCGTTTACGTGGATAAATGGGACTCACAAGTTTGGACCTGAAAAAAAAACAAATTTGAACATAAAAAAATGGGGATGCACAAATGCAGGGAGAGAAAATTCCAAAGAGTATCAGTGATTTTTAAGGATAGGCAAAAAAGTGGGTTGTTTGGCTCTGGTAAATATCCAACCACATGAGAATTCAACTTTTTCTACCCCCCCTTAATTTTTGGCCACTTGCATCCTCAATATGCTTGTGGCATGCACACCCACCACACTTAAAGCATGTTGGGATCAGTTGCAAGACCCTTTCCTTTAAAATTCCACTAAGCTATTATTAGGGGGTTGTACTTGTAGAATTTCCCAAACATGGATTTTGGGGTTCATTTTTAGTGCATGATATAATTTTCTATTCATAATTATAGCTTTCAAATTTTCTTGCACACATGAACTCTAAAATTTTCATTTTGTTACGATCTTATATCTTTTTCGTTTACGAGGATAAATGGGACTCACAAGTTTGGATCTGAAAAAAAAAAAAATTTTGAACATAAAAAAATGGGGATGCACAAATGCTGGGACAGAAAATTCCAAAGAGTATCTGTGATTTTTAAGGATAGGCAAAAAAGTGGGTTGTTTGGCTCGGGTAAATATCCAACCACTTGAGAATTCAACTTTTTCTACCCCCCCTTAATTTTTGGCCACTTGCATCCTCAACATGCTTGTGGCATGCACACCCACCACACTTAAAGCATGTTGGGATCAGTTACAAGTCCCTTTCCTATAAAATTCCACCTAGCTATTATTATGGGGTTGTACTAGTGGAATTTCCCAAACATGGATTTTGGGGTTCATTTTTAGTGCGTGAAAAAATTTTCTATTCATTATTATAGTTTTCAAATTTTTTTGCACACATGAACTCTAAAATTTTCATTTTGTTGCGATCTTATATCTTTTTTTGTTTACGAGGAAAAATGGGAGTCACAAGTTTGGACTTGAAAAAAAAAAATTTGAACATAAAAAAATGGGGAATCCCAAATGCTGGGAGAGAAAATTCCAAAGAGTATCTGTGATTTTTAAGGATAGGCAAAAAAGTGGGTTGTTTGGCTCTAGTAAATATCCAACCACTTGAGAATTCAACTTTTTCTACCCCCCCTAATTTTTGGCCACTTGCGTCCTCAACATGCTTGTGGCATGCACACCCACCACACTTAAAGCATGTTGGGATCAGTTACAAGTCCATTTCCTCTAAAATTCCACCAAACTATTATTAGGGGGTTGTACTAGTAGAATTTCCCAAACATGGATTTTGGGGTTCATTTTTAGTGCGTGAAATAATTTTCTATTCATTATTATAGTTTTCAAATTTTTTTGCACACATGAACTCTAAAATTTTCATCTTGTTGCGATCTTATATCTTTTTTGTTTACGAAGAAAAATGGGAGTCACAAGTTTGGACCTCTAAAAAAAAAATTTCAACATAAAAAAATGGGGATGCACAAATGCTGGGAGGGATAATTCCAAAGAGTATCTGTGATTTTTAAGGATAGGCAAAAAAGTAGGTTGTTTGGCTCTGGTAAATATCGTACCACTTGAGAATTCAACTTTTTCTACCCCCCCTAAATTTTTTGCCACTTGCATCCTCAACATGCTTGTGGCATGCACACCCACCACACTTAAAGCATGTTGGGATCAGTTACAAGTCCCTTTCCTATAAAATTCCACCAAGCTATTATTATGGGGTTGTACTAGTGGAATTTCCCAAACATGGATTTTGGGGTTCATTTTTAGTGCGTGAAAAAATTTTCTATTCATTATTATAGTTTTCAAATTTTTTTGCACACATGAACTCTTAAATTTTCATTTTGTTGCGATCTTATATCTTTTTTGTTTACGAGGAAAAATTGGTGTCACAAGTTTGGACCTCAAAAAAAAAAAAAGTTTGAATATCCAAAATGGGGATGCACAAATGCTGGGAGAGATAATTCCAAATAGTATCTGTGATTTTTTAGGATAGGCAAAAAAGTGGGTTGTTTGGCTCAGGTAAATATCCAACCACTCGAGAATTCAACCTTTTCTACCCCCCCTAATTTTTCGCCACTTGCATCCTCAACATGCTTGTGGCATGCACACCCACCACACTTAATACATGTTGGGATCAGTTCCAAGTCCCTTTCCTATAAAATTCCACCAAGCTATTATTAGGGGGTTGTACTAGTGGAATTTCCCAAACATGGATTTTGGGGTTTATTCTTAGTGCGTGAAATAATTTTCTATTCATTATTATAGTTTTCAAATTTTTTTGCACACATGAACTCTAAAATTTTCATTTTGTTGCGATCTTATATCTTTTTTGTTTACGAGGAAAAATGGGAGTCACAAGTTTGGACCTGAAAAAAAAAATTTTGAACATAAAAAAATGGGGATGCACAAATGCTGGGAGAGATAATTCCAAAGACTATCTGTGATTTTTAAGGATAGGCAAAAAAGTAGGTTGTTTGGCTCTGGTAAATATCGACCCACTTGAGACTTCAACTTTTTCTACCCCGCCCTAATTTTTGGCCACTTGCATCCTCAACATGCTTGTGGCATGCACACCCACCGCACTTAAAGCATGTTGGGATCAGTTACAAGTCCCTTTCCTATAAAATTCCACCAAGCAATTATTAGGGGTTGTACTAGTGGAATTTCCCAAACATGGATTTTGGGGTTCCTTTTTAGTGCGTGAAATAATTTTCTATTCATTATTATAGTTTTCAAATTTTTTTGCACACATGAAGTCTAAAATTTTCATTTTGATGCGATCTTATATCTTTTTTGTTTACGAGGAAAAATGGGACTCACAAGTTTGGATCTGAAAAAAAAAAAAAAATTTGAACATAAAAAAGTTGGGATGCACAAATGCTGGGAGAGAAAATTCCAAAGAGTATCTATGATTTTTTAGGATAGGCAAAAAAGTGGGTTGATTGGCTCTGGTAAATATCCAACCGCTTGAGAATTCAACTTTTTCTACCCCCCCTAATTTTTGGCCACTTGCATTCTCAACATGCTTGTGGCATGCACACCCACCACACTTAAAGCATGTTGGGATCAGTTACAAGTCCCTTTCCTATAAAATTCCACCAAGCTATTATTAGGGGGTTGTACTAGTGGAATTTCCCAAATATGGATTTTGGGGTTCATTTTTAGTGCGTGAAATAATTTTCTATTCATTATTATAGTTTTCAATTTTTTTTGCACACATGAACTCTAAAATTTTCATTTTGTTGCGATCTTATATCTTTTTTGTTTACGAGGAAAAATGGGAGTCACAAGTTTGGACCCGAAAAAAAAAAAATTTTGAACATCCAAAATTGGGATGCACAAATGTTGGGAGAGAAAATTCCAAAGAGTATCTGTTATTTTTTAGGATACGAAAAAAAGTGGGTTGTTTGGCTCTAGTAAATATCCAACCACTTGAGAATTCAACTTTTTCTACCCCCCCTAATTTTTGGCCACTTGCATCCTCAACATGCTTGTGGCATGCACACCCACCACACTTAAAGCATGTTGGGATCAGTTACAAGTCCCTTTCCTATAAAATTCCACCAAGCTATTATTAGGGGTTGTACTAGTGGAATTTCCCAAACATGGATTTTGGGGTTCATTTTTAGTGCGTGATATAATTTTCTATTTATTATTATAGTTTTCAAATTTTTTTGCACACATGAACTCTAAAATTTTCATTTTGTTGCGATCTTATATCTTTTTTGTTTACGAGGAAAAATGGGAGTCACAAGTTTGGACCTGAAAAAAAAAAAATTTGAACATCAAAAAATGGGGATGCACAAAAGCTGGGAGAGATAATTCCAAAGAGTATCTGTGATTCTTAAGTATAGGCAAAAAAGTGGGTTGTTTGGCTCTGGTAAATTTCCAACCACTTGAGAATTCAACTTTTTCTACCCCCCCTTAATTTTTGGCCACTTGCATCCTCAACATGCTTGTGGCATGCACACCCACCACACTTAAAGCATGTTGGGATCAGTTACAAGTCAATTTCCTATAAAATTCCACCAAGCTATTATTAGGGGTTGTACTAGTGGAATTTCCCAAACATGGATTTTGGGGTTCATTTTTACTGCGTGATATAATTTTCTATTTATTATTATAGTTTTCAAATTTTTTTGCACACATGAACTCTAAAATTTTCATTTTGTTGCGATCTTATATCTTTTTTTGTTTACGAGGAATAATGGTAGTCACAAGTTTGGACCTGAAAAAAAAAAAATTTGAACAACAAAAAATGGGGATGCACAAATGCTGGGAGAGATAATTCCAAAGAGTATCTACGATTTTTAAAGATAGGCAAAAAAGTGGGTTGTTTGGCTCTGGTAAATATCCAACCACTTGAGAATTCAACTTTTTCTACCCTCCCTTAATTTTTGGCCACTTGCATCCTCAACATGCATGTGGCATGCACACCCACCACACTTAAAGCATGTTGGGATCAGTTACAAGTCCCTTTCCTATAAAATTCCACCAAACTATTATTAGGGGGTTGTACTAGTGGAATTTCCCAAACATGGATTTTGGGGTTCATTTTTAGTGCGTGATATAATTTTCCATTCATTATTATAGTTTTCAAGTTTTCTTGCACACATGAACTCTAAAATTTTCATTTTGTTACGATCTATATCTTTTTCGTTTACGAGGAAAAATGGGACTCACAAGTTTGTACCTGAAAAAAAAAAAATTTGAACATAAAAAAATGGGGATGCACAAATGCTGGGAGAGAAAATTCCAAAGAGTATCTGTAATTTTTAAGGATAGGCAAAAAAGTTGGTTGTTTAGCTCTGCTAAATATCCAACCACTTGAGAATTCAACTTTTTCTACCCCTCCTTAATTTTTGGCCACTTTCATCCTCAACATCCTTGTGGCATGCACACCCACCACACTTAAAGCATGATGGGATCAGTTACAAGTCCCTTTCCTATAAAATTCCTCTAAGCTATTATTAGGGGTTGTACTAGTGGAATTTCCCAAACATGGATTTTGGGGTTCATTTTTAGTGCGTGAAATAATTTTCTATTCATTATTATAGTTTTCAAATTTTTTTGCACACATGAACTCTAAAATTTTCATTTTGTTGCGATCTTATATCTTTTTTGTTTACGAGGAAAAATGGGAGTCACAAGTTTGGACCTGAAAAAATAAAAAAGTTTGAACATCCAAAATGGGGATGTACAAATGCTGGGAGAGATAATTCCAAAGAGTATCTGTGATTTTTAAGGATAGGCAAAAAAAGTAGGTTGTTTGGCTCTGGTAAATATCGACCCACTTGAGAATTCAACTTTTTCTACCCCCCCTATTTTTTGGCCACTTGCATCCTCAACATGCTTGTGGCATGCACACCCACCGCACTTAAAGCATGTTGGGATCAGTTACAAGTCCCTTTCCTATAAAATTCCTCCAAGCTATTATTAGGGGTTGTACTAGTGGAATTTCCCAAACATGGATTTTGGGGTTCATTTTTAGTGCGTGAAATAATTTTCTATTCATTATTATAGTTTTCAAATTTTTTTGCACACATGAAGTCTAAAATTTTCATTTTGTTGCGATCTTATATCTTTTTTGTTTACGAGGAAAAATGGGACTCACAAGTTTGGATCCGAAAAAAAAAAAATTCTGAACATCCAAAATTGGGATGCACAAATGCTGGGAGAGAAAATTCCAAAGAGTATCTGTTATTTTTTAGGATAGGAAAAAAAGTGGGTTGTTTGGCTCTGGTAAATATCCAACCACTTGAGAATTCAACTTTTTCTACCCCCCCTAATTTTTGGCCACTTGCATCGTCTACATGCTTGTGGCATGGACACCCACCACACTTAAAGCATGTTGGGATCAGTTACAAGTCCCTTTCCTATAAAATTCCACCAAGCTATTATTAGGGGTTGTACTAGTGGAATTTCCCAAACATGGATTTTGGGGTTCATTTTTAGTACGTGATATAATTTTCTATTTATTATTATAGTTTGCAAATTTTTTTGCACACATGAACTCTAAAATTTTCATTTTGTTGCGATCTTATATCTTTTTCGTTTACGAGGAAAAATGGGACTCACAAGTTTGGACCTGAAAAAAAAAAAATTTGAACATAAAAAAATGGGGAATCCCAAATGCTGGGAGAGAAAATTCCAAAGAGTATCTGTAATTTTTAAGGATAGGCAAAAAAGTTGGTTGTTTAGCTCAGGTAAATATCCAACCACTTGAGAATTCAACTTTTTCTACCCCTCCTTAATTTTTGGCCACTTTCATCCTCAACACCCTTGTGGCATGCACACCCACCACACTTAAAGCATGATGGGATCAGTTACAAGTCCCTTTCCTATAAAATTCCTCTAAGCTATTATTAGGGGTTTGTTCTAGTGGAATTTCCCAAACATGGATTTTGGGGTTCATTTTTAGTGCGTGAAATAATTTTCTATTCATTATTATAGTTTTCAAATTTTTTTGCACACAAGAACTCTAAAATTTTCATTTTGTTGCGATCTTATATCTTTTTTGTTTACGAGGAAAAATGGGAGTCACAAGTTTGGACCTGAAAAAAAAAAAAAAGTTTGAACATCCAAAATGGGGATGTAAAAAAGCTGGGAGAGATAATTCCAAAGAGTATCTGTGATTTTTAAGGATAGGCAAAAAAAGTAGGTTGTTTGGCTCTGGTAAATATCGACCCACTTGAGAATTCAACTTTTTCTACCCCCCCTATTTTTTGGCCACTTGCATCCTCAACATGCTTGTGGCATGCACACCCACCGCACTTAAAGCATGTTGGGATCAGTTACAAGTCCCTTTCCTATAAAATTCCACCAAGCTATTATTAGGGGTTGTACTAGTGGAATTTCCCAAACATGGATTTTGGGGTTCATTTTTAGTGCGTGAAATAATTTTCTATTCATTATTATAGTTTTCAAATTTTTTTGCACACATGAAGTCTAAAATTTTCATTTTGTTGCGATCTTATATCTTTTTTGTTTACGAGGAAAAATGGGACTCACAAGTTTGGATCCGAAAAAAAAAAAATTTTGAACATCCAAAATTGGGATGCGCAAATGCTGGGAGAGAAAATTCCAAAGAGTATCTGTTATTTTTTAGGATAGGAAAAAAAGTGGGTTGTTTGGCTCTGGTAAATATCCAACCACTTGAGAATTCAACTTTTTCTACCCCCCCTAATTTTTGGCCACTTGCATCGTCTACATGCTTGTGGCATGCACACCCACCACACTTAAAGCATGTTGGGATCAGTTACAAGTCCCTTTCCTATAAAATTCCACCAAGCTATTATTAGGGGTTGTACTAGTGGAATTTCCCAAACATGGATTTTGGGGTTCATTTTTAGTACGTAATATAATTTTCTATTTATTATTATAGTTAGCAAATTTTTTTTCACACATGAACTCTAAAATTTTCATTTTGTTGCGATCTTATATCTTTTTCGTTTACGAGGAAAAATGGGACTCACAAGTTTGGACCTGAAAAAAAAAAAATTTGAACATCAAAAAATGGGGATGCCCAAATGCTGGGAGAGAAAATTCCAAAGTGTATCTGTAATTTTTAAGGATAGGCAAAAAAGTTGGTTGTTTAGCTCAGGTAAATATCCAACCACTTGAGAATTCAACTTTTTCTACCCCTCCTTAATTTTTGGCCACTTTCATCCTCAACATCCTTGTGGCATGCACACCCACCACACTTAAAGCATGATGGGATCAGTTACAAGTCCCTTTCCTATAAAATTCCTCTAAGCTATTATTAGGGGGTTGTACTAGTGGAATTTCCCAAACATGGATTTTGGGGTTCATTTTTAGTGCGTGAAATAATTTTCTATTCATTATTATAGTTTTCAAATTTTTTTGCACACATGAACTCTAAAATTTTCATTTTGTTACGATCTTATATCTTTTTCGTTTACGAGGAAAAATGGGACTTTCAAATTTGGACCTGAAAAAAAAAATTTTGAACATAAAAAAATGGGGGTGCACAAATGCTGGGAGAGAAAATTCCAAAGAGTTTCTGTGATTTTTAAGGACAGGCAAAAAAGTGGGTTGTTTGGCTCTGGTAAATATACAACCACTTGAGAATTCAACTTTTTCTACCCCCCCCCCCCCCCCCCAATTTTTGGCCACTTGCATCGTCAACATGCTTGTGGCATGCACACCCACCACACTTAAAGAATGTTGGGATCAGTTACAAGTCCCTTTCCTATAAAATTCCACCAAACTATTATTAGGGGGTTGTACTAGTGGAATTTCCCAAACATAGATTTTGGGGTTCATTTTTAGTGCGTGATATAATTTCTATTCATAATTATAGTTTTCAAATTTTCTTGCACACATGAACTCTAAAATTTTCATTTTCTTACGATCTTATATCTTTTTCGTTTACGAGGAAAAATGGGACTCACAAGTTTGGACCTGAAAAAAAAACAAATTTGAACATAAAAAAATGGGGATGCACAAATGCTAGGAGAGATAATTCCAAAGAGTATCTGTGATTTTTAAGTATAGGCAAAAAAGTGGGTTGTTTGGGTCTGGTAAATATCCAACCACTTGAGAATTCAACTTTTTCTACCCCCCCATATTTTTGGCCACTTGCATCCTGAACATGCTTGTGGCATGCACACCCACCACACTTAAAGCATGATGGGATCAGTTACAAGTCCCTTTCCTATAAAATTCCACCAAGCTATTGTTAGGGGTTGTACTAGTGGAATTTCCCAAACATGGATTTTGGGGTTCATTTTTAGTGCGTGATATAATTTTCGATTTATTATTATAGTTTTCAAATTTTTTTGCACACATGAACTCTAAAATTTTCATTTTGTTGCGATCTTATATCTTTTTTGTTTACGAGGAAAAATGGGAGTCACAAGTTTGGACCTGAAAAAAAAAAATTTTTGAACATCCAAAATTGGGATGCACAAATGCTGGGAGAGAAAATTCCAAAGAGTATCTGTTATTCTTTAGGATAGGAAAAAAATGGGTTATTTGGCTCTGGTAAATATCCAACCACTTGAGAATTCAACTTTTTCTACCCCCCCTTAATTTTTGGCCACTTGCATCCTCAACATGTTTGTGGCATGCACACCCACCACACTTAAAGCATGTTGGGATCAGTTACAAGTCCCTTTCCTATAAAATTCCACCAAGCTATTATTAGGGGTTGTACAAGTGGAATTTCCCAAACATGGAATTTGGTGTTCATTTTTAGTGCGTAATATAATTTTCTATTCATTATTATAGTTTTCAAATTTTTTTGCACACATGAACTCTAAAATTTTCATTTTGTTGCGATCTTATATCTTTTTTGTTTACGAGGAAAAATGGGAGTCACATGTTTGGACTTGAAAAAAAAAAAATTTGAAAATCAAAAAATGGGGATGCACAAATTGTGTGAGAGATAATTCCAAAGAGTATCGGTGATTTTTAAGGATAGGCAAAAAAAGTGGGTTGTTTGGCTCTGGTAAATATCCAACCACTTGAGAATTCAACTTTTTCTACCCCCCCTTAATTTTTGGCCACTTGCATCCTCAACATGCTTGTGGCATGCACTCCCACCACACTTAAAGCATGTTGGGATCAGTTACAAGTCCCTTTCCTATAAAATTCCACCAAGCTATTATTAGGGGTTGTACTAGTGGAATTTCCGAAACATGGATTTGGGGGTTCATTTTTAGTGCGTGATATAATTTTCTATTTATTATTATACTTTTCAATTTTTTTTGCACACATGAACTCTAAAATTTTCATTTTGTTGCGATCTTATATCTTTTTTTGTTTACAAGGAAAAATGGGAGTCACAAGTTGGGCCTGAAAAAAAAAAAAATTTTGAACATCAAAAAATGGGGATGCTCAAATGTTGGGAGAGATAATTCCAAAGAGTATCTGCGATTTTTAAAGATAGGCAAAAAAGTGGGTTGTTTGGCTCTGGTAAATATCCAACCACTTGAGAATTCAACTTTTTCTACCCCCCCTAATTTTTGGCCACTTGCATCCTCAACAGGCTTGTGGCATGCTCACCCACCACACTTAAAGCATGTTGGGATCAGTTACAAGTCCATTTCCTATAAAATTCCACCAAACTATTATTAGGGGGTTGTACTAGTGGAATTTCCCAAACACATATTTTGGGGTTCATTTTTAGTGCGTGATATAATTTTCTATTCATAATTATAGTTTTCAAATTTTCTTGCACACATGAACTCTAAAATTTTCATTTTGTTACGATCTTATATCTTTTTCGTTTACGTGGATAAATGGGACTCACAAGTTTGGACCTGAAAAAAAAACAAATTTGAACATAAAAAAATGGGGATGCACAAATGCAGGGAGAGAAAATTCCAAAGAGTATCAGTGATTTTTAAGGATAGGCAAAAAAGTGGGTTGTTTGGCTCTGGTAAATATCCAACCACATGAGAATTCAACTTTTTCTACCCCCCCTTAATTTTTGGCCACTTGCATCCTCAATATGCTTGTGGCATGCACACCCACCACACTTAAAGCATGTTGGGATCAGTTGCAAGACCCTTTCCTTTAAAATTCCACTAAGCTATTATTAGGGGGTTGTACTTGTAGAATTTCCCAAACATGGATTTTGGGGTTCATTTTTAGTGCATGATATAATTTTCTATTCATAATTATAGTTTTCAAATTTTCTTGCACACATGAACTCTAAAATTTTCATTTTGTTACGATCTTATATCTTTTTCGTTTACGAGGATAAATGGGACTCACAAGTTTGGATCTGAAAAAAAAAAAAATTTTGAACATAAAAAAATGGGGATGCACAAATGCTGGGACAGAAAATTCCAAAGAGTATCTGTGATTTTTAAGGATAGGCAAAAAAGTGGGTTGTTTGGCTCGGGTAAATATCCAACCACTTGAGAATTCAACTTTTTCTACCCCCCCTTAATTTTTGGCCACTTGCATCCTCAACATGCTTCTGGCATGCACACCCACCACACTTAAAGCATGTTGGGATCAGTTACAAGTCCCTTTCCTATAAAATTCCACCTAGCTATTATTATGGGGTTGTACTAGTGGAATTTCCCAAACATGGATTTTGGGGTTCATTTTTAGTGCGTGAAAAAATTTTCTATTCATTATTATAGTTTTCAAATTTTTTTGCACACATGAACTCTAAAATTTTCATTTTGTTGCGATCTTATATCTTTTTTTGTTTACGAGGAAAAATGGGAGTCACAAGTTTGGACTTGAAAAAAAAAAATTTGAACATAAAAAAATGGGGAATCCCAAATGCTGGGAGAGAAAATTCCAAAGAGTATCTGTGATTTTTAAGGATAGGCAAAAAAGTGGGTTGTTTGGCTCTAGTAAATATCCAACCACTTGAGAATTCAACTTTTTCTACCCCCCCTAATTTTTGGCCACTTGCATCCTCAACATGCTTGTGGCATGCACACCCACCACACTTAAAGCATGTTGGGATCAGTTACAAGTCCATTTCCTCTAAAATTCCACCAAACTATTATTAGGGGGTTGTACTAGTAGAATTTCCCAAACATGGATTTTGGGGTTCATTTTTAGTGCGTGAAATAATTTTCTATTCATTATTATAGTTTTCAAATTTTTTTGCACACATGAACTCTAAAATTTTCATCTTGTTGCGATCTTATATCTTTTTTGTTTACGAAGAAAAATGGGAGTCACAAGTTTGGACCTCTAAAAAAAAAATTTCAACATAAAAAAATGGGGATGCACAAATGCTGGGAGAGATAATTCCAAAGAGTATCTGTGATTTTTAAGGATAGGCAAAAAAGTAGGTTGTTTGGCTCTGGTAAATATCGTACCACTTGAGAATTCAACTTTTTCTACCCCCCCTAAATTTTTTGCCACTTGCATCCTCAACATGCTTGTGGCATGCACACCCACCACACTTAAAGCATGTTGGGATCAGTTACAAGTCCCTTTCCTATAAAATTCCACCAAGCTATTATTATGGGGTTGTACTAGTGGAATTTCCCAAACATGGATTTTGGGGTTCATTTTTAGTGCGTGAAAAAATTTTCTATTCATTATTATAGTTTTCAAAATTTTTTGCACACATGAACTCTTAAATTTTCATTTTGTTGCGATCTTATATCTTTTTTGTTTACGAGGAAAAATTGGTGTCACAAGTTTGGACCTCAAAAAAAAAAAAAGTTTGAACATCCAAAATGGGGATGCACAAATGCTGGGAGAGATAATTCCAAATAGTATCTGTGATTTTTTAGGATAGGCAAAAAAGTGGGTTGTTTGGCTCAGGTAAATATCCAACCACTCGAGAATTCAACCTTTTCTACCCCCCCTAATTTTTCGCCACTTGCATCCTCAACATGCTTGTGGCATGCACACCCACCACACTTAATACATGTTGGGATCAGTTCCAAGTCCCTTTCCTATAAAATTCCACCAAGCTATTATTAGGGGGTTGTACTAGTGGAATTTCCCAAACATGGATTTTGGGGTTTATTTTTAGTGCGTGAAATAATTTTCTATTCATTATTATAGTTTTCAAATTTTTTTGCACACATGAACTCTAAAATTTTCATTTTGTTGCGATCTTATATCTTTTTTGTTTACGAGGAAAAATGGGAGTCACAAGTTTGGACCTGAAAAAAAAAATTTTGAACATAAAAAAATGGGGATGCACAAATGCTGGGAGAGATAATTCCAAAGACTATCTGTGATTTTTAAGGATAGGCAAAAAAGTAGGTTGTTTGGCTCTGGTAAATATCGACCCACATGAGACTTCAACTTTTTCTACCCCGCCCTAATTTTTGGCCACTTGCATCCTCAACATGCTTGTGGCATGCACACCCACCGCACTTAAAGCATGTTGGGATCAGTTACAAGTCCCTTTCCTATAAAATTCCACCAAGCAATTATTAGGGGTTGTACTAGTGGAATTTCCCAAACATGGATTTTGGGGTTCCTTTTTAGTGCGTGAAATAATTTTCTATTCATTATTATAGTTTTCAAATTTTTTTGCACACATGAAGTCTAAAATTTTCATTTTGTTGCGATCTTATATCTTTTTTGTTTACGAGGAAAAATGGGACTCACAAGTTTGGATCTGAAAAAAAAAAAAAAATTTGAACATAAAAAAATTGGGATGCACAAATGCTGGGAGAGAAAATTCCAAAGAGTATCTATGATTTTTTAGGATAGGCAAAAAAGTGGGTTGATTGGCTCTGGTAAATATCCAACCGCTTGAGAATTCAACTTTTTCTACCCCCCCTAATTTTTGGCCACTTGCATTCTCAACATGCTTGTGGCATGCACACCCACCACACTCAAAGCATGTTGGGATCAGTTACAAGTCCCTTTCCTATAAAATTCCACCAAGCTATTATTAGGGGGTTGTACTAGTGGAATTTCCCAAATATGGATTTTGGGGTTCATTTTTAGTGCGTGAAATAATTTTCTATTCATTATTATAGTTTTCAATTTTTTTTGCACACATGAACTCTAAAATTTTCATTTTGTTGCGATCTTATATCTTTTTTGTTTACGAGGAAAAATGGGAGTCACAAGTTTGGACCCGAAAAAAAAAAAATTTTGAACATCCAAAATTGGGATGCACAAATGCTGGGAGAGAAAATTCCAAAGAGTATCTGTTATTTTTTAGGATACGAAAAAAAGTGGGTTGTTTGGCTCTAGTAAATATCCAACCACTTGAGAATTCAACTTTTTCTACCCCCCCTAATTTTTGGCCACTTGCATCCTCAACATGCTTGTGGCATGCACACCCACCACACTTAAAGCATGTTGGGATCAGTTACAAGTCCCTTTCCTATAAAATTCCACCAAGCTATTATTAGGGGTTGTACTAGTGGAATTTCCCAAACATGGATTTTGGGGTTCATTTTTAGTGCGTGATATAATTTTCTATTTATTATTATAGTTTTCAAATTTTTTTGCACACATGAACTCTAAAATTTTGATTTTGTTGCGATCTTATATCTTTTTTGTTTACGAGGAAAAATGGGAGTCACAAGTTTGGACCTGAAAAAAAAAAAAATTTGAACATCAAAAAATGGGGATGCACAAAAGCTGGGAGAGATAATTCCAAAGAGTATCTGTGATTCTTAAGTATAGGCAAAAAAGTGGGTTGTTTGGCTCTGGTAAATTTCCAACCACTTGAGAATTCAACTTTTTCTACCCCCCCTTAATTTTTGGCCACTTGCATCCTCAACATGCTTGTGGCATGCACACCCACCACACTTAAAGCATGTTGGGATCAGTTACAAGTCAATTTCCTATAAAATTCCACCAAGCTATTATTAGGGGTTGTACTAGTGGAATTTCCCAAACATGGATTTTGGGGTTCATTTTTACTGCGTGATATAATTTTCTATTTATTATTATAGTTTTCAAATTTTTTTGCACACATGAACTCTAAAATTTTCATTTTGTTGCGATCTTATATCTTTTTTTGTTTACGAGGAATAATGGTAGTCACAAGTTTGGACCTGAAAAAAAAAAAATTTGAACAACAAAAAATGGGGATGCACAAATGCTGGGAGAGATAATTCCAAAGAGTATCTACGATTTTTAAAGATAGGCAAAAAAGTGGGTTGTTTGGCTCTGGTAAATATCCAACCACTTGAGAATTCAACTTTTTCTACCCTCCCTTAATTTTTGGCCACTTGCATCCTCAACATGCATGTGGCATGCACACCCACCACACTTAAAGCATGTTGGGATCAGTTACAAGTCCCTTTCCTATAAAATTCCACCAAACTATTATTAGGGGGTTGTACTAGTGGAATTTCCCAAACATGGATTTTGGGGTTCATTTTTAGTGCGTGATATAATTTTCCATTCATTATTATAGTTTTCAAGTTTTCTTGCACACATGAACTCTAAAATTTTAATTTTGTTACGATCTATATCTTTTTCGTTTACGAGGAAAAATGGGACTCACAAGTTTGTACCTGAAAAAAAAAAAATTTGAACATAAAAAAATGGGGATGCACAAATGCTGGGAGAGAAAATTCCAAAGAGTATCTGTAATTTTTAAGGATAGGCAAAAAAGTTGGTTGTTAAGCTCTGCTAAATATCCAACCACTTGAGAATTCAACTTTTTCTACCCCTCCTTAATTTTTGGCCACTTTCATCCTCAACATCCTTGTGGCATGCACACCCACCACACTTAAAGCATGATGGGATCAGTTACAAGTCCCTTTCCTATAAAATTCCTCTAAGCTATTATTAGGGGTTGTACTAGTGGAATTTCCCAAACATGGATTTTGGGGTTCATTTTTAGTGCGTGAAATAATTTTCTATTCATTATTATAGTTTTCAAATTTTTTTGCACACATGAACTCTAAAATTTTCATTTTGTTGCGATCTTATATCTTTTTTGTTTACGAGGAAAAATGGGAGTCACAAGTTTGGACCTGAAAAAAAAAAAAAGTTTGAACATCCAAAATGGGGATGTACAAATGCTGGGAGAGATAATTCCAAAGAGTATCTGTGATTTTTAAGGATAGGCAAAAAAAGTAGGTTGTTTGGCTCTGGTAAATATCGACCCACTTGAGAATTCAACTTTTTCTACCCCCCCTATTTTTTGGCCACTTGCATCCTCAACATGCTTGTGGCATGCACACCCACCACACTTAAAGCATGTTGGGATCAGTTACAAGTCCCTTTCCTATAAAATTCCTCCAAGCTATTATTAGGGGTTTTACTAGTGGAATTTCCCAAACATGGATTTTGGGGTTCATTTTTAGTGCGTGAAATAATTTTCTATTCATTATTATAGTTTTCAAATTTTTTTGCACACATGAAGTCTAAAATTTTCATTTTGTTGCGATCTTATATCTTTTTTGTTTACGAGGAAAAATGGGACTCACAAGTTTGGATCCGAAAAAAAAAAAATTTTGAACATCCAAAATTGGGATGCACAAATGCTGGGAGAGAAAATTCCAAAGAGTATCTGTTATTTTTTTGGATAGGAAAAAAAGTGGGTTGTTTGGCTCTGGTAAATATCCAACCACTTGAGAATTCAACTTTTTCTACCCCCCCTAATTTTTGGCCACTTGCATCGTCTACATGCTTGTGGCATGGACACCCACCACACTTAAAGCATGTTGGGATCAGTTACAAGTCCCTTTCCTATAAAATTCCACCAAGCTATTATTAGGGGTTGTACTAGTGGAATTTCCCAAACATGGATTTTGGGGTTCATTTTTAGTACGTGATATAATTTTCTATTTATTATTATAGTTTGCAAATTTTTTTGCACACATGAACTCTAAAATTTTCATTTTGTTGCGATCTTATATCTTTTTCGTTTACGAGGAAAAATGGGACTCACAAGTTTGGACCTGAAAAAAAAAAAATTTGAACATAAAAAAATGGGGAATCCCAAATGCTGGGAGAGAAAATTCCAAAGAGTATCTGTAATTTTTAAGGATAGGCAAAAAAGTTGGTTGTTTAGCTCAGGTAAATATCCAACCACTTGAGAATTCAACTTTTTCTACCCCTCCTTAATTTTTGGCCACTTTCATCCTCAACACCCTTGTGGCATGCACACCCACCACACTTAAAGCATGATGGGATCAGTTACAAGTCCCTTTCCTATAAAATTCCTCTAAGCTATTATTAGGGGTTTGTTCTAGTGGAATTTCCCAAACATGGATCTTGGGGTTCATTTTTAGTGCGTGAAATAATTTTCTATTCATTATTATAGTTTTCAAATTTTTTTGCACACAAGAACTCTAAAATTTTCATTTTGTTGCGATCTTATATCTTTTTTGTTTACGAGGAAAAATGGGAGTCACAAGTTTGGACCTGAAAAAAAAAAAAAAGTTTGAACATCCAAAATGGGGATGTAAAAAAGCTGGGAGAGATAATTCCAAAGAGTATCTGTGATTTTTAAGGATAGGCAAAAAAAGTAGGTTGTTTGGCTCTGGTAAATATCGACCCACTTGAGAATTCAACTTTTTCTACCCCCCCTATTTTTTGGCCACTTGCATCCTCAACATGCTTGTGGCATGCACACCCATCGCACTTAAAGCATGTTGGGATCAGTTACAAGTCCCTTTCCTATAAAATTCCACCAAGCTATTATTAGGGGTTGTACTAGTGGAATTTCCCAAACATGGATTTTGGGGTTCATTTTTAGTGCGTGAAATAATTTTCTATTCATTATTATAGTTTTCAAATTTTTTTGCACACATGAAGTCTAAAATTTTCATTTTGTTGCGATCTTATATCTTTTTTGTTTACGAGGAAAAATGGGACTCACAAGTTTGGATCCGAAAAAAAAAAATTTTTGAACATCCAAAATTGGGATGCGCAAATGCTGGGAGAGAAAATTCCAAAGAGTATCTGTTATTTTTTAGGATAGGAAAAAAAGTGGGTTGTTTGGCTCTGGTAAATATCCAACCACTTGAGAATTCAACTTTTTCTACCCCCCCTAATTTTTGGCCACTTGCATCGTCTACATGCTTGTGGCATGCACACCCACCACACTTAAAGCATGTTGGGATCAGTTACAAGTCCCTTTCCTATAAAATTCCACCAAGCTATTATTAGGGGTTGTACTAGTGGAATTTCCCAAACATGGATTTTGGGGTTCATTTTTAGTACGTAATATAATTTTCTATTTATTATTATAGTTAGCAAATTTTTTTTCACACATGAACTCTAAAATTTTCATTTTGTTGCGATCTTATATCTTTTTCGTTTACGAGGAAAAATGGGACTCACAAGTTTGGACCTGAAAAAAAAAAAATTTGAACATCAAAAAATGGGGATGCACAAATGCTGGGAGAGAAAATTCCAAAGTGTATCTGTAATTTTTAAGGATAGGCAAAAAAGTTGGTTGTTTAGCTCAGGTAAATATCCAACCACTTGAGAATTCAACTTTTTCTACCCCTCCTTAATTTTTGGCCACTTTCATCCTCAACATCCTTGTGGCATGCACACCCACCACACTTAAAGCATGATGGGATCAGTTACAAGTCCCTTTCCAATAAAATTCCTCTAAGCTATTATTAGGGGGTTGTACTAGTGGAATTTCCCAAACATGGATTTTGGGGTTCATTTTTAGTGCGTGAAATAATTTTCTATTCATTATTATAGTTTTCAAATTTTTTTGCACACATGAACTCTAAAATTTTCATTTTGTTGCGATCTTATATCTTTTTTGTTTACGAGGAAAAATGGGAGTCACTAGTTTGGACCTGAAAAAAAAAAAAAGTTTGAACATCCAAAATGGGGATGTACAAATGCTGGGAGAGATAATTCCAAAGAGTATCTGTGATTTTTAAGGATAGGCAAAAAAAGTAGGTTGTTTGGCTCTGGTAAATATCGACCCACTTGAGAATTCAACTTTTTCTACCCCCCCTATTTTTTGGCCACTTGCATCCTCAACATGCTTGTGGCATGCACACCCACCGCACTTAAAGCATGTTGAGATCAGTGACAAGTCCCTTTCCTATAAAATTCCACCAAGCTACTATTAGGGGTTGTACTAGTGGAATTTCCCAAACATGGATTTTGGGGTTCATTTTTAGTGCGTGAAATAATTTTCTATTCATTATTATAGTTTTCAAATTTTTTTGCACACATGAAGTCTAAAATTTTCATTTTGTTGCGATCTTATATCTTTTTTGTTTACGAGGAAAAATGGGACTCAGAAGTTTGGATCCGAAAAAAAAAAAATTTTGAACATCCAAAATTGGGATGCACAAATGCTGGGAGAGAAAATTCCAAAGAGTATCTGTTATTTTTTAGGATAGGAAAAAAAGTGGGTTGTTTGGCTCTGGTAAATATCCAACCACTTGAGAATTCAACTTTTTCTACCCCCCCCAATTTTTGGCCACTTGCATCGTCTACATGCTTGTGGCATGCACACCGACCACACTTAAAGCATGTTGGGATCAGTTACAAGTCCCTTTCCTATAAAATTCCACCAAGCTATTATTAGGGGTTGTGCTAGTGGAATTTCCCAAACATGGATTTTGGGGTTCATTTTTAGTACGTGATATAATTTTCTTTTTATTATTATAGTTTGCAAATTTTTTTGCACACATGAACTCTAAAATTTTCATTTTGTTGCGATCTTATATCTTTTTTGTTTACGAGGAAAAATGGGAGTCCAAAGTTTGGACCTGAAAAAAAAAAAAATTTGAACATCAAAAAATGGGGATGCACAAATGCTGGGAGAGATAATTCCAAAGAGTATCTGTGATTTTTAAGTATAGGCAAAAAAGTGGGTTGTTTGGCTCTGGTAAATATCCAACCACTTGAGAATTCAACTTTTTCTACCCCCCCTTAATTTTTGGCCACTTGCATCCTCAACATGCTTGTGGCATGCACACCCACCACACTTAAAGCATGTTGGGATCAGTTACAAGTCCATTTCCTATAAAATTCCACCAAGCTATTATTAGGGGTTGTACTAGTGGAATTTCCCAAACATGGACTTTGGGGTTCATTTTTAGTGCGTGATATAATTTTCTATTCATTATGATAGTGTTCAAATTTTTTTGGACACATGAACTCTAAAATTTTCATTTTGTTGCGATCTTATACCTTTTTTGTTTACAAGGAAAAATGGGAGTCAAAAGTTTGGACCTGAAAAAAAAAAAAAATTTGAACATCAAAAAATGGGGATGCACAAATGCTGGGAGAGATAATTCCAAAGAGTATCTGTGATTTTTAAGCATAGCCAAAAAAGTGGGTTGTTTGGCTCTGGTAAATATCCAACCACTTGAGAATTCAACTTTTTCTACCCCCCCTAATTTTTGGCCACTTGCATCCTCAACATGCTTGTGGCATGCACACCCACCACACTTAAAGCATGTTGGGATCAGTTACAAGTGCCTTTCCTATAACATTCCACCAAGCTATTATTAGGGGGTTGCACTAGTGGAATTTCCCAAACAAGGATTTTGGGGTTCATTTTTAGTGCGTGAAATAATTTTCTATTCATTACTATAGTTTTCAAAATTTTTTGCACACATGAACAATAAAATTTTCATCTTGTTGCGATCTTATATCTTTTTTGTTTACGAGGAAAAATGGGAGACACAAGTTTGGCCCTGAAAAAAAAAAAAATTTGAACATCCAAAATGGGGATGCACAAATGCTGGGAGAGATAATTCCAAAGAGTATCTGTGATTTTTTAAGGATAGCCAAAAAAGTGGGTTGTTTTGCTCTGGTAAATATCCAACCACTTGAGAATTCAATTTTTTCTACCCCCCCTTAATTTTTGGCCACTTGCATCCTCAACGTGCTTGTGGCATGCACACCCACCACACTTAAAGCATGTTGGGATCAGTTACAAGTCCCATTCCTATAAAATTCCACCAAGCTATTATTAGTGGATTGTACTAGTGGAATTTCCCAAACATGGAATTTGGGGTTCATTTTTAGTGCGTGAAATAATTTTCTATTCATTATTATAGTTTTCAAATTTTTTTGCACACATGAACTCTATAATTTTCCTTTTGTTACGATCTTATATCTTTTTTGTTTACGCGGAAAAATGGGAGTCACAAGTTTGGACCTGAAAATAAAAATAAAAATTTGAACACCAATAATGGGGATGCACAAATGCTGGGAGAGATAATTCCAAAGAGTATCTGTGATTTTTAAGGATAGGCAAAAAAGTGGGTTGTTTGGCTCTGGTAAATATCCAACCACTTGAGAATTCAATTTTTTCTACTCCCCCTTAATTTTTGGCCACTTGCATCCTCAACATGCTTGTGGCATGCACACCCACCACACTTAAAGCATGTTGGGATTAGTTACAAATCCCTTTCCTATAAAATTCCACCAAGCTATTATTAGGGGGTTGTACTAGTGGAATTTCCCAAACAAGGATTTTTGGGTACATTTTTAGTGCGTAAAATAATTTTTTATTTATTATTATAGTTTTCAAATTTTTTTGCACACATGAACTCTAAAATTTTCATTTAGTTGCGATCTTATATCTTTTTTGTTTACGAGGAAAAATGGGAGTCACAAGTTTGGACCTGAAAAAAAAAAAAAATTTGAACATCCAAAATGGGGATGTACAAATGCTGGGAGAGATAATTCCAAAGAGTATCTGTGATTTTTAAGGATAGGCAAAAAAGTGGGTTGTTTGGCTCTGGTAAATATCCAACCACTTGAGAATTCAACTTTTTCTACCCCCCCTAATTTTTGGCCACTAGCATCCTCAACATGCTTGTTGCATGCACACCCACCACACTTAAAGCATGTTGGGATCAGTTACAAGTCCCTTTCCTATAAAATTCCACCAAGCTATTATTAGGGGGTTGTACTGGTGGAATTTCCCAAACATGGATTTTGGTGTTCATTTTTAGTGCGTGATATCATTTTCTATTCATTATTATAATTTTCAAATTTTTTTGCACACATGAACTCTAAAATTTTTATTTTGTTGCGATCTTATATCTTTTTTGTTTACGAGGAAAAATGGGAGTCACAAGTTTGGATCCGAAAAAAAACAAAAATTTGAACATCCAAAAATGCATCAATGCTGGGAGAGATAATTCCAAAGAGTATCTGTGATTTTTAAGGATAGGCAAAAAAGTGGGTTGTTTCGCTCTGGTAAATATCCAACCACTTGAGAATTCAACTTTTTATACCCCCCCTAATTTTTGCCCACTTCCATCCTCAACATGCTTGTGGAATGGACACCCACCACACTCAAAGCATGTTGGGATCAGTTACAAGTCCCTTTCCTATAAAATTCCACCAAGCTATTATTAGGGGGTTGTACTAGTGGAATTTCCCAAACATGGATTTTGGGGTTCATTTTTAGTGCGTGAAATAATTATCTATACATTATTATAGTTTTCAAATTTTTTTGCACACATGAACTCTAAAATTTTCATTTTGTTGCGATCTTATATCTTTTTTGTTTACGAGGAAAAATGTGAGTCACAAGTTTGGACCTGAAAAAAACAAAAATTTTGAAAATCCAAAAATGGGGATGCACAAATGCTGGGAGAGATAATTCCAAAGAGTATCAGTGATTTTTAAGGATAGGCAAAAAAGTGGGTTGTTTGGTTCTGGTAAATATCCAACCACTTGAGAATTCAACATTTTCTACCCCCCCATATTTTTTGCCACTTGCATCCTTAACATGCTTGTGGCATGCTTACCCACCACACTTAAAGCATGTTGGGATCAGTTACAAGTCCCTTTCCTATAAAATTCCGCCAAGCTATTATTAGGGGGTTGTACTAGTGGAATTTCCCAAACATGGATTTTAGGGTTCATTTTTAGTGCGTGAAATAAATTTCTATTCATTATTATAGTTTTCAATTTTTTTTGCACACATGAACTCTAAAATTTTCATTTTTTTGCGATCTTATATATTTTTTGTTTACGAGGAAAAATATGAGTCACAAGTTTGGACCTGAAAAAAACAAAAATTTTGAAAATCCAAAAATGGGGATGCACAAATGCTGGCAGAGATAATTCCAAAGAGTATCTGTGATTTTTAAGGATAAGCAAAAAAGTGGGTTGTTTGGTTCTGGTAAATATCCAACCACTTGAGAATTCAACATGTTCTACCCCCCCATATTTTTGGCCACTTGCATCCTTAACATGCTTGTGGCATGCACACCCACCACACTTAAAGCATGTTGGGATCAGTTACAAGTCCCTTTCCTATAAAATTCCACCAAGCTATTATTAGGGGGTTGTACTAGTGGAATTTCCCAAACATGGATTTTGGGGTTCATTTTTAGTGCGTGAAATAATTTTCTATTCATTATTATAGTTTTCAAATTTTTTTGCACACATGAACTCTAAAATTTTCGTTTTTTTGTGATCTTATATCTTTTTTGTTTACGAGGAAAAATGTGAGTCACAAGTTTGGACCCGAAAAAAAAAAAAAAAATTGAACATCCAAAATAGGGATGCACAAATGCTGGGAGAGATAATTCCAAAGAGTTTTTGTGATTTTTTAGGATAGGCAAAAAAGTGGGTTGTTTTGCTCTGGTAAATATCCAACCACTTGAGAATTCAACTTTTTCTACCCCCCCTAATTTTTGGCCACTTGCATCCTCAACATGCTTGTGGCATGCACGCCCACCACACTCAAAGCATGTTGGGATCAGTTACAAGTCCCTTTCCTATAAAATTCCACCAAGCTATTATTAGGGGGTTGTACTAGTCGAATTTCCCAAACATGGATTTTGGGGTTCATTTTTAGTTTGTGAAATAATTTTCTATTCATTATTATAGTTTTCAAATTTTTTTCCACACATGAACTCTAAAATTTTCATTTTGTTGCGATCTTATATCTTTTTTGTTTACGAGGAAAAATGGGAGTCACAAGTTTGGATCCGAAAAAAAACAAAAATTTGAACTTCCAAAAATGCATCAATGCTGGGAGAGATAATTCCAAAGAGTATCAGTGATTTTTAAGGATAGGCAAAAAAGTGGGTTGTTTCGCTCTGGTAAATATCCAACCACTTGAGAATTCAACTTTTTCTACCCCCCCTAATTTTTGGCCACTTGCATCCTCAACATGCTTGTGGATTGCACACCCACCACACTCAAAGCATGTTGGGATCAGTTACAAGTCCCTTTCCTATAAAATTCCACCAAGCTATTATTAGGGGGTTGTACTAGTGGAATTTCCCAAACATGGATTTTGGGGTTCATTTTTAGTGCGTGAAATAATTATCTATACATTATTATAGTTTTCAAATTTTTTTGCACACATGAACTCTAAAATTTTCATTTTGTTGCGATCTTATATCTTTTTTGTTTACGAGGAAAAATGTGAGTCACAAGTTTGGACCTGAAAAAAACAAAAATTTTGAAAATCCAAAAATGGGGATGCACAAATGCTGGGAGAGATAATTCCAAAGAGTATCAGTGATTTTTAAGGATAGGCAAAAAAGTGGGTTGTTTGGTTCTGGTAAATATCCAACCACTTGAGAATTCAACATTTTCTACCCCCCCATATTTTTTGCCACTTGCATCCTTAACATGCTTGTGGCATGCTTACCCACCACACTTAAAGCATGTTGGGATCAGTTACAAGTCCCTTTCCTATAAAATTCCACCAAGCTATTATTAGGGGGTTGTACTAGTGGAATTTCCCAAACAAGGATTTTGGGGTACATTTTTAGTGCGTGAAATAATTTTCTATTCATTATTATAGTTTTCAAATTTTTTTGCACACATGAACTCTAAAATTTTCATTTTGTTGCGATCTTATATATTTTTTGTTTACGAGGAAAAATATGAGTCACAAGTTTGGACCTGAAAAAAATAAAAATTTTAAAAATCCAAAAATGGGGATGCACAAATGCTGGGAGAGATAATTCCAAAGAGTATCTGTGAATTTTAAGGATAGGCAAAAAAGTGGGTTGTTTGGTTCTGGTAAATATCCAACCACTTGAGAATTCAACATTTTCTACCCCCCCCCCCCATATTTTTGGCCACTTGCATCCTTAACATGCTTGTGGCATGCACACCCACCACACTTAAAGCATGTTGGGATCAGTTACAAGTCCCTTTCCTATAAAATTCCACCAAGCTATTATTAGGGGGTTGTACTAGTGGAATTTCCCAAACATGCATTTTGGGGTTCATTTTTAGTGCGTGAAATAATTTTCTATTCATTATTATAGTTTTCAAATTTTTTTGCGCACATGAACTCTAAAATTTTCATTTTATTGTGATCTTATATCTTTTTTGTTTACGAGGAAAAATGTGAGTCACAAGTTTGGACCCGAAAAAAAAAAAAAATTTGAACATCCAAAATAGGGATGCACAAATGCTGGGAGAGATAATTCCAAAGAGTCTTTGTGATTTTTTAGGATAGGCAAAAAAGTGGGTTGTTTTGCTCTGGTAAATATCCAACCACTTGAGAGTTCAACTTTTTCTACCCCCCTTAATTTTTGGCCACTTGCATCCTCAACATGCTTGTGGCATGCACGCCCACCACACTCAAAGCATGTTGGGATCAGTTACAAGTCCCTTTCCTATAAAATTCCACCAAGCTATTATTAGGGGGTTGTACTAGTGGAATTTCCCAAACATGGATTTTGGGGTTCATTTTTAGTGCGTGAAATAATTTTCTATTCATTATTATAGTTTTCAAATTTTTTTGCACATATGAACTCTAAAATTTTGATTTTGTTGCGATCTTATATCTTTTTTGTTTACGAGGAAAAATGGGAGTCACAAGTTTGGATCCGAAAAAAAACAAAAATTTGAACATCCAAAAATGCATCAATACTGGGAGAGATAATTCCAAAGTGTATCTGTGATTTTTAAGGATAGGCAAAAAAGTGGGTTGTTTCGCTCTGGTAAATATCCAACCACTTGAGAATTCAACTTTTTCTACCCCCCCTAATTTTTGGCCACTTGCATCCTCAACATGCTTGTGGCATGCACACCCACCACACTCAAAGCATGTTGGGATCAGTTACAAGTCCCTTTCCTATAAAATTCCACCAAGCTATTATTAGGCGGTTGTACTAGTGGAATTTCCCAAACTTGGATTTTGGGGTTCATTTTTAGTGCGTGATATCATTTTCTATTCATTATTCTAGTTTTCAAATTTTTTTGCACACGTGAACTGTAAAATTTTCATTTTGTTGCGATCTTATATCTTTTTTTGTTTACGAGGAAAAATGGGAGTCACAAGTTTGGACCTGAAAAAAAAAAATTTTGAACAACAAAAAATGGGGATGCACAAATGCTGGGAGAGATAATTCCAAAGAGTATCTGCGATTTTTAAAGATAGGCAAAAAAGTGGGTTGTTTGGCTCTGGTAAATATCCAACCACTTGAGAATTCAACTTTTTCTACCCCCCTTTAATTTTTGGCCACTTGCATCCTCAACATGCTTGTGGCATGCACACCCACCACAAATAAAGCATGTTGGGATCAATTACAAGTCCATTTCCTATAAAATTCCACCAAGCTATTATTAGGGGTTGTACTAGTGGAATTTCCCAAACATGGATTTTGGGGTTCATTTTTAGTGCGTGATATAATTTTCTATTTATTATTATAGTTTTCAAATTTTTTTGCACACATGAACTCTTAAATTTTCATTTTTGTTGCTATCTTATATCTTTTTTTGTTTACGAGGAAAAATGGGAGTCACAAGTTTGGACCTGAAAAAAAAAAAAAATTTGAACAACAAAAAATGGGATGCACAAATGCTGGGAGAGATAATTCCAAAGAGTATCTGCGATTTTTAAAGATAGGCAAAAAAATGGGTTGTTTGGATCTGGTAAATATCCAACCACTTGAGAATTCAACTTTTTCTACCCCTCCTAATTTTTGGCCACTTGCATCCTCAACATGCTTGTGGCATGCACACCCACCACACTTAGAGCATGTTGGGATCAGTTACAAGTCCCTTTCCTATAAAATTCCACCAAACTACTATTAGGGGGTTGTACTAGTGGAATTTCCCAAACATGGATTTTGGGGTTCATTTTTAGTGCGTGATATAATTTTCTATTCATTATTATAGTTTTCAAATTTTCTTGCACACATGAACTCTAAAATTTTCATTTTTTTGCGATCTTATATTTTTTCGTTTACGAGGAAAAATGGGACTCACAAGTTTGAACCTGAAAAAAAAAAATTTGAACATCGCAAAATGGGGATGCACAAATGCTGGGAGAGAAAATTCCAAAGAGTATCTGTAATTTTTAAGGATAGGCAAAAAAGTTGGTTGTTTAGCTCAGGTAAATATCCAACCACTTGAGAATTCAACTTTTTCTACCCCCCCTAATTTTTGGCTACTTGCATCCTCAACATGCTTGTGGCATGCACACCCACCACACTCAAAGCATGTTGGGATCAGTTACAAGTCCCTTTCCTATAAAATTCCACCAAGCTATTATTAGGGGGTTGTACTAGTGGAATTTCCCAAACATGGATTTTGGGGTTCATTTTTAGTGCGTGATATCATTTTCTATTCATTATTATAGTTTTCAAATTTTTTTGCACAAATGAACTCTAAAATTTTCATTTTGTTGCGATATTATATCTTTTTTGTTTACGAGGAAAAATGGGAGTCACAAGTTTGGACCTGAAAAAAACAAAAATTTTGAAAATCCAAAAATGGGGATGCACAAATGCTGGGAGAGATAACTCCAAAGAGTATCAGTGATTTTTAAGGATAGGCAAAAAAGTGGGTTGTTTGGTTCTGGTAAATATCCAACCACTTGAGAATTCAACATTTTCTACCCCCCCATATTTTTTGCCACTTGCATCCTTAACATGCTTGTGGCATGCTTACCCACCACACTTAAAGCATGTTGGGATCAGTTACAAGTCCCTTTCCTATAAAATTCCACCAAGCTATTATTAGGGGGTTGTACTAGTGGAATTTCCCAAACATGGATTTTGGGGTTCATTTTTAGTGCGTGAAATAAATTTCTATTCATTATTATAGTTTTCAATTTTTTTTGCACACATGAACTCTAAAATTTTCATTTTTTTGCGATCTTATATATTTTTTGTTTACGAGGAAAAATATGAGTCACAAGTTTGGACCTGAAAAAAACAAAAATTTTGAAAATCCAAAAATGGGGATGCACAAATGCTGGCAGAGATAATTCCAAAGAGTATCTGTGATTTTTAAGGATAAGCAAAAAAGTGGGTTGTTTGGTTCTGGTAAATATCCAACCACTTGAGAATTCAACATGTTCTACCCCCCCATATTTTTGGCCACTTGCATCCTTAACATGCTTGTGGCATGCACACCCACCACACTTAAAGCATGTTGGGATCAGTTACAAGTCCCTTTCCTATAAAATTCCACCAAGCTATTATTAGGGGGTTGTACTAGTGGAATTTCCCAAACATGGATTTTGGGGTTCATTTTTAGTGCGTAAAATAATTTTCTATTCATTATTATAGTTTTCAAATTTTTTTGCACACATGAACTCTAAAATTTTCGTTTTTTTGTGATCTTATATCTTTTTTGTTTACGAGGAAAAATGTGAGTCACAAGTTTGGACCCGAAAAAAAAAAAAAAAATTGAACATCCAAAATAGGGATGCACAAATGCTGGGAGAGATAATTCCAAAGAGTTTTTGTGATTTTTTAGGATAGGCAAAAAAGTGGGTTGTTTTGCTCTGGTAAATATCCAACCACTTGAGAATTCAACTTTTTCTACCCCCCCTAATTTTTGGCCACTTGCATCCTCAACATGCTTGTGGCATGCACGCCCACCACACTCAAAGCATGTTGGGATCAGTTACAAGTCCCTTTCCTATAAAATTCCACCAAGCTATTATTAGGGGGTTGTACTAGTGGAATTTCCCAAACATGGATTTTGGGGTTCATTTTTAGTTTGTGAAATAATTTTCTATTCATTATTATAGTTTTCAAATTTTTTTCCACACATGAACTCTAAAATTTTCATTTTGTTGCGATCTTATATCTTTTTTGTTTATGAGGAAAAATGGGAGTCACAAGTTTGGATCCGAAAAAAAACAAAAATTTGAACTTCCAAAAATGCATCAATGCTGGGAGAGATAATTCCAAAGAGTATCAGTGATTTTTATGGATAGGCAAAAAAGTGGGTTGTTTCGCTCTGGTAAATATCCAACCACTTGAGAATTCAACTTTTTCTACCCCCCCTAATTTTTGGCCACTTGCATCCTCAACATGCTTGTGGAATGCACACCCACCACACTCAAAGCATGTTGGGATCAGTTACAAGTCCCTTTCCTATAAAATTCCACCAAGCTATTATTAGGGGGTTGTACTAGTGGAATTTCCCAAACATGGATTTTGGGGTTCATTTTTAGTGCGTGAAATAATTATCTATACATTATTATAGTTTTCAAATTTTTTTGCACACATGAACTCTAAAATTTTCATTTTGTTGCGATCTTATATCTTTTTTGTTTACGAGGAAAAATGTGAGTCACAAGTTTCGACCTGAAAAAAACAAAAATTTTGAAAATCCAAAAATGGGGATGCACAAATGCTGGGAGAGATAATTCCAAAGAGTATCAGTGATTTTTAAGGATAGGCAAAAAAGTGGGTTGTTTGGTTCTGGTAAATATCCAACCACTTGAGAATTCAACATTTTCTACCCCCCCATATTTTTTGCCACTTGCATCCTTAACATGCTTGTGGCATGCTTACCCACCACACTTAAAGCATGTTGGGATCAGTTACAAGTCCCTTTCCTATAAAATTCCACCAAGCTATTATTAGGGGGTTGTACTAGTGGAATTTCCCAAACAAGGATTTTGGGGTTCATTTTTAGTGCGTGAAATAATTTTCTATTCATTATTATAGTTTTCAAATTTTTTTGCACACATGAACTCTAAAATTTTCATTTTGTTGCGATCTTATATATTTTTTGTTTACGAGGAAAAATATGAGTCACAAGTTTGGACCTGAAAAAAACAAAAATTTTGAAAATCCAAAAATGGGGATGCACAAATGCTGGCAGAGATAATTCCAAAGAGTATCTGTGAATTTTAAGGATAGGCAAAAAAGTGGGTTGTTTGGTTCTGGTAAATATCCAACCACTTGAGAATTCAACATTTTCTACCCCCCCATATTTTTGGCCACTTGCATCCTTAACATGCTTGTGGCATGCACACCCACCACACTTAAAGCATGTTGGAATCAGTTACAAGTCCCTTTCCTATAAAATTCCACCAAGCTATTATTAGGGGGTTGTACTAGTGGAATTTCCCAAACATGCATTTTGGGGTTCATTTTTAGTGCGTGAAATAATTTTCTATTCATTATTATAGTTTTCAAATTTTTTTGCGCACATGAACTCTAAAATTTTCATTTTATTGTGATCTTATATCTTTTTTGTTTACGAGGAAAAATGTGAGTCACAAGTTTGGACCCGAAAAAAAAAAAAATTTGAACATCCAAAATAGGGATGCACAAATGCTGGGAGAGATAATTCCAAAGAGTCTTTGTGATTTTTTAGGATAGGCAAAAAAGTGGGTTGTTTTGCTCTGGTAAATATCCAACCACTTGAGAGTTCAACTTTTTCTACCCCCCTTAATTTTTGGCCACTTGCATCCTCAACATGCTTGTGGCATGCACGCCCACCACACTCAAAGCATGTTGGGATCAGTTACAAGTCCCTTTCCTATAAAATTCCACCAAGCTATTATTAGGGGGTTGTACTAGTGGAATTTCCCAAACATGGATTTTGGGGTTCATTTTTAGTGCGTGAAATAATTTTCTATTCATTATTATAGTTTTCAAATTTTTTTGCACACATGAACTCTAAAATTTTGATTTTGTTGCGATCTTATATCTTTTTTGTTTACGAGGAAAAATGGGAGTCACAAGTTTGGATCCGAAAAAAAACAAAAATTTGAACATCCAAAAATGCATCAATACTGGGAGAGATAATTCCAAAGTGTATCTGTGATTTTTAAGGATAGGCAAAAAAGTGGGTTGTTTCGCTCTGGTAAATATCCAACCACTTGAGAATTCAACTTTTTCTACCCCCCCTAATTTTTGGCCACTTGCATCCTCAACATGCTTGTGGCATGCACACCCACCACACTCAAAGCATGTTGGGATCAGTTACAAGTCCCTTTCCTATAAAATTCCACCAAGCTATTATTAGGCGGTTGTACTAGTGGAATTTCCCAAACTTGGATTTTGGGGTTCATTTTTAGTGCGTGATATCATTTTCTATTCATTATTCTAGTTTTCAAATTTTTTTGCACACGTGAACTCTAAAATTTTCATTTTGTTGCGATCTTATATCTTTTTTTGTTTACGAGGAAAAATGGGAGTCACAAGTTTGGACCTGAAAAAAAAAAATTTTGAACAACAAAAAATGGGGATGCACAAATGCTGGGAGAGATAATTCCAAAGAGTATCTGCGATTTTTAAAGATAGGCAAAAAAGTGGGTTGTTTGGCTCTGGTAAATATCCAACCACTTGAGAATTCAACTTTTTCTACCCCCCCTTAATTTTTGGCCACTTGCATCCTCAACATGCTTGTGGCATGCACACCCACCACAAATAAAGCATGTTGGGATCAATTAGAAGTCCATTTCCTATAAAATTCCACCAAGCTATTATTAGGGGTTGTACTAGTGGAATTTCCCAAACATGGATTTTGGGGTTCATTTTTAGTGTGTGATATAATTTTCTATTTATTATTATAGTTTTCAAATTTTTTTGCACACATGAACTCTTAAATTTTCATTTTTGTTGCGATCTTATATCTTTTTTTGTTTACGAGGAAAAATGGGAGTCACAAGTTTGGACCTGAAAAAAAAAAAAAAATTTGAACAAACAAAAAATGGGATGCACAAATGCTGGGAGAGATAATTCCAAAGAGTATCTGCGATTTTTAAAGATAGGCAAAAAAGTGGGTTGTTTGGATCTGGTAAATATCCAACCACTTGAGAATTCAACTTTTTCTACCCCTCCTAATTTTTGGCCACTTGCATCCTCAACATGCTTGTGGCATGCACACCCACCACACTTAGAGCATGTTGGGATCAGTTACAAGTCCCTTTCCTATAAAATTCCACCAAACTATTATTAGGGGGTTGTACTAGTGGAATTTCCCAAACATGGATTTTGGGGTTCATTTTTAGTGCGTGATATAATTTTCTATTCATTATTATAGTTTTCAAATTTTCTTGCACACATGAACTCTAAAATTTTCATTTTTTTGCGATCTTATATCTTTTTCGTTTACGAGGAAAAATGGGACTCACAAGTTTGGACCTGAAAAAAAAAAATTTGAACATCACAAAATGGGGATGCACAAATGCTGGGAGAGAAAATTCCAAAGAGTATCTGTAATTTTTAAGGATAGGCAAAAAAGTTGGTTGTTTAGCTCAAGTAAATATCCAACCACTTGAGAATTCAACTTTTTCTACCCCTCCTTAATTTTTGGCCACTTTCATCCTCAACATCCTTGTGGCATGCACACCCACCACACTTAAAGCATGATGGGATCAGTTACAAGTCCCTTTCCTATAAAATTCCACCAAGCTATTATTAGGCGGTTGTACTAGTGGAATTTCCCAAACATGGATTTTGGGGTTCATTTTTAGTGCGTGAAATAATTTTCTTTTCATTATTATAGTTTTCAAATTTTTTTGCACACATGAACTCTAAAATTTTCATTTTGTTGCGATCTTATATCTTTTTTGTTTACGAGGAAAAATGGGAGTCACAAGTTTGGACCTGAAAAAAAAAAAAATTTTGAACATAAAAAAATGGGGATGCAAAAATGCTGGGAGAGATAATTCCAAAGAGTATCTGTGATTTTTAAGGATAGGGAAAAAAGTAGGTTGTTTGGCTCTGGTAAATATCGACCCACTTGAGAATTCAACTTTCTCTACCCCCCCTAATTTTTGGCCAATTGCATCCTCAACATGCTTGTGGCATGCACACCCACCACACTTAAAGCATGTTAGGATCAGTTACAAGTCCCTTTCCTATAAAATTTCACCAAGCTATTATTAAGGGTTGTACTAGAGGAATTTCCCAAACATCGATTTTGGGGTTCATTTTTAGTGCGTGAAATAATTTTCTATTCATTATTATAGTTTTCAAATTTTTTTTGCACACATGAACTCTATAATTTTCCTTTTGTTACGATCTTATATCTTTTTTGTTTACGCGGAAAAATGGGAGTCACAAGTTTGGACCTGAAAATAAAAATAAAAATTTGAACACGCAAAATGGGGATGCACAAATGCTGGGAGAGATAATTCCAAAGAGTATCTGTGATTTTTACGGATAGGCAAAAAAGTGGGTTGTTTGGCTCTGGTAAATATCCAACCACTTGAGAATTCAATTTTTTCTACTCCCCCTTAATTTTTGGCCACTTGCATCCTCAACATGCTTGTGGCATGCACACCCACCACACTTAAAGCATGTTGGGATTAGTTACAAATCCCTTTCCTATAAAATTCCACCAAGCTATTATTAGGGGGTTGTACTAGTGGAATTTCCCAAACAAGGATTTTTGGGTTCATTTTTAGTGCATAAAATAATTTTTTATTCATTATTATAATTTTAAATTTTTTTGCACACATGAACTCTAAAATTTTCATTTTGTTGCGATCTTATATCTTTTTTGTTTACGAGGAAAAATGGGAGTCACAAGTTTGGACCTGAAAAAAAAAAAAAAGTTTGAACATCCAAAATGGGGATGTACAAATGCTGGGAGAGATAATTCCAAAGAGTATCTGTGATTTTTAAGGATAGGCAAAAAAGTGGGTTGTTTGGCTCTGGTAAATATCCAACCACTTGAGAATTCAACTTTTTCTACCCCCCCTAATTTTTGGCCACTAGCATCCTCAACATGCTTGTGGCATGCACACGCACCACACTTAAAGCATGTTGGGATCAGTTACAAGTCCCTTTCCTATAAAATTCCACCAAGCTATTATTAGGGGGTTGTACTAGTGGAATTTCCCAAACATAGATTTTGGGGTTCATTTTTAGTGCGTGAAATAATTTTCTATTCATTATTATAGTTTTCAAATTTTTTTGCACACATGAACTCTAAAATTTTCATTTTGTTGCGATATTATATCTTTTTTGTTTACGAGGAAAAACGTGAGTCACAAGTTTGGAACTGAAAAAAACAAAAATTTTGAAAATCCAAAAATGGGGATGCACAAATGCTGGGAGAGATAATTCCAAAGAGTAACTGAGATTTTTAAGGATAGGCAAAAAAGTGGGTTGTTTGGTTCTGGTAAATATCCAACCACTTGAGAATTCAACATTTTCTACCCCCCCATATGTTTTGCCACTTGCATCCTTAACATGCTTGTGGCATGCTTACCCACCACACTTAAAGCATGTTGGGATCAGTTACAAGTCCCTTTCCTATAAAATTCCACCAAGCTATTATTAGGGGGTTGTACTAGTGGAATTTCCCAAACATGGATTTTGGGGTTCATTTTTAGTGCGTGAAATAAATTTCTATTCATTATTATAGTTTTCAATTTTTTTTGCACACATGAACTCTAAAATTTTCATTTTTTTGCGATCTTATATATTTTTTGTTTACGAGGAAAAATATGAGTCACAAGTTTGGACCTGAAAAAAACAAAAATTTTGAAAATCCAAAAATGGGGATGCACAAATGCTGGGAGAGATAATTCCAAAGAGTATCTGTGATTTTTAAGGATTGGCAAAAAAGTGGGTTGTTTGGTTCTGGTAAATATCCAACCACTTGAGAATTCAACATTTTCTACCCCCCCATATTTTTGGCCACTTGCATCCTTAACATGCTTGTGGCATGCACACCCACAACACTTAAAGCATGTTGGGATCAGTTACAAGTCCCTTTCCTATAAAATTCCACCAAGCTATTATTAGGGGGTTGTACTAGTGGAATTTCCCAAACATGGATTTTGGGGTTCATTTTTAGTGCGTGAAATAATTTTCTATTCATTATTATAGTTTTCAAATTTTTTTGCACACATGAACTCTAAAATTTTCATTTTTTTGTGATCTTATATATTTTTTGTTTACGAGGAAAAATGTGAGTCACAAGTTTGGACCCGAAAAAAAAAAAAAATTTTACATCCAAAATAGGGATGCACAAATGCTGGGAGAGATAATTCCAAAGAGTCTTTGTGATTTTTTAGGATAGGCAAAAAAGTGGGTTGTTTTGCTTTGGTAAATATCCAACCACTTGAGAATTCAACTTTTTCTACCCCCCCTAATTTTTGGCCACTTGCATCCTCAACATGCTTGTGGCATGCACGCCCACCACACTCAAAGCATGTTGGGATCAGTTACAAGTCCCTTTCCTATAAAATTCCACCAAGCTATTATTAGGGGGTTGTGCTAGTGGAATTTCCCAAACATGGATTTTGGGGTTCATTTTTAGTTTGTGAAATAATTTTCTATTCATTATTATAGTTTTCAAATTTTTTTCCACACATGAACTCTAAAATTTTCATTTTGTTGCGATCTTATATCTTTTTTGTTTACGAGGAAAAATGGGAGTCACAAGTTTGGATCCGAAAAAAAACAAAAATTTGAACATCCAAAAATGCATCAATGCTGGGAGAGATAATTCCAAAGTGTATCTGTGATTTTTAAGGATAGGCAAAAAAGTGGGTTGTTTCGCTCTGGTAAATATCCAACCACTTGAGAATTCAACTTTTTCTACCCCCCCAATTTTTGGCCACTTGCATCCTCAACATGCTTGTGGCATGCACACCCACCACACTCAAAGCATGTTGGGATCAGTTACAAGTCCCTTTCCTATAAAATTCCACCAAGCTATTATTAGGGGGTTGTACTAGTGGAATTTCCCAAACTTGGATTTTGGGGTTCATTTTTAGTGCGTTATATCATTTTCTATTCATTATTATAGTTTTCAAATTTTTTTGCACACATGAACTCTAAAATTTTCATTTTGTTGCGATCTTATATCTTTTTTTGTTTACGAGGAAAAATGGGAGTCACAAGTTTGGACCTGAGAAAAAAAAAATTTTTGAACAACAAAAAATGGGGATGGACAAATGCTGGGAGAGATAATTCCAAAGAGTATCTGCGATTTTTAAAGATAGGCAAAAAAGTGGGTTGTTTGGCTCTGGTAAATATCCAACCACTTGAGAATTCAACTTTTTCTACCCCCCCTTAAATTTTGGCCACTTGCATCCTCAACATGCTTGTGGCATGCACACCCACCACACTTAAAGTATGTTGGGATCAGTTACAAATCCATTTCCTATAAAATTCCACCAAACTATTATTAGGGGGTTCTACTAGTGGAATTTCCCAAACATGGATTTTGGGGTTCATTTTTAGTGCGTGATATAATTTTCTATTTATTATTATAGTTTTCAAATTTTTTTGCACACATGAAGTCTAAAATTTTCATTTTGTTGCGATCTTATATCTTTTTTGTTTACGAGGAAAAATGGGAGTCACAAGTTTGGACCTGAAAAAAAAAAAAAATTTGAACATCAAAAAATGGGGATGCACAAAAGCTGGGAGAGATAATTCCAAAGAGTATCTGTGATTTTTAAGTACAGGCAAAAAAGTGGGTTGTTTGGCTCTGGTAAATATCCAACCACTTGAGAATTCAACTTTTTCTACCCCCCCTTAATTTTTGGCCACTTGCATCCTCAACATGCATGTGGCATGCACACCCACCACAAATAAAGCATGTTGGGGTCAATTACAAGTCCATTTCCAATAAAATTCCACCAAGCTACTATTAGGGGTTGTACTAGTGGAATTTCCCAAACATGGATTTTGGGGTTCATTTTTAGTGCGTGATATAATTTTCTATTTATTAGTATAGTTTTCAAATTTTTTTGCACACATGAACTCTAAAATTTTCATTTTTGTTGCGATCTTATATCTTTTTTTGTTTACGAGGAAAAATGGGAGTCACAAGTTTGGACCTGAAAAAAAAAAAATTTGAACAACAAAAAATGGGGATGCACAAATGCTGGGAGAGATAATTCCAAAGAGTATCTGCGATTTTTAAAGATAGGCAAAAAAGTGGGTTGTTTGGCTCTGGTAAATATCCAACCACTTGAGAATTCAACTTTTTCTACCCCCCTCAATTTTTGGCCACTTGCATGCTGAACATGCTTGTGGCCTGCACGCCCACCACACTTAAAGCATGTTGGGATCAGTTACAAGTCCCTTTCCTATAAAATTCCACCAAACTACTATTAGGGGGTTGTACTAGTGGAATTTCCCAAACATGGATTTTGGGGTTCATTTTTAGTGCGTGATATAATTTTCTATTCATTATTATAGTTTTCAAATTTTCTTGCACACATGAACTCTAAAATTTTCATTTTGTTGTGATCTTATATCTTTTTCGTTTACGAGGAAAAATGGGACTCAAAGTTTGGACCTGAAAAAAAAAATTTGAACCTCAAAAAGTGGGGATGCACAAATGCTGGGAGAGAAAATTCCAAAGAGTATCTGTAATTTTTAAGGATAGGCAAAAAAGTTGGTTGTTTAGCTCAGGTAAATATCCAACCACTTGAGAATTCAACTTTTTCTACTCCTCCATAATTTTTGGCCACTTTCATCCTCAACATCCTTGCGGCATGCACACCCACCACACTTAAAGCATGATGGGATCAGTTACAAGTCCCTTTCCTATAAAATTCCACCAAGCTATTATTAGGCGGTTGTACTAGTGGAATTTCCCAAACATGGATTTTGGGGTTCATTTTTAGTGCGTGAAATAATTTTCTATTCATTATTATAGTTTTCAAATTTTCTTGCACACATGAACTCTAAAATTTTCATTTTGTTGCGATCTTATATCTTTTTTGTTTACGAGGTAAAATGGGAGTCACAAGTTTGGACCCGAAAAAAAAAAATTTTGAACATCCAAAATTGGGATGCACAAATGCTGGGAGAGAAAATTCCAAAGAGTATCAGTTATTTTTTAGGATAGGAAAAAAACTGGGTTGTTTGGCTCTGGTAAATTTCCAACCACTTGAGAATTCAACTTTTTCTACCCCCCCTAATTTTTGGCCACTCTCATCCTCAACATGCTTGTGGCATGCACACCCACCACACTTAAAGCATGTTGGGATCAGTTACAAGTCCCTTTCCTATAAAATTCCACCAAGCTATTAATAGGGGTTGTACTAGTGGAATTTCCCAAACATGGATTTTGGGGTTCATTTTTAGTGCGTGATATAATTTTCTATTCATTATTATAGTTTTCAAATTTTTTTGCACACATGAACTCTAATATTTTCATTTTGTTGCGATCTTATATCTTTTTTTTTTTACGAGGAAAAATGGGACTCACAAGTTCGGATCTGAAAAAAAAAAAAATTTGAACATAAAAAAATTGGGATGCACGAATGCTGGGAGAGAAAATTCCAAAGAGTATCTGTGATTTTTTAGGATAGCTAAAAACGTGGGTTGTTTGGCTCTGGTAAATATCCAACCACTTGAGAATTCAACTTTTTCTACCCCCCCTAATTTTTGGCCACTTGCATCCTCAACATGCTTGTGGCATGCACACCCACCACACTTAAAGCATGTTGGGATCAGTTACAAGTCCCTTTCCTATAAAATTCCACCAAGCTATTATGAGGGGGTTGTACTAGTGGAATTTCCCAAACATGGATTTTGGGGTTCATTTTTAGTATGATATAATTTTCTATTTATTATTATAGTTTTCAAATTTTTTTGCACACATGAACTCTAATATTTTCATTTTGTTGCGATCTTATATCTTTTTTGTTTACGAGGAAAAATGAGACTCACAAGTTTGTTCCTGAAAAAAAAAAAATTTGAACATCAAAAAATGCGGATGCACAAAAGCTGGGAGAGATAATTCCAAAGAGTATCTGTGATTTTTAAGTATAGGCAAAAAAGTGGGTTGTTTGGCTCTGGTAAATATCCAACCACTTGAGAATTCAACTTTTTCTACCCCCCCTTAATTTTTGGCCACTTGCATCCTCAACATGCTTGTGGCATGCACACCCACCACAAATAAAACATGTTGGGATCAATTACAAGTCCATTTCCAATAAAATTCCACCAAGCTATTATTAGGGGTTGTACTAGTGGAATTTCCCAAACATGGATTTTGGGGTTCATTTTTAGTGCGTGATATGATTTTCTATTTATTATTATAGTTTTCAAATTTTTTTGCACACATGAACTCTAAAATTTTCATTTTTGTTGCGATCTTATATCTTTTTTTGTTTACGAGGAAAAATGGGAGTCACAAGTTTGGACCTGAAAAAAAGAAAAATTTTGAACATCCAAAATTGGGATGCACAAATGCTGGGAGAGATAATTCCAAAGAGCATCAGTGATTTTTAAGGATAAGCAAAAAAGTGGGTTGTTTGGTTCTGGTAAATATCCAACCACTTGAGAATTCAACATTTTCTCCCCCCCCATATTTTTTGCCACTTGCATCCTTAACATGCTTGTGGCATGCTTACCCACCACACTTAAAGCATGTTGGGATCAGTTAGAAGTGCCTTTCCTATAAAATTCCACCAAGCTATTATTAGGGGGTTGTACTAGTGGAATTTCCCAAACATGGATTTTGGGGTTCATTTTTAGTGCGTGAAATAATTTTCTATTCTTTATTATAGTTTTCAAATTTTTTTGCACACACGAACTCTAAAATTTTCATTTTGTTGCGATCTTATATATTTTTTGTTTACGAGGAAAAATATGAGTCACAAGTTTGGACCTGAAAAAAACAAAAATTTTGAAAATCCAAAAATGGGGATGCACAAATGCTGGCAGAGATAATTCCAAAGTGTATCTGTGATTTTTAAGGATAGGCAAAAAAGTGGGTTGTTTGGTTCTGGTAAATATCCAACCACATGAGAATTCAACATTTTCTACCCCCCCATATTTTTGGCCACTTGCATCCTTAACATGCTTGTGGCATGCACACCCACCACACTTAAAGCATGTTGGGATCAGTTACAAGTCCCTTTCCTATAAAATTCCACCAAGCTATTATTAGGGGGTTGTACTAGTGGAATTTCCCAAACATGGATTTTGGGGTTCATTTTTAGTGCGTGAAATAATTTTCTATTCATTATTATAGTTTTCAAATTTTTTTGCACACATGAACTCTAAAATTTTCTTTTCTTTGTGATCTTATATCTTTTTTGTTTACGAGGAAAAATGTGAGTCACAAGTTTGGACCCGAAAAAAAAAAAAAATTGAACATCCAAAATAGGGATGCACAAATGCTGGGAGAGATAATTCCAAAGAGTCTTTGTGATTTTTTAGGATAGGCAAAAAAGTGGGTTGTTTTGCTCTGGTAAATATCCAACCACTTGAGAATTCAACTTTTTCTACCCCCCCTAATTTTTGGCCACTTGCATCCTCAACATGCTTGTGGCATGCACGCCCACCACACTCAAAGCATGTTGGGATCAGTTACAAGTCCCTTTCCTATAAAATTCCACCAAGCTATTATTAGGGGGTTGTACTAGTGGAATTTCCCAAACTTGGATTTTGGGGTTCATTTTTAGTGCGTGAAATAATTTTCTATTCATTATTATAGTTTTCAAATTTTTTTGCACACATGAACTCTAAAATTTTCATTTTGTTGCGATCTTATATCTTTTTTTGTTTACGAGGAAAAATGGGAGTCACAAGTTTGGACCTGAAAAAAAAAAAATTTTGAACAACAAAAAATGGGGATGCACAAATGCTGAGAGAGATAATTCCAAAGAGTATCTGCGATTTTTAAAGATAGGTAAAAAAGTGGGTTGTTTGGCTCTGGTAAATATCCGACCACTTGAGAATTCAACTTTTTCTACCCCCCCTTAAATTTTGGCCACTTGCAACCTCAACATGCTTGTGGCATGCACACCCACCACACTTAAAGCATGTTGGGATTAGTTACAAGTCCATTTCCTATAAAATTCCACCAAACTATTATTAGGGGGTTGTACTAGTGGAATTTCCCAAACATGGATTTTGGGGTTCATTTTTAGTGCGTGATATAATTTTCTATTTATTATTATAGTTTTCAAATTTTTTTGCACACATGAACTCTAAAATTTTCATTTTTGTTGCGATCTTATATCTTTTTTTGTTTACGAGGAAAAATGGGAGTCACAAGTTTGGACCTGAAAAAAAAAAAAAATTTGAACAACAAAAAATGGGGATGCACAAATGCTGGGAGAGATAATTCCAAAGAGTATCTGCGATTTTTAAAGATAGGCAAAAAAGTGGGTTGTTTGGCTCTGGTAAATATCCAACCACTTGAGAATTCAACTTTTTCGACCCCCGCTTAATTTTTGGCCACTTGCATCCTCAACATGCTTGTCACATGCACACCCACCACACTTAAAGCATGATGGGATCAGTTACAAGTCCCTTTCCTATAAAATTCCACCAAGCTATTATTAGGCGGTTGTACTAGTGGAATTTCCCAAACATGGATTTTGGGGTTCATTTTTAGTGCGTGAAATAATTTTCTATTCATTATTATAGTTTTCAAATTTTTTTGCACACATGAACTCTAATATTTTCATCTTGTTGCGATCTTATATCTTTTTTGTTTACGAGGTAAAATGGGAGTCACAAGTTTGGACCCGAAAAAAAAAAACATTGAACATCCAAAATTGGGATGCACAAATGCTGGGAGAGAAAATTCCAAAGAGTATCAGTTATTTTTTAGGATAGGAAAAAAGCTGGGTTGTTTGGCTCTGGTAAATTTCCAACCACTTGAGAATTCAACTTTTTCTACCCCCCCTAATTTTTGGCCACTTGCATCCTCAACATGCTTGTGGCATGCACACCCACCACACTTAAAGCATGTTGGGATCAGTTACAAGTCCCTTTCCTCTAAAATTCCACCAACCTATTATTAGGGGGTTGTACTAGTGGAATTTCCCATACATGGATTTTGGGGTTCATTTTTAGTACGTGAAATAATTTTCTATTCATTATTATAGTTTTCAAATTTTTTTGCACACATGAACTCTAATATTTTCATTTTGTTGCGATCTTATATCTTTTTTTTTTTACGAGGAAAAATGGGACTCACAAGTTTGGATCTGAAAAAAAAAAAAATTTGAACATAAAAAAATTGGGATGCACAAATGCTGGGAGAGAAAATTCCAAAGAGTATCTGTGATTTTTTAGGATAGCTAAAAACGTGGGTTGTTTGGCTCTGGTAAATATCCAACCACTTGAGAATTCAACTTTTTCTAGCCCCCCTAATTTTTGGCCACTTGCATCCTCAACATGCTTGTGGCATGCACACCCACCACACTTAAAGCATGTTGGGATCAGTTACAAGTCCCTTTCCTATAAAATTCCACCAAGCTATTATTAGGGGGTTGTACTAGTGGAATTTCCCAAACTTGGATTTTGGGGTTCATTTTTAGTGCGTGATATCATTTTCTATTCATTATTATAGTTTTCAAATTTTTTTGCACACATGAACTCTAAAATTTTCATTTTTGTTGCGATCTTATATCTTTTTTTGTTTACGAGGAAAAATGGGAGTCACAAGTTTGGATCCGAAAAAAAACAAAAATTTGAACATCCAAAAATGCATCAATGCTGGGAGAGATAATTCCAAAGTGTATCTGTGATTTTTAAGGATAGGCAAAAAAGTGGGTTGTTTCGCTCTAGTAAATTTCCAACCACTAGAGAATTCAACTTTTTCTACCCCCCCTAATTTTTGGCCACTTGCATCCTCAACATGCTTGTGGCATGCACACCCACCACACTTAAAGCATGTTGGGATCAGTTACAAGTCCCTTTCCTATAAAATTCCACCGAGCTATTATTAGGGGGTTGTACTAGTGGAATTTCCCAAACATGGATTTTGGGGTTCATTTTTAGTGCGTGAAATAATTTTCTATTCATTATTATAGTTTTCAAATTTTTTTGCACACATGAACTCTAAAATTTTCATCTTGTTGCGATCTTATATCTTTTTTGTTTACGAGGTAAAATGGGAGTCACAAGTTTGGACCCGAAAAAAAAAAACATTGAACATCCAAAATTGGGATGCACAAATGCTGGGAGAGAAAATTCCAAAGAGTATCAGTTATTTTTTAGGATAGGAAAAAAGCTGGGTTGTTTGGCTCTGGTAAATATCCAACCACTTGAGAATTCAACTTTTTCTACCCCCCCTAATTTTTGGCCACTTGCATCCTCAACATGCTTGTGGCATGCACACCCACCACACTTAAAGCATGTTGGGATCAGTTACAAGTCCCTTTCCTCTAAAATTCCACCAACCTATTATTAGGGGGTTGTACTAGTGGAATTTCCCATACATGGATTTTGGGGTTCATTTTTAGTACGTGAAATAATTTTCTATTCATTATTATAGTTTTCAAATTTTTTTGCACACATGAACTCTAATATTTTCATTTTGTTGCGATCTTATATCTTTTTTTTTTTACGAGGAAAAATGGGACTCACAAGTTTGGATCTGAAAAAAAAAAAAATTTGAACATAAAAAAATTGGGATGCACAAATGCTGGGAGAGAAAATTCCAAAGAGTATCTGTGATTTTTTAGGATAGCTAAAAACGTGGGTTGTTTGGCTCTGGTAAATATCCAACCACTTGAGAATTCAACTTTTTCTAGCCCCCCTAATTTTTGGCCACTTGCATCCTCAACATGCTTGTGGCATGCACACCCACCACACTTAAAGCATGTTGGGATCAGTTACAAGTCCCTTTCCTATAAAATTCCACCAAGCTATTATTAGGGGGTTGTACTAGTGGAATTTCCCAAACTTGGATTTTGGGGTTCATTTTTAGTGCGTGATATCATTTTCTATTCATTATTATAGTTTTCAAATTTTTTTGCACACATGAACTCTAAAATTTTCATTTTTGTTGCGATCTTATATCTTTTTTTGTTTACGAGGAAAAATGGGAGTCACAAGTTTGGATCCGAAAAAAAACAAAAATTTGAACATCCAAAAATGCATCAATGCTGGGAGAGATAATTCCAAAGTGTATCTGTGATTTTTAAGGATAGGCAAAAAAGTGGGTTGTTTCGCTCTAGTAAATTTCCAACCACTAGAGAATTCAACTTTTTCTACCCCCCCTAATTTTTGGCCACTTGCATCCTCAACATGCTTGTGGCATGCACACCCACCACACTTAAAGCATGTTGGGATCAGTTACAAGTCCCTTTCCTATAAAATTCCACCGAGCTATTATTAGGGGGTTGTACTAGTGGAATTTCCCAAACATGGATTTTGGGGTTCATTTTTAGTGCGTGAAATAATTTTCTATTCATTATTATAGTTTTCAAATTTTTTTGCACACATGAACTCTAAAATTTTCATCTTGTTGTGATCTTATATCTTTTTTGTTTACGAGGTAAAATGGGAGTCACAAGTTTGGACCCGAAAAAAAAAAACATTGAACATCCAAAATTGGGATGCACAAATGCTGGGAGAGAAAATTCCAAAGAGTATCAGTTATTTTTTAGGATAGGAAAAAAGCTGGGTTGTTTGGCTCTGGTAAATATCCAACCACTTGAGAATTCAACTTTTTCTACCCCCCCTAATTTTTGGCCACTTGCATCCTCAACATGCTTGTGGCATGCACACCCACCACACTTAAAGCATGTTGGGATCAGTTACAAGTCCCTTTCCTATAAAATTCCACCAAGCTATTATTAGGGGGTTGTACTAGTGGAATTTCCCAAACATGGATTTTGGGGTTCATTTTTAGTGCGTGAAATAATTTTCTATTCATTATTATAGTTTTAAAATTTTTTTGCACACATGAACTCTAAAATTTTCATTTTGTTGCGATCTTATATCTTTTTTGTTTACGAATTAAAATGGGAGTCACAAGTTTGGACCCGAAAAAAAAAAATTTTGAACATCCAAAATTGGGACGCACAAATGCTGGGAGAGAAAATTCCAAAGAGTATCAGTTATTTTTTAGGATAGGAAAAAAACTGGGTTGTTTGGCTCTGGTAAATATCCAACCACTTGAGAATTCAACTTTTTCTACCCCCCTTAATTTTGGCCACTTGCATCCTGAACAAGCTTGTGGCATGCACACCCACCACACTTAAAGCATGTTGGGATCAGTTACAAGTCCCATTCTATAAAATTCCACCAAACAATTATTAGGCGGTTGTACTAGTGGAATTTCCCAAACATGGATTTTGGGGTTCATTTTTAGTGCGTGATATAATTTTCTATTCATTATTATAGTTTTCAAATTTTTTTGCCCTCATGAACTCTAATATTTTCATTTTGTTGCGATCTTATATCTTTTTTGTTTACGAGGAAAAATGGGAGTCACAAGTTTGGACCTGAAAAAAAAAAATTTTGAACATCAAAAAATGGGGGTGCACAAATGCTGGGAGAGATAATTCCAAAGAGTATCTGTGATTTTTAAGTATAGGCAAAAAAGTGGGTTGTTTGGCTCTGGTAAATATCCAACCACTTGAGAATTCAAGTTTTTCTACCCCACCTTAATTTTTGGCCACTTGCATCCTCAACATGCTTGTGGCATGCACACCCACCACACTTAAAGCATGTTGGGATCAGTTACAAGTCCCTTTCCTATAAAATTCCACCAAGCTATTATTAGGGGGTTGTACTAGTGGAATTTCCCAAACATGGATTTTGGGATGCATTTTTAGTGCATGAAATAATTTTCTTTTTATTATTATAGTTTTCAAATTTTTTTGCACACATGAACTCTAAAATTTTCATTTTGTTGCGATCTTATATCTTTTTTGTTTACGAGGAAAAATGGGAGTCACAAGTTTGTTCCTGAAAAAAAAAAAAATTTGAACATCAAAAAAATCGGGATGCACAAAAGCTGGGAGAGATAATTCCAAAGAGTATCTGTGATTTTTAAGTATAGGCAAAAAAGTGGGTTGTTTGGCTCTGGTAAATATCCAACCACTTGAGAATTCAACTTTTTCTACCCCACCTTAATTATTGGCCACTTGCATCCTCAACATGCTTGTGGCATGCACACCTACCACACTTAAAGCATGTTGGGATCAGTTACAAATCCATTTCCTATAAAATTCCACCAAGCTATTATTAGGGGTTGTACTAGTGGAATTTCCCAAACATGGATTTTGGGGTTCATTTTTAGTGCGTGATATAATTTTCTATTTATTATTATAGTTTTCAAATTTTTTTGCACACATGAACTCTAAAATTTTCATTTTGTTGCGATCTTATATCTTTTTTGTTTACGAGGAAAAATGGGAGTCACAAGTTTGTTCCTGAAAAAAAAAAAAATTTGAACATCAAAAAATGGGGATGCACAAAAGCTGGGAGAGATATTTCCAAAGAGTATCTGTGATTTTTAAGTATAGGCAAAAAAGTGGGTTGTTTGGCTCTGGTAAATATCCAACCACTTGAGAATTCAACTTTTTCTACCCCCCCTTAATTTTTGGCCACTTGCATCCTCAACATGCTTGTGGCATGCACACCGACCACAAATAAAACATGTTGGGATCAATTACAAGTCCATTTCCTATAAAATTCCACCAAGCTATTATTAGGGGTTGTACTAGTGGAATTTCCCAAACATGGATTTTGGGGTTCATTTTTAGTGCGTGATATAATTTTCTATTTATTATTATAGTTTTCAAATTTTTTTGCACACATGAACTCTAAAATTTTCATTTTTGTTGCGATCTTATATCTTTTTTTGTTTACGAGGAAAAATGGGAGTCACAAGTTTGGACCTGAAAAAAAAACAAAATTTGAACAACAAAAAATGGGGATGCACAAATGCTGGGAGAGATAATTCCAAAGAGTATCTGCGATTTTTAAAGATAGGCAAAAAAGTGGGTTGTTTGGCTCTGGTAAATATCCAACCACTTGAGAATTCAACTTTTTCTACCCCCCTTAATTTTTGGCCACTTGCAACCTGAACATGCTTGTGGCATGCACACCCACCACACTTAAAGCATGTTGGGATCAGTTACAAGTCCCTTTCCTATAAAATTCCACCAAACTATTATTAGGAGGTTGTACTAGTGGAATTTCCCAAACATGGATTTTGGGGTTCATTTTTAGTGCGTGATATAATTTTCTATTCATTTTTATAGTTTTCAAATTTTCTTGCACACATGAACTCTAAAATTTTCATTTTGTTGCGATCTTATATCTTTTTCGTTTACGAGGAAAAATGGGACTCACAAGTTTGGACCTGAAAAAAAAAAAGTTGAACATCAAAAAATGGGGATGCACAAATGCTGGGAGAGAAAATTCCAAAGAGTATCTGTAATTTTTAAGGATAGGCAAAAAAGTTGGTTGTTTAGCTCAGGTAAATATCCAACCACTTGAGAATTCAACTTTTTCTACCCCTCCTTAATTTTTGGCCACTTTCATCCTCAACATCCTTGTGGCATGCACACCCACCACACTTAAAGCATGATGGGATCAGTTACAAGTCCCTTTCCTATAAAATTCCACCAAGCTATTATTAGGCGGTTGTACTAGTGGAATTTCCCAAACATGGATTTTGGGGTTCATTTTTAGTGCGTGAAATAATTTTCTATTCATTATTATAGTTTTCAAATTTTTTTGCACACATGAAGTCTAAAATTTTCATTTTGTTGCGATCTTATATCTTTTTTGTTTACGAGGAAAAATGGGAGTCACAAGTTTGGACCTGAAAAAAAAAAATTTTGAACATAAAAAAATGGGATGCACAAATGCTAGGAGAGATAATTCCAAAGAGTATCTGTGATTTTTAAGGATAGGCAAAAAAGTAGGTTGTTTGGCTCTAGTAAATATCGACCCACTTGAGAATTCAACTTTTTCTACCCCCCCTAATTTTTGGCCACTTGCATCCTCAACATGCTTGTGGCATGCACACCCACCGCACTTAAAGCATGTTGGGATCAGTTACAAGTCCCTTTCCTATAAAATTCCACCAAGCTATTATTAGGGGTTGTACTAGTGGAATTTCCCAAACAAGGATTTTGGGGTTCATTTTTAGTGCGTGAAATAATTTTCTATTCATTATTTTAGTTTTCAAATTTTTTTGTACACATGAAGTCTAAAATTTTCATTTTTTTGAGATCTTATATCTTTTTTGTTTACGAGGAAAAATGGGACTCACAAGTTTGGATCTGAAAAAAAAAAAAAATTGAACATAAAAAAATTGGGATGCACAAATGCTGGGAGAGAAAATTCCAAAGAGTATCTGTGATTTTTTAGGATAGGCAAAAAAGTGGGTTGTTTGGCTCTGGTAAATATCCAACCACTTGAGAATTCAAATTTTTCTACCCCCCCTAATTTTTGGCCACTTGCATCCTCAACATGCTTGTGGCATGCACACCCACCACACTTAAAGCATGTTGGGATCAGTTACAAGTCCCTTTCCTATAAAATTCCACCAAGCTATTATTAGGGGGTTGTACTAGTGGAATTTCCCAAACATGGATTTTGGGATTCATTTTTAGTGCGTGAAATAATTTTCTATTCATTAGTATAGTTTTCAAATTTTTTTGCACACATGAACTCTAAAATTTTCATTTTGTTACGATCTTACATCTTTTTTGTTTACGAGGTAAAATGGGGATGCACAAATGCTGGGAGAGAAAATTCCAAAGAGTATCAGTTATTTTTTAGGATAGGAAAAAAACTGGGTTGTTTGGCTCTGGTAAATTTCCAACCACTTGAGAATTCAACTTTTTCTACCCCCCCTAATTTTTGGCCACTTGCATCCTCAACATGCTTGTGGCATGCACACCCACCACACTTAAAGCATGATGGGATCAGTTACAAGTCCCTTTCCTATAAAATTCCACCAAACCAGGATTTTGGGGTTCATTTTTAGTGGGTGAAATAATTTTCTATTCATTATTATAGTTTTCAAATTTTTTTGCACACATGAACTCTAAAATTTTCATTTTGTTGCGATCTTATATCTTTTTTGTTTACGAGGAAAAATGGGAGTCACAAGTTTGGACCTGAAAAAAAAAAATTTTGAACATAAAAAAATGGGGATGCACAAATGCTGGGAGAGATAATTCCAAAGAGTATCTTTGATTTTTAAGGATAGGCAAAAAAAGTAGGTTGTTTGGGTCTGGTAAATATCGACCCACTTGAGAATTCAACTTTTTCTACCCCCCCTAATTTTTGGCCACTTGCATCCTCAACATGCTTGTGGCATGCACACCCACCGCACTTAAAGCATGTTGGGATCAGTTACAAGTCCCTTTCCTATAAAATTCCACCAAGCTATTATTAGGGGTTGTACTAGTGGAATTTCCCAAACATGGATTTTGGGGTTCATTTTTAGTGCGTGAAATAATTTTCTATTCATTATTATAGTTTTCTAATTTTTTTGCACACATGAAGTCCAAAATTTTCATTTTTTTGCGATCTTATATCTATTTTGTTTACGAGAAAAAATGGGACTCACAAGTTTGGATCTGAAAAAAAAAAAATTTGAACATAAAAAAATTGGGATGCACAAATGCTGGGAGAGAAAATTCCAAAGAGTATCTGTGATTTTTTAGGATAGGCAAAAAAGTGGGTTGTTTGGCTCTGGTAAATATCCAACCACTTGAGAATTCAACTTTTTCTACCCCCCCTAATTTTTGGCCACTTGCATCCTCAACATGCTTGTGGCATGCACACCCACCACACTTAAAGCATGTTGGGATCAGTTACAAGTCCCTTTCCTATAAAATTCCACCAAGCTATTATTAGGGGGTTGTACTAGTGGAATTTCCCAAACATGGATTTTGGGATTCATTTTTAGTGCGTGAAATAATTTTCTATTCATTATTACAGTTTTCAAATTTTTTTGCACACATGAACTCTAAAATTTTCATTTTGTTGCGATCTTATATCTTTTTTGTTTACGAGGAAAAATGGGAGTCACATGTTTCGATCTGAAAAAAAAAAAATTTGAACATTAAAAAATGGGGATGCACAAATGCTGGGAGAGATAATTCCAAAGAGTATCTGTGATTTTTAAGTATAGGCAAAAAAGTGGGTTGTTTGGCTCTGGTAAATATCCAACCACTTGAGAATTCAACTTTTTCTACCCCACCTTAATTTTTGGCCACTTGCATCCTCAACATGCTTGTGGCATGCACACCTACCACACTTAAAGCATGTTGGGATCAGTTACAAGTCCATTTCCTATAAAATTCCACCAAGCTATTATTAGGGGTTGTACTAGTGGAATTTCCCAAACATGGATTTTGGGGTTCATTTTTAGTGCGTGATATAATTTTCTATTTATTATTATAGTTTTCAAATTTTTTTGCACACATGAACTCTAAAATTTTCATTTTTGTTGCGATCTTATATCTTTTTTTGTTTACGAGGAAAAATGGGAGTCACAAGTTTGGACCTGAAAAAAAAAAAAAAATTTGAACAACAAAAAATGGGGATGCACAAATGCTGGGAGAGATAATTCCAAAGAGTATCTGCGATTTTTAAAGATAGGCAAAAAAGTGGGTTGTTTGGCTCTGGTAAATATCCAACCACTTGAGAATTCAACTTTTTCTACCCCCTTAATTTTTGGCCACTTGCATCCTGAACATGCTTGTGGCATGCACACCCACCACACTTAAAGCATGTTGGGATCAGTTACAAGTCCCTTTCCTATAAAATTCCACCAAGCTATTATTAGGGGGTTGTACTAGTGGAATTTCCCAAACATGGATTTTGGGGTTCATTTTTAGTGCGTGAAATAATTTTCTATTCATTATTATAGTTTTCAAATTTTTTTGCACACATGAACTCTAAAATTTTCATTTTTTTGTGATCTTATATCTTTTTCGTTTACGTGGAAAAATGGGACTCACAAGTTTGGACCTGAAAAAAAAAAATTTGAACATCAAAAAGTGGGGATGCACAAATGCTGGGAGAGAAAATTCCAAAGAGTATCTGTAATTTTTAAGGATAGGCAAAAAAGTTGGTTGTTTAGCTCAGGTAAATATCCAACCACTTGAGAATTCAACTTTTTCTACCCCTCCTTAATTTTTGGCCACTTTCATCCTCAACATCCTTGCGGCATGCACACCCACCACACTTAAAGCATGATGGGATCAGTTACAAGTCCCTTTCCTATAAAATTCCACCAAGCTATTATTAGGCGGTTGTACTAGTGGAATTTCCCAAACATGGATTTTAGGGTTCATTTTTAGTGCGTGAAATAATTTTCTATTCATTATTATAGTTTTCAAATTTTCTTGCACACATGAACTCTAAGATTTTCATTTTGTTGCGATCTTATATCTTTTTTGTTTACGAGGTAAAATGGGAGTCACAAGTTTGGACCCGAAAAAAAAAAATTTTGGACATCCAAAATTGGGATGCACAAATGCTGGGAGAGAAAATTCCAAAGAGTATCAGTTATTTTTTAGGATAGGAAAAAAACTGGGTTGTTTGGCTCTGGTAAATTTCCAACCACTTGAGAATTCAACTTTTTCTACCCCCCCTAATTTTTGGCCACTTGCATCCTCAACATGCTTTTGGCATGCACACCCACCACACTTAAAGCATGTTGGGATCAGTTACAAGTCCTTTTCCTATAAAATTCCACCAAGCTATTAATAGGGGTTGTACTAGTGGAATTTCCCAAACATGGATTTTGGGGTTCATTTTTAGTGCGTGATATAATTTTCTATTCATTATTATAGTTTTCAAATTTTTTTGCACACATGAACTCTAATATTTTCATTTTGTTGCGATCTTATATCTTTTTTTTTTTACGAGGAAAAATGAGACTCACAAGTTTGGATATGAAAAAAAAAAAATTTGAACATAAAAAAATTGGGATGCACAAATGCTGGGAGAGAAAATTCCAAAGAGTATCTGTGATTTTTTAGGATAGCTAAAAACGTGGGTTGTTTGGCTCTGGTAAATATCCAACCACTTGAGAATTCAACTTTTTCTACCCCCCCTAATTTTTGGCCACTTCATCCTCAACATGCTTGTGGCATGCACACCCACCACACTTAAAGCATGTTGGGATCAGTTACAAGTCCCTTTCCTATAAAATTCCACCAAGCTATTATTAGGGGGTTGTACTAGTGGAATTTCCCAAACATGGATTTTGGGGTTCATTTTTAGTGCGTGAAATAATTTTCTATTCATTACTATAGTTTTCAAATTTTTTTGCACACATGAACTCTAAAATTTTCATTTTGTTGCGATCTTATATCTTTTTTATTTACGAGGTAAAATGGGAGTCACAAGTTTGGACCCGAAAAAAAAAAATTTTGAACATCCAAAATTGGGATGCACAAATACTGGGAGAGAAAATTCCAAAGAGTATCAGTTATTTTTTAGGATAGGAAAAAAGCTGGGTTGTTTGGCTCTGGTAAATTTCCAACCACTTGAGAATTCAACTTTTTCTACCCCTCCTTAATTTTTGGCCACGTTCATCCTCAACATCCTTGCGGCATGCACACCCACCACACTTAAAGCATGATGGGATCAGTTACAAGTCCCTTTCCTATAAAATTCCACCAAGCTATTATTAGGCGGTTGTACTAGTGGAATTTCCCAAACATGGATTTTGGGGTTCATTTTTAGTGCATGAAATAATTTTCTATTCGTTATTATAGTTTTCAAATTTTCTTGCACACATGAACTCTAAAATTTTCATTTTGTTGCGATCTTATATCTTTTTTGTTTACGAGGTAAAATGGGAGTCACAAGTTTGGACCCGAAAAAAAAAAATTTTGAACATCCAAAATTGGGATGCACAAATGCTGGGAGAGAAAATTCCAAAGAGTATCAGTTATTTTTTAGGATAGGAAAAAGACTGGGTTGTTTGGCTCTGGTAAATATCCAACCACTTGAGAATTCAACTTTTTCTACCCCACCTTAATTATTGGCCACTTGCATCCTCAACATGCTTGTGGCATGCACACCTACCACACTTAAAGCATGTTGGGATCAGTTACAAATCCATTTCCTATAAAATTCCACCAAGCTATTATTAGGGGTTGTACTAGTGGAATTTCCCAAACATGGATTTTGGGGTTCATTTTTAGTGCGTGATATAATTTTCTATTTATTATTATAGTTTTCAAATTTTTTTGCACACATGAACTCTAAAATTTTCATTTTGTTGCGATCTTATATCTTTTTTGTTTACGAGGAAAAATGGGAGTCACAAGTTTGTTCCTGAAAAAAAAAAAAATTTGAACATCAAAAAATGGGGATGCACAAAAGCTGGGAGAGATAATTCCAAAGAGTATCTGTGATTTTTAAGTATAGGCAAAAAAGTGGGTTGTTTGGCTCTGGTAAATATCCAACCACTTGAGAATTCAACTTTTTCTACCCCCCCTTAATTTTTGGCCACTTGCATCCTCAACATGCTTGTGGCATGCACACCGACCACAAATAAAACATGTTGGGATCAATTACAAGTCCATTTCCTATAAAATTCCACCAAGCTATTATTAGGGGTTGTACTAGTGGAATTTCCCAAACATGGATTTTGGGGTTCATTTTTAGTGCGTGATATAATTTTCTATTTATTATTATAGTTTTCAAATTTTTTTGCACACATGAACTCTAAAATTTTCATTTTTGTTGCGATCTTATATCTTTTTTTGTTTACGAGGAAAAATGGGAGTCACAAGTTTGGACCTGAAAAAAAAACAAAATTTGAACAACAAAAAATGGGGATGCACAAATGCTGGGAGAGATAATTCCAAAGAGTATCTGCGATTTTTAAAGATAGGCAAAAAAGTGGGTTGTTTGGCTCTGGTAAATATCCAACCACTTGAGAATTCAACTTTTTCTACCCCCCTTAATTTTTGGCCACTTGCAACCTGAACATGCTTGTGGCATGCACACCCACCACACTTAAAGCATGTTGGGATCAGTTACAAGTCCCTTTCCTATAAAATTCCACCAAACTATTATTAGGAGGTTGTACTAGTGGAATTTCCCAAACATGGATTTTGGGGTTCATTTTTGGTGCGTGATATAATTTTCTATTCATTTTTATAGTTTTCAAATTTTCTTGCACACATGAACTCTAAAATTTTCATTTTGTTGCGATCTTATATCTTTTTCGTTTACGAGGAAAAATGGGACTCACAAGTTTGGACCTGAAAAAAAAAAATTTGAACATCAAAAAATGGGGATGCACAAATGCTGGGAGAGAAAATTCCAAAGAGTATCTGTAATTTTTAAGGATAGGCAAAAAAGTTGGTTGTTTAGCTCAGGTAAATATCCAACCACTTGAGAATTCAACTTTTTCTACCCCTCCTTAATTTTTGGCCACTTTCATCCTCAACATCCTTGTGGCATGCACACCCACCACACTTAAAGCATGATGGGATCAGTTACAAGTCCCTTTCCTATAAAATTCCACCAAGCTATTATTAGGCGGTTGTACTAGTGGAATTTCCCAAACAAGGATTTTGGGGTTCATTTTTAGTGCGTGAAATAATTTTCTATTCATTATTACAGTTTTCAAATTTTTTTGCACACATGAACTCTAAAATTTTCATTTTGTTGCGATCTTATATCTTTTTTGTTTACGAGGAAAAATGGGGGTCACAAGTTTGGACCTGAAAAAAAAAAATTTTGAACATAAAAAAATGGGGATGCACAAATGCTGGGAGAGATAATTCCAAAGAGTATCTGTGATTTTTAAGGATAGGCAAAAAAGTAGGTTGTTTGGCTCGGGTAAATATCGACCCACTTGAGAATTCAACTTTTTCTACCCCCCCTAATTTTTGGCCACTTGCATCCTCAACATGCTTGTGGCATGCACACCCACCGCACTTAAAGCATGTTGGGATCAGTTCCAAGTCCCTTTCCTATAAAATTTTACCAAGCTATTATTAGGGGTTACTAGTGGAATTTCCCAAACATGGATTTTGGGGTTCATTTTTAGTGCGTGAAATAATTTTCTATTCATTATTATAGTTTTCTAATTATTTTGCACACATGAAGTCTAAAATTTTCATTTTTTTGCGATCTTATATCCTTTTTGTTTACGAGGAAAAATGGGACTCACAAGTTTGGTTCTGAAAAAAAAAAAATTGAACATAAAAAAATTGGGATGCACAAATGCTGGGAGAGAAAATTCCAAAGAGTCTCTGTGATTTTTTAGGATAGGCAAAAAAGTGGGTTGTTTGGCTCTGGTAAATATCCAACCACTTGAGAATTCAACTTTTTCTACCCCACCTTAATTTTTGGCCACTTGCATCCTCAACGTGCTTGTGGCATGCACACCTACCACACTTAAAGCATGTTGGGATCAGTTACAAGTCCATTTCCTATAAAATTCCACCAAGCTATTATTAGGGGTTGTACTAGTGGAATTTCCCAAACATGGATTTTGGGGTTCATTTTTAGTGCGTGATATAATTTCTATTTATTATTATAGTTTTCAAATTTTTTTGCACACCTGAACTCTAAAATTTTCATTTTGTTGCGATCTTATAACTTTTTTGTTTACGTGGAAAAATGGGAGTCACAAGTTTGTTCCTGAAAAAAAAAAAAATTTGAACATAAAAAAATGGGGATGCACAAAAGCTGGAAGAGATAATTCCAAAGAGTATCTGTGATTTTTAAGTATAGGCAAAAAAGTGGGTTGTTTGGCTCTGGTAAATATCCAACCACTTGAGAATTCAACTTTTTCTACCCCCCCTTAATTTTTGGCCACTTGCATCCTCAACATGCTTGTGGCATGCACACCCACCACAAATAAAACATGTTGGGATCGATTACAAGTCCATTTCCAATAAAATTCCACCAAGCTATTATTAGGGGTTGTACTAGTGGAATTTCCCAAACATGGATTTTGGGGTTCATTTTTAGTGCGTGATATAATTTTCTATTTATTATTATAGTTTTCAAATTTTTTTGCACACATGAACTCTAAAATTTTCATTTTTGTTGCGATCTTATATCTTTTTTTGTTTACGAGGAAAAATGGGAGTCACAAGTTTGGACCTAAAAAAAAAAAAAAATTTGAACAACAAAAAATGGGGATGCACAAATGCTGGGAGAGATAATTCCAAAGAATATCTGCGATTTTTAAAGATAGGCAAAAAAGTGGGTTGTTTGGCTCTGGTAAATATCCAACCACTTGAGAATTCAACTTTTTCTACCCCCTTAATTTTTGGCCACTTGCATCCTGAACATGCTTGTGGCATGCACACCCACCACACTTAAAGCATGTTGGGTTCAGTTACAAGTCCCTTTCCTATAAAATTCCACCAAACTATTATTAGGAGGTTGTACTAGTGGAATTTCCCAAACATGGATTTTGGGGTTCATTTTTAGTGCGTGATATAATTTTCTATTCATTTTTATAGTTTTCAAATTTTCTTGCACATATGAACTCTAAAATTTTCATTTTGTTGCGATCTTATATCTTTTTCGTTTACGAGGAAAAATGGGACTCACAAGTTTGGACCTGAAAAAAAAAAATTTGAACATCAAAAAATGGGGATGCACAAATGCTGGGAGAGAAAATTCCAAAGAGTATCTGTAATTTTTAAGGATAGGCAAAAAAGTTGGTTGTTTAGCTCAGGTAAATATCCAACCACTTGAGAATTCAACTTTTTCTACCCCTCCTTAATTTTTGGCCACTTTCATCCTCAACATCCTTGTGGCATGCACACCCACCACACTTAAAGCATGATGGGATCAGTTACAAGTCCCTTTCCTATAAAATTCCACCAAGCTATTATTAGGGGGTTGTCCTAGTGGAATTTCCCAAACAAGGATTTTGGGGTTCATTTTTAGTGCGTGAAATAATTTTCTATTCATTATTATAGTTTTCAAATTTTTTTTCACACATGAACTCTAAAATTTTCATTTTGTTGCGATCTTATATCCTTTTTGTTTACGAGGAAAAATGGGAGTCACAAGTTTGGACCTGAAAAAAAAAATTTTGAACATAAAAAAATGGGGATGCACAAATGCTGGGAGAGATAATTCCAAAGAGTATCTGTGATTTTTAAGGATAGGCAAAAAAGTAGGTTGTTTAGCTCTGGTAAATATCGACCCACGGGAGAATTCAACTTTTTCTACCCCCCCTAATTTTTGGCCACTTGCATCCTCAACAAGCTTGTGGCACGCACACCCACCGCACTTAAAGCATGTTGGGATCAGTTACAAGTCCCTTTCCTATAAAATTCCACCAAGCTATTATTAGGCGGTTGTACTAGTGGAATTTCCCAAACAAGGATTTTGGGGTTCATTTTTTGTGCGTGAAATAATTTTCTATTCATTATTATACTTTTCAAATTTTTTTGCACACATGAACTCTAAAATTTTCATTTTGTTGCGATCTTATATCTTTTTTGTTTATGAGGAAAAATGGGAGTCACAAGTTTGGACCTGAAAAAAAAAATTTTGAACATATAAAAATGGGGATGCACAAATGCTGGGAGAGATAATTCCAAAGAGTATCTGTGATTTTTAAGGATAGGCAAAAAAGTAGGTTGTTTGGCTCTGGTAAATATCGACCCACTTGAGAATTCAACTTTTTCTACCCCCCCTAATTTTTGGCCACTTGCATCCTCAACATGCTTGTGGCATGCACACCCACCGCACTTAAAGCATGTTGGGATCAGTTACAAGTCCCTTTCCTATAAAATTCCACCAAGCTATTAATAGGGGTTGTACTAGTGGAATTTCCCAAACATGGATTTTGGGGTTCATTTTTTGTGCGTGAAATAATTTTCTATTCATTATTATAGTTTTCTAATTTTTTTACACACATGAAGTCTAAAATTTTCATTTTTTTTGCGATCTTATATCTTTTTTCTTTACGAGGAAAAATGGGACTCACAAGTTTGGATCTGAAAAAAAAAAAATTTGAACATAAAAAAATTGGGATGCACAAATGCTGGGAGAGAAAATTCCAAAGAGTATCTGTGATTTTTTAGGATAGGCAAAAAAGTGGGTTGTTTGGCTCTGGTAAATATCCAACCACTTGAGAATTCAACTTTTTCTACCCCCCCTATTTTTTGGCCACTTGCATCCTCAACATGCTTGTGGCATGCATACCCACCACACTTAAAGCATGTTGGGATCAATTACAAGTCCCTTTCCTATAAAATTCCACCAAGCTATTATTAGGGGGTTGTACTAGTGGAATTTCCCAAACATGGATTTTGGGATTCATTTTTAGTGCGTGAAATAATTTTCTATTCATTATTATAGTTTTCAAATTTTTTTGCACACATGAACTCTAAAATTTTCATTTTGTTGCGATCTTATATCTTTTTTGTTTATGAGGAAAAATGGGAGTCACAAGTTTGGACCTGAAAAAAAAAAAAATTTGAACATCAAAAAATGGGGATGCACAAATGCTGGGAGAGATAATTCCAAAGAGTATCTGTGATTTTTAAGTATAGGCAAAAAAGTGGGTTGTTTGGCTCTGGTAAATATCCAACCACTTGAGAATTCAACTTTTTCTACCCCACCTTAATTTTTGGCCACTTGCATCCTCAACATGCTTGTGGCATGCACACCTACCACACTTAAAGCATGTTGGGATCAGTTACAAGTCCATTTCCTATAAAATTCCACCAAGCTATTATTAGGGGTTGTACTAGTGGAATTTCCCAAACATGGATTTTGGGGTTCATTTTTAGTGCGTGATATAATTTTCTATTTATTATTATAGTTTTCAAATTTTTTTGCACACATGAACTCTAAAATTTTCATTTTGTTGCGATCTTATATCTTTTTTGTTTACGAGGAAAAATGGGAGTCACAAGTTTGTTCCTGAAAAAAAAAAAATTTGAACATCAAAAAATGGGGATGCACAAAAGCTGGGAGAGATAATTCCAAAGAGTATCTGTGATTTTTAAGTATAGGCAAAAAAGTGGGTTGTTTGGCTCTGGTAAATATCCAACCACTTGAGAATTCAACTTTTTCTACCCCCGCTTAATTTTTGGCCACTTGCATCCTCAACATGCTTGTGGCATGCACACCCACCACAAATAAAACATGTTGGGATCGATTACAAGTCCATTTCCAATAAAATTCCACCAAGCTATTATTAGGGGTTGTACTAGTGGAATTTCCCAAACATGGATTTTGGGGTTCATTTTTAGTGCGTGATATAATTTTCTATTTATTATTATAGTTTTCAAATTTTTTTGCACACATGAACTCTAAAATTTTCATTTTTGTTGCGATCTTATATCTTTTTTTGTTTACGAGGAAAAATGGGAGTCACAAGTTTGGACCTGAAAAAAAAAAAAAATTTGAACAACAAAAAATGGGGATGCACAAATGCTGGGAGAGATAATTCCAAAGAGTATCTGCAATTTTTAAAGATAGGCAAAAAAGTGGGTTGTTTGGCTCTGGTAAATATCCAACCACTTGAGAATTCAGCTTTTTCTATCCCCCTTAATTTTTGGCCACTTGCATCCTGAACATGCTTGTGGCATGCACACCCACCACACTTAAAGCATGTTGGGATCAGTTACAAGTCCCTTTCCTATAAAATTCCACCAAACTATTATTAGGAGGTTGTACTAGTGGAATTTCCCACACATGGATTTTGGGGTTCATTTTTAGTGCGTGATATAATTTTCTATTCATTTTTATAGTTTTCAAATTTTCTTGCACACATGAACTCTAAAATTTTCATTTTGTTGCGATCTTATATCTTTTTCGTTTACGAGGAAAAATGGGACTCACAAGTTTGGACCTGAAAAAAAAAAATTTGAACATCAAAAAATGGGGATGCACAAATGCTGGGAGAGAAAATTCCAAAGAGTATCTGTAATTTTTAAGGATAGGCAAAAAAGTTGGTTGTTTAGCTCAGGTAAATATCCAACCACTTGAGAATTCAACTTTTTCTACCCCTCCTTAATTTTTGGCCACTTTCATCCTCAACATCCTTGTGGCATGCACACCCACCACACTTAAAGCATGATGGGATCAGTTACAAGTCCCTTTCCTATAAAATTCCACCAAGCTATTATTAGGCGGTTGTACTAATGGAATTTCCCAAACAAGGATTTTGGGGTTCATTTTTAGTGCGTGATATAATTTTCTATTCATTATTATAGTTTTCAAATTTTCTTGCACACATGAACTCTAAAATTTTCATTTTGTTGCGATCTTATATCTTTTTCGTTTACGAGGAAAAATGGGACTCACAAGTTTGGACCTGAAAAAAAAAATTTTGAACATAAAAAAATGGGGATGCACAAATGCTAGGAGAGATAATTCCAAAGAGTATCTGTGATTTTTTAGGATAGGCAAAAAAGTGGGTTGTTTGGCTCTGGTAAATATCCAACCACTTGAGAATTCTACTTTTTCTACCCCCCCTAATTTTTGGCCACTTGCATCCTCAACATGCTTGTGGCATGCACACCCACCACACTTAAAGCATGTTGGGATCAGTTACAAGTCCCTTTCCTATAAAATTCCACCAAGCTATTATTAGGGGGTTGTACTAGTGGAATTTCCCAAACATGGATTTTGGGATTCATTTTTAGTGCGTGAAATAATTTTCTATTCATTATTATAGTTTTCAAATTTTTTTGCACACATGAACTCTAAAATTTTCATTTTGTTGCGATCTTATATCTTTTTTGTTTACGAGGAAAAAAGGGAGTCACAAGTTTGGACCCGAAAAAAAAAAAATTTTGAACATCCAAAATTGGGATGCACAAATGCTGGGAGAGAAAATTCCAAAGAGTATCAGTTATTTTTTAGGATAGGAAAAAAACTGGGTTGTTTGGCTCTGGTAAATTTCCAACCACTTAAGAATTCAACTTTTTCTACCCCCCCTAATTTTTGGCCACTTGCATCCTCAACATGCTTGTGGCATGCACACCCACCACACTTAAAAGCATGTTGGGATCAGTTACAAGTCCCTTTCCTATAAAATTTCACCAAGCTATTAATAGGGGTTGTACTAGTGGAATTTCCCAAACATGGATTTTGGGGTTCATTTTTAGTGCGTGATATAATTTTCTATTTATTATTATAGTTTTCAAATTTTTTTGCACACATGAACTCTAAAATTTTCATTTTGTTGCAATCTTATATCTTTTTTGTTTACGAGGAAAAATGGGAGTCACAAGTTTGGACATGAAAAAAAAAAAAATTTGAACATCAAAAAATGGGGATGCACAAATGCTGGGAGAGATAATTCCAAAGAGTATCTGTGATTTTTAAGTATAGGCAAAAAAGTGGGTTGTTTGGCTCTGGTAAATATCCAACCACTTGAGAATTCAACTTTTTCTACCCCACCTTAATTTTTGGCCACTTGCATCCTCAACATGCTTGTGGCATGCACACCTACCACACTTAAAGCATGTTGGGATCAGTTACAAGTCAATTTCCTATAAAATTCCACCAAGCTATTATTAGGGGTTGTACTAGTGGAATTTCCCAAACATGGATTTTGGGGTTCATTTTTAGTGCGTGATATAATTTTCTATTTATTATTATAGTTTTCAAATTTTTTTGCACACATGAAATCTAAAATTTTCATTTTGTTGCGATCTTATATCTTTTTTGTTTACGAGGAAAAATGGGAGTCACAAGTTTGTTCCTGAAAAAAAAAAAATTTGAACATCAGAAAATGGGGATGCACAAAAGCAGGGAGAGATAATTCCAAAGAGTATCAGTTATTTTTTAGGATAGGAAAAAAAGTGGGTTGTTTGGCTCTGGTAAATATCCAACCACTTGAGAATTCAACTTTTTCTACCCCCCCTAATTTTTGGCCACTTGCATCCTCAACATGCTTGTGGCATGCACACCCACCACACTTAAAGCATGTTGGGATCAGTTACAAGTCCCTTTCCGCTAAAATTCCACCAAGCTATTAATAGGGGTTGTACTAGTGGAATTTCCCAAACATGGATTTTGGGGTTCATTTTTAGTGCGTGATATAATTTTCTATTCATTATTATAGTTTTCAAATTTTTTTGCACACATGAACTCTAATATTTTCATTTTGTTGTGATCTTATATCTTTTTTGTTTACGAGGAAAAATGGGAGTCACAAGTTTGGACCTGAAAAAAAAAAAAAATTTGAACATCAAATAATGGGGATGCAAAAATGCTGGGAGAGAAAATTCCTAAGAGTATCTGTAATTTTTAAGGATAGGCAAAAAAGTTGGTTGTTTAGCTCAGGTAAATATCCAACCACTTGAGAATTCAACTTTTTCTACCCCTCCTTAATTTTTGGCCACTTTCATCCTCAACATGCTTGTGGCATGCACACCCACCACACTTAAAGCATGATGGGATCAGTTACAAGTCCCTTTCCTATAAAATTCCACCAAGCTATTATTAGGGGTTGTACTAGTGGAATTTCCCAAACATGGATTTTGGGGTTCATTTTTAGTGCGCAAAATAATTTTCTATTCATTATTATAGTTTTCTAATTTTTTTGCACACATGAAGTCTAAAATTTTCATTTTTTTGCGATCTTATATCTTTTTTGTTTACGAGGAAAACTGAGACTCACAAGTTTGGATCTGAAAAAAAAATTTTGAACATAAAAAAATTGGGATGCACAAATGCTGGGAGAGAAAATTCCAAAGAGTATCTGTGATTTTTTAGGATAGGCAAAAAAGTGGGTTGTTTGGCTCTGGTAAATATCCAACCACTTGAGAATTCAACTTTTTCTACCCCCCCTAATTTTTGGCCACTTGCATCCTCAACATTCTTGTGGCATGCACACCCACCACACTTAAAGCATGTTGGGATCAGTTACAAGTCCCTTTCCTATAAAATTCCACCAAGCTATTATTAGGGGGTTGTACTAGTGGAATTTCCCAAACATGGATTTTGGGATTCATTTTTAGTGCGTGAAATAATTTTCTATTCATTATTATAGTTTTCAAATTTTTTTCCACACATGAACTCTAAAATTTTCATTTTGTTGCGATCTTATATCTTTTTTGTTTACAAGGAAAAATGGGAGTCACAAGTTTGGACGCGAAAAAAAAAAAATTTTGAACATCCAAAATTGGGATGCACAAATGCTGGGAGAGATAATTCCAAAGAGTATCTGTGATTTTTAAGTATAGGCAAAAAAGGGGGTTGTTTGGCTCTGGTAAATATCCAACCACTTGAGAATTCAACTTTTTCTACCCCACCTTAATTTTTGGCCACTTGCATCCTCAACATGCTTGTGGCATGCACACCTACCACACTTAAAGCATGTTGGGATCAGTTACAAGTCCATTTCCTATAAAATTCCACCAAGCTATTATTAGGGGTTGTACTAGTGGAATTTCCCAAACATGGATTTTGGGGTTCATTTTTAGTGCGTGAAATAATTTTCTATTTATTATTATAGTTTTCAAATTTTTTTGCACACATGAACTCTAAAATTTTCATTTTGTTGCGATCTTATATCTTTTTTGTTTACGAGGAAAAATGGGAGTCACAAGTTTGGACCTAAAAAAAAAAAAAAAATTTGAACATCCAAAATTGGGATGCACAAATGCCGGGAGAGAAAATTCCAAAGAGTATCAGTTATTTTTTAGGATAGGAAAAAAAGTGGGTTGTTTGGCTCTGGTAAATATCCAACCACTTGAGAATTCAACTTTTTCTACCCCCCCTAATTTTTGGCCACTTGCATCCTCAACATGCTTGTGGCATGCACACCCACCACACTTAAAGCATGTTGGGATCAGTTACAAGTCCCTTTCCTATAAAATTCCACCAAGCTATTAATAGGGGTTGTACTAGTGGAATTTCCCAAACATGGATTTTGGGGTTCATTTTTAGTGCGTGATATAATTTTCTATTCATTATTATAGTTTTCAAATTTTTTTGCACACATGAACTCTAATATTTTCATTTTGTTGTGATCTTATATCTTTTTTGTTTACGAGGAAAAATGGGAGTCACAAGTTTGGACCTGAAAAAAAAAAAAATTTGAACATCAAATAATGGGGATGCACAAATGCTGGGAGAGATAATTCCAAAGAGTATCTGTGATTTTTAAGTATAGGCAAAAAAGTGGGTTGTTTGGCTCTGGTAAATATCCAACCACTTGAGAATTCAACTTTTTCTACCCCACCTTAATTTTTGGCCACTTGCATCCTCAACATGCTTGTGGCATGCACACCTACCACACTTAAACCATGTTGGGATCAGTTACAAGTCCATTTCTTATAAAATTCCACGAAGCTATTATTAGGGGTGGTACTAGTGGAATTTCCCAAACATGGATTTTGGGGTTCATTTTTAGTGCGTGATATAATTTTCTATTTATTATTATAGTTTTCAATTTTTTTTGCACACATGAACTCTAAAATTTTCATTTTTGTTGCGATCTTATATCTTTTTTTGTTTACGAGGAAAAATAGGAGTCACAAGTTTGGACCTGAAAAAAAAAAAAATTTGAACAACAAAAAATGGGGATGCACAAATGCTGGGAGAGATAATTCCAAAGAGTATCTGCGATTTTTAAAGATAGGCAAAAAAGTGGGTTGTTTGGCTGTAGCAAATATCCAACCACTTGAGAATTCAACTTTTTCTACCCCCCTTAATTTTTGGCCACTTGCATCCTGAACATGCTTGTGGCATGCACACCCACCACACTTAAAGCATGTTGGGATCAGTTACAAGTCCCTTTCCTATAAAATTCCACCAAACTATTATTAGGGGGTTGTACTAGTGGAATTTGCCAAACAGGGATTTTGGGGTTCATTTTTAGTGCGTGATATAATTTTCTATTCATTATTATAGTTTTCAAATTTTCTTGCACACATGAACTCTAAAATTTTCATTTTGTTGCGATCTTATATCTTTTTCGTTTACGAGGAAAAATGGGACTCACAAGTTTGGACCTGAAAAAAAAAATTTGAACATCAAAAAATGGGGATGCACAAATGCTGGGAGAGAAAATTCCAAAGAGTATCTGTAATTTTTAAGGATAAGCAAAAAAGTTGGTTGTTTAGCTCAGGTAAATATCCAACCACTTGAGAATTTAACTTTTTCTACCCCTCCTTAATTTTTGGCCACTTTCATCCTCAACATCCTTGTGGCATGCACACCCACCACACTTAAAGCATGATGGGATTAGTTACAAGTCCCTTTCCTATAAAATTCCACCAAGCTATTATTAGGGGTTGTACTAGTGGAATTTCCCAAACATGGATTTTGGGGTTCATTTTTAGTGCGTGATATAATTTTCTATTTATTATTATAGTTTTCAAATTTTTTTGCGCACATGAACTATAAATTTTTAATTTTTGTTGCGATCTTATATCTTTTTTTGTTTACGAGGAAAAATGGGAGTCACAAGTTTGGACCTGAAAAAAAAAAAATTTGAACAACAAAAAATGGGGATGCACAAATGCTGGGAGAGAAAATTCCAAAGAGTATCTGCGATTTTTAAAGATCAGCAAAAAAGTGGGTTGTTTGGCTCTGGTAAATATCCAACCACTTGAGAATTCAGCTTTTTCTACCCCCCTTAATTTTTGGCCACTTGCATCCTGAACATGCTTGTGGCATGCACACCCACCACACTTAAAGCATGTTGGGATCAGTTACAAGTCCCTTTCCTATAAAATTCCACCAAACTATTATTAGGGGGTTGTACTAGTGGAATTTCCCAAACATGGATTTAGGGGTTCATTTTTAGTGCGTGATATAATTTTCTATTCATTATTATAGTTTTCAAATTTTCTTGCACACATGAACTCTAAAATTTTCATTTTGTTGCGATCTTATATCTTTTTCGTTTACGAGGAAAAATGGCACTCACAAGTTTGGACCTGAAAGAAAAAAATTTGAACATCAAAAAATGGGGATGCACAAATGCTGGGAGAGAAAATTCCAAAGAGTATCTGTAATTTTTAAGGATAGGCAAAAAAGTTGGTTGTTTGGCTCAGGTAAATATCCAACCACTTGAGAATTCAACTTTTTCTACCCCTCCTTAATTTTTAGCCACTTTCATCCTCAACATCCTTGTGGCATGCACACCCACCACACTTAAAGCATGATGGGATCAGTTACAAGTCCCTTTCCTATAAAATTCCACCAAGCTATTATTAGGCGGTTGTACTAATGGAATTTCCCAAACATGGATTTTGGGGTTCATTTTTAGTGCGTGAAATAATTTTCTATTCATTATTATAGTTTTCAAATTTTTTTGCACACATGAACTTTAAAATTTTCATTTTTTTGCGATCTTATATCTTTTTTGTTTACGAGGAAAAATGGGAGTCACAAGTTTGGACCTGAAAAAAAAAATTTTGAACATAAAAAAATGGGGATGCACAAATGCTGGGAGAGATAATTCCAAAGAGTATCTGTGATTTTTAAGGATAGGCAAAAAAGTAGGTTGTTTGGCTCTGGTAAATATCGACCCACTTGAGAATTCAACTTTTTCTACCCCCCCTAATTTTTGGCCACTTGCATCCTCAACGTGCTTGTGGCATGCACACCCACCGCACTTAAAGCATGTTGGGATCAGTTACAAGTCCCTTTCCTATAAAATTCCACCAAGCTATTATTAGGGGTTGTACTAGTGGAATTTCCCAAACATGGATTTTGGGGTTCATTTTTAGTGCGTGAAATAATTTTCTATTCATTATTATAGTTTTCAAATTTTTTTGCACACATGAAGTCTGAAATTTTCATTTTGTTGCGATCTTTTATCTTTTTTGTTTGCGAGGAAAATTGGGACTCACAAGTTTGGATCTGAAAAAAAAAAATTTGAACATAAAAAAATTGGGATGCACAAGTGCTGGGAGAGAAAATTCCAAAGAGTATCTGTGATTTTTTAGGATAGGCAAAAAAGAGGGTTGTTTGGCTCTGGTAAATATCCAACCACTTCAGAATTCAACTTTTTCTACCCCCCCTAATTTTTGGCCACTTGCATCCTCAACATGCTTGTGGCATGCACACCCACCACACTTAAAGCATGTTGGGATCAGTTACAAGTCCCTTTCCTATAAAATTCAACCAAGCTATTATTAGGGGGTTGTACTAGTGGAATTTCCCAAACATGGATTTTGGGCTTCATTTTTAGTGCGTCAAATAATTTTCTATTCATTACTATAGTTTTCAAATGTTTTTGCACACATGAACTCTAAAATTTTCATTTTTTTGCGATCTTATATCTTTTTTGTTTACGAGGTAAAATGGGTGTCACAAGTTTGGACCCGAAAAAAAAAAATTTTGAACATCCAAAATTGGGATGCGCAAATGCCGGGAGAGAAAATTCCAAAGAGTATCAGTTATTTTTTAGGATAGGAAAAAAAGTGGGTTGTTTGGCTCTGGTAAATATCCAACCACTTGAGAATTCAACTTTTTCTACCCCCCCTTATTTTTGGCCACTTGCATCCTCAACATGCTTGTGGCATGCACACCCACCACACTTAAAGCATGTTGGGATCAGTTACAAGTCCCTTTCCTTTAAAATTCCACCAAGCTATTAATAGGGGTAGTACTAGCGGAATTTCCCAAACATGGATTTTGGGGTTCATTTTTAGTGCGTGATATAATTTTCTATTCATTATTATAGTTTTCAAATTTTTTTGCACACATGAACTCTAATATTTTCATTTTGTTGCGATCTTATATCTTTTTTGTTTATGAGGAAAAATGGGAGTCACAAGTTTGGACCTGAAAAAAAAAAAATTTGAACATAAAAAAATTGGGATGCACAAATGCTGGGAGAGAAAATTCCAAAGAGTATCTCTGATTTTTAAGTATAGGCAAAAAAGTGGGTTGTTTGGCTCTGGTAAATATCCAACCACTTGAGAATTCAACTTTTTCTACCCCCCCTAATTTTTGGCCACTTGCATCCTCAACATGCTTGTGGCATGCACACCCACCACACTTAAAGCATGTTGGGATCAGTTACAAGTCCATTTCCTATAAAATTCCACCAAACTATTATTAGGGGTTGTAGTAGTGGAATTTCCCAAACATGGATTTTGGGGTTCATTTTTAGTGCGTGATATAATTTTCTATTTATTATTATAGTTTTCAAATTTTTTTGCACACATGAACTCTAAAATTTTCATTTTGTTGCGATCTTATATCTTTTTTGTTTACGAGGAAAAATGGGAGTCACAAGTTTGGACCTGAAAAAAAAAAATTTTGAACATCAAAAAATGGGGATGCACAAATGCTGGGAGAGATAATTCAAAAGAGTATCTGTGATTTTTTAGGATAGGCAAAAAATGGGGTTGTTTGGCTCTGGTAAATATCCAACCACTTGAGAATTCAACTTTTTCTACCCCCCCTTAATTTTTGGCCACTTGCATCCTCAACATGCTTGTGGCATGCACACCTACCACACTTAAAGCATGTTGGGATCAGTTACAAGTCCATTTCCTATAAAATTCCACCAAGCTATTATTAGGGGTTGTATTAGTGGAATTTCCCAAACATGGATTTTGGGGTTCATTTTTAGTGCGTGATATAATTTTCTATTCATTATTATAGTTTTCAAATTTTTTTACACACATGAACTCTAAAATTTTCATTTTATTGCGATCTTATATTTTTTTGTTTACGAGAAAAAATGGGATCACAAGTTTGGACCTGAAAAAAAAAAAATTTTGAACTTCCAAAATTGGGATGCAGAAATGCTGGGAGTGAAAATTCCAAAGAGTATCTGTGATTTTTTAGGATAGGCAAAAAAGTGGGTTGTTTGGCTCTGGTAAATATCCAACTACTTGAGAATTCAATTTTTTCTACGCCCCCTTAATTTTTGGCCACTTGCATCCTCAACATGCTTGTGGCATGCACACCCACCACTTAAAGCATGTTGGGATCAGTTACAAGTCCCATTCCTATAAAATTCCACCAAGCTATTATTAGGGGTTGTACTAGTGGAATTTCCCAAACATGGATTTTGGGGTTCATTTTTAGTGCGTGATATAATTTTCTATTTATTATTATAGTTTTCAAATTTTTTTGCACACATGAACTCTAAAATTTTCATTTTGTTGCGATCTTATATCTTTTTTGTTTACGAGGAAAAATGGGAGTAACAAGTTTGGACCTGAAAAAAAAAAAATTTGAACATCAAAAAATTGGGATGCACAAATGCTGGGAGAGATAATTCCAAAGAGTATCTGTGATTTTTAAGTATAGGCAAAAAAGTGGGTTGTTTGGCTCTGGTAAATATCCAACCACTTGAGAATTCAACTTTTTCTACCCCACCTTAATTTTTGGCCACTTGCATCCTCAACATGCTTGTGGCATGCACACCTACCACACTTAAAGCATGTTGGGATCAGTTACAAGTCCATTTCCTATAAAATTCCACCAAGCTATTATTAGGGGGTTGTACTAGTGGAATTTCCCAAACATGGATTTTGGGGTTCATTTTTAGTGCGTGATATAATTTTCTATTCATTATTATAGTTTTCAAATTTTTTTGCACACATGAACTCTAATATTTTCATTTTGTTGTGATCTTATATCTTTTTTGTTTACGAGGAAAAATGGGAGTCACAAGTTTGGACCTGAAAAAAAAAAAAAATTTGAACATCAAATAATGGGGATGCACAAATGCTGGGAGAGATAATTCCAAAGAGTATCTGTGATTTTTAAGTATAGGCAAAAAAGTGGGTTGTTTGGCTCTGGTAAATATCCAACCACTTGAGAATTCAACTTTTTCTACCCCACCTTAATTTTTGGCCACTTGCATCCTCAACATGCTTGTGGCATGCACACCTACCACACTTAAAGCATGTTGGGATCAGTTACAAGTCCATTTCTTATAAAATTCCACGAAGCTATTATTAGGGGTGGTACTAGTGGAATTTCCCAAACATGGATTTTGGGGTTCATTTTTAGTGCGTGATATAATTTTCTATTCATTATTATAGTTTTCAAATTTTCTTGCACACATGAACTCTAAAATTTTCATTTTGTTGCGATCTTATATCTTTTTCGTTTACGAGGAAAAATGGGACTCACAAGTTTGGACCTGAAAAAAAAAATTTGAACATCAAAAAAGGGGGATGCACAAATGCTGGGAGAGAAAATTCCAAAGAGTATCTGTAATTTTTAAGGATAAGCAAAAAAGTTGGTTGTTTAGCTCAGGTAAATATCCAACCACTTGAGAATTTAACTTTTTCTACCCCTCCTTAATTTTTGGCCACTTTCATCCTCAACATCCTTGTGGCATGCACACCCACCACACTTAAAGCATGATGGGATTAGTTACAAGTTCCTTTCCTATAAAATTCCACCAAGCTATTATTAGGGGTTGTACTAGTGGAATTTCCCAAACATGGATTTTGGGGTTCATTTTTAGTGCGTGATATAATTTTCTATTTATTATTATAGTTTTCAAATTTTTTTGCGCACATGAACTATAAAATTTTAATTTTTGTTGCGATCTTATATCTTTTTTTGTTTACGAGGAAAAATGGGAGTCACAAGTTTGGACCTGAAAAAAAAAAAAATTTGAACAACAAAAAATGGGGATGCACAAATGCTGGGAGAGAAAATTCCGAAGAGTATCTGCGATTTTTAAAGATCGGCAAAAAAGTGGGTTGTTTGGCTCTGGTAAATATCCAACCACTTGAGAAATCAGCTTTTTCTACCCCCCTTAATTTTTGGCCACTTGCATCCTGAACATGCTTGTGGCATGCACACCCACCACACTTAAAGCATGTTGGGATCAGTTACAAGTCCCTTTCCTATAAAATTCCACCAAACTATTATTAGGGGGTTGTACTAGTGGAATTTCCCAAACATGGATTTTGGGGTTCATTTTTAGTGCGTGATATAATTTTCTATTCATTATTATAGTTTTCAAATTTTCTTGCACACATGAACTCTAAAATTTTCATTTTGTTGCGATCTTATATCTTTTTCGTTTACGAGGAAAAATGGCACTCACAAGTTTGGACCTGAAAGAAAAAAATTTGAACATCAAAAAATGGGGATGCACAAATGCTGGGAGAGAAAATTCCAAAGAGTATCTGTAATTTTTAAGGATAGGCAAAAAAGTTGGTTGTTTGGCTCAGGTAAATATCCATCCACTTGAGAATTCAACTTTTTCTACCCCTCCTTAATTTTTAGCCACTTTCATCCTCAACATCCTTGTGGCATGCACACCCACCACACTTAAAGCATGATGGGATCAGTTACAAGTCCCTTTCCTATAAAATTCCACCAAGCTATTATTAGGCGGTTGTACTAATGGAATTTCCCAAACATGGATTTTGGGGTTCATTTTTAGTGCGTGAAATAATTTTCTATTCATTATTATAGTTTTCAAATTTTTTTGCACACATGAACTTTAAAATTTTCATTTTTTTGCGATCTTATATCTTTTTTGTTTACGAGGAAAAATGGGAGTCACAAGTTTGGACCTGAAAAAAAAAATTTTGAACATAAAAAAATGGGGATGCACAAATGCTGGGAGAGATAATTCCAAAGAGTATCTGTGATTTTTAAGGATAGGCAAAAAAGTAGGTTGTTTGGCTCTGGTAAATATCGACCCACTTGAGAATTCAACTTTTTCTACCCCCCCTAATTTTTGGCCACTTGCATCCTCAACATGCTTGTGGCATGCACACCCACCGCACTTAAAGCATGTTGGGATCAGTTACAAGTCCCTTTCCTATAAAATTCCACCAAGCTATTATTAGGGGTTGTACTAGTGGAATTTCCCAAACATGGATTTTGGGGTTCATTTTTAGTGCGTGAAATAATTTTCTATTCATTATTATAGTTTTCAAATTTTTTTGCACATATGAAGTCTGAAATTTTCATTTTGTTGCGATCTTTTATCTTTTTTGTTTGCGAGGAAAAATGGGACTCACAGGTTTGGATCTGAAAAAAAAAAATTTGAACATAAAAAAATTGGGATGCACAAATGCTGGGAGAGAAAATTCCAAAGAGTATCTGTGATTTTTTAGGATAGGCAAAAAAGAGGGTTGTTTGGCTCTGGTAAATATCCAACCACTTCAGAATTCAACTTTTTCTACCCCCCCTAATTTTTGGCCACTTGCATCCTCAACATGCTTGTGGCATGCACACCCACCACACTTAAAGCATGTTGGGATCAGTTACAAGTCCCTTTCCTATAAAATTCCACCAAGCTATTATTAGGGGGTTGTACTAGTGGAATTTCCCAAACATGGATTTTGGGGTTCATTTTTAGTGCGTGAAATAATTTTCTATTCATTACTATAGTTTTCAAATTTTTTTGCACACATGAACTCTAAAATTTTCATTTTTTTGCGATCTTATATCTTTTTTGTTTACGAGGTAAAATGGGTGTCACAAGTTTGGACCCGAAAAAAAAAAATTTTGAACATCCAAAATTGGGATGCGCAAATGCCGGGAGAGAAAATTCCAAAGAGTATCAGTTATTTTTTAGGATAGGAAAAAAAGTGGGTTGTTTGGCTCTGGTAAATATCCAACCACTTGAGAATTCAACTTTTTCTACCCCCCCTTATTTTTGGCCACTTGCATCCTCAACATGCTTGTGGCATGCACACCCACCACACTTAAAGCATGTTGGGATCAGTTACAAGTCCCTTTCCTTTAAAATTCCACCAAGCTATTAATAGGGGTTGTACTAGCGGAATTTCCCAAACATGGATTTTGGGGTTCATTTTTAGTGCGTGATATAATTTTCTATTCATTATTATAGTTTTCAAATTTTTTTGCACACATGAACTCTAATATTTTCATTTTGTTGCGATCTTATATCTTTTTTGTTTATGAGGAAAAATGGGAGTCACAAGTTTGGACCTGAAAAAAAAAAAATTTGAACATAAAAAAATTGGGATGCACAAATGCTGGGAGAGAAAATTCCAAAGAGTATCTGTGATTTTTAAGTATAGGCAAAAAAGTGGGTTGTTTGGCTCTGGTAAATATCCAACCACTTGAGAATTCAACTTTTTCTACCCCCCCTAATTTTTGGCCACTTGGATGCTCAACATGCTTGTGGCATGCACACCCACCACACTTAAAGCATGTTGGGATCAGTTACAAGTCCATTTCCTATAAAATTCCACCAAACTATTATTAGGGGTTGTAGTAGTGGAATTTCCCAAACATGGATTTTGGGGTTCATTTTTAGTGCGTGATATAATTTTCTATTTATTATTATAGTTTTCAAATTTTTTTGCACACATGAACTCTAAAATTTTCATTTTGTTGCGATCTTATATCTTTTTTGTTTACGGGGAAAAATGGGAGTCACAAGTTTGGACCTGAAAAAAAAAAATTTTGAACATCAAAAAATGGGGATGCACAAATGCTGGGAGAGATAATTCGAAAGAGTATCTGTGATTTTTTAGGATAGGCAAAAAATGGGGTTGTTTGGCTCTGGTAAATATCCAACCACTTGAGAATTCAACTTTTTCTACCCCCCCTTAATTTTTGGCCACTTGCATCCTCAACATGCTTGTGGCATGCACACCTACCACACTTAAAGCATGTTGGGATCAGTTACAAGTCCATTTCCTATAAAATTCCACCAAGCTATTATTAGGGGTTGTATTAGTGGAATTTCCCAAACATGGATTTTGGGGTTCATTTTTAGTGCGTGATATAATTTTCTATTCATTATTATAGTTTTCAAATTTTTTTACACACATGAACTCTAAAATTTTCATTTTATTGTGATCTTATATTTTTTTGTTTACGAGAAAAAATGGGATCACAAGTTTGGACCTGAAAAAAAAAAATTTTGAACTTCCAAAATTGGGATGCAGAAATGCTGGGAGTGAAAATTCCAAAGAGTATCTGTGATTTTTTAGGATAGGCAAAAAAGTGGGTTGTTTGGCTCTGGTAAATATCCAACTACTTGAGAATTCAATTTTTTCTACCCCCCCTTAATTTTTGGCCACTTGCATCCTCAACATGCTTGTGGCATGCACACCCACCACTTAAAGCATGTTGGGATCAGTTACAAGTCCCATTCCTATAAAATTCCACCAAGCTATTATTAGGGGTTGTACTAGTGGAATTTCCCAAACATGGATTTTGGGGTTCATTTTTAGTGCGTGATATAATTTTCTATTTATTATTATAGTTTTCAAATTTTTTTGCACACATGAACTCTAAAATTTTCATTTTGTTGCGATCTTATATCTTTTTTGTTTACGAGGAAAAATGGGAGTAACAAGTTTGGACCTGAAAAAAAAAAAAATTTGAACATCAAAAAATGGGGATGCACAAATGCTGGAGAGATAATTCCAAAGAGTATCTGTGATTTTTAAGTATAGGCAAAAAAGTGGGTTGTTTAGCTCTGGTAAATATCTAACCACTTGAGAATTCAACTTTTTCTACCCCCCCTTAATTTTTGGCCACTTGCATCCTCAACATGCTTGTGGCATGCACACCTACCACACTTAAAGCATGTTGGGATCAGTTACAAGTCCATTTCCTATAAAATTCCACCAAGCTATTATTAGGGGTTGTATTAGTGGAATTTCCCACACATGGATTTTGGGGTTCATTTTTAGTGCGTGATATAATTTTCTATTTATTACTATAGTTTTCAAATTTTTTTACACACATGAACTCTAAAATTTTCATTTTGTTGCGATCTTATTTCTTTTTTGTTTACGAGGAAAAATGGGAGTCACAAATTTGGACCAGAAAAAAAAAAAATTTTGAACTTCCAAAATTGGGATGCACAAATGCAGGGAGAGAAAATTCCAAAGACTATCTGTTATATTTTAGGATAGGTAAAAAAGTGGGTTGTTTGGCTCTGGTAAATATCCAACTACTTGAGAATTCAACTTTTTCTACCCCCCTTAATTTTTGGCCACTTGCATCCTCAACATGCTTGTGGCATGCACACCCACCACACTTAAAGCATGTTGGGATCAGTTACAAGTCCCATTCCTATAGAATTCCACCAAGCTATTATTAGGGGTTGTACTAGTGGAATTTCCCAAACATGGATTTTGGGGTTCATTTTTAGTGTGTGATATAATTTTCTATTTATTATTATAGTTTTCAAATTTTTTTGCACACATGAACTCTAAAATTTTCATTTTGTTGCGATCTTATATCTTTTTTGTTTGCGAGGAAAAATGGGAGTCACAAGTTTGGACCTGAAAAAAAAAAAAAATTTGAACATCAAAAAATGGGGATGCACAAATGCTTGGAGAGATAATTCCAAAGAGTATCTGTGATTTTTAAGTATAGGCGAAAAAGTGGGTTGTTTGGCTCTGGTAAATATCCAACCACTTGAGAATTCAACTTTTTCTACCCCCCCTTAATTTTTGGCCGCTTGCATCCTCAACATGCTTGTGGCATGCACACCCACCACACTTAAAGCATGTTGGGATCAGTTACAAGTCCATTTCCTATAAAATTCCACCAAGCTATTATTAGGGGTTGTACTAGTGGAATTTCCCAAACATGGATTTTGGGGTTCATTTTTAGTGCGTGATATAATTTTCTATTTATTATTATAGTTTTCAAATTTTTTTGCACACATGAACTCTAAAATTTTCATTTTGTTGCGATCTTATATCTTTTTTTGTTTTCGAGGAAAAATGGGAGTCACAAGTTTGGACCTGAAAAAAAAAAAAAATTTGAACAACAAAAAATGGGGATGCACAAATGCTGGGAGAGATAATTCCAAAGAGTATCTGCGATTTTTAAACATAGGCAAAAAAGTGGGTTGTTTGGCTCTGGTAAATATCCAACCACTTGAGAATTCAACTTTTTCTACCCCCCCTTAATTTTTGGCCACTTGCATCCTCAACATGCTTGTGGCATGCACACCCACCACACTTAAAGCATGTTGGGATCAGTTACAAGTCCATTTCCTATAAAATTCCGCCAAACTATTATTAGGGGGTTGTACAAGTGGAATTTCCCAAACATGGATTTTGGGGTTCATTTTTAGTGCGTGATATAATTTTCTATTCATTATTATAGTTTTCAAATTTTCTTGCACAGTTGAACTCTAAAATTTTCATTTTGTTGCGATCTTATATCTTTTTTGTTTACGAGGAAAAATGGGACTCACAAGTTTGGACCTGAAAAAAAAAATTTGAACATCAAAAAATGGGGATGCACAAATGCTGGGAGATTAAATTCCAAAGACTATCTGTTATTTTTTAGGATAGGAAAAAAAGTGGGTTGTTTGGCTCTGGTAAATATCCAACTACTTGAGAATTCAACTTTTTCTACCCCCCCTAATTTTTGGCCACTTGCATCCTCAACATGCGTGTCGCATGCACACCCACCACACGTAAAGCATGTTGGGATCAGTTACAAGTCCCATTCCTATAAAATTCCACCAAGCTATTATTAGGGGTTGTACTAGTGGAATTTCCCAAACATGGATTTTGGGGTTCATTTTTAGTGTGTGATATAATTTTCTATTCATTATTATAGTTTTCAAATTTTCTTGCACACTTGAACTCTAAAATTTTCATTTTGTTGCGATCTTATATCTTTTTCGTTTACGAGGTAAAATGGGACTCACAAGTTTGGACCTGAAAAAAAAAAATTTGAACATCATAAAATGGGGATGCACAAATGCTGGGAGAGTAAATTCCAAAGAGTATCTGTAATTTTTAAGGATAGGCAAAAAAGTTGGTTGTTTAGCTCAGGTAAATATCCAACCAATTGAGAATTCAACTTTTTCTACCCCTCCTTAATTTTTGGCCACTTTCATCCTCAACATCCTTGTGGCATGCACACCCACCACACTTAAAGCATGATGGGATCAGTTACAAGTCCCTTTCCTATAAAATTCCACCAAGCTATTATTAGGGGGTTGTACTAGTGGAATTTCCCAAACATGGATTTTGGGGTTCATTTTTAGTGCGTTAAATAATTTTCTATTCATTATTATAGTTTTCAAATTTTTTTTCACACATGAACTCTAAAATTTTCATTTTGTTGCGATCTTATATCTTTTTTGTTTACGAGGAAAAATGGGAGTCACAAGTTTGGACCTGAAAAAAAAAAATTTTGGACATAAAAAAATGGGGATCCACAAATGCTGGGAAAGATAATTCCAAAGAGTATCTGTGATTTTTAAGGATAGGCAAAAAAGTAGGTTGTTTGGCTCTGGTAAATATCGACCCACTTGAGAATTCAACTTTTTCTACCCCCCCTAATTTTTGGCCACTTGTATCCTCAACATGCTTGTGGCATGCACACCCACCGCACTTAAAGCATGTTGGGATCAGTTACAAGTCCCTTTCCTATAAAATTCCACCAAGCTATTATTAGGGGTTGTACTAGTGGAATTTCCCAAACATGGATTTTGGGGTTCATTTTTAGTGCGTGATATAATTTTCTATTCATTATTATAGTTTTCAAATTTTTTTGCACACATGAAGTCTAAAATTTTCATTTTGTTGCGATCTTATAACTTTTTTGTTTACGAGCAAAAATGGGACTCACAAGTTTGGACCTGAAAAAAAAAAAAATTTGTACATCAAAAAATGGGGATGCACAAAAGCTGGGAGAGATAATTCCAAAGAGTATCTGTGATTTTTAAGTATAGGCAAAAAAGTGGGTTGTTTGGCTCTGGTAAATATCCAACCACTTGAGAATTCAACTTTTTCTACCCCCCCCTAATTTTTGGCCACTTGCATCCTCAACATGCTTGTGGCATGCACACCCACCACACTTAAAGCATGTTGGGATCAGTTACAAGTCCCTTTCCTATAAAATTCCACCAAGCAATTATTAGGGGTTGTACTAGTGGAATTTCCCAAACATGGATTTTGGGGTTCATTTTTAGTGCGTGAAATAATTTTCTATTCATTATTATAGTTTTCAAATTTTTTTGCACACATGAAGTCTAAAATTTTCATTTTGTTGCGATCTTATATCTTTTTTGTTTACGAGGAAAAATGGGACTCACAAGTTTGGATCTGAAAAAAAAAAAAAAATTTGAACATAAAAAAATTGGGATGCACAAATGCTGGGAGAGAAAATTCCAAAGAGTATCTGTGATTTTTTAGGATAGGCAAAAAAGTGGGTTGTTTGGCTCTGGTAAATATCCACCCACTTGAGAATTCAACTTTTTCTACCCCCCCTTAATTTTTGGCTACTTGCATCCTCAAGATGCTTGTGGCATGCACACCCACTACACTTAAAGCATGTTGGGATCAGTTACAAGTCCCTTTCCTATAAAATTCCACCAAACTATTATTAGGGGTTGTACTAGTGGAATTTCCCAAACATGGATTTTGGGGTTCATTTTTAGTGCATGAAATAATTTTCTATTCATTATTATAGTTTTCAAATTTTTTTGCATACATGAAGTCTAAAATTTTCATTTTGTTGCGATCTTATATCTGTTTTGTTTACGAGGAAAAATGGGACTCACAAGTTTGGATCTGAAAAAAAAAAAAATTTGAACATAAAAAAATTGGGGTGCACAAATGCTGGGAGAGAAAATTCCAAAGAGTATCTGTGATTTTTTAGGCTAGGCAAAAAAGTGGGTTGTTTGGCTCTGGTAAATATCCAACCACTTGAGAATTCAACTTTTTCTACCCCCCCTTAATTTTTGGCCACTTGCATCCTCAACATGCTTGTGGCATGCACACCCACCACACTTAAAGCATGTTGGGATCAGTTACAAGTCCCTTTCCTATAAAATTCCACCAAACTATTATTAGGGGGTTGTACTAGTGGAATTTCCCAAACATGGATTTTGGGGTTCATTTTTAGTGCGTGATATAATTTTCTATTCATTATTATAGTTTTCAAATTTTCTTGCACACATGAACTCTAAAATTTTCATTTTGTTGCGATATTATATCTTTTTCGTTTAGGAGGAAAAATGGGACTCACAAGTTTGGACCTGAAAAAAAAAAAATTTGAACATCAAAAAATGGGGATGCACAAATGCTGGGAGAGAAAATTCCAAAGAGTATCTGTAATTTTTAAGGATAGGCAAAAAAGTTGGTTGTTTACCTCAGGTAAATATCCAACCACTTGAGAATTCAACTTTTTCTTCCCCTCCTTAATTTTTGGCCACTTTCACCCTCAACATCCTTGTGGCATGCACACCCACCATACTTAAAGCATGATGGGATCAGTTACAAGTCCCTTTCCTATAAAATTCCACCAAGCTATTATTAGGGGGTTGTAGTAGTGGAATTTCCCAAACATGGATTTTGGGGTTCATTTTTAGTGCGTGAAATAATTTTCTATTCATTATTATAGTTTTCAAATTTTTTTGCACACATGAACTCTAAAATTTTCATTTTGTTGCGATCTTATATCTTTTTCGTTTACGAGGAAAAATAGGACTCACAAGTTTGGACCTGAAAAAAAAAAATTTTGAACATAAAAAAATGGGGATGCACAAATGCTGGGAGAGATAATTCCAAAGAGTATCTGTGATTTTTAAGGATAGGCAAAAAAGTAGGTTGTTTGGCTCTGGTAAATATCGACCCACTTGAGAATTCAACTTTTTCTACCCCCCCTAATTTTTGGCCACTTGCATCCTCAACATGCTTGTGGCATGCACACCCACCGCACTTAAAGCTTGTTGGGATCAGTTACAAGTCCCTTTCCTTTAAAATTCCACCAAGCTATTATTAGGGGTTGTACTAGTGGAATTTCCCAAACATGGATTTTGGGGTTCATTTTTAGTGCGTGAAATAATTTTCTATTCATTATTATAGTTTTCAAATTTTTTTGCACACATGAACTCTAAAATTTTCATTTTGTTGCGATCTTATATCTTTTTTGTTTACGAGGAAAAATGGGACTCACAAGTTTGGATCCGAAAAAAAAAAAATTTTGAACATCCAAAATTGGGATGCCCAAATGCTGGGAGAGAAAATTCCAAAGAGTATCTGTTATTTTTTAGGATACGAAAAAAAGTGGGTTGTTTGGCTCTGGTAAATATCCAACCACTTGAGAATTCAACTTTTTCTACCCCCTCTAATTTTTGGCCACTTGCATCCTGAACATGCTTGTGGCATGCACACCCACCACACTTAAAGCATGTTGGGATCAGTTACAAGTCCCTTTCCTATAAAATTCCACCAAGCTATTATTAGGGTTGTACTAGTGGAATTTCCCAAACATGGATTTTGGGGTTCATTTTTAGTGCGTGATATAATTTTCTATTTATTATTATAGTTTTCAATTTTTTTTGCAGACTTGAACTCTAAAATTTTCATTTTGTTGCGATCTTATATCTTTTTTGTTTACGAGGAAAAATGGGAGTCACAAGTTTGGACCTGAAAAAAAAAAAATTTGAACATAAAAAAATGGGGATGCACAAATGCTGGGAGAGATAATTCCAAAGAGTATCTGTGATTTTTAAGTATAGGCAAGAAAGTGGGTTGTTTGGCTCTGGTAAATATCCAACCACTTGAGAATTCAACTTTTTCTACCGCCCCTTAATTTTTGGCCACTTGCATCCTCAACATGCTTGTGGCATGCACACCCACCACACTTAAAGCATGTTGGGATCAGTTACAAGTCCATTTCCTATAAAATTCCACCAAGCTATTATTAGGGGTTGTACTAGTGGAATTTCCCACACATGGATTTTGGGGTTCATTTTTAGTGCGTGATATAATATTCTATTCATTATGATAGGTTTCAAATTTTTTTGCACACACGAACTCTAAAATTTTCATTTTGTTGCGATCTTATATCTTTTTTGTTTACGAGGAAAAATGGGAGTCAAAAGTTTGGAGCTGAAAAAAAAAAATTTGAACATCAAAAAATGGGGATGCACAAATGCTGGGAGAGATAATTCCAAAGAGTATCTGTAATTTTTAAGCATAGCCAAAAAAGTGGGTTGTTTGCCTCTGGTAAATATCCAACCACTTGAGAATTCAACTTTTTCTACCCCCCCTAATTTTTGGCCACTTGCATCCTCAACATGCTTGTGGCATGCACACCCACCACACTTAAAGCATGTTGGGATCAGTTACAAGTGCCTTTCCTATAACATTCCACCAAGCTATTATTAGGGGGTTATACTTGTGGAATTTCCCAAACAAGGATTTTGGGGTTCATTTTTAGTGCGTGAAATAATTTTCTATTCATTATTATAGTTTTCAAATTTTTTGCACGCTTGAACTCTAAAATTTTCATCTTGTTGCGATCTTATATCTTTTTTGTTTACGAGGAAAAATGGGAGACACAAGTTTGGCCCTGAAAAAAAACAAAATTTGAACATCCAAAATGGGGATGCACAAAAGCTGGGAGAGATAATTCCAAAGAGTATCTGTGGTTTCTAAGGATAGCCAAAAAAGTGGGTTGTTTTGCTCTGGTAAATATCCAACCACTTGAGAATTCAATTTTTTCTTCCCCCCCTTAATTTTTGGCCACTTGCATCCTCAACATGCTTGTGGCATGCACACCCACCACACTTAAAGCATGTTGGGATCAGTTACCAGTCCCTTTCCTATAAAATTCCACCAAGCTATTATTAGGGGATTGTACTAGTGGAATTTCCCAAACATGGATTTTGGGGTTCATTTTTAGTGCGTGAAATAATTTTCTATTCATTATTGTAGTTTTCAAATTTTTTTGCACACATGAACTCTATAATTTTCCTTTTGTTACGATCTTATATCTTTTTTGTTTACGCGGAAAAATGGGAGTCACAAGTTTGGACATGAAAATAAAAATAAAAATTTGAACACCCAAAATGGGGATGCACAAATACTGGGAGAGATAATTCCAAAGAGTATCTGTGATTTTTAAGGATAGGAAAAAAAGTGGGTTGTTTGGCTCTGGTAAATATCCAACCACTTGAGAATTCAATTTTTTCTACTCCCCCTTAATTTTTGGCCACTTGCATCCTCAACATGCTTGTGGCATGCACACCCACCACACTTAAAGCATGTTGGGATTAGTTACAAATCCCTTTCCTATAAAATTCCACCAAGCTATTATTAGGGGGTTGTACTAGTGGAATTTCCCAAACAAGGATTTTTGGGTTCATTTTTAGTGCGTAAAATAATTTTTTTTTCATTATAATAGTTTTCAAATTTTTTTGCACACATTAACTCTAAAATTTTCATTTTGTTGCGATCTTATATCTTTTTTGTTTACGAGGAAAAATGGGAGTCACAAGTTTGGACCTGAAAAAAAGAAAAAAGTTTGAACATCCAAAATGGGGATGTACAAATGCTGGGAGAGATAATTCCAAAGAGTATCTGTGATTTTTAAGGATAGGCAAAAAAGTGGGTTGTTTGGCTCTGGTAAATATCCAACCACTTGAGAATTCAACTTTTTCTACCCCCCCTAATTTTTGGCCACTTGCATCCTCAACATGCTTGGGGCATTCACACCCACCACACTTAAAGCATGTTGGGATCAGTTACAAGTCCCTTTCCTATAAAATTCCACCAAGCTATTACTAAGGGGTTGTACTAGTGGAATTTCCCAAACAAGGATTTTGGGGTTCATTTTTAGTGCGTGTAATAAATTTCTAATCATTATTATAGTTTTCAAATTTTTTTGCACACATGAAGTCTAAAATTTTCATTTTGTTGCGATCTTATATCTTTTTTGTTTACGAGGGAAAATGGGACTCACAAGTTTGGATCCGAAAAAAAAAAAATTTTGAACATCCAAAATTGGGATGCCCAAATGCTGGGAGAGAAAATTCCAAAGAGTATCTGTTATTTTTTAGGATACGAAAAAAAGTGGGTTGTTTGGCTCTGGTAAATATCCAACCACTTGAGAATTCAACTTTTTCTACCCCCTCTAATTTTTGGCCACTTGCATCCTGAACATGCTTGTGGCATGCACACCCACCACACTTAAAGCATGTTGGGATCAGTTACAAGTCCCTTTCCTATAAAATTCCACCAAGCTATTATTAGGGGTTGTACTAGTGGAATTTCGCAAACATGGATTTTGGGGTTCATTTTTAGTGCGTGATATAACTTTCTATTTATTATTATAGTTTTCAATTTTTTTTGCAGACATGAACTCTAAAATTTTCATTTTGTTGCGATCTTATATCTTTTTTGTTTAGGAGGAAAAATGGGAGTCACAAGTTTGGACCTGAAAAAAAAAAAAATTTGAACATAAAAAAATGGGGATGCACAAATGCTGGGAGAGATAATTCCAAAGAGTATCTGTGATTTTTAAGTATAGGCAAAAAAGTGGGTTGTTTGGCTCTGGTAAATATCCAACCACTTGAGAATTCAACTTTTTCTACCGCCCCTTAATTTTTGGCCACTTGCATCCTCAACATGCTTGTGGCATGCACACCCACCACACTTAAAGCATGTTGGGATCAGTTACAAGTCCATTTCCTATAAAATTCCACCAAGCTATTATTAGGGGTTGTACTAGTGGAATTTCCCACACATGGATTTTGGGGTTCATTTTTAGTGCGTGATATAATTTTCTATTCATTATGATAGTTTTCAATTTTTTTTGCACACATGAACTCTAAAATTTTCATTTTGTTGCGATCTTATATCTTTTTTGTTTACGAGGAAAAATGGGAGTCAAAAGTTTGGACCTGAAAAAAAAAAATTTGAACATCAAAAAATGGGGATGCACAAATGCTGGGAGAGATAATTCCAAAGAGTATTTGTAATTTTTAAGCATAGCCAAAAAAGTGGGTTGTTTGGCTCTGGTAAATATCCAACCACTTGAGAATTCAACTTTTTCTACCCCCCCTAATTTTTGGCCACTTGCATCCTCAACATGCTTGTGGCATGCACACCCACCACACTTAAAGCATGTTGGGATCAGTTACAAGTGCCTTTCCTATAACATTCCACCAAGCTATTATTAGGGGGTTATACTTGTGAAATTTCCCAAACAAGGATTTTGGGGTTCATTTTTAGTGCGTGAAATAATTTTCTATTCATTATTATAGTTTTCAAATTTTTTGCACACTTGAACTCTAAAATTTTCATCTTGTTGCGATCTTATATCTTTTTTGTTTACGAGGAAAAATGGGAGACACAAGTTTGGCCCTGAAAAAAAAAAAAATTTGAACATCCAAAATGGGGATGCACAAAAGCTGGGAGAGATAATTCCAAAGAGTATCTGTGATTTCTAAGGATAGCCAAAAAAGTGGGTTGTTTTGCTCTGGTAAATATCCAACCACTTGAGAATTCAATTTTTTCTACCCCCCCTTAATTTTTCGCCACTTGCATCCTCAACATGCTTGTGGCATGCACACCCACCACACTTAAAGCATGTTGGGATCAGTTACCAGTCCCTTTCCTATAAAATTCCACCAAGCTATTATTAGGGGATTGTACTAGTGGAATTTCCCAAACATGGATTTTGGGGTTCATTTTTAGTGCGTGAAATAATTTTCTATTCATTATTGTAGTTTTCAAATTTTTTTGCACACATGAACTCTATAATTTTCCTTTTGTTACGATCTTATATCTTTTTTGTTTACGCGGAAAAATGGGAGTCACAAGTTTGGACCTGAAAATAAAAATAAAAATTTGAACACCCAAAATGGGGATGCACAAATACTGGGAGAGATAATTCCAAAGAGTATCTGTGATTTTTAAGGATAGGAAAAAAAGTGGGTTGTTTGGCTCTGGTAAATATCCAACCACTTGAGAATTCAATTTTTTCTACTCCCCCTTAATTTTTGGCCACTTGCATCCTCAACATGCTTGTGGCATGCACACCCACCACACTTAAAGCATGTTGGGATTAATTACAAATCCCTTTCCTATAAAATTCCACCAAGCTATTATTAGGGGGTTGTACTAGTGGAATTTCCCAAACAAGGATTTTTGGGTTCTTTTTTAGTGCGTAAAATAATTTTTTATTCATTATTATAGTTTTCAAATTTTTTTGCACACATTAACTATAAAATTTTCATTTTGTTGCGATCTTATATCTTTTTTGTTTACGAGGAAAAATGGGAGTCACAAGTTTGGACCTGAAAAAAAAAAAAAAGTTTGAACATCCAAAATGGGGATGTACAAATGCTGGGAGAGATAATTCCAAAGAGTATCTGTGATTTTTAAGGATAGGCAAAAAAGTGGGTTGTTTGGCTCTTGTAAATATCCAACCACTTGAGAATTCATCTTTTTCTTGCCCCCCTAATTTTTGGCCACTTGCATCCTCAACATGCTTGTGGCATGCACACCCACCACACTTAAAGCATGTTGGGATCAGTTACGAGTCCCTTTCCTATAAAATTCTACCAAGCTATTATTAGGGGGTTGTACTAGTGGAATTTCCCAAACATGGATTTTGGGGTTCATTTTTAGTGCGTGAAATAATTTTCTACTCATTATTATAGTTTTCAAATTTTTTTGCACACATGAACTCTAAAATTCTCATTTTGTTGCGATCTTATATCTTTTTTGTTTACAAGGAAAAATGGGACTCACAAGTTTGGACCAGAAAAAAAAAAAAGTTTGAACAGCCAAAAAAGGGATGCACAAATGCTGGGAGAGATAATTCCAAAGAGTAGCTGTGATTTTTAAGGATAGGAAAAAAAGTGGGTTGTTTGGCTCTTTTAAATATCCAACCACTTGAGAATTCAACTTTTTCTACCCCCCTTAATTTTTGGCCGCTTGCATCTTCAACATGCTTGTGGCATGCACACCCACCACACTTAAAGCATGTTGGGATCAGTTACAAGTCCCTTTCCTATAAAATTCCACCAAGCTATTATTAGCGGGTTTTACTAGTGGAATTTCCCAAACATGGATTTTGGGGTTCATTTTTAGTGCGTGAAATAATTTTCTATTCATTATTATAGTTTTCAAATTTTTTTGCACACATGAACTCTAATTTTCCTTTTGGTAGGATCTTATATCCTTTTTGTTTACGCGGAAAAATGGGTGTCACAAGTTTGGACCTGAAAAAAAAAAAAGTTTGAACAGCCAAAAAAGGGATGCACAAATGCTGGGAGAGATAATTCCAAAGAGTAGCTGTGATTTTTAAGGATAGGAAAAAAAGTGGGTTGTTTGGTTCTTGTAAATATCCAACCACTTGAGAATTCATCTTTTTCTTGCCCCCCTAATTTTTGGCCACTTGCATCCTCAACATGCTTGTGGCATGCACACCCACCACACTTAAAGCATGTTGGGATCAGTTACGAGTCCCTTTCCTATAAAATTCTACCAAGCTATTATTAGGGGGTTGTACTAGTGGAATTTCCCAAACATGGATTTTGGGGTTCATTTTTAGTGCGTGAAATAATTTTCTACTCATTATTATAGTTTTCAAATTTTTTTGCACACATGAACTCTAAAATTCTCATTTTGTTGCGATCTTATATCTTTTTTGTTTACAAGTAAAAATGGGACTCACAAGTTTGGACCAGAAAAAAAAAAAAGTTTGAACAGCCAAAAAAGGGATGCACAAATGCTGGGAGAGATAATTCCAAAGAGTAGCTGTGATTTTTAAGGATAGGAAAAAAAGTGGGTTGTTTGGCTCTTTTAAATATCCAACCACTTGAGAATTCAACTTTTTCTACCCCCCTTAATTTTTGGCCGCTTGCATCTTCAACATGCTTGTGGCATGCACACCCACCACACTTAAAGCATGTTGGGATCAGTTACAAGTCCCTTTCCTATAAAATTCCACCAAGCTATTATTAGCGGGTTTTACTAGTGGAATTTCCCAAACATGGATTTTGGGGTTCATTTTTAGTGCGTGAAATAATTTTCTATTCATTATTATAGTTTTCAAATTTTTTTGCACACATGAACTCTAATTTTCCTTTTGGTAGGATCTTATATCCTTTTTGTTTACGCGGAAAAATGGGTGTCACAAGTTTGGACCTGAAAATAAAAATAAAAATTTGAACATCGAAAATGGGGATGCACAAATGCTAGGAGAGATAATTCCAAAGACTATCTGTGATTTTTAAGGATAGGCAAAAAAGTGGGTTATTTGGCTCTGGTAAATATCCAACCACTTGAGAATTCAACTTTTTCTACCCCCCCTAATTTTTGGCCACTTGCATCCTCAACATGCTTGTGGCATGCACACCCACCACACTTAAAGCATGTTGGGATCAGTTACAAGTCCCTTTCCTATAAAATTCCACCAAGCTATTATTAGGTGGTTGTACTAGTGGAATTTCCCAAACATGGATTTTGGGGTTCATTTTTAGTGCATGATATAATTTTCTATTCATTATTATAGTTTTCAAATTTTTTTGCACACATGACCTCTAAAATTTTCATTATGTTGCGATCTTATATCTTTTTTGTTTACGAGGAAAAATGGGAGTCAAAAGTTTGGACCTGAAAGAAAAAAAAAGTTTGAACATCCAAAATGGGGATGTACAAATGCTGGGAGAGATAATTCCAAAGAGTATCTGTGATTTTTAAGGATAGGCAAAAAAGTGGGTTGTTTGGCTCTGGTAAATATCCAACCACTTGAGAATTCAACTTTTTCTACCCCCTCTAATTTTTGGCCACTTGCATCCTCAACATGCTTGTGGCATGCACACCCACCAGACTTAAAGCATGTTGGGATCAGTTACAAGTCCCTTTCCTATAAAATTCCACCAAGCTATTATTAGGGGGTTGTACTAGTGGAATTTCCCAAACATGGATTTTGGGGTTCATTTTTAGTGCGTGATATAATTTTCTATTCATTATTATAGTTTTCAAATTTTTTTGCACACATGAACTCTAAAATTTTCATTTTGTTGCGATCTTATATCTTTTTTGTTTACGAGGAAAAAAGGGAGTCACAAGTTTGGACCTGAAAAAAAAAATAAAAATTTGAACATCAAAAAATGGGGATGCACAAATGCTCGGAGAGATAATTCCAAAGTGTATCTGTGATTTTTAAGGATAGGCAAAAAAGTGGGTTGTTTGGCTCTGGTAAATATCCAAGCACTTGAGAATTCAACTTTTTCTACCCCCCCTAATTTTTGGCCACTTGCATCCTCAACATGCTTGTGGCATGCACACCCACCACACTTAAGGCATGTTGGGATCAGTTCCAAGTCCCTTTCCTATAAAATTCCACCAAGCTATTATTAAGGGTGTACTAGAGGAATTTCCAAAACATGGATTTTGGGGTTCATTTTTAGTGCGTGAAATAATTTTCTATTCATTATTATAGTTTTCAAATTTTTTTGAGAACTCCAAAATTTTCATTTTGTTGCGATCTTATATCTATTTGTTTACGAGGAAAAATGGGAGACACAAGTTTGGACCTGAAAAAAAAAAAATTTGAACATCCAAAAATTGGGATGCACAAATGCTGGGAGAGATAATTCCAAAGAGTATCTGTGATGTTCAAGGATAGGCAAAAAAGTGGGTTGTTTGGTTCTTGTAAATATCCAACCACTTGAGAATTCATCTTTTTCTTGCCCCCCTAATTTTTGGCCACTTGCATCCTCAACATGCTTGTGGCATGCACACCCACCACACTTAAAGCATGTTGGGATCAGTTACGAGTCCCTTTCCTATAAAATTCTACCAAGCTATTATTAAGGGTGTACTAGAGGAATTTCCAAAACATGGATTTTGGGGTTCATTTTTAGTGCGTGAAATAATTTTCTATTCATTATTATAGTTTTCAAATTTTTTTGCACCCATGAATTCTATAATTTTCATTTTGTTACGATCTTATATCTTTTTTGTTAACGCGGAAAAATGGGAGTCACAAGTTTGGACCTGAAAAAAAAATAAAAATTTGAACATCCAAAATGGGAATGCACAAATGCTGGGAGAGATAATTCCAAAGAGTATCTGTTATTTTTAAGGATAGGCAAAAAAGTGGGTTGTTTGGCTCTGGTAAATATCCAACCACTTGAGAATTCAACTTTTTCTACCCCCCCTAATTTTTGGCCACTTGCATCCTCAACATGCTTGTGGCATGCACACCCACCACACTTAAAGCATGTTGGGATCAGTTACAAGTCCATTTCCTATAAAATTCCATCAAGCTATTTATTAGCAGGTTGTACTTGTGGAATTTCCCAAACATGGATTTTGGGGTTCATTTTTAGTGCGTGAAATAATTTTCTACTCATTATTATAGTTTTCAAAGTTTTTTGCACACATGAACTCTAAAATTCTCATTTTGTTGCGATCTTATATCTTTTTTGTTTACAAGCAAAAATGGGAGTCACAAGTTTGGACCAGAAAAAAAAAAAAGTTTGAACATCCAAAAAAGGGATGCACAAATGCTGGGAGAGATAATTCCAAAGAGTAGCTGTGATTTTTAAGGATAGGCAAAAAAGTGGGTTGTTTGGCTCTTTTAAATATCCAACCACTTGAGAATTCAACTTTTTCTACCCCCCCTAATTTTTGGCCACTTGCATCCTCAACATGCTTGTGGCATGCACACCCACCACACTTAAAGCATATTGGGATCAATTACAAGTCCCTTTCCTATAAAATTCCACCAAGCTATTATTAGGGGGTTGTACTAGTGGAATTTCCCAAACATGGATTTTGGGGTTCATTTTTAGTGCGTGAAATAATTTTCTATTCATTATCATAGTTTTCAAAATTTTTTGCACACTTGAACTCTATAATTTTCATTTTGTTACGATCTTATATCTTTTTTGTTTACGCGGAAAAATGGGAGTCACAAGTTTGGACCTGAAAATAAAAATAAAAATTTGAACACCCAAAATGGGGATGCACAAATGCTGGGAGAGATAATTCCAAAGAGTATCTGTGATTTTTAAGGATAGGCAAAAAAGTGGGTTGTTTGGCTCTGGTAATTATCCAAGCACTTGAGAATTCAACTTTTTCTACCCCCCCTAATTTTTGGCCACTTGCATCCTCAACATGCTTGTGGCATGCACACCCACCACACTTAAAGCATGTTGGGATCAGTTACAAGTCCCTTTCCTATAAAATTCCACCAAGCTATTATTAGGGGGTTGTACTAGTGGAATTTCCCAAACATGGATTTTGGGGTTCATTTTTAGTGCGTGAAATAATTTTCTATTCATTATTATAGTTTTCAAATTTTTTTGCACCGATGAATTCTATAATTTTCATTTTGTTACGATCTTATATCTTTTTTGTTAACGCGGAAAAATGGGAGTCAGAAGTTTGGACCGGAAAAAAAAATAAAAATTTGAACATCCAAAATGGGAATGCACAAATGCTGGGAGAGATAATTCCAAAGAGTATCTGTTATTTTTAAGGATAGGCAAAAAAGTGGGTTGTTTGGCTCTGGTAAATATCCAACCACTTGAGAATTCAACTTTTTCTACCCCCCCTAATTTTTGGCCACTTGTATCCTCAACATGCTTGTGGCATGCACACCCACCACACTTAAAGCATATTGGAATCAGTTACAAGTCCATTTCCTATAAAATTCCATCAAGCTATTATTAGGAGGTTGTACTTGTGGAATTTCCCATAGATGGATTTTGGGGTTCATTTTTAGTGCGTGATATAATTTTCTATTCATTATTATCGTTTTCAAATTTTTTTGCACACATGAACTCTAAAATTTTCATTTTGTTGCGATCTTATATCTTTTTTGTTTACGAGGAAAAATGGGAGTCACAAGTTTGGACCTGAAAAAAAAATAAAAATTTGAACATCAAAAAATGGGGATGCACAAATGCTGGGAGAGATAATTCCAAATAGTATCTGTGATTTTTAAGGATAGGCAAAAAAGTGGGTTGTTTGGCTCTAGTAAATATCCAAGCACTTGAGAATTCAACTTTTTCTACTCCCCCCTAATTTTTGGCCACTTGCATCCTCAACATGCTTGTGGCATGCACACCCACCACACTTAAAGCATGTTGGGATCAGTTACAAGTCCCTTTCTTATAAAATTCCACCAAGCTATTATTAGGGGGTTGTACTAGTGGAATTTCCCAAACATGGATTTTGGGGTTCATTTTTAGTGCGTGAAATAATTTTCTATTCATTATTATAGTTTTCAAATTTTTTTGCACACATCAACTCTATAATTTTCATTTTGTTACGATCTTATATCTTTTTTGTTTACGCGGAAAAATGGGAGTCACAAGTTTGGACCTGAAAAAAAATAAAAATTTGAACATCCAAAATGGGGATGCACAAATGCTGGGAGAGATAATTCCAAGGAGTATCTGTTATTTTTAAGGATAGGCAAAAAAGTGGGTTGTTTGGCTCTGGTAAATATCCAACCACTTGAGAATTCAACTTTTTCTACCCCACCTAATTTTTGGCCACATGCATCCTCAACATGCTTGTGGCATGCACACCCACCACACTTAAAGCATGTTGGGATCAGTTACAAATCCCTTCCCTATAAAATTCCACCAAGCTATTATTAGGGGGTTGTACTAGTGGAATTTCCCAAACATGGATTTTGGGGTTCATTTTTAGTGCGTGATATAATTTTCTATTCATTATTATAGTTTTCAATTTTTTTTGCACACATGAACTCTATAATTTTCATTTTGTTACGATCTTATATCTTTTTTGTTTACGCGGAAAAATGGGAGTCACAAATTTGGACCTGAAAATAAAATAAAATTTGAACATCCAAAATGGGGATGCACAAATGCTGGGAGAGATAATTCCAAAGAGTATCTGTTATTTTTAAGGATAGGCAAAAAAGAGGGTTGTTTGGCTTTGGTAAATATCCAACCACTTGAGAATTCAACTTTTTCTACCCCCCCTAATTTTTGGCCACTTGCATCCTCAACATGCTTCTGGCATGCACACCCACCACACTTAAAGCATGTTGGGATCAGTTACTAGTCCCTTTCCTATAAAATTACACCAAGCTATTATTAGGGGGTTGTACTAGTGGAATTTCCCAAACATGGATTTTGGGGTTCATTTTTAGTGCGTGATATAATTTTCTATTCATTATTATAGTTTTCAAATTTTTTTGCACACATGAACTCTATAATTTTCATTTTTGTTACGATCTTATATCTTTTTTGTTGACGCGGAAAAATGGGAGTCACAAATTTGGACCTGAAAATAAAATAAAATTTGAACATCCAAAATGGGGATGCACAAATGCTGGGGGAGATAATTCCAAAGAGTATCTGTTATTTTTAAGGATAGGCAAAAAAGTCGGTTGTTTGGCTCTGGTAAATATCCAACCACTTAAGAATTCAACTTTTTCTACCCCCCCTAATTTTTGGCCACTTGCATCCTCAACATGCTTGTGGCATGCACACCCACCACACTTAAAGCATGTTGGGATCAGTTACAAGTCCCTTTCCTATAAAATTCCACCAAGCTATTATTAGGGGGTTGTACTAGTGGAATTTCTCTAACATGGATTTTGGGGTTGATTTTTAGTGCGTGATATAATTTTCTATTCATTATTATAGTTTTCAAATTTTTTTGCACACATGAACTCTAAAATTTTCATTTTGCTGCGATCTTATATCTTTTTTGTTTACGAGGAAAAATGGGAGTCACATGTTTGGACCTGAAAAAAAAAAAAAGTTTGAGCATCCAAAATGGGGATGCACAAATGTTGGGAGAGATAATTCCAAAGAGTATCTGTTATTTTTAAGGATAGGCAAAAAAGTGGGTTGTTTGGCTCTGGTAAATATCCAACCACATGAGAATTCAACTTTTTCTACCCCCCCTTAGTTTTTGGCCACTTGCATCCTCAACATGCTTGTGGAATGCACACCCACCACACTTAAAGCATGTTGGGATCAGTTACAAGTCCGTTTCCTATAAAATTCCACCAAGCTATTATTAGGGGGTTGTACAAGTGGAATTTCCCAAACATGGATATTGGGGTTCATTTTTAGTGCGTGATATAATTTTCTATTCATCATTATAGTTTTCTAATTTGTTTGCACACATGAACTCTAAAATTTTCATTTTGTTGCGATCTTATATCTTTTTTGTTTACGAGGAAAAATGGGAGTCACAAGTTTGGACCTGAAAAAAAAAAAAAGTTTGAACATCCAAAATGGGGATGTACAAATGCTGGGAGTGATAATTCCAAAGAGTATCTGTGATTTTTAAGGATAGGAAAAAAAGTGGGTTGTTTGGATCTGGTAAGTATCTAACCACTTGAGAATTCAACTTTTTCTTACCCCCCTAATTTTTGGCCACTTGCATCCTCAACATGCTTGTGGCATGCACACCCACCACACTTAAAGCATGTTGGGATCAGTTAAGTGTCCCTTTCCTATAAAATTCCACCAAGCTATTATTAGGGGTTGTACTAGTGGAATTTCCCAAACATGGATTTTGGGTTTCATTTTTTGTGGGTGATATAATTTTCTATTTATTATTATAGTTTTCGAATTTTTTTGCACACTTGAACTCTAAAATTTTCATTTTGTTGCGATCTTATATCTTTTTTGTTTACGAGGAAAAATGGGAGTCACAAGTTTGGACCTGAAAAAAAAAAAAAATTTGAACAACCAAAAATAGGGATGCACAAATGCGTGGAGAGACAATTCCAAAGAGTATCTGTGATGTTTAAGGATAGGCAAAAAAGTGGGTTGTTTGGTTCTTGTAAATATCCAACCACTTGAGAATTCAACTTTTTCTAGCCCCCCTAATTTTTGGCCACTTGCATCCTCAACATGCTTGTGGCATGCACACCCACCACACTTAAAGCATGTTGGGATCAGTTACAAGTCCCTTTCCTATAAAATTCCACCAAGCTATTATTAAGGGGTTGTAATAGAGGAATTTCCCAAACATGGATTTTGGGGTTCATTTTTAGTGCGTGAAATAATTTTCTACTCATTATTATAGTTTTCAATTTTTTTTGCGCACATGACCTCTAAAATTCTCATTTTGTTGTGATCTTATATCTTTTTTGTTTACGAGGAAAAATGGGAGCCACAAGTTTGGACCCGAAAAAAAAAAAATTTGAACATCCAAAAAAGGGATGCACAAATGCTGGGAGAGATAATTCCAAAGTGTATCTGTGATTTTTTAGGATAGGCAAAAAAGTGTGTTGTTTGACTCTGGTAATTATCCAACCACTTGAGAATTCAACTTTTTCTACCCCCCTTAATTTTTGGCCAGTTGCATCCTCAACATGCATGTGGCATGCACACCCACCACACTTAAAGCATGTTGGGATCAGTTACGAGTCCCTTTCCTATAAAATTCTACCAAGCTATTATTAGGGGGTTGTACTAGTGGAATTTCCCAAACATGGATTTTGGGGTTCATTTTTAGTGCGTGAAATAATTTTCTACTCATTATTATAGTTTTCAAATTTTTTTGCACACATGAACTCTAAAATTCTCATTTTGTTGCGATCTTATACCTTTTTTGTTTACGAGGAAAAACATGAGTCACAAGTTTGGACCCGAAAAAAATAAAAATTTGAACATCCAAAAAAGGGATGCGCAAATGCTGGGAGAGATAATTCCAAAGAGTATCTGTGATTTTTAAGGATAGGCACAAAAGTGGGTTGTTTGGTTCTTGTAAATATCCAACCAGTTGAGAATTCAACTTTTTCTAGCCCCCCTAATTTTTGGCCACTTGCATCCTCAACATGCTTGTGGCATGCACACGCACCACACTTAAAGCATGTTGGGATCAGTTACAAGTCCCTTTCCTATAAAATTCTACCAAGCTATTTTTAGGGGGTTGTACTAGTGGAATTTCCCAAACATGGATTTTGGTTCATTTTTAGTGCGTGAAATAATTTTCTATTCATTAGTATAGTTTTCAAATTTTTTTGAACACTAGAACTCTAAAATTTTCATTTTGTTGCGATCTTATATCTTTTTTGTTTACGAGGAAAAAAGGGAGTCACAAGTTTGGACCTGAAAAAAAAAAAATTTTGAACATCCAAAAATAGGATGCACAAATGCTGGGAGAGATAATTCCAAAGACTATCTGTGATTTTTAAGGATAGGCAAAAAAGTGGGTTGTTTGGTTCTTGTAAATATCCAACCACTTGAGAATTCAACTTTTTCTACCCCCCATAATTTTTGGCCACTTGCTCCTCAACATGCTTGTGGCATGCACACCCACCACACTTAAAGCATGTTAGGATCAGTTCCAAGTCCCTTTCCTATAAAATTCCACCAAGCTATAATTAAAGGGTTGTACTAGTGGAATTTCCCAAACATGGATTTTGGGGTTCATTTTTAGCGCGTGAAATAATTTTCAACTCATTATGATAGTTTTCAATTTTTTTTGCACACATGAACTCTAAAATTCTCATTTTGTTGCGATCTTATATCTTTTTTGTTTACGAGGAAAAATGGGAGCCACAAGTTTGGACCCGAAAAAAAAAATTTGAACATCCAAAATAGGGATGCACAAATGCCGGGATAGATAATTCCAAAGAGTATCTGTGATTTTTACGGATAGGCAAAAAAGTGGGTTGTTTGGCTCTGATAAACCAACCACTTGAGAATTCAACTTTTTCTACCCCCCCTAATTTTTGGCCACTTGCATCCTCAACATGCTTGTGGCATGCACACTACCACACTTAAAGCATGTTGGGATCAATTACAAGTCCCTTTCCTATAAAATTCCACCAAGCTATTATTAGGGGTTGTACTAATGGAATTTTCCAAACGTGGATTTTGGGGTTCATTTTTAGTGGGTGATATAATTTTCAATTTATTATTATAGTTTTCGAATTTTTTTGCACACATGAACTCTAAAATTTTCATTTTGTTGCGTTGTTCTATCTTTTTTGTTTACGAGGAAAAATAGGAACCACAAGTTTGGACCCGAAAAAAAAAAATTTGAACATCCAAAAAAGGGATGCACAAATGCTGGGAGAGATAATTCCAAAGAGTATCTGTGATTATTAAGGATAGGCAAAAAAGTGGGTATTTTGGCTCTGGTAAATATCCAACCACTGGAGAATTCAACTTTTTCTACCCCCCCTAATTTTTTGCCAGTTGCATCCTCAACATGCTGTGGCATGCACACCCACCACACCTAAAGTATGTTGGGATCAGTTACAAGTCCCTTTCCTATAAAATTCCACCAAACTTTTATGAGGGGGTTGTACTAGTGGAATTTCCCAAACATGGATTTTGGGGTTCATTTTTAGTGCGTGATATAATTTTCTATTCATTAATATAGTTTTCTAATTTTTTTGCACACATGAACTCTAAAATTTTCATTTTGTTGCGATCTTATATCTTTTTTGTTTACGAAGAAAAATGGGAGTCACAAGTTTGGACCTGAAAAAAAAAAAATTTGAACATAAAAAAATGGGGATGCACAAAGGCTGGGAGAGATAATTCCAAAGAGTATCTGTGATTTTTAAGGATAGGAAAAAAAGTGGGTTGTTTGGCTCTGGTAAATATCCAACCACATGAGAATTCAACTTTTTCTACCCCCCCTTAATTTTTGGCCACTTGCATCCCCAACATGCTTGTGGCATGCACACCCACCACACTTAAAGCATGTTGGGATCAGTTACAAGTCCCTTTCCTATAAAATTCCACCAAGCTATTATTAAGGGGTTGTACTAGTGGAATTTCCCAAACAAGGATTTTGGGGTTCGTTTTTAGTGCGTGAAAAAATTTTCTAATCATTATTATAGTTTTCAAATTTTTTTGCACATATGAACTCTAAAATTTTCATTTTGCTGCGATGTTATATATTTTTTGTTTACGAGGAAAAATGGGAGTCACAAGTTTGGACCTGAAAAAAAAAAAAAATTTGAACAACAAAAAATAGGGTTGCACAAATGCTGGGAGAGATAATTCCAAAGAGTATCTGTGATGTTTGAGGATAGGCAAAAAAGTGGGTTGTTTGGTTCTTGTAAATATCCAACCACTTGAGAATTCAACTTTTTCTAGCCCCCCTAATTTTTGGCCACTTGCATCCTCAACATGCTTGTGGCATGCACACCCACCATACTTAAAGCATGTTGGGATCAGTTACAAGTCCCTTTCCTATAAAATTCTACAGAGCTATTATTAGGGGGTTGTACTAGTGGAATTTCCAAAACATGGATTTTGGGGTTCATTTTTAGTGTGTGAAATAATTTTCTACTCATTATTATAGTTTTCAAATTTTTTTGCACACATGAACTCAAAAATTCTCATTTTGTTGCGATCTTATATCTTTTTCGTTCACGAGGAAAAATGGGAGTCACAAGTTTGGACCTGAAAAAAAAAAAAAATTTGAATATCAAAAAATGGGGATGCACAAATGCTGGGAGAGATAATCCCAAAGAGTATCTGTGATTTTTAAGGATAGGAAGAAAAGTGGGTTGTTTGGCTCCGGAAAATATCCAACCATTTGAGAATTCAACTTTTTCAACCCCCCTTAATTTTTGGCCACTTGCATCCTCAACATGCTTGTGGTATGCACACACACCACACTTAAAGCATGTTGGGATCAGTTACAAGTCCCTTTCCTATAAAATTCCACCAAGCTATTATTAAGGGGTTGTACTAGTGGAATTTCCCAAACAAGGATTTTGGGGTTCATTTTTCGTGGGTGAAATAATTTTCTATTTATTATTATAGTTTTCAAATTTTTTTGCTCACATGAACACTAAAATTTTCATTTTGTTGCGATCTTATATCTTTTTTGTTTACGAGGAAAAATGGGAGCCACAAGTTTGGACCTGAAAAAAAAAAAATTTGAACATAAAAAAATGGGGATGCACAAATGCTGGGAGAGATAATTCCAAAGAGTATCTGTGATTTTTAAGGATAGGCAAAAAAGTGGGTTGTTTGGCTATGGTAAATATCCAACCACAATTCAACTTTTTCTACCCCCCCCCCCCCCCCTTAATTTTTGGGCACTTGCATCCTCAACATGCTTGTGGCATGCACACCCACCACACTTAAAGCATGTTGGGATCAGTTACAAGTCCCTTTCCTATAAAATTCCACCAAGCTATTATTCAGGGGTTGTACTAGTGGAATTTCCTAAACATGGATTTTGGGGTTCATTTTTAGCGTGTGAAATAATTTTCCATTCATTATTATAGTTTTCATATTTTTTTGAACACATGAACTCTAAAATTTTCATTTTGTTGCGATCTTATATCTTTTTTGTTTATGAGGTAAAATGGGAGTCACAAGTTTGGACCTGAAAAAAAAAAAAAATTTTGAACATCCAAAAATAGGGATGCACAAATGCTGGGAGAGATAATTCTAAAGAGTATCTGTGATGTTTAAGGATAGGCAAAAAAGTGGGTTGTTTGGTTCTTGTAAATATCCAACCACTTGAGAATTCAACTTTTTCTAGCCCCCCTAATTTTTGGCCACTTGCATCCTCAACATGCATGTGGCATGCACACCCACCACACTTAAAGCATGTTGGGATCAGTTACAAGTCCCTTTCCTATAAAATTCTACCAAGCTATTATTTGGGGGTTGTACTAGTGGAATTTCCCAAACATGGATTTTGGGGTTCATTTTTAGTGAGTGAAACAATTTGCTACTCATTATTATAGTTTTCAATTTTTTTTGCACACATGAACTCTAAAATTCTCATTTTGTAACGATCTTATATCTTTTTTGTTTACGAGGAAAAATGGGAGTCACAAGTTTGGACCCCCAAAAAAAAAAAAAATTTGAACATCCAAAAAAGGGATGCACAAATGATGGTAGAGATAATTCCAAAGAGTATCTGTGATTTTTCAGGATAGGCAAAAAAGTGGGTTGTTTGGCTCTGGTAAATATCCAACCACTGGAGAATTCAACTTTTTCTACCCCTCTTAATTTTTGGCCACTTGCATCCTCAACATGCTTGTGGCATGCACACCCACCACACTTAAAGCATGTTGGGATCAGTTACAAGTCCCTTTCCGATAAAATTCCACCAAGCTATTATTAGGGGGTTGTACTAGTTGAATTTCCCAAACATGGATTTTGGGGTTCATTTTTAGTGCGTGAAATAATTTTCTATTCATTATTATAGTTTTCAAATTTTTTTGCACACATGAACTCTATAATTTTCCTTTTGTTACGATCTTATATCTTTTTTGTTTACGCGGAAAAATGGAGTCACAAATTTGGACCAGAAAATAAAAATAAAAATTTGAACATCAAAAATGGGGATGCACAAATGCTGGGAGAGATAATTCCAAAGAGTATCTTTGATTTTTAAGGATCGGCAAAAAAGTGGGTTGTTTGGCTCTGGTAAATATCCAACCACTTCAGAATTCAACTTTTTCTACCCCCCCTTAATTTTTGGCCACTTGCATCCTCAACATGCTTGTGGCATGCACACCCTCCACACTTAAAGCATGTTGGGATCAGTTACAAATCCCTTTCCTATAAAATTCTACCAAGCTATTATTAGGGGGTTGTACAAGTGGAATTTCCCAAACAAGGATTTTGGGGTTCATTTTTAGTGCGTGATATAATTTTCTATTCATTATTATAGTTTTCTAATTTTTTTGCACACATGAACTCTAAAATTTTCATTTTGTTGCGATCTTATATCTTTTTTGTTTACGAGGAAAAATGGGAGCCACAAGTTTGGACCTGAAAAAAAAAAATTTGAACATCAAAAAATGGGGATGCACAAAAGGTGGCAGTGATAATTCCAAAGAGTATCTGTGATTTTTAAGGATTGGCAAAAAAGTGGGTTGTTTGGCTCTGGTAAATATCCAACCACTCGAGAATTCAACTTTTTCTACCCCCCCTAATTTTTGGCCACTTGCATCCTCAACATGCATGTGGCATGCACACCCACCACACTTAAAGCATGTTGGGATCAGTTACAAGTCCCTTTCCTATAAAATTCCACCAAGCTATTATTAGGGGGTTGTACTAGTGGAATTTCCCAAACATGGATTTTGGGGTTCATTTTTAGTGCGTGAAATAATTTTCTATTCATTATTATAGTTTTCAAATTTTTTTGCACACATGAACTCTAAAATTTTCATTTTGTTGCGATCTTATATCTTTTTTGTTTACAAGGAAAAATGGGACTCACAAGTTTGGACTTGAAAAAAAAAAAAAAAGGTTTGAACATCCAAAATGGGGATGCACAAATGCTGGGAGAGGTAATTCCAAAGACTATCTGTGATTTTTAAGTATAGGCAAAAAAGTGGGTTCTTTGGCTCTGGTAAATATCCACCACTTGAGAATTCAACTTTTTCTACTCCCCCTTAATTTTTGGCAACTTGCATCCTCAACATGCTTGTGGCATGAACACCCACCACACTTAAAGCATGTGGGGATCAGTTACAAGTCCCTTTCCTATAAAATTCCACCAATCTATTACTAGGGGGTTGTATTAGTGGAATTTCCCAAACATGGATTTTGGTGTTCATTTTTAGTGCGTGATATAATTTTCTATTCAATATTATAGTTTTCAAATTTTTTTGCACACATGAACTCTAAAATTTTCATTTTGTTGCGATCTTTTATCTTTTTTGTTTACGAGGAAAAATGGGACTAACAAGTTTGGACCTGAAAAAAAAAAATTTGAACATCCGAAATAGCGATGCACAAATTTTGGGAGAGATAATTCCAAAGAGTATCTGTGATTTTTAAGGATAGGCAAAAAAGAGGGTTGTTTGGCTCTGGTAAATATCCAACCACTCGAGAATTCAACTTTTTCTACCCCCCCCTATTTTTTGGCCACTTGCATCCTCAACATGCTTGTGGCATGCACACCCACCACACTTAAAGCATGTTGGGATCAGTTACAAGTCCCTTTCCTATAAAATTCCACCAAGCTATTATTAGGGGGTTGTACTAGTGGAATTTCCCAAACATGGATTTTGGGGTTCATTTTTAGTGCGTGAAATAATTTTCTATTCATTATTATAGTTTTCAAATTTTTTTCCACACATGAACTATATAATTTTCATTTTGTTACGATCTTATATCTTTTTTGTTTACTCAGAAAAATGGGGGTCACAAGTTTGGATATGAAAAAAAAAAAATTTGAACATCCAAAAATAGGGATGCACAAATGCTGGGAGAGATAATTAGAAAGAGTATCTGTGATTTTAAATGATAGGCAAAAAAGTGGGTTGTTTGGCTCTGGTAAATATCCAACCACTCGAGAATTCAACAATTTCTACCCCCCTAATCTTTGGCCACTTGCATCCTCATCATGCTTGTGGCCTGCACACCCACCACACTTAAAGCATGTTGGGATCAGTTACAAGTCCCTTTCCTATAAAATTCCACCAAGCTATTATTAGTGGGTTGTACTAGTGGAATTTCCCAAACATAAACTTTGGGGTTCATTTTAAGTGCGTGAAATAATTTTCTATTCATTATTATAGTTTTAAAATTTTTTGCACACATGAACTCTAAAATTTTCATTTTGTTGCGATCTTATATCTTTTTTGTTTACGAGGAAGAATGGTAGTCACAAGTTTGGACCTGAAAAAAAAAATATTTGAACATCCAAAATGGGGATGTACAAATGCTGGGAGAGATAATTCCAAAGAGTATCTGTGATTTTTAAGGAGAGGCAAAAAAGTGGGTTGTTTGGCTCTGGTAAATATCCAACCACTTGAGAATTCAACTTTTTCTACCCCCCCCTAATTTATGGCCACTTGCATCCTCAACATGCTTGTGGCATGCACACCCACCACACTTAAAGCATGTTGGGATCTGTTACAAGTCTCTTTCCTATAAAATTCCGCCAAGCTATTATTAGGGGGTTGTACTAATGGAATTTCCAAAACATGGATTTTGGGGTTCATTTTTAGTGCGTGAAATAATTTTCCATTCATTATTATAGTTTTCAAATTTTTGTGAACACATGAACTCTAAAATTTTCATTTTGTTGTGATATTATATCTTTTTTGTTTACGAGGAAAAATGGGAGCCTCAAGTTTGGACCTGAAAAAAAAAAAAAAGTTTGAACATCCAAAATGGGGATGCACAAATGCTGGGAATGATAATTCCAAAGAGTATCTGTGATTTTTAAGGATAGGCAAAAAAGTGGGTTGTTTGGCTCTGGTAAATACCCAACCACTTGAGAATTCAACTTTTTCTACCCCCCCTTAATTTTTGGCCACTTGCATCTTCAACATGCTTGTGGCATGCACACCCACCACACTTAAAGCATGTTGGGATCAGTTACAAGTCCCTTTCCTATAAAATTCCACCAAGCTATTATTAGGGGGTTGTACTAGTGGAATTGCCCAAACATGGATTTTGGGGTTCATTTTTAGTGCGTGAAATAATTTTCTATTCATTATTATAGTTTTCAATTTTTTTTGCACACATGAACTCTAAAATTTTCATTTTGTTGCGATCTTTATCATTTTTGTTTACGAGGAAAAATGGGAGTCACAAGTTTGGACCTGAAAAAAAAAAAGTTTGAACATCCAAAATAGGGATGCACAAATGCTGGGAGAGATAATTCCAAAGAGTATCTGTGATTTTTAAGGATAGGCAAAAAAGTGGGCTGTTTGGTTCTGGTAAATATCCAACCACTCGAGAATTCAACTTTTTCTACCTCCCCTAATTTTTGGCCACTTGCATCCTCGACATTCTTGTGGCATGCACACCCACCACACTTAAAGCATGTTGGGATCAGTTACAAGTTCCTTTCCTATAAAATTCCACCAAGCTATTATTAGGGGGTTGTACTAGTGGAATTTCCCAAACATGGATTTTGGGGTTCATTTTTACTGCGTGAAATAATTTTCTATTCATTATTATAGTTTTCAAATTTTTTTGCACACATGAACTATATAATTTTCTTTTTGTTACGATCTTATATCTTTTTTGTTTACGTGGAAAAATGGGAGTCACAAGTTTGGACCTGAAAAAAAAAAAATTTGAACATGCAAAATGGGGATGCACAAATGCTGGGAGAGATAATTCCAAAGAGTATCTGTGATTTTTAAGGATAGGGCAAAAAGTGGGTTGTTTGGCTCTGGTAAATATCCAACCACTTGAGAATTCAACTTTTTCTACCCCCCCTTAATTTTTGGCCACTTGCATCCTCAACATGCTTGTGGCATGCACACCCACCACACTTAAAGCATGTTGGGATCAGTTACAAGTCCCTTTCCTATAAAATTCCACCAAGCTATTATTAGGGGGTTGCACTAGTGGAATTTCCCAAACAAGGATTTTGGGGTTCATTTTTACTGCGTGAAACAATTTTCTATTCATTATTATAGCTTTCAAATTTTTTTGCACACATGAACTCTAAAATTTTCATTTTGTTGCGATCTTATATCTTTTGTGTTTACGAGGAAAAATGGGACTTACAAGTTTGGACCCGAAAAAAAAAAAAAATTGAACATCCAAAATAGGGATGCACAAATGCTGGGAGAGATAATTCCAAAGAGTATCTGTGATTTTTAAGGATAGGCAAAAAAGTGGGTTGTCTAGCTCTGGTAAATATCCAACCACTTGAGTATTCAAATTTTTCTACCCCCCCCCCCCCCCCCCCCCCCTAATTTTTGGCCACTTGCATTCCCAACATGCTTGTGGCATGCACACCCACATAACTTAAAGCATGTTGGGTGCAGTTACAAGTCCCTTTCCTATAAAATTCCACCAAGCTATTATTAGGGGGTTGTACTAGTGGAATTTCCCAAACATGGATTTTGGGGTTCATTTTTAGTGCGTGAAATAATTTTCTATTCATTATTATAGTTTTCAAATTTTTTTGCACACATGAACTCTAAAATTTTCATTTTGTTGCGATCTTATATCTTTTTTGTTTATGAGGAAAAATGGGAGTCACATGCTTGGACCTAAAAAAAAAAAAAAATTTGAACAGCCAAAATGGGGATGTACAAATGCTGGGAGAGATAATTCCAAAGAGTATCTGTGATTTTTAAGGAGAGGCAAAAAAGTGGGTTGTTTGGCTCTGGTAAATATCCAACCACTTGAGAATTCATCTTTTTCTACCCCCTCTTAATTTTTGGCCACTTGCATCCTCAACATGCTTGTGGCATGCACACCCACCACACTTCAAGCATGTTGGGATCTGTTACAAGTCCCTTTCCTATAAAATTCCCCCAAGCGATTATTTGGGGGTTGTACAAGTCGAATTTCCCAAACATGGATTTTGGGGTTCATTTTTAGTGCGTGAAATAATTTTCTATTCATTATTATAGTTTTCAAATTTTTTTGCACACATGTACTCTAAAATTTTCATTTTGTTGTGATCTTATATCTTTTTTGTTTACGAGGAAAAATGGGACTTACAAGTTTGGACCCGAAAAAAAAAACATTTGAACATACAAAATAGGGATGCACAAATGCTGGGAGAGATAATTCCAAAGAGTATCTGTGATTTTTAAGGATAGGCAAAAAAGTGGGTTGTCTAGCTCTGGTAAATATCCAACCACTTGAGAATTCAACTTTTTCTTCCCCCCCTAATTTTTGGCCACTTGCATCCTCAACATGCTTGTGGCATGCACACCCACCACACTTAAAGCATGTTGGGATCAGTTACAAGTCCCTTTCCTATAAAATTCCACCAAGCAATTATTAGGGGGTAGTACTAGTGGAATTTCCCAAACAAGGATTTTGGGGTTCATTTTTTGTGCGTGAAATAATTTTCTATTCATTATTATAGTTTACAAATTTTTTCGCACACATGAACTCTAAAATTTTCATTTTGTTGCGATCTTATATCTTTTTCGTTTACAAGGAAAAATGGGACTCACAAGATTGGACCTGAAAAAAAAAAATTTGAACATCCAAAATGGGGATGCACAAATGCTCGGAGAGATAATTCCAAAGAGTATCTGTGATTTTTAAGGATAGGCAAAGAAGTGGGCTGTTTGGTTCTGGTAAATATCCAACCACTCGAGAATTCAACTTCTTCTACCCCCCCTAATTTTTGGCCACTTGCATCCTCAACATGCTTGTGGCATGCACACCCACCACACTTAAAGCATGTTTGGATCAGTTACAAGTCCCTTTCCTATAAAATTCCACCAAGCTATTATTAGGGGGTTGTACTATTGGAATTTCCCAAACATGGATTTTGGGGTTCATTTTTAGTGCGTGAAATAATTTTCTATTCATTATTATAGTTTTCAAATTTTTTTGCACACATGAATTCTAAAATTTTCATTTTGTTGCGATCTTATATCTTTTTTGTTTACGAGGAAAAATGGGAGTAACAAGTTTGGACCTGAAAAAAAAACAAAAATTTGAAGATCAAAAAATGGGGATGCACAAATGCTGGGAGAGATAATTCCAAAGAGTATCTGTGATTTTTAAGGATATGCAAAAAAGTGGGTTGTTTGGCTCTTGTAAATATCCAACCACTTGAGAATTCAACTTTTTCTACCCCCCCTTATTTTTGGCCACTTGCATCCTCAACATGCTTGTGGCATGCACACCCACCACACTTAAAGCATGTTGGGATCAGTTACAAGTCCCTTTCCTATATAATTCCACCAAGCTATTATTAGGGGGTTGTACTAGTGGAATTTCCCAAACATGGATTTTGGGGTTCATTTTTAGTGCGTGATATAATTTTCTATTCATTATTATAGTTTTCAATTTTTTTTGCACACATGAACTCTAAAATTTTCATTTTGTTGCGATCTTATATCTTTTTTGTTTACGAGGAAAAATGGGAGTCACAAGTTTGGACCTGAAAAAAAAAAATTTGAACATCCAAAATAAGGATGCACAAATGCTGGGAGAGATAATTCCAAAGAGTATCTGTGATTTTTAAGGAGAGGGAAAAAAGTGAGTTGTTTGGCTCTGGTAAATATCCAACCTATTGAGAATTCAACCTTTTCTACCCCCCCTAATTTTTGGCCACTTGCATCCTCAACATGCTTGTGGCATGCACACCCACCACACTTAAAGCATGTTGGGATCAGTTACAAGTCCCTTTCCTATAAAATTCCACCAAGCTACTATGAGGGGGTTGTAATAGTGGAATTTCCAAAAACATGGATTTTGGGGTTCATTTTTAGTGCGTGAAATAATTTTCTATTCATTATTATAGTTTTAAAATTTTTTTGCACCCATGAGGTCTAAAATTTTCATTTTTTTGCGATCTTATATCTTTTTTGTTTACAAGGAAAAATGGGAGTTACAAGTTCGGACTTGAAAAAAAAAAAAATTTGAACATAAAAAAATGGGGATGCACAAATGCTAGGAGAGATAATTCCAAAGCGTATCTGTGATTATTAAGGATAGGCAAAAAAGTGGGTTGTTTGGCTCTGGTAAATATCCAACCACTCGAGAATTCTACTTTTTCTACCCCCCCTATTTTTTGGCCACTTGCATCCTCAACATGCTTGTGGCATGCACACCCACCACACTTAAAGCATGTTGGGATCAGTTACAAGTTCCTTTCCTATAAAATTCCACCAAGCTATTATTTGGGGGTTGTACTAGTGGAATTTCCCAAACATGGATTTTGGGGTTCATTTTTAGTGCGTGAAATAATTTTCTATTCATTATTATAGTTTTCAAATTTTTTTGCACACATGAACTATATAATTTTCATTTTGTTACGATCTTATATCTTTTTTGTTTACGTTGAAAAATGGGAGTCACAAGTTTGGACCTGAAAAAAAAAAAAATTTGAACATGCAAAATGGGGATGCACAAATGCTGGGAGAGATAATTCCAAAGTCTATCTGTGATTTTTAAGGATAGGCAAAAAAGTGGGTTGTTTGGCTCTGGTAAATATCCAACCATTTGAGAATTCAACTTTTTCTTCCCCCCCTTAATTTTTGGCCACTTGCATCCTCAACATGCTTGTGGCATGCACACCCACCACAGTTAAAGCATGTTGGGATCAGTTACAAGTCCCTTTCCTATAAAATTCCACCAAGCTATTATTAGGGGGTTGTACTAGTGGAATTTCCCAAACATGGATTTTGGGGTTCATTTTTAGTGCGTGAAATAATTTTCTATTCATGATTACAGTTTTCAAATTTGTTTGCACACATGAACTTTAAAATTTTCATTTTGTTGCGATCTTATATCTTTTATGTTTACGAGGAAAAATGGGTGTCTCAAGTTTGGACTTGAAAAAAAAAAAAAGTTTGAACATCCAAAATGGGGATGCACAAATGCTGGGAGAGATAACTCCAAAGAGTATATGTGATTTTTAAGGATAGGCAAAAAAGTGGGTTGTTTGGCTCTGGTAAATATCCAACCACATGAGAATTCAACTTTTTCTTCCCCCCCTAATTTTTTGCCACTTGCATCCTCATCATGCTTGTGGCATGCACACCCACCACACTTAAAGCATGTTGGGATCAGTTACAAGTCCCTTTACTATAAAATTCCGCCAAGCAATTATTAGGGGCTTGTACTAGTCGAATTTCCCAAACATGGATTTTGGGGTTCATTTTTAGTGCGTGATATAATTTTCTATTCATTATTATAGTTTTCAAATTTTTTTGCATACATGAACTCTTAAATTTTCATTTTGTTGCGATCTTATATCTTTTTTGTTTACGAGGAAAAATGGGACTCACAAGTTTGGACCGGAAAAAAAAAAAAAATTGAACATCCAAAATGGTGATGCACAAATGCTGGGAGAGATAATTCCAAAGAGTATCTGCGATTTTTAAGGATAGGCAAAAAAGTGGGCTGTTTGGTTCTGGTAAATATCCAACCACTCGAGAATTCAACTTTTTCTACCTCCCCTAATTTTTGGCCACTTGCATCCTCGACATGCTTGTGGCATGCCCACCCACCACACGTAAAGCATGTTGGGATCAGTTACAAGTCCCTTTCCTATAAAATTCTACCAAGCTATTATTAGGGGGTTGTACTAGTGGAATTTCCCAAAAATGGATTTTGGGGTTCATTTTTAGTGCGTGATATAATTTTTAATTCATTATTATAGTTTTCAAATTTTTTTGCACACTTGAACTCTAAAATTTTCATTTTGTTGCGATCTTATATCTTTTTTGTTTACGAGCAAAAATGGGAGTCAAAAGTTTGGACCTGAAAAAAAAAAAATTTGAACATCAAAAAATGGGGATGCACAAATGCTTGGAGAGATAATTCCAAAGAGTATCTGCGATTTTTAAGGATAGGCAAAAAATTGGGTTGTTTGGCTCTGGTAAATATCCAACCACTCGAGAATTCAACTTTTTCTACCCCCCCTTAATTTTTGGCCACTTGCGTCCTCAACATGCTTGTGGCATGCATACCCACCACACTTAAAACATGTTGGGATCAGTTACAAGTCCCTTTCCTATAAAATTCCACCAAGCTATTATTAGGGGGTTGTACTAGTGGAATTTCCCAAACATGGATTTTGGGGTTCATTTTTAGTGCGTGAAATAATTTTCTATTCATTACCATAGTTTTCAAAAAAAAATTCACACATGAAGTCTAAAATTTTCATTTTGTTGCGATATTATATCTTTTTTGTTTACGAGGAAAAATGGGAGTCACAAGTTTGGACCTGAAAAAAAAAATTGAACATCCAAAAATAGGGATGCACAAATGCTGGGAGATATAATTCCAAAGAGTATCTGTGATTTTTAAGGATAGGCAAAAAAGTGGGTTGTTTGGCTCTGGTAAATATCAAACCACTCGAGAATTCAACATTTTCTACCCCCCCTAATTTTTGGCCACTTGCATCCTCAACATGCTTGTGGCGTGCACACGCACCACACTTCAAGCATGTTGGGATCAGTTACAAGTCCCTTTCCTATAAAATTCCACCAAGCTACTATGAGGGGGTTGTACTAGTGGAATTTCCCAAATATGGATTTTGGGGTTCATTTTTAGTGCGTGAAATAATTTTCTATTCATTATTATAGTTTTCAAATTTTTTTGCACCCATGAGGTCTAAAATTTTCATTTTTTTGCGATCTTATATCTTTTTTGTTTACAAGGAAAAATGGGAGTTACAAGTTTGGACCTGAAAAAAAAAAAATTTGAACATCAAAAAATGGGGATGCACAAATGCTGGGAGAGATAATTCCAAAGAGTATCTGTGATTATTAAAGATAGGTAAAAAAGTGGGTTCTTTGGCTCTGGTAATTATCCAACCACTCGAGAATTCAACTTTTTCTACCCCCCCCTAATTTCTTGGCACTTGCATCCTCAACATGCTTGTGGCATGCACACCCACCACACTTAAAGCATGTTGGGATCAGTTACAAGTCCCTTTCCTATAAAATTCCACCAAGCTATTATTAGGGGTTGTACTAGTGGAATTTTCCAAACATGGATTTTGGGGTTCATTTTTAGTGCGTGAAATAATTTTCTATTCATTATTATAGTTTTCAAATTTTTTTGCACACATGAACTCTTTAATTTTCATTTTGTTACGATCTTATATCTTTTTTTTTTTTACGCGAAAAAATGGGATTCACAAGTTTGGACCTGAAAAAAAAAAAAAAAAAATTGAACTTCCAAAAAGGGGATGCACAAATGCTGGGTGAGATAATTCCAAAGACTATATGTGATTTTTAAGGATAGGCAAAAAAGTGGGTTGTTTGGCTCTGGTAAATATCCAACCACTTGAGAATTCAATTTTTCTACCCCCCCTAATTTTTGGCCACTTGCATACTCAACATGCTTGTGGCATGACACCCACCACACAAAAAGCATGTTGGGATCAGTTACAAGTCCCTTTCCTAAAAAATTCCACCAAGCTATTATTAGGGGGTTGTACTAGTGGAATTTCCGAAACATGGATTTTGGGGTTCATTTTTAGTGCGTGAAATAATTTTCTATTCATTATTATAGTTTTCAAATTTTTTTGCACACATGTACTCTAAAATTTTCATTTTGTTGCGATCTTATATCTTTTTTGTTTACGAGGAAAAATGGGAGTCACAAGTTTGGACCTGAAAAAAAATAAAAAATTTGAACATCCAAAATGGGGATGTACAAATGCTCGGAGAGATAATTCCAAAGAGTATCTGTGATTTTTAAGTTGAGGCAAAAAAGTGGGTTGTTTGGCTCTGGTAAATATCCAACCACTTGAGAATTCAACTTTTTCTACCCCCCCTTAATTTTTGGCCACTTGCATCCTCAACGTGCCTGTGGCATGCACACCCACCACACTTAAAGCATGTTGGGATCAGTTACAAGTCCCTTTCCTATAACATTCCACCAAGCGATTATTAGGGGGTTGTACAAGTCCAATTTCCCAAACATGGATTTTGGGGTTCATTTTCAGTGCGTGAAATAATTTTCAATTCATTATTATAGTTTTCAAATTTTTTTGCACACATGAAGTCTAAAATTTTCATTTTGTTGCGATCTTATATCTTTTTTGTTAACGAGGAAAAATGAGACTCACAAGTTTGGACCTAAAAAAAAAAAATTTGAACATCCAAAAATAGGGATGCACAAATGCTGCGAGAGATAATTCCAAAGAGTATCTGTGATTTTTAAGGATAGGCAAAAAAGTGGGTTGTTTGGCTCTGGTAAATATCCAACCACTCGAGAATTCAACAATTTCTACCCCCCCCCAATTTTTTGCCACTTGCATCCTCAACATGCTTGTGGCATGCACACCCACCACACTTAAAGCATGTTGGGATCATTTACAAGTTCCTTTCCTATAAAATTCCACCAAGCTATTATTAGGGGGTTGTACTAGTGGAATTTCCCAAACATAGATTTTGGGGTTCATTTTTACTGCATGAAATAATTTTCTATTCATTATTATAGTTTTCAAATTTTTTTGCACGCATGAACTCTAAAATTTTCTTTTTGTTGCGATCTTATTTCTATTTTGTTTACGAGGAAAAATGGGAGTCACAAGTTTGGACCCGAAAAAAAAAAAGTTTGAACGACCAAAATGGGAATGCATAAATGCTGGGAGGGATAATTCCAAAGAGTATCTGTGATTTTTAAGGATAGGCAAAAAAGTGGTTTGTTTGGCTCTGGTAAATATCCAACCACTTGAGAATTCAAGTTTTTCTTCCCCCCCCTAATTTTTGCCCACTTGCATCCTCAACATGCTTGTGGCCTGCACACCCACCACACTTAAAGCATGTTGGGATCAGTTACAAGTCCCTTTCCTATAAAATTCCACCAAGCTATTAATAGGGGGTTGTACTAGTGGAATTTTCGAAACATGGATTTTGGGGTTCATTTTTAGTGCGTGATATAATTTTCTATTCATTATTATAGTTTTGAAATTTTTTTGCACACATGAACTCTAAAATTTTCATTTTGTTGCGATCTTATATCTTTTTTGTTTACGAGGAAAAACGGGACTCACAAGTTTGGACCTGAAAAAAAAAAAAATTTGAACATTCAAATTGGGGATGCACAAATGCTGGGAGAGATAATTCAAAAGAGTATCTGTGATTTTTAAGGATAGGCAAAAAAGTGGGCTGTTTGGTTCTGGTAAATATCCAACCACTCGAGAATTCAACTTTTTCTACCTCCCCTAATTTTTGGCCACTTGCATCCTCGACATGCTTGTGGCATGCACACCCACCACACTTAAAGCATGTTGGGATCAGTTACAAGTCCCTTTCCTATAAAATTCCACCAAGCTATTATTAGGGGGTTGTACTAGTGGAATTTCCCAAACATGGATTTTGGGGTTCATTTTTAGTGCGTGAAATAATTTTCTATTCGTTATCATAGTTTTCAAATATTTTTGCACACATGAAGTCTAAAATTTTCATTTTGTTGCGATCTTATATCTTTTTTGTTTACGAGGAAAAATGGGAGTCACAAGTTAGGACCTGAAAAAAAAAATTTGAACATTCAAATTGGGGATGCACAAATGCTGGGAGAGATAATTCCAAAGAGTATCTGTGATTTTTAAGGAAAGGTAAAAAAGTGGGCTGTTTGGTTCTGGTAAATATCCAACCATTCGAGAATTCAACTTTTTCTACCTCCCCTAATTTTTGGCCACTTGCATCCTCGACATGCTTGTGGCATGCACACCCACCACACTTAAAGCATGTTGGGATCAGTTACAAGTCCCTTTCCTATAAAATTCCATCAAGCTATTATTAGGGGGTTGTACTAATGGAATTTCCCAAACATGGATTTTGGGGTTCATTTTTAGTGCGTGAAATAATTTTCTATTCATTATCATAGTTTTCAAATGTTTTTGCACACATGAAGTCTAAAATTTTCATTTTGTTGCGATCTTATATCTTTTTTGTTTACGAGGAAAAATGGGAGTCAAAAGTTTGGACCTGAAAAAAAAAAAAAGTTTGAACTTCCAAAATGGGGATGCACAAATGCTGGGAGAGATAATTCCAAAGAGTATCTGTGATTTTTAAGGATAGGCAAAAAAGTGGGTTGTTTGGCTCTGGTAAATATCCAACCACTCGAGAATTCAACAATTTCTACCCCCCCTAATTTTTGGCCACTTGCATCCTCAACGTGCTTGTGGCATGCACACCCACCACACTTAAAGCATGTTGGGATCAGTTACAAGTCCCTTTCCTATAAAATTCCACCAAGCTATTATTAGGGGGTTGTACTAGTGGAATTTCCCAAACATGAATTTTGGGGTTCATTTTTAGTGCGTGAAATAATTTTCTATACATTATTATAGTTTTCAAATTTTTTTGCACACATGAACTCTAAAATTTTCATTTTGTTGCGATCTGATATCTTTTTTGTTTACGAGGAAAAATGGGAGTCACAAGTTTGGACCCGAAAAAAAAAAAATTTGAACATTCAAATTGGGGATGCACAAATGCTGGGAGAGATAATTCCAAAGAGTATCTGTGATTTTTAAGGATAGGCAAACAAGTGGGCTGTTTGGTTCTGGTAAATATCCAACCACTCGAGAATTCAACTTTTTCAACCACCCCTAATTTTTTACCACTTGCATCCTCGACATTCTTGTGGCATGTACACCCACCACACTTAAAGCATGTTGGGATCAGTTACATGCCCCTTTCCTATAAAATTCCACCAAGCTATTATTAGGGGGTTGTACTAGTGGAATTTCCCAAACATGGATTTTGGGGTTCATTTTTAGTGCGTGAAATAATTTTCTATTCATTATCATAGTTTTCAAATGTTTTTGCACACATGAAGTCTAAAATTTTCATTTTGTTGCGATCTTATATCTTTTTTGTTTACGAGGAAAAATGGGAGTCACAAGTTAGGACCTGAAAAAAAAAATTTCAACATCCAAAAATAGGGATGCACAAATGCTGGGAGAGATAATTCCAAAGAGTATCTGCGATTTTTAAGGATAGGCAAAAAAGTGGGTTGTTTGGCTTTGGTAAATATCCAACCACTCGAGAATTCAACAATTTCTACCCCCCCTAATTTTTGGCCACTTGCATCCTCAACATGCTTGTGGCATGCACACCCACCACACTTAAAGCATGTTGGGATCAGTTACAAGTCCCTTTCCTATAAAATTCCACCAAGCTATTATTAGGGGGTTGTACTAGTGGAATTTCCCAAACATGAATTTTGGGGTTCATTTTTAGTGCGTGATATAATTTTCTATACATTATTATAGTTTTCAAATTTTTTTGCACACATGAACTCTAAAATTTTCATTTTGTTGCGATCTTATATCTTTTTTGTTTACGAGGAAAAATGGGAGTGAAAAGTTTGGACCTGAAAAAAAAAAAAGTTTGAACATCCAAAATGGGGATGCACAAATGCTGGGAGAGATAATTCCAAAGAATATCTGTGATTTTTAAGGATAGGCAAAAAAGTGGGTTGTTTGGCTCTTGTAAATATCCAACCACTTGAGAATTCAACTTTTTCTACACACACCCCCCCCCCCCCCCCCCCCCCCCCCCCCCCCCCCGCCCCTAATTTTTGGCCACTTGCATTCCCAACATGCTTGTGGCATGCACACCCACCACACTTAAAGGATGTTGGGATCAGTTACAAGTCCCTTTCCTGTAAAATTCCACCAAGCTATTATTAGGGGGTTGTACTAGTGGAATTTCCCAAACATGGATTTTGGGGGTTCATTTTTAGTGCGTGAAATAATTTTCTATTCATTATTATAGTTTTCAAAATTTTTTGCACACATGAACTCTAAAATTTTCATTTTGTTGCGATCTTATATTTTTTTGGTTTACGAGGAAAAATGGGACTTACAAGTTTGGACCCGAAAAAAAAAAAATTTGAACATCCAAAATAGGGATGCACAAATGCTGGAAGAGATAATTCCAAAGAGTATCTGTGATTTTTAAGGATAGGCAAAAAAGCGGGTTGTTTGGCTCTTGTAAATATCCTACCACTTGAGAATTCATCTTTTTCTACCCCATGTTAATTTTTGGCCACTTGCATCCTCAACGTGCTTGTGGCATGCACACCCACCACACTTAAAGCATGTTGGGATCAGTTACGAGTCCCTTTCCTATAAAATTCCACCAAGCGATTATTTGGGGGTTATACAAGTCGAATTTCCCAAACATGGATTTTGGGGTTCATTTTTAATGCGTGAAATAATTTTCTATTCATTATTATAGTTTTCAAATTTTTTTGCACACATGAACTCTAAAATTTTCATTTTGTTGTGATCTTATATCTTTTTATTTACTAGGAAAAATGGGACTTACAAGTTTGGACACGAAAAAAAAAAATTTGAACATCCAAAATAGGGATGCACAAATGCTGGGAGAGATAATTCCAAAGAGTATCTGTGATTTTTAAGGATAGGCAAAAAAGTGGGTTGTCTAGCTCTGGTAAATATCCAACCACTTGAGAATTCAACTTTTTCCACCCCCCCTAATTTTTGGCCACTTGCATCCTCAACATGCTTGTGGCATGCACACCCACCACACATAAAGCATGTTGGGATCAGTTACAAGTCCTTTTCCTATAAAATTCCACCAAGCAATTATTAGGGGGTAGTACTAGTGGAATTTCCCAAACAAGGATTTTGGGGGTCATTTTTTGTGCGTGAAATAATTTTCTATTCATTATTATAGTTTTCAAAATTTTTTGCACACATGAACTCTAAAATTTTCATTTTGTTGCGATCTTATATCTTTTTTGTTTACGAGGAAAAATGGGAGTCACAAGTTAGGACCTGAAAAAAAAAATTTGAACATTCAAATTGGGGATGCATAAATGCTGGGAGAGATAATTCCAAAGAGTATCTGTGATTTTTAAGGATAGGCAAAAAAGTGGTTTGTTTGGCTATGGTAAATATCCAACCACTTGAGAATTCAACTTTTTCTTCCCCCCCTAATTTTTGGCCACTTGCATCCTCAACATGCTTGTGGGATGCACACCCACCACACTTAAAGCATGTTGGGATCTGTTACAAGTCCCTTTCCTAATAAATTCCACCAAGCTAATATTAGGGGGTTGTACTAGTGGAATTTCCCAAACATGGATTTTGGGGTTCATTTTTAGTGCGTGATATAATTTTCTATTCATTATTATAGTTTTCAATTTTTTTTGCACACATGAGCTCTAAAATTTTCATTTTGTTGCGATCTTATATCTTTTTTGTTTACGAGGAAAAATGGGACTCACAAGTTTGGACCTGAAAAAAAAAATTTTTGAACAGCCAAAAATAGGGATGCACATATGCTGGGAAAGATAATTCCAAAGAGTATCTGTGATTTTTAAGGATGGGCAAAAAAGTGGGTTGTTTGGTTCAACTACTTGAGAATTCAACTTTTTCTACCCCCCCTAATTTTTGGCCACTTGCATCCTCAACATGCTTGTGGCATACACACCCACCACACTTAAAGCATGTTGGGATCAGTTACAAGTCCCTTTCCTATAAAATTCCACCAAGCTATTATTAGGGGGTTGTACAAGTCGAATTTCCCAAACACGAATTTTGGGGTTCATTTTTAATGTGTGAAATAATTTTCTATTCATTTTCATAGTTTTCAAATTTTTTTGCACACTTGAACCCTAAAATTTTCATTTTGTTACAATCTTATATCTTTTTTGTTTACGAGGAAAAATGGGACGCACAAATTTCGACATGAAAAAAAAAAAAAATTTTTGAACATCAAAAAAAGTGGATGCACAAATGCTGGGAGAGATAATTCCAAAGAGTATCTGTGATTTTTAAGGATAGGCAAAAAAGTGGGTTGTGTGGCTCTGGTAAATGTCCAACCACTTGAGAATTCAACTTTTTCTACCCCCCCTTAATTTTTGGCCACTTGCATCCTCAACATGCTTGTGGCATGCACACCCACCGCACAAAAAGCATGTTGGGATCAGTTACAAGTCCCTTTCCTATAAAATTCCACCAAGCTATTATTAGGGGGTTGTACTAGTGGAATTTCCCAAACATGGATTTTGGGGTTCATTTTTAGTGCGTGAAATAATTTTCTATTCATTATTATAGTTTTCAAATTTTTTTGCACACATGTACTCTAAAATTTTCATTTTGTTGCGATCTTATATCTTTTTTGTTTACGAGGAAAAAAGGGAGTCACAAGTTTGGACCTGAAAAAAAATAAAAAATTTGAACATCCAAAATGGGGATGTACAAATGCTCGGAGAGATAATTCCAAAGAGTATCTGTGATTTTTAAGGAGAGGCAAAAAAGTGGGTTGTTTGGCTCTTGTAAATATCCAACCACTTGAGAATTCAACTTTTTCTACCCCCCCTTAATTTTTGGCCACTTGCATCCTCAACGTGCTTGTGGCATGCACACCCACCACACTTAAAGCATGTTGGGATCAGTTACAAGTCCCTTTCCTATAAAATTCCAACAAGCGATTATTAGGCGGTTGTACAAGTCGAATTTCCCAAACATAGATTTTGGGGTTCATTTTTAGTGCGTGAAATAATTTTCAATTCATTATTATAGTTTTCAAATTTTTTTGCACACATGAAGTCTAAAATTTTCATTTTGTTGCGATCTTATATCTTTTTTGTTTACGAGGAAAAATGAGACTCACAAGTTTGGACCTGAAAAAAAAAAAAATTGAACATCCAAAAATAGGGATGCACAAATGCTGGGAGAGATAATTCCGAAGAGTATCTGTGATTTTTAAGGATAGGCAAAAAAGTGGGTTGTTTGGCTTTGGTAAATATCCAACCACTCGAGAATTCAACATTTTCTACCCCCCCAATTTTTGGCCACTTGCATCCTCAACATGCTTGTGGCATGTACACCCACCACACTTAAAGCATGTTGGGATCATTGACAAGTCCCTTTCCTATAAAATTCCACCAAGCTATTATTAGGGTGTTGTACTAGTGGAATTTCCCAAACAAGGATTTTGGGGTTCATTTTTAGTGCGTGAAATAATTTTCTATTCATTATTATAGTTTTCAAATTTTTTTGCACACATGAACTCTAAAATTTTCATTTTGTTGCGATCTTATATCTTTTTTGTTTACGAGGAAAAATGGGACTCACAAGTTTGGACCTGAAAAAAAAAAAGTTTGAACATCCAAAATGGGAATGCATAAATGTGGGAGAGATAATTCCAAAGAGTATCTGTGATTTTTAAGGATAGGCAAAAAAGTGGTTTGTTTGGCTCTGGTAAATATCCAACCACTTGAGAATTCAACTTTTTCTTCCCCCCCTAATTTTTGCCCACTTGCATCCTCAACATGCTTGTGGCATGCACACCCACCACACTTAAAGCATGTTGGGATCAGTTACAAGTCCCTTTCCTATAAAATTCCACCAAGCTATTAATAGGGGGTTGTACTAGTGGAATTTCCGAAACAAGGATTTTGGGGTTCATTTTTAGTGCGTGATATAATTTTCTATTCATTATTAGAGTTTTCAAATTTTTTTGCACACTTGAACTCTAAAATTTTCATTTTGTTGCGATCTTATATCTTTTTTGTTTACGAGGAAAAATGGGAGTCACAAGTTTGGACCTGAAAAAAAAAAAATTTGAACATTCAAATTGGGGATGCACAAATGCTGCGAGAGATAATTCCAAAGAGTATCTGTGATTTTTAAGGATAGGCAAAAAAGTGGGCTGTTTGGTTCTGGTAAATATCCAACCACTCGGGAATTCGACTTTTTCTACCTCCCCTAATTTTTGGCCACTTGCATCCTCGACATTCTTGTGGCATGCACACCCACCACACTTAAAGCATGTTGGGATCAGTTACATGTCCCTTTCCTATAAAATTCCACCAAGCTATTATTAGGGGGTTGTACTAGTGGAATTTCCCAAACATGGATTTTGGGGTTCATTTTTAGTGCGTGAAATAATTTTCTATTCATTATCATAGTTTTCAAAGGTTTTTGCACACATGAAGTCTAAAATTTTCATTTTGTTGCGATCTTATATCTTTTTTGTTTACGAGGAAAAATGGGAGTCACAAGTTAGGACCTGAAAAAAAAAATTTCAACATCCAAAAATAGGGATGCACAAATGCTGGGAGAGATAATTCCAAAGAGTATCTGCGATTTTTAAGGATAGGCAAAAAAGTGGGTTGTTTGGCTTTGGTAAATATCCAACCACTCGAGAATTCAACAATTTCTACCCCCCCTAATTTTTGGCCACTTGCATCCTCAACATGCTTGTGGCATGCACACCCACCACACTTAAAGCATGTTGGGATCAGTTACAAGTCCCTTTCCTATAAAATTCCACCAAGCTATTATTAGGGGGTTGTACTAGTGGAATTTCCCAAACATGAATTTTGGGGTTCATTTTTAGTGCGTGAAATAATTTTCTATACATTATTATAGTTTTCAAATTTTTTTGCACACATGAACTCTAAAATTTTCATTTTGTTGCGATCTTATATCTTTTTTGTTTACGAGGAAAAATGGGAGTGAAAAGTTTGGACCTGAAAAAAAAAAAGTTTGAACATCCAAAATGGGGATGCACAAATGCTGGGAGAGATAATTCCAAAGAGTATCTGTGATTTTTAAGGATAGGCAAAAAAGTGGGTTGTCTAGCTTTGGTAAATATCCAACCACTTGTGAATTCAAATTTTTCTACCCCCCACCCCCCCCCCCCCCCCCCCCCCCCCCCCCCCCCCCCAAATTTTTGGCCACTTGCATTCCCAACATGCTTGTGGCATGCACACCCACATAACTTAAAGCATGTTGGGATTAGTTACAAGTCCCTTTCCTATAATATTCCACCAAGCTATTATTAGGGAGTTGTACCAGTGGAATTTCCCAAACATGGATTTTGGGGTTCATTTTTAGTGCGTGAAATAATTTTCTATTCATTATTATAGTTTTCAAATTTTTTTGCACACATGTACTCTAAAATTTTCATTTTGTTGCGATCTTATATCTTTTTTGTTTACGAGGAAAAAAGGGAGTCACAAGTTTGGACCTGAAAAATAATAAAAAATTTGAACATCCAAAATGGGGATGTAAAAATGCTCAGAGAGATAATTCCAAAGAGTATCTGTGATTTTTAAGGAGAGGCAAAAAAGTGGGTTGTTTGGCTCTGGTAAATATCCAACCACTTGAGAATTCAACTTTTTCTACCCCCCCTTAATTTTTGGCCACTTGCATCCTCAACGTGCTTGAGGCATGCACACCCACCACACTTAAAGCATGTTGGGATCAGTTACAAGTCCCTTTCCAATAAAATTCCTCCAAGCGATTATTAGGGGGTTGTACAAGTCGAATTTCCCAAACATGGATTTTGGGGTTCATTTTTAGTGCGTGAAATAATTTTCAATTCATTATTATAGTTTTAAAATTTTTTTGCACACATGAAGTCTAAAATTTTCATTTTGTTGCGATCTTATATCTTTTTTGTTAACGAGGAAAAGTGAGACTCACAAGTTTGGACCTGAAAAAAAAAAAATTTGAACATCCAAAAATAGGGATGCACAAATGCTGGGAGAGATAATTCCAAAGAGTGTCTGTGATTTTTAAGGATAGGCAAAAAAGTGGGTTGTTTGGCTCTGGTAAATATCCAACCACTCGAGAATTCAACATTTTCTACCCCCCCAATTTTTGGCCACTTGCATCCTCAACATGCTTGTGGCATGCACACCCACCACACTTAAAGCATGTTGGGATCATTTACAAGTCCCTTTCCTATAAAATTCCACCAAGCTATTATTAGGGGGTTGTACTAGTGGAATTTCCCAAACATGGATTTTGGGGTTCATTTTTAGTGCGTGAAATAATTTTCTATTCATTATTATAGTTTTCAAATTTTTTTGCACACATGAACTCTAAAATTTTCATTTTGTTGCAATCTTATATCTTTTTTGTTTACGAGGAAAAATGGGACTCACAAGTTTGGACCTGAAAAAAAAAAAGTTTGAACATCCAAAATGGGAATGCATAAATGCTGGGAGAGATAATTCCAAAGAGTATCTGTGATTTTTAAGGATAGGCAAAAAAGTGGTTTGTTTGGCTCTGGTAAATATCCAACCACTTGAGAATTCAACTTTTTCTTCCCCCCCTAATTTTTGCCCACTTGCATCCTCAACATGCTTGTGGCATGCACACCCACCACACTTAAAGCATGTTGGGATCAGTTACAAGTCCCTTTCCTATAAAATTCCACCAAGCTATTATTAGGGGGTTGTACTAGTGGAATTTCCCAAACATGGATTTTGGGGTTCATTTTTAGTGCGTGAAATAATTTTCTATTCATTTTCATAGTTTTCAAATTTTTTTGCACACATGAAGTCTAAAATTTTCATTTTGTTGCGATCTTATATCTTTTTTGTTTACGAGGAAAAATGGGACTCACAAGTTTGGATCTGAAAAAAAAAAAAAAAATTGAACATCCACAATGGTGATGCACAAATGCTGGGAGAGATAACTACAAAGAGTATCTTTGATTTTTAAGGATAGGCAAAAAAATGGGTTGTTTGGCTCTAGTAAATATCCAATCACTCGAGAATTCAACTTTTTCTACCCCCCCTAATTTTTGGCCACTTGCATCCTCAACATGCTTATGGCATGCGCACCCACCACACTTAAAGCATGTTGGGATCAGTTACAAGTCCCTTTCCTATAAAATTCCACCAAGCTATTATTACGGGGTTGTACTAGTTGAATTTCCCAAATATGGATTTTGGGGTTCATTTTTAGTGCGTGATATAATTTTCTATTCATTATTATAGTTTTCAAATTTTTTTGCACACAGGAACTATAAAATTTTCATTTTGTTTCAATCTTATATCTTTTTTGTTTATCAGGAAAAATGGGAGTTACAAGTTTGGAGCTGAAAAAAAAAAAAATTTGAACGTCAAAAAGTGGCAATGCACAAAGGCTGGGAGAGATAATTCCAAAGAGTATCTGTGATTTTTAAGGATAGGCAAAAAAGTGGGTTTATTGGCTCTGGTAAATATCCGACCACTTGAGAATTCTACTTTTTCTACCCCTCCTAATTTTTGGCCACTTGCATCCTCAACATGCTTGTGGCATGCACACCCACCACACTTAAAGCATGTTGGGATCGGCTACAAGTCCCTTTCCTATAAAATTCCCCCAAGCTATTATTAGGGGGTTGTACTTGTGGAATTTCCCAAACATGGATTTTGGGGTTCATTTTTAGTGCGTGAAATAATTTTCTATTCATTATTATAGTTTTCAAATTTTTTTGCACACATGAACTCTATAATTTTCATTTTGCTACGATCTTATATCTTTTTTGTTTACGCGGAAAAATGGGAGTCACAAGTTTGGACCTAAAAAAAAAAATTTTTGAACATCCAAAAATAGGGATGCACATATGCTGGGAAAGATAATTCCAAAGAGTATCTGTGATTTTTAAGGATAGGCAAAAAAGTGGGTTATTTTGCTCTTGTAAATACCCAACTACTTGAGAATTCAAGTTTTTCTACCCCCCCTAATTTTTGGCCACTTGCATCCTCAACATGCTTGTGGCATACACACCCACCACACTTAAAGCATGTTGGGATCAGTTACAAGTCCCTTTTTTATAAAATTCCACCAATCTATTATTAGGAGGTTGTACAAGTGGAATTTCCCAAACACAAATTTTGGGGTTCATTTTTAATGCCTGAAATAATTTTCTATTCATTATTATAGTTTTCAAATTTTTTTGCACACATGAACCCTAAAATTTTCATTTTGTTGCAATCTTATATCTTTTTTGTTTACGTGGAAAAATGGTAGTCACAAATTTCGACATGAAAAAAAAAAAATTTTTGAACATCAAAAAAAAGGGGATGCACAAATGCTGGGAGAGATAATTCCAAAGAGTATCTGTGATTTTTAAGGATAGGCAAAAAAGTGGGTTGTTTGGCTCTGGTAAATATCCAACCACTTGAGAATTCAACTTTTTCTACCCCCCCCTTAATTTTTGGCCACTTACATCCTCAACATGCTTGTGGCATGCACACCCACCACACATAAAGCATGTTGGGATCAGTTACAAGTCCCTTTCCTATAAAATTCCACCAAGCTATTATTAGGGGGTTTTACTAGTGGAATTTCCCAAACATGGATTTTGGGGTTCATTTTCAGTGCGTGATATAATTTTCTATTCATTATTATAGTTTTCAAATTTTTTTGCACACATCAACTCTAAAATTTTCATTTTGTTGCGATCTTATATCTTTTTCGTTTACAAGGAAAAATGGGACTCACTAGTTTGGACCTGAAAAAAAAATAATTTGAACATCCAAAATGGGGATGCACAAATGCTGGGAGAGATAATTCCAAAGAGTATCTGTGATTTTTAAGGACAGGCAAAAAAGTGGGTTGTTTGGTTCTGGTAAATATCCAACCACTCGAGAATTCAACTTCTTCTACCCCCCCTAATTTTTGGCCACTTGCATCCTCAACATGCTTGTGGCATGCACACCCACCACACTTAAAGCATGTTTGGATCAGTTACAAGTCCCTTTCCTATAAAATTCCACCAAGCTATTATTAGGGGGTTGTACTAGTGGAATTTCCCAAACATGGTTTTGGGGTTCATTTTTAGTGCGTGAAATAATTTTCTATTCATTATTATAGTTTTCAAATTTTTTTGCACACATGAACTCTATAATTTTAATTTCGTTACGATCTTATATCTTTTTTGTTTACGCGGAAAAATGGGAGTCACAAGTTTGGACCTGAAAAAAAAAATTTGAAAATCCAAAATGGGGATGCACAAATGCTGGGAGAGATAATTCCAAAGAGTATCTGTGATTTTTAAGGATAGGCAAAAAAGAGGGTTGTTTGGCTTTGGTAAATATCCAACCACTTGAGAGTTCAACTTTTTCTACCCCCCCCTAATTTTTGGCCACTTGCATCCTCAACATGCTTGTGACATGCGCACCCACCACACTTAAAGCATGTTGGGATCAGTTACAAGTCCCTTTCCTATAAAATTCCACCTAGCTATTATTAAGGGGTTGTACTAGTGGAATTTCCCAAACATGGATTTTGGGGTTCATTTTTAGTGCGTGAAATAATTTTCTATTCATTATTATAGTTTTCAAATTTTTTTGCACACATGAACTCTAAAATTTACATTTTGTTGCGATCTTATATCTTTTTTGTTTACGAGGAAAAATGGGACTCACAAGTTTGGACCTGAAAAAAAAAAAAAATTTGAACATCCAAAATGGGGATTCCCAAATGCTGGGAGAGATAATTCGAATGAGTATCTGTGATTTTTAACGATAGGCAAAAAAGTGGGTTGTTTGGCTCTGGTAAATATCCAACCACTTGAGAATTCAACTTTTTCTACCCCCCTAATTTTTGGCCACTTGCATCCTCAACATGCTTGTGGCATGCACACCCACCACACTTAAAGCATGTTGGGATCAGTTACAAGTCCCTTTCCTATAAAATTGCACCAAGCTATTATTAGGGGGTTGTACTAGTGGGATTTCCCAAACATGGATTTTGGAGTTCAGTTTTAGTGCGTGAAATAATTTTCTATTCATTATTATAGTTTTCAAATGTTTTTTGCACACACGAACTATAAAATTTTCATTTTGTTTCAAGCTAATATCTTTTTTGTTTATGAGGAAAAATGGGAGTTACAAGTTTGGACCTGAAGAAAAAAAAAAAATTTGAACGTCAAAAAGTGGGGATGCACAAAAGCTGTGGGAGATAATTCCAAAGAGTATCTGTGATTTTTAAGGATAGGCAAAAAAGTGGGTTTATTGGCTCTGGTAAATATCCGACCACTTGAGAATTCTACTTTTTCTACCCCCCCTAATTTTTGGCCACTTGCATCCTCAACGTGCTTGTGGCATGCACACCCACCACATTTAAAGCATGTTGGGATCGGTTACAAGTCCCTTTCCTATAAAATTCCACCAAGCTATTATTAGGGGGTTGTACTAGTGGAATTTCCCAAACATGGATTTTGGGGTTCATTTTTAGTGCGTGAAATAATTTTCTATTCATTATTATAGTTTTCAAATTTTTTTGCGCACATGAACTCTATAATTTTCATTTTGTTGCGATCTTATATCTTTTTCGTTTACAAGGAAAAATGGGACTCACAAGTTTGGACCTGAAAAAAAAAAATTTGAACATCCAAAAAGGGGATGCACAAATGCTGGGAGAGATAATTCCAAAGAGTATCTGTGATTTTTAAGGACAGGCAAAAAAGTGGGCTGTTTGGTTCTGGTAAATATCCAACCACTCGAGAATTCAACTTCTTCTACCCCCCCTAATTTTTGGCCACTTGCATCCTCAACATGCTTGTGGCATGCACACCCACTACACTTAAAGCATGTTTGGATCAGTTACAAGTCCCTTTCCTATAAAATTCCACCAAGCTATTATTAGGGGGTTGTACTAGTGGAATTTCCCAAACATGGATTTTGGGGTTCATTTTTAGTGCGTGATATAATTTTCTATTCATTATTATAGTTTTCAAAATTTTTTGCACACATGAACTCTAAAATTTTCATTTTGTTGCGATCTTATATCTTTTTTGTTTACGAGGAAAAATGGGAGTAACAAGTTCGGACCTGAAAAAAAAAAAAAATTGAACATCAAAAAATGGGGATGCACAAATGCTGGGAGAGATAATTCCAAAGAGTATCTGTGATTTTTAAGGATGGGCAAAAAAGTGGGTTGTTTGGCTCTTGTAAATGTCCAACCACTTGAGAATTCAACTTTTTCTACCCCCCCTTATTTTTGGCCACTTGCATCCTCAACATGCTTGTCGCATGCACACCCACCACACTTAAAGCATGTTGGGATCAGTTACAAGTCCCTTTCCTATAAAATTCCACCAAGCTATTATTAGGGGGTTGTACTAGTGGAATTTCCCAAACATGGATTTTGGGGTTCATTTTTAGTGCGTGATATAATTTTCTATTCATTATTATAGTTTTCAAATTTTTTTGCACACATGAACTCTAAAATTTTCATTTTGTTGCGATCTTATATCTTTTTTGTTTACGAGGAAAAATGGGAGTCACAAGTTTGGACCTGAAAAAAAAAAATTTGAACATCCAAAATAAGGTTGCACAAATACTGGGAGAGATAATTCCAAAGAGTATCTATGATTTTTAAGGATAGGGAAAAAAGTGAGTTGTTTGGCTCTGGTAAATATCCAACCACTTGAGAATTCAACTTTTTCTACCCCCCCTACTTTTTGGCCACTTGCATCCTCAACATGCTTGTGGCATGCACACCCTCCACACTTAAAGCATGTTGGGATCAGTTTCAAGTCCCTTTTCCTACAAAATTCGACCAAGCTATTATTTAGGGGTTGTACTAGTGGAATTTACCAAACATGGATTTTGGGGTTCATTTTTAGTGCGTGAAATAATTTTCTATTCATTATTATAGTTTTCAAATTTTTTTGCACACATGAACTCTATAATTTTAATTTCGTTACGATCTTAGATCTTTTTTGTTTACTCAGAAAAATGGGAGTCACAAGTTTGGACCTGAAAAAAAAAATTTGAAAATCCAAAATGAGGATGCCCAAATGCTGGGAGAGATAATTCGAATGAGTATCTGTGATTTTTAAGGATAGGCAAAAAAGTGGGTTGTTTGGCTCTGGTAAATATCCAACCACTTGAGAATTCAACTTTTTCTACCCCCCCTAATTTTTGGCCACTTGCATCCTCAACATGCTTGTGGCATGCACACCCACCACACTTAGAGCATGTTGGGATCAGTTACAAGTCCCTTTCCTATAAAATTGCACCAAGCTATTATTAGGGGGTTGTACTAGTGGGATTTCCCAAACATGGATTTTGGGGTTCATTTTTAGTGCGTGAAATAATTTTCTATTCATTATTATAGTTTTCAAATTTTTTTGCACACATGAACTCTTTAATTTTCATTTTGTTACGATCTTATATCTTTTTTGCTTACGCTTAAAAATGGGAGTCACAAGTTTGGACCTGGAAAAAAAAAAAGTTTGAACATCCAAAATGGGGATGCACAAATGCTGGGAGAGATAATTCCAAAGACTATCTGTGATTTTTATGGATAGGCAAAAAAGTGGGTTGTTTGGCTCTGGTAAATATCCAACCACTTGAGAATTCAACTTTTCTACCCCCCCTTAATTTTTGGCCACTTGCATCCTCAACATGCTTGTGGCATGCACACCCACCACACTTAAAGCATGTTGGGATCAGTTACAAGTCCCTTTCCTACAAAATTCCACCAAGCTATTATGAGGGGGTTGTACTAGTGGAATTTTCCAGACAAGGATTTCGGGGTTCATTTTTAGTGCGTGAAATAATTTTCTATTCATTATTATAGTTTTAAAATTTTTTTGCACACATGAACTCTATAATTTTCATTTTGTTACGATCTTATATCTTTTTTTTTTTAGGAGGAAAAATGGGAGTCACAAGTTTGGACCTGAAAAAAAAAAAAGTTTGAACATCCAAAATGGGGATGCACAAATGCTTGGAGAGAAAATTCCAAAGAGTATCTGTGATTTTTAAGGATAGGCAAAAAAGTGGGTTGTTTGGCTCTCGTAAATATCCAACCACTCGAGAATTCACCTTTTTCTTCCGCCCCTAATTTTTGGCCACTTGCATCCTCAACATGCTTGAGGCATGCACACCCACCACACTTAAAGCAAGTTGGGATCAGTTACAAGTCCCTTTCCTATTAAATTCCACCAAAGCTATTATTAGGGGGTTTGTACTAGTGGAATTTCCCAAACATGGATTTTGGGGTTCATTTTTAGTGCGTGATATAATTTTCTATTCATTATTATAGTTTTCAAATTTTTTAGCACACATGAACTCTAAAATTTTCATTTTGTTGCAATCTTATATCTTTTTAGTTTACGAGGAAAAATGGGAGTCACAAGTTTGGACCTGAAAAAAAAAAATTTGAACATCAAAAAATGGGGATGCACAAATGCTGGGAGAGATAATTCCAAAGAGTATCTGTGATTTTTAAGGATAGGCAAGAAAGTGGGTTTTTTGGCTCTGGTAAATATCCAACCACTTGAGAATTCAACTTTTTGTACCCCCCCTAATTTTTGGCCACTTGCATCCCAAACATGCTTGTGGCATGCACACCCACCACACTTAAAGCATGTTGGGATCGGTTACAAGTCCCTTTCCTACGAAATTCCACCAAGCTATTATTAGGGGGTTGTACTAGTGGAATTTCCCAAACATGGATTTTGGGGTTCATTTTTTGTGCGTGAAATAATTTTCTATTCATTATTATAGTTTTCAATTTTTTTTTAACACATGAACTCTAAAATTTTCATTTTGTTGCGATCTTATATCTTTTTTGTCTACGAGGAAAAATGTGAATCACAAGTTTAACATCCAAAATAGGGATGCACAAATGCGGGGAGACATAATTCCAAAGAGTATATGTGATTTTTAAGGATAGGCAAAAAAGTGGGTTGTTTGGCTTTGGTAAATATCCTACCACTTGAGAATTCAACTTTTTCTACCCCCCCCCCCCCCCCCCCCCCCTCCTAAATTTTGGCCACTTGCATCCTCAACATGCTTGTGGCATGCACACCCACCACACTTAAAGCATGTTGGGATCAGTTACAAGTCCCTTTCTTATAAAATTCCACCAAGCTATTATTAGGGGGTTGTACTAGTGGAATTTCCCAAACATGGATTTTGGGGTTCATTTTTCGTGAGTGAAATAATTTTCTATTCATTATTATAGTTTTCAAATTTTTTTGCACACATGAACTCTGAAATTTTCATTTTGTTGCGATCTTATCTTTTTTGTTTACGAGGAAAAATGGGAAACAAAAGTTTGGAACCGAAAAAAAAAATTAATTTGAACATCCCAAATTGGGATGCACAAATGCTGGGAGAGATAATTCCAAAGAGTATCTGTGATTTTTAAGGATACGCAAAAAAGTGGGTTGTTTGGCTCTGGTAAATATCAAACCACTTGAGAATTCAACTTTTTCTACCCCCCCCTAATTTTTGGCCACTTGCATCCTCAACATGCTTGTGGCATGCACAACCACCACACTTAAAGCATGTTGGGATCAGTTACAAGTCCCTTTCCTATAAAATTCCACCAAGCTATTATTAGGGGGTTGTACTAGTGGAATTTCCCAAACATGGATTTTGGGGTTCATTTTTCGTGAGTGAAATAATTTTCTATTCATTATTATAGTTTTCCAATTTTTTTGCACACATGAACTCTAAAATTTTCATTTTGTTGCGATCTTACGTCTTTTTTGTTTACGAGGAAAAATGGGAGTCAAAAGTTTGGACCTGAAAAAAAAAATTAATTTGAACATCCAAAATTGGGATGCACAAATGCTGGGAGAGATAATTCCAAAGAGTATCTGTGATTTTTAAGAATAGGCAAAAAAAGTGGGTTGTTTGGCTCTGGTAAATATCCAACCACTTGAGGATTCAACTTTATCTACCCCCCCTAATTTTTGGCCATTTGCATCCTCAACATGGTTGTGGCATGCACACCCACCACACTTAAAGCATGTTGGGATCAGTTACAAGTCCCTTTCCTATAAAATTCCACCAAGCTATTATTAAGGGGTTGTACTAGTAGAATTTCCCAAACATAGATTTTAGGGTTCATTTTTAGTGCGTGAAATAATTTTCTATTCATTATTATAGTTTTCAAATTTTTTTGCACACATGAACTCTAAAATTTTCATTTTGTTGCGATCTTATATCTTTTTTGTTTACGAGGAAAAATGGGACTCACAAGTTTGGACCTGAAAAAAAAAAAATTTTGAACATGCAAAATGGGGATGCGCAAATGGTGGGAGATTATTCCAAAAAGTATCTGTGATTTTTAAGGATAGGCAAAAAAGTGGGTTGTTTGGCTCTGGTAAATATCCAACCACTTGAGAATTCAACTTATTCTACCCCCCCTAATTTTTGGCCACTTGCATCCTCAACATGCTTGTGGCATGCACACCCACCACACTTAAAGCATGTTGGGATCAGTTACAAGTCCCTTTCCTATAAAATTCCACCAAGCTATTATTAGAGGGTTGTACTAGTGGAATTTCCCAGACATGGATTTTGGGGATCATTTTTAGTGCGTGATATAATTTTCTATTCATTATTATAGTTTTCAAATTTTTTTGCACACATGAACTCTAAAATTTTCATTTTATTGCGATCTTATATCTTTTTTGTTTACAATGAAAAATGGCGTCACAAGTTTAGACCTGAAAAAAAAAAAATTTTGAACATCAAAAAATGGGGATGCACAAATGCTGGTAGAGATAATTCCAAAGAGTATCTGTGATTTTTAAGGATAGGCAAAAAAGTGGGTTGTTTGCCTCTGGTAAATATCCAACAACTTGAGAATTCAACTTTTTCTACCCCCCCTAATTTTTGGCCACTTGCATCCTCAACATGCTTGTGGCATGCACACCCACCTAACTTAAAGCATGTTGAGATCATTTAGAGGTCCCTTCCCTATAAAATTCCACCAAGCTATTATTAGGGGGTTGTACTAGCCGAATTTCCCAGACAAGGATTTCGGGGTTCATTTTTAGTGCGTGAAATAATTTTCTATTCATTATTATAGTTTTCAAATTTTTTTGCACACATGAACTCTATAATTTTCATTTTATTACGATCTTATATCTTTTTTGTTTAGGAGGAAAAATGGGAGTCACAAGTTTGGACCTGAAAAAAAAAAAAGTTTGAACATCCAAAATGGGGATGCACAAATGCTGGGAGAGAAAATTCCAAAGAGTATCTGTGATTTTTAAGGATAGGCAAAAAAGTGGGTTGTTTGGCTCTGGTAAATATCCAACCACTCGAGAATTCACCTTTTTCTTCTGCCCGTAATTTTTGGCCACTTGCATCCTCAAGATGCTTGAGGCATGCAAACCCCCCACACTTAAAGCAAGTCTGGATCAGTTACAAGTCCCTTTCCTATTAAATTCCACCAAGCTATTATTAGGGGGTTGTACTAGTGGAATTTCCCAAACATGGATTTTGGGGTTCATTTTTAGTGCGTGAAATAATTTTCTATTCATTATTATAGTTTTAAAATTTTTTTGCACACATGAACTCTATAATTTTCATTTTGTTACGATCTTATATCTTTTTTTTTTTAGGAGGAAAAATGGGAGTCACAAGTTTGGACCTGAAAAAAAAAAAAGTTTGAACATCCAAAATGGGGATGGACAAATGCTGGGAGAGAAAATTCCAAAGAGTATCTGTGATTTTTAAGGATAGGCAAAAAAGTGGGTTGTTTGGCTCTCGTAAATATCCAACCACTCGAGAATTCACCTTTTTCTTCCGCCCCTAATTTTTGGCCACTTGCATCCTCAACATGCTTGAGGCATGCACACCCACCACACTTAAAGCAAGTTGGGATCAGTTACAAGTCCCTTTCCTATTAAATTCCACCAAGCTATTATTAGGGGGTTTGTACTAGTGGAATTTCCCAAACATGGATTTTGGGGTTCATTTTTAGTGCGTGATATAATTTTCTATTCATTATTATAGTTTTCAAATTTTTTAGCACACATGAACTCTAAAATTTTCATTTTGTTGCAATCTTATATCTTTTTAGTTTACGAGGAAAAATGGGAGTCACAAGTTTGGACCTGAAAAAAAAAAATTTGAACATCAAAAAATGGGGATGCACAAATGCTGGGAGAGATAATTCCAAAGAGTATCTGTGATTTTTAAGGATAGGCAAGAAAGTGGGTTTTTTGGCTCTGGTAAATATCCAACCACTTGAGAATTCAACTTTTTGTACCCCCCCTAATTTTTGGCCACTTGCATCCCAAACATGCTTGTGGCATGCACACCCACCACACTTAAAGCATGTTGGGATCGGTTACAAGTCCCTTTCCTACGAAATTCCACCAAGCTATTATTAGGGGGTTGTACTAGTGGAATTTCCCAAACATGGATTTTGGGGTTCATTTTTTGTGCGTGAAATAATTTTCTATTCATTATTATAGTTTTCAATTTTTTTTGAACACATGAACTCTAAAATTTTCATTTTGTTGCGATCTTATATCTTTTTTGTCTACGAGGAAAAATGTGAATCACAAGTTTAACATCCAAAATAGGGATGCACAAATGCGGGGAGACATAATTCCAAAGAGTATCTGTGATTTTTAAGGATAGGCAAAAAAGTGGGTTGTTTGGCTTTGGTAAATATCCCCCCCTCCTAAATTTTGGCCACTTGCATCCTCAACATGCTTGTGGCATGCACACCCACCACACTTAAAGCATGTTGGGATCAGTTACAAGTCCCTTTCTTATAAAATTCCACCAAGCTATTATTAGGGGGTTGTACTAGTGGAATTTCCCAAATATGGATTTTGGGGTTCCTTTTTCGTGAGTGAAATAATTTTCTATTCATTATTATAGTTTTCAAATTTTTTTGCACACATGAACTCTGAAATTTTCATTTTGTTGCGATCTTTCATCTTTTTTGTTTACGAGGAAAAATGGGAAACAAAAGTTTGGACCCGAAAAAAAAAATTAATTTGAACATCCCAAATTGGGATGCACAAATGCTGGGAGAGATAATTCCAAAGAGTATCTGTGATTTTTAAGGATACGCAAAAAAGTGGGTTGTTTGGCTCTGGTAAATATCAAACCACTTGAGAATTCAACTTTTTCTACCCCCCCCTAATTTTTGGCCACTTGCATCCTCAACATGCTTGTGGCATGCACAACCACCACACTTAAAGCATGTTGGGATCAGTTACAAGTCCCTTTCCTATAAAATTCCACCAAGCTATTATTAGGGGGTTGTACTAGTGGAATTTCCCAAACATGGATTTTGAGGTTCATTTTTCGTGAGTGAAATAATTTTCTATTCATTATTATAGTTTTCCAATTTTTTTGCACACATGAACTCTAAAATTTTCATTTTGTTACGATCTTACGTCTTTTTTGTTTACGAGGAAAAATGGGAGTCAAAAGTTTGGACCCGAAAAAAAAAATTAATTTGAACATCCAAAATTGGGATGCACAAATGCTGGGAGAGATAATTCCAAAGAGTATCTGTGATTTTTAAGAATAGGCAAAAAAAGTGGGTTGTTTGGCTCTTGTAAATATCCAACCACTTGAGAATTCAACTTTATCTACCCCCCCCTAATTTTTGGCCATTTGCATCCTCAACATGGTTGTGGCATGCACACCCACCACACTTAAAGCATGTTGGGATCAGTTACAAGTCCCTTTCCTATAAAATTCAACCAAGCTATTATTAAGGGGTTGTACTAGTGGAATTTCCCAAACATAGATTTTAGGGTTCATTTTTAGTGCGTGAAATAATTTTCTATTCATTATTATAGTTTTCAAATTTTTTTGCACACATGAACTCTAAAATTTTCATTTTGTTGCGATCTTATATCTTTTTTGTTTACGAGGAAAAATGGGACTCACAAGTTAGGACCTGAAAAAAAAAAAATTTTGAACATGCAAAATGGGGATGCGCAAATGGTGGGAGATTATTCCAAAAAGTATCTGTGATTTTTAAGGATAGGCAAAAAAGTGGGTTGTTTGGCTCTGGTAAATATCCAACCACTTGAGAATTCAACTTATTCTACCCCCCCTAATTTTTGGCCACTTGCATCCTCAACATGCTTGTGGCATGCACACCCACCACACTTAAAGCATGTTGGGATCAGTTACAAGTCCCTTTCCTATAAAATTCCACCAAGCTATTATTAGAGGGTTGTACTAGTGGAATTTCCCAGACATGGATTTTGGGGTTCATTTTTAGTGCGTGATATAATTTTCTATTCATTATTATAGTTTTCAAATTTTTTTGCACACATGAACTCTAAAATTTTCATTTTATTGCGATCTTATATCTTTTTTGTTTACAATGAAAAATGGCGTCACAAGTTTAGACCTGAAAAAAAAAAAATTTTGAACATCAAAAAATGGGGATGCACAAATGCTGGTAGAGATAATTCCAAAGAGTATCTGTGATTTTTAAGGATAGGCAAAAAAGTGGGTTGTTTGCCTCTGGTAAATATCCCACCACTTGAGAATTCAACTTTTTCTACCCCCCCTAATTTTTGGCCACTTGCATCCTCAACATGCTTGTGGCATGCACACCCACCTAACTTAAAGCATGTTGAGATCATTTAGAGGTCCCTTCCCTATAAAATTCCACCAAGCTATTATTAGGGGGTTGTAATAGCCGAATTTCCCAGACAAGGATTTCGGGGTTCATTTTTAGTGCGTGAAATAATTTTCCATTCATTATTATAGTTTTCAAATTTTTTTGCACACATGAACTCTATAATTTTCATTTTATTACGATCTTATATCTTTTTTGTTTAGGAGGAAAAATGGGAGTCACAAGTTTGGACCTGAAAAAAAAAAAAGTTTGAACATCCAAAATGGGGATGCACAAATGCTGGGAGAGAAAATTCCAAAGAGTATATGTGATTTTTAAGGATAGGCAAAAAAGTGGGTTGTTTGGCTCTGGTAAATATCCAACCACTCGAGAATTCACCTTTTTCTTCTGCCCGTAATTTTTGGCCACTTGCATCCTCAAGATGCTTGAGGCATGCAAACCCCCCACACTTAAAGCAAGTCTGGATCAGTTACAAGTCCCTTTCCTATTAAATTCCACCAAGCTATTATTAGGGGGTTGTACTAGTGGAATTTCCCAAACATGGATTTTGGGGTTCATTTTTAGTGCGTGAAATAATTTTCTATTCATTATTATAGTTTTCAAATTTTTTAGCACACATGAACTCTAAAATTTTCATTTTGTTGCAATCTTATATCTTTTTTGTTTACGAGGAAAAATGGGAGTCACAAGTTTGGACCTGAAAAAAAAAATTTGAACATCAAAAAATGGGGATGCACAAATGCTGGGAGAGATAATTCCAAAGTGTATCTGTGATTTTTAAGGATAGGGAAGAAAGTGGGTTGTTTGGCTCTGGTAAATATCCAACCACTTGAGAATTCAACTTTTTCTACCCCCCCTAATTTTTGGCCACTTGCATCCCAAACATGCTTGTGGCATGCACACCCACCACTTTTAAAGCATGTTGGGATCGGTTACAAGTCCCTTTCCTACTAAATTCCACCAAGCTATTATTAGGGGGTTGTACTAGTGGAATTTCCCAAACATGGATTTTGGGGTTCATTTTTAGTGCGTGAAATAATTTTCTATTCATTATTATAGTTTTCAATTTTTTTTGCACACATGAACTCTAAAATTTTCATTTTGTTGCGATCTTATATCTTTTTTGTTTACGAGGAAAAATGGGACTCACAAGTTTGGACCTGAAAAAAAAAAAAAAAATTTGAACATCCAAAATGGGGATGCCCAAATGCCGGGAGAGATAATTCGAATGAGTATCTGTGATTTTTAAGGATAGGCAAAAAAGTGGCTTGTTTGGCTCTGGTAAATATCCAACCACTTGAGAATTCAACTTTTTCTACCCCCCCTAATTTTTGGCCACTTGCATCCTCAACATGCTTGTGGCATGCACACCCACCACACTTAGAGCATGTTGGGATCAGTTACAAGTCCCTTTCCTATAAAATTGCACCAAGCTATTATTAGGGGGTTGCACTAGTGGGATTTCCCATACATGGATTTTGGGGTTCATTTTTAGTGCGTGAAATAATTTTCTATTCATTATTATAGTTTTCAAATTTTTTTGCACACATGAACTCTATAATTTTCATTTTTTTACGATCTTATATCTTTTTTGTTTACGCTTAAAAATGGGAGTCACAAGTTTGGACCTGGAAAAAAAAAAGTTTGAACAGCCAAAATGGGGATGCACAAATGCTGGGAGAGATAATTCCAAAGACTATCTGTGATTTTTATGGATAGGCAAAAAAGTGGGTTGTTTGGCTCTGGTAAATATCCAACCACTTGAGAATTCAACTTTTCTACCCCCCCTTAATTTTTGGCCACTTGCATCCTCAACATGCTTGTGGCATGCACACCCACCACACTTAAAGCATGTTGGCATCAGATACAAGTCCCTTTCCTATAAAATTCCACCAAGCTATTATTAGGGGGTTGTACTAGTGGAATTTTCCAGACAAGGATTTCGGGGTTCATTTTTAGTGCGTGAAATAATTTTCTATTCATTATTATAGTTTTAAAATTTTTTTGCACACATGAACTCTATAATTTTCATTTTGTTACGATCTTATATCTTTTTTTTTTTAGGAGGAAAAATGGGAGTCACAAGTTTGGACCTGAAAAAAAAAAAAGTTTGAACATCCAAAATGGGGATGCACAAATGCTGGGAGAGAAAATTCCAAAGAGTATCTGTGATTTTTAAGGATAGGCAAAAAAGTGGGTTGTTTGGCTCTCGCAAATATCCAACCACTCGAGAATTCACCTTTTTCTTCCGCCCCTAATTTTTGGCCACTTGCATCCTCAACATGCTTGAGGCATGCACACCCACCACACTTAAAGCAAGTTGGGATCAGTTACAAGTCCCTTTCCTATTAAATTCCACCAAGCTATTATTAGGGGGTTTGTACTAGTGGAATTTCCCAAACATGGATTTTGGGGTTCATTTTTAGTGCGTGACATAATTTTCTATTCATTATTATAGTTTTCAAATTTTTTAGCACACATGAACTCTAAAATTTTCATTTTGTTGCAATCTTATATCTTTTTAGTTTACGAGGAAAAATGGGAGTCACAAGTTTGGACCTGAAAAAAAAAAATTTGAACATAAAAAAATGGGGATGCACAAATGCTGGGAGAGATAATTCCAAAGAGTATCTGTGATTTTTAAGGATAGGCAAGAAAGTGGGTTGTTTGGCTCTGGTAAATATCCAACCACTTGAGAATTCAACTTTTTGTACCCCCCCTAATTTTTGGCCACTTGCATCCCAAACATGCTTGTGGCATGCACACCCACCACACATAAAGCATGTTGGGATCGGTTACAAGTCCCTTTCCCTCGAAATTCCACCAAGCTATTATTAGGGGGTTGTACTAGTGGAATTTCCCAAACATGGATTTTGGGGTTCATTTTTCGTGAGTGAAATAATTTTCTATTCATTATTATAGTTTTCAAATTTTTTTGCACACATGAACTCTAAAATTTTCATTTTGTTGCGATCTTACATCTTTTTTGTTTACGAGGAAAAATGGGAGTCAAAAGTTTGGACCCGAAAAAAAAAATTAATTTGAACATCCAAAATTGGGATGCACAAATGCTGGGAGAGATAATTCCAAAGAGTATCTGTGATTTTTAAGAATAGGCAAAAAAAGTGGGTTGTTTGGCTCTGGTAAATATCCAACCACTTGAGCATTCAACTTTATCTACCCCCCCTAATTTTTGGCCATTTGCATCCTCAACATGGTTGTGGCATGCACACCCACCACACTTAAAGCATGTTGGGATCGGTTACAAGTCCCTTTCCTATAAAATTCCACCAAGCTATTATTAAGGGGTTGTACTAGTGGAATTTCCCAAACATAGATTTTAGGGTTCATTTTTAGTGCGTGAAATAATTTTCTATTCATTATTGTAGTTTTCAAATTTTTTTGCACACATGAACTCTAAAATTTTCATTTTGTTGCGATCTTATATCTTTTTTGTTTACGAGGAAAAATGGGACTCACAAGTTTGGACCTGAAAAAAAAAAAAGTTTGAACATGCAAAATGGGGATGCACAAATGGTGGGAGAGATTATTCCAAAAAGTATCTGTGATTTTTAAGGATAGGCAAAAAAGTGGGTTGTTTGGCTCTGGTAAATATCCAACCACTTGAGAATTCAACTTTTTCTACCCCCCCTAATTTTTGGCCACTTGCATCCTCAACATGCTTGCGGCATGCACACCCACCTAACTTAAAGCATGTTGGGATCATTTAGAGGTCCCTTCCCTATAAAATTCCACCAAGCTATTATTAGGGGGTTGTACTAGCCGAATTTCCCAGACAAGGATTTCGGGGTTCATTTTTAGTGCGTGAAATAATTTTCTATTCATTATTATAGTTTTCAAATTTTTTTGCACACATGAACTTTATAATTTTCATTTTGTTACGATCTTATATCTTTTTTGTTTAGGAGGAAAAATGGGAGTCACAAGTTTGGACCTGAAAAAAAAAAAAGTTTGAACATCCAAAATGGGGATGCACAAATGCTGGGAGAGAAAATTCCAAAGAGTATCTGTGATTTTTAAGGATAGGCAAAAAAGTGGGTTGTTTGGCTCTGGTAAATATCCAACCACTCGAGAATTCACCTTTTTCTTCCGCCCGTAATTTTTGGCCACTTGCATCCTCAAGATGCTTGAGGCATGCAAACCCCCCACACTTAAAGCAAGTCTGGATCAGTTACAAGTCCCTTTCCTATTAAATTCCACCAAGCTATTATTAGGGGGTTGTACTAGTGGAATTTCCCAAACATGGATTTTGGGGTTCATTTTTAGTGCGTGAAATAATTTTCTATTCATTATTATAGTTTTCAAATTTTTTAGCACACATGAACTCTAAAATTTTCATTTTGTTGCAATCTTATATCTTTTTTGTTTACGAGGAAAAATGGGAGTCACAAGTTTGGAAAAAAAAAAAAAAATTTGAACATCAAAAAATGGGGATGCACAAATGCTGGGAGAGATAATTCCAAAGTGTATCTGTGATTTTTAAGGATAGGGAAGAAAGTGGGTTGTTTGGCTCTGGTAAATATCCAACCACTTGAGAATTCAACTTTTTCTACCCCCCCTAATTTTTGGCCACTTGCATCCCAAACATGCTTGTGGCATGCACACCCACCACTTTTAAAGCATGTTGGGATCGGTTACAAGTCCCTTTCCTACTAAATTCCACCAAGCTATTATTAGGGGGTTGTGCTAGTGGAATTTCCCAAACATGGATTTTGGGGTTCATTTTTAGTGCGTGAAATAATTTTCTATTCATTATTATAGTTTTCAATTTTTTTTGCACACATGAACTCTAAAATTTTCATTTTGTTGCGATCTTATATCTTTTTTGTTTACGAGGAAAAATGGGAATCACAAGTTTGGGCCCAAAAAAAAAAAAAAATTTGAACGTCCAAAATAGGGATGCACAAATGCTGGGAGAGATAATTCCAAAGAGTATCTGTGATTTTTAAGGATAGGCAAAAAAGTGGGTTGTTTGGCTTTGGTAAATATCCTACCACTTGAGAATTCAACTTTTTCTACCCCCCCCCTAATTTTTGGCCACTTGCATCCTCAACATGCTTGTGGCATGCACACCCACCACACTTAAAGCATGTTGGGATCAGTTACAAGTCCCTTTCTTATAAAATTCCACCAAGCTATTATTAGGGGGTTGTACTAGTGGAATTTCCCAAACATGGATTTTGGGGTTCATTTTTCGTGAGTGAAATAATTTTCTATTCATTATTATAGTTTTCAAATTTTTTTGCACACATGAACTCTAAAATTTTCATTTTGTTGCGATCTTACTTCTTTTTTGTTTACGAGGAAAAATGGGAGTCAAAAGTTTGGACCCGAAAAAAAAATTAATTTGAACATCCAAAATTGGGATGCACAAATGCTGGGAGAGATAATTCCAAAGAGTATCTGTGATTTTTAAGAATAGGCAAAAAAAGTGGGTTGTTTGGCTCTGGTAAATATCCAACCACTTGAGAATTCAACTTTATCTACCCCCCCCTAATTTTTGGCCGTTTGCATCCTCAACATGGTTGTGGCATGCACACCCACCACACTTAAAGGATGTTGGGATCAGTTACAAGTCCCTTTCCTATAAAATTCCACCAAGCTATTATTTGGGGGTTGTACTAGTGGAATTTCCCAAACATGGATTTTGGGGTTCATTTTTCGTGAGTGAAATATTTTTCTATTCATTATTATAGTTTTCAAATTTTTTTGCACACATGAACTCTAAAATTTTCATTTTGTTGCGATCTTACATCTTTTTTGTTTACGAGGAAAAATGGGAGTCAAAAGTTTGGACCCGAAAAAAAAAATTAATTTGTGCATCCAAAATTGGGATGCACAAATGCTGGGAGAGATAATTCCAAAGAGTATCTGTGATTTTTAAGAATAGGCAAAAAAAGTGGGTTGTTTGGCTCTGGTAAATATCCAACCACTTGAGAATTCAACTTTATCTACCCCACCTAATTTTTGGCCATTTGCATCCTCAACATGGTTGTGGCATGCACACCCACCGCACTTAAAGCATGTTGGGATCAGTTACAAGTCCGTTTCCTATAAAATTCCACCAAGCTATTATTAGGGGGTTGTACTAGTGGAATTTCCCAAAGAAGGATTTTGGGGTTCATTTTTCGTGAGTGAAATAATTTTCTATTCATTATTATAGTTTTCAAATTTTTTTGCACACATGAACTCTAAAATTTTCATTTTATTGCAATCTTACATCTTTTTTGTTTACGAGGAAAAATGGGAGTCAAAAGTTTGGTCCCGAAAAAAAAAAAATTTGAACATCCAAAATTGGGATGCACAAATGCTGGGAGAGATAATTCCAAAGAGTATCTGTGATTTTTAAGAATAGGCAAAAAAAGTGGGTTGTTTGGCTCTAGTAAATATCCAACCACTTGAGAATTCAATTTTATCTGCCCCCCCTAATTTTTGGCCACTGGCATCGTCAACATGCTTGTGGCATGCACACCCACCACACTTAAAGCATGTTGGGATCAGTTACAAGTCCCTTTCCAATAAAATTCCACCAAGCTATTATTAAGGGGTTGTACTAGAAGAATTTCCCAAACATGGACTTTGGGGTTCATTTTTAGTGCGTGAAATAATTTTCTATTCATTATTGTAGTTTTCAATTTTTTTTGCACACATGAACTCTAAAATTTTCATTTTGTTGCGATCTTATATCTTTTGTTTACGTGGAAAAAAGGGAGTCACATGTTTGGACCTGAAAAAAAAAAATTTTGAACATCCAAAAATGGGTATGAACAAAAGCTGGGAGTGATAATTCCGAAGAGTATCTGTGATTTTTAAGGATAGGCAAAAAAGAGTGTTGTTTGGCTCTAGTAAATATCCAACCACTTGAGAATTCAACTTTTTCTACCCCCCCTAATTTTTGCCCACTTGCATCCTTAACATGCTTGTGGCATAAACACCCACCACACTTAAAGCATGTTGGGATCAGTTACAAGTCCCTTTCCTATAAAATTCCACCAAGCTATTATTAGGGGGTTGTACTAGTGGAATTTCCCAAACATGGATTTTGGGGTTCATTTTTAGTGCGTGAAATAATTTTCTATTCATTATTATAGTTTTCAAATTTTTTTGCACACATGAACTCTAAAATTTTCATTTTGTTGCGATCTTATATCTTTTTTGTTAACGAGGAAAAATGGGCCTCAAAAGTTTGGACCTGAAAAAAAAAAAAGTTTGAACATCCAAAATGGGGATGCACAAATGCTGGGAGAGATAATTCCAAAGAGTATCTGTGATTTTTAAGGATAGGCAAAAAAGTGGGTTGTTTGGCTCTGGTAAATATCCAACCACTTGAGAATTCAACTTTTTCTTCCCCCCCTAATTTTTGGCCACTTGCATCCTCAACATGCTTGGGGCATTCACACCCACCACACTTAAAGCATGTTGGGATCAGTTACAAGTCCCTTTCCTACAAAATTCCACCAAGCTATTATTAGGGGTTTGTACTAGTGGAATTTCCCAAACATGGATTTTGGGGTTCATTTTTAGTGCGTGATATAATTTTCTATTCATTATTATAGTTTTCAAATTTTTTTGCACACATGAACTCTAAAATTTTCATTTTGTTGCGATCATATATCTTTTTTGTTTACAAGGAAAAAAGGGACTCACAAGTTTGGACTTGAAAAAAAAAAATTGAACATCCAAATTGGGGATGCACAAATGCTGGGAGAGATAATTCCGAAGAGTATCTGTGATTTTTAAGGATAGGCAAAAAAGTGGGTTGTTTGGCTGTGGTAAATATCCAACCACTTGAGAATTCAACTTTTTCTACCCACCCTAATTTTTGGCCACTTTAATCCTCAACATGCTTGTGGCATGCACACCCACCACACTTAAAGCATGTTGGGATCAGTTACAAGTCCCTTTCCTATAAAATTCCACCAAGCTATTATTAGGGGGTTGTACTAGTGGAATTTGCCAAACAAGGATTTTGGGGTTCATTTTTAGTGCGTGAAATAATTTTCTATTCATTATTATAGTTTTCAAATTTTTTTACAAACGTTAACTTTAAAATTTTCATTTTGTTGCGATCTTATATCTTTTTTGTTTACGCGGAAAAAAGGGTGTCACAAGTTTGGACCTGAAAAAAAAAAATTTGAACATCCAAAATGGGGATGCACAAATGCTGGGTGAGATAATTCCAAAGTCTATCTGTGATTTTTAAGTATAGGCAAAATACTTGAGAATTCAACTTTTTCTACCCCCCCTTAATTTTTGGCCACTTACATCCTCAACATCCTTGTGGCATGCACACGCACCACACTTAAAGCATGTTGGGATCAGTTACAAGTCCCTTTCCTATAAAATTCCACCAAGTTATTATTAGGGGGTTGTACTAGTGGAATTTCCCAAATAAGGATTTTGGGGTTCATTTTTAGTGCGTGAAATAATTTTCTATTCATTATTGTAGTTTTCAAATTTTTTTGCACACATGAACACTAAAATTTTCATTTTGTTACGATCTTATATTTTTTATGTTTACGATGAAAAATGGGAGTCACAAGTTTGGCCCTGAAAAAAAAAAAACTTTGGACATCCAAAAATGGGGATGCACAAATGCTGGGAGAGATAATTCCAAAGAGTATCTGTGATTTTTAAGGATAGGCAAAAAAGTGGGTTGTTTGGTTCTGGTAAAAATATCCAACCACTTGAGAATTCAACTTTTTCTACCCCCCCTAATTTTTGGCCACTTGAATCCTCAACATGCTTGTGGCATGCACACCCACCACACTTAAAGCATGTTGGGATCAGTTACACGTCTCTTTCCTATAAAATTCCACCTAGCTATTATTATGGGGTTGTACTAGTGGAATTTCCCAAACATGGATTTTGGGGTTCAATTTTAGTGCGTGAAATAATTTTCTATTCATTATTGTAGTTTTCAAATTTTTTGGCACACATGAACTCCATAATTTTCATTTTCTTACGATCTTATATCTTTTTTGTTTACGCGGAAAAATGGAAGTCACAAGTTTGGACCTGAAAAAAAAAAATATTTGAACATCCAAAATGGGGATGCACAAATGCTGGCAGAGATAATTCCAAAGAGTATCTATGATTTTTAAGGATACGCAAAAAAGTGGGATGTTTGGCTTTGGGAAATATCCAACCACTTGAGAATTCAACTTTTTCTACCCCCCCTAATTTTTGGCCACTTGCATCCTCAACATTCTTGTGGCACGCACACCCACCACACTTAAAGCATGTTGGGATCAGTTACAAGTCCCTTTCCTATAAAATTCCACCAAGCCATTATTAGGGGGTTGTACTAGTGGAATTTCCCAAACATGGATTTTGGGGTTCATTTTTAGTGCGTGATATAATTTTCTATTCATTGTTATAGTTTTCAAATTTTTTTGCACACATGAACTCTAAAATTTTTATTTTGTTGCGATCTTATATCTTTTTTGTTTACGAGGAAAAATGGGAGTCACAAGTTTGGCCCAGAAAAAAAAAAAAAAATTTGAACATCAAAAAATGGGGATGCACAAATGCTGGGAGAGATAATTCCAAAGAGTATCTGTGATTTTTAAGGATAGGCAAAAAAGTGGGTTGTTTGGCTTTGGTAAATATCCAACCACTTGAGAATTCAACTTTTTCTACCCCCCCCTAATTTTTGGCCACTTGCATCCTCAACATGCTTGTGGCATGAACACCCACCACACTTAAAGCATGTTGGGATCATACATGTCCCTTTCCTATAAAATTCCACCAAGCTATTATTAGGGGGTTGTACTAGTGGAATTTCCGAAACATGGATTTTGGGGTTCAATTTTAGTGCGTCAAATAATTTTCTATTCATTATTGTAGTTTTCAAATTTTTTGGCACACATGAACTCCATAATTTTCATTTTGTTACGATCTTATATCTTTTTTGTTTACGCGGAAAAATGGAAGTCACAAGTTTGGACCTGAAAAAAAAAAATATTTGAACATCCAAAATGGGGATGCACAAATGCTGGGAGAGATAATTCCAAAGTGTATCTATGATTTTTAAGGATAGGCAAAAAAGTGGGATGTTTGGCTTTGGGAAATATCCAACCACTTGAGAATTCAACTTTTTCTACCCCCCCTAATTTTTGGCTACTTGCATCCTCAACATGCTTGTGGCACGCACACCCACCACACTTAAAGCATGTTGGGATCAGTTACAAGTCCCTTTCCTATAAAATTCCACCAAGCCATTATTAGGGTGTTGTACTCGTGGAATTTCCCAAACATGGATTTTGGGGTTCATTTTTAGTGCGTGATATAATTTTCTATTCATTGTTATAGTTTTCAAATTTTTTTGCACACTTGAACTCTAAAATTTTCATTTTGTTGCGATCTTATATCTTTTTTGTTTACGAGGAAAAATGGGAGTCACAAGTTTGGCCCAGAAAAAAAAAAAAAATTTGAACATCAAAAAATGGGGATGCACAAATGCTGGGAGAGATAATTCCAAAGAGTATCTGTGATTTTTAAGGATAGGCAAAAAAGTGGGTTGTTTGGCTCTGGTAAATATCCAAACACTTGAGAATTCAACTTTTTCTACCCCCTTAATTTTTGGCCACTTGCATCCTCAAAATGCTTGTGGCATGCACACCCACCACACTTAAAGCATGTTGGGATCAGTTACAAGTCCCTGTCCTATAAAATTCCACCAAGCTATTATTAGGGGTTGTACGAGTGGAATTTCCCAAACATGGATTTTGGGGTTCATTTTTAATGCGTGAAATAATTTTCTATTCATTATTATAGTTTTCAAATTTTTTTGCATACATGAACTCTAAAATTTTAATTTTGTTGCGATCTTATATCTTTTTTGTTTACGAGGAAAAATGGGAGTCACAAGTTTGGACCTGAAAAAATAAAAAATTTGAACATCAAAAAATGGGGATGCACAAATACTTTTAAGGATAGGCAAAAAAGTGGGTTGTTTGCCTCTTTTAAATATCCAACCACTTGAGAATTCAACTTTTTCTACCCCCCCTAATTTTTGGCCACTTGCATCCTCAACAGGCTTGTGGCATGCACACCCACCACACTTAAAGCATGTTGGGATCAGTTACGAGTCCCTTTCCTATGAAATTCCACCAAGCTATTATTAGGGGGTTGTACTAGTGGAATTTCCCAAACGTGGATTTTGGGGTTCATTTTTAGTGCGTGATATAATTTTCTATTCATTATTATAGTTTTCAAATTTTTTTGCACACATGAACTCTAAAATTTTCATTTTGTTGCGATCTTACATCTTTTTTGTTTACAAGGAAAAAAGGGTCTCACAAGTTTGGACCTGAAAAAAAAAAAAATTAAACATCCAAAATGGGGATGCACAAATGCTGGGAGAGATAATTCCAAAGAGTATCTGTGAATTTTAAGGATAGGCAAAAAAGTGGGTTGTTTGGCTCTGGTAAATATCCAACTACTTGAGAATTCAACTTTTTCTACCCCCCCCTAATTTTTGGCCACTTGCATCCTCAACATGCTTGTGGCATGAACACCCACCACACTTAAAGCATGTTGGGATCAGTTACATGTCCCTTTCCTATAAAATTCCACCAAGCTATTATTAGGGGGTTGTACTAGTGTAATTTCCCAAACATGGATTTTGGGGTTCATTTTTAGTGCGTGAAATAATTTTCTATTCATTATTATAGTTTTCAAATTTTTTAGCACACATGAACTCTAAAATTTTCATTTTGTTGCAATCTTATATCTTTTTTGTTTACGAGGAAAAATGGGAGTCACAAGTTTGGACCTGAAAAAAAAAATTTGAACATCAAAAAATGGGGATGCACAAATGCTGGGAGAGATAATTCCAAAGTGTATCTGTGATTTTTAAGGATAGGGAAGAAAGTGGGTTGTTTGGCTCTGGTAAATATCCAACCACTTGAGAATTCAACTTTTTCTACCCCCCCTAATTTTTGGCCACTTGCATCCCAAACATGCTTGTGGCATGCACACCCACCACTTTTAAAGCATGTTGGGATCGGTTACAAGTCCCTTTCCTACTAAATTCCACCAAGCTATTATTAGGGGGTTGTACTAGTGGAATTTCCCAAACATGGATTTTGGGGTTCATTTTTAGTGCGTGAAATAATTTTCTATTCATTATTATAGTTTTCAATTTTTTTTGCACACATGAACTCTAAAATTTTCATTTTGTTGCGATCTTATATCTTTTTTGTTTACGAGGAAAAATGGGAATCACAAGTTTGGGCCCAAAAAAAAAAAAAATTTGAACGTCCAAAATAGGGATGCACAAATGCTGGGAGAGATAATTCCAAAGAGTATCTATGATTTTTAAGGATAGGCAAAAAAGTGGGTTGTTTGGCTTTGGTAAATATCCTACCACTTGAGAATTCAACTTTTTCTACCCCCCCCTAATTTTTGGCCACTTGCATCCTCAACATGCTTGTGGCATGCACACCCACCACACTTAAAGCATGTTGGGATCAGTTACAAGTCCCTTTCTTATAAAATTCCACCAAGCTATTATTAGGGGGTTGTACTAGTGGAATTTCCCAAACATGGATTTTGGGGTTCATTTTTCGTGAGTGAAATAATTTTCTATTCATTATTATAGTTTTCAAATTTTTTTGCACACATGAACTCTAAAATTTTCATTTTGTTGCGATCTTACTTCTTTTTTGTTTACGAGGAAAAATGGGAGTCAAAAGTTTGGACCCGAAAAAAAAATTAATTTGAACATCCAAAATTGGGATGCACAAATGCTGGGAGAGATAATTCCAAAGAGTATCTGTGATTTTTAAGAATAGGCAAAAAAAGTGGGTTGTTTGGCTCTGGTAAATATCCAACCACTTGAGAATTCAACTTTATCTACCCCCCCCTAATTTTTGGCCGTTTGCATCCTCAACATGGTTGTGGCATGCACACCCACCACACTTAAAGGATGTTGGGATCAGTTACAAGTCCCTTTCCTATAAAATTCCACCAAGCTATTATTTGGGGGTTGTACTAGTGGAATTTCCCAAACATGGATTTTGGGGTTCATTTTTCGTGAGTGAAATATTTTTCTATTCATTATTATAGTTTTCAAATTTTTTTGCACACATGAACTCTAAAATTTTCATTTTGTTGCGATCTTACATCTTTTTTGTTTACGAGGAAAAATGGGAGTCAAAAGTTTGGACCCGAAAAAAAAAATTAATTTGTGCATCCAAAATTGGGATGCACAAATGCTGGGAGAGATAATTCCAAAGAGTATCTGTGATTTTTAAGAATAGGCAAAAAAAGTGGGTTGTTTGGCTCTGGTAAATATCCAACCACTTGAGAATTCAACTTTATCTACCCCACCTAATTTTTGGCCACTTGCATCCTCAACATGCTTGTGGCATGCACACCCACCACACTTAAAGCATGTTGGGATCAGTTACAAGTCCCTTTCCAATAAAATTCCACCAAGCTATTATTAAGGGGTTGTACTAGAAGAATTTCCCAAACATGGATTTTGGGGTTCATTTTTAGTGCGTGAAATAATTTTCTATTCATTATTGTAGTTTTCAATTTTTTTTGCACACATGAACTCTAAAATTTTCATTTTGTTGCGATCTTATATCTTTTGTTTACGTGGAAAAAAGGGAGTCACATGTTTGGACCTGAAAAAAAAAAATTTTGAACATCCAAAAATGGGAATGAACAAAAGCTGGGAGTGATAATTCCGAAGAGTATCTGTGATTTTTAAGGATAGGCAAAAAAGAGTGTTGTTTGCCTCTAGTAAATATCCAACCACTTGAGAATTCAACTTTTTCTACCCCCCCTAATTTTTGCCCACTTGCATCCTTAACATGCTTGTGGCATAAACACCCACCACACTTAAAGCATGTTGGGATCAGTTACAAGTCCCTTTCCTATAAAATTCCACCAAGCTATTATTAGGGGGTTGTACTAGTGGAATTTCCCAAACATGGATTTTGGGGTTCATTTTTAGTGCGTGAAATAATTTTCTATTCATTATTATAGTTTTCAAATTTTTTTGCACACATGAACTCTAAAATTTTCATTTTGTTGCGATCTTATATCTTTTTTGTTAACGAGGAAAAATGGGCCTCAAAAGTTTAGACCTGAAAAAAAAAAAAGTTTGAACATCCAAAATGGGGATGCACAAATGCTGGGAGAGAAAATTCCAAAGAGTATCTGTGATTTTTAAGGATAGGCAAAAAAGTGGGTTGTTTGGCTCTGGTAAATATCCAACCACTCGAGAATTCACCTTTTTCTTCCGCCCGTAATTTTTGGCCACTTGCATCCTCAAGATGCTTGAGGCATGCAAACCCCCCACACTTAAAGCAAGTCTGGATCAGTTACAAGTCCCTTTCCTATTAAATTCCACCAAGCTATTATTAGGGGGTTGTACTAGTGGAATTTCCCAAACATGGATTTTGGGGTTCATTTTTAGTGCGTGAAATAATTTTCTATTCATTATTATAGTTTTCAAATTTTTTAGCACACATGAACTCTAAAATTTTCATTTTGTTGCAATCTTATATCTTTTTTGTTTACGAGGAAAAATGGGAGTCACAAGTTTGGACCTGAAAAAAAAAATTTGAACATCAAAAAATGGGGATGCACAAATGCTGGGAGAGATAATTCCAAAGTGTATCTGTGATTTTTAAGGATAGGGAAGAAAGTGGGTTGTTTGGCTCTGGTAAATATCCAACCACTTGAGAATTCAACTTTTTCTACCCCCTCTAATTTTTGGCCACTTGCATCCCAAACATGCTTGTGGCATGCACACCCACCACTTTTAAAGCATGTTGGGATCGGTTACAAGTCCCTTTCCTACTAAATTCCACCAAGCTATTATTAGGGGGTTGTACTAGTGGAATTTCCCAAACATGGATTTTGGGGTTCATTTTTAGTGCGTGAAATAATTTTCTATTCATTATTATAGTTTTCAATTTTTTTTGCACACATGAACTCTAAAATTTTCATTTTGTTGCGATCTTATATCTTTTTTGTTTACGAGGAAAAATGGGAATCACAAGTTTGGGCCCAAAAAAAAAAAAAATTTGAACGTCCAAAATAGGGATGCACAAATGCTGGGAGAGATAATTCCAAAGAGTATCTGTGATTTTTAAGGATAGGCAAAAAAGTGGGTTGTTTGGCTTTGGTAAATATCCTACCACTTGAGAATTCAACTTTTTCTACCCCCCCCTAATTTTTGGCCACTTGCATCCTCAACATGCTTGTGGCATGCACACCCACCACACTTAAAGCATGTTGGGATCAGTTACAAGTCCCTTTCTTATAAAATTCCACCAAGCTATTATTAGGGGGTTGTACTAGTGGAATTTCCCAAACATGGATTTTGGGGTTCATTTTTCGTGAGTGAAATAATTTTCTATTCATTATTATAGTTTTCAAATTTTTTTGCACACATGAACTCTAAAATTTTCATTTTGTTGCGATCTTACTTCTTTTTTGTTTACGAGGAAAAATGGGAGTCAAAAGTTTGGACCCGAAAAAAAAATTAATTTGAACATCCAAAATTGGGATGCACAAATGCTAGGAGAGATAATTCCAAAGAGTATCTGTGATTTTTAAGAATAGGCAAAAAAAGTGGGTTGTTTGGCTCTGGTAAATATCCAACCACTTGAGAATTCAACTTTATCTACCCCCCCCTAATTTTTGGCCGTTTGCATCCTCAACATGGTTGTGGCATGCACACCCACCACACTTAAAGGATGTTGGGATCAGTTACAAGTCCCTTTCCTATAAAATTCCACCAAGCTATTATTTGGGGGTTGTACTAGTGGAATTTCCCAAACATGGATTTTGGGGTTCATTTTTCGTGAGTGAAATATTTTTCTATTCATTATTATAGTTTTCAAATTTTTTTGCACACATGAACTCTAAAATTTTCATTTTGTTGCGATCTTACATCTTTTTTGTTTACGAGGAAAAATGGGAGTCAAAAGTTTGGACCCGAAAAAAAAAATTAATTTGTGCATCCAAAATTGGGATGCACAAATGCTGGGAGAGATAATTCCAAAGAGTATCTGTGATTTTTAAGAATAGGCAAAAAAAGTGGGTTGTTTGGCTCTGGTAAATATCCAACCACTTGAGAATTCAACTTTATCTACCCCACCTAATTTTTGGCCACTTGCATCCTCAACATGCTTGTGGCATGCACACCCACCACACTTAAAGCATGTTGGGATCAGTTACAAGTCCCTTTCCAATAAAATTCCACCAAGCTATTATTAAGGGGTTGTACTAGAAGAATTTCCCAAACATGGATTTTGGGGTTCATTTTTAGTGCGTGAAATAATTTTCTATTCATTATTGTAGTTTTCAATTTTTTTTGCACACATGAACTCTAAAATTTTCATTTTGTTGCGATCTTTTATCTTTTGTTTACGTGGAAAAAAGGGAGTCACATGTTTGGACCTGAAAAAAAAAAATTTTGAACATCCAAAAATGGGAATGAACAAAAGCTGGGAGTGATAATTCCGAAGAGTATCTGTGATTTTTAAGGATAGGCAAAAAAGAGTGTTGTTTGGCTCTAGTAAATATCCAACCACTTGAGAATTCAACTTTTTCTACCCCCCCTAATTTTTGCCCACTTGCATCCTTAACATGCTTGTGGCATAAACACCCACCACACTTAAAGCATGTTGGGATCAGTTACAAGTCCCTTTCCTATAAAATTCCACCAAGCTATTATTAGGGGGTTGTACTAGTGGAATTTCCCAAACATGGATTTTGGGGTTCATTTTTAGTGCGTGAAATAATTTTCTATTCATTATTATAGTTTTCAAATTTTTTTGCACACATGAACTCTAAAATTTTCATTTTGTTGCGATCTTATATCTTTTTTGTTAACGAGGAAAAATGGGCCTCAAAAGTTTGGACCTGAAAAAAAAAAAAGTTTGAACATCCAAAATGGGGATGCACAAATGCTGGGAGAGATAATTCCAAAGAGTATCTGTGATTTTTAAGGATAGGCAAAAAAGTGGGTTGTTTGGCTCTGGTAAATATCCAACCACTTGAGAATTCAACTTTTTCTTCCCCCCCTAATTTTTGGCCACTTGCATCCTCAACATGCTTGGGGCATTCACACCCACCACACTTAAAGCATGTTGGGATCAGTTACAAGTCCCTTTCCTACAAAATTCCACCAAGCTATTATTAGGGGTTTGTACTAGTGGAATTTCCCAAACATGGATTTTGGGGTTCATTTTTAGTGCGTGATATAATTTTCTATTCATTATTATAGTTTTCAAATTTTTTTGCACACATGAACTCTAAAATTTTCATTTTGTTGCGATCATATATCTTTTTTGTTTACAAGGAAAAAAGGGACTCACAAGTTTGGACTTGAAAAAAAAAAATTGAACATCCAAATTGGGGATGCACAAATGCTGGGAGAGATAATTCCGAAGAGTATCTGTGATTTTTAAGGATAGGCAAAAAAGTGGGTTGTTTGGCTGTGGTAAATATCCAACCACTTGAGAATTCAACTTTTTCTACCCACCCTAATTTTTGGCCACTTGAATTCTCAACATGCTTGTGGCATGCACACCCACCACACTTAAAGCATGTTGGGATCAGTTACAAGTCCCTTTCCTATAAAATTCCACCAAGCTATTATTAGGGGGTTGTACTAGTGGAATTTGCCAAACAAGGATTTTGGGGTTCATTTTTAGTGCGTGAAATAATTTTCTATTCATTATTATAGTTTTCAAATTTTTTTGCAAACGTTAACTTTAAAATTTTCATTTTGTTGCGATCTTATATCTTTTTTGTTTACGCGGAAAAAAGGGTGTCACAAGTTTGGACCTGAAAAAAAAAAAATTTGAACATCCAAAATGGGGATGCACAAATGCTGGGAGAGATAATTCCAAAGTCTATCTGTGATTTTTAAGTATAGGCAAAATACTTGAGAATTCAACTTTTTCTACCCCCCCTTAATTTTTGGCCACTTACATCCTCAACATCCTTGTGGCATGCACACGCACCACACTTAAAGCATGTTGGGATCAGTTACAAGTCCCTTTCCTATAAAATTCCACCAAGTTATTATTAGGGGGTTGTACTAGTGGAATTTCCCAAATAAGGATTTTGGGGTTCATTTTTAGTGCGTGAAATAATTTTCTATTCATTATTGTAGTTTTCAAATTTTTTTGCACACATGAACACTAAAATTTTCATTTTGTTGCGATCTTATATTTTTTATGTTTACGATGAAAAATGGGAGTCACAAGTTTGGCCCTGAAAAAAAAAAAACTTTGGACATCCAAAAATGGGGATGCACAAATGCTGGGAGAGATAATTCCAAAGAGTATCTGTGATTTTTAAGGATAGGCAAAAAAGTGGGTTGTTTGGTTCTGGTAAAAATATCCAACCACTTGAGAATTCAACTTTTTCTACCCCCCCTAATTTTTGGCCACTTGAATCCTCAACATGCTTGTGGCATGCACACCCACCACACTTAAAGCATGTTGGGATCAGTTACACGTCTCTTTCCTATAAAATTCCACCTAGCTATTATTAGGGGGTTGTACTAGTGGAATTTCCCAAACATGGATTTTGGGGTTCAATTTTAGTGCGTGAAATAATTTTCTATTCATTATTGTAGTTTTCAAATTTTTTGGCACACATGAACTCCATAATTTTCATTTTCTTACGATCTTATATCTTTTTTGTTTACGCGGAAAAATGGAAGTCACAAGTTTGGACCTGAAAAAAAAAATATTTGAACATCCAAAATGGGGATGCACAAATGCTGGCAGAGATAATTCCAAAGAGTATCTAAGATTTTTAAGGATACGCAAAAAAGTGGGATGTTTGGCTTTGGGAAATATCCAACCACTTGAGAATTCAACTTTTTCTACCCCCCCTAATTTTTGGCCACTTGCATCCTCAACATTCTTGTGGCACGCACACCCACCACACTTAAAGCATGTTGGGATCAGTTACAAGTCCCTTTCCTATAAAATTCCACCAAGCCATTATTAGGGGGTTGTACTAGTGGAATTTCCCAAACATGGATTTTGGGGTTCATTTTTAGTGCGTGATATAATTTTCTATTCATTGTTATAGTTTTCAAATTTTTTTGCACACATGAACTCTAAAATTTTTATTTTGTTGCGATCTTATATCTTTTTTGTTTACGAGGAAAAATGGGAGTCACAAGTTTGGCCCAGAAAAAAAAAAAAAAATTTGAACATCAAAAAATGGGGATGCACAAATGCTGGGAGAGATAATTCCAAAGAGTATCTGTGATTTTTAAGGATAGGCAAAAAAGTGGGTTGTTTGGCTTTGGTAAATATCCAACCACTTGAGAATTCAACTTTTTCTACCCCCCCCTAATTTTTGGCCACTTGCATCCTCAACATGCTTGTGGCATGAACACCCACCACACTTAAAGCATGTTGGGATCATACATGTCCCTTTCCTATAAAATTCCACCAAGCTATTATTAGGGGGTTGTACTAGTGGAATTTCCGAAACATGGATTTTGGGGTTCAATTTTAGTGCGTCAAATAATTTTCTATTCATTATTGTAGTTTTCAAATTTTTTGGCACACATGAACTCCATAATTTTCATTTTGTTACGATCTTATATCTTTTTTGTTTACGCGGAAAAATGGAAGTCACAAGTTTGGACCTGAAAAAAAAAAATATTTGAACATCCAAAATGGGGATGCACAAATGCTGGGAGAGATAATTCCAAAGTGTATCTATGATTTTTAAGGATAGGCAAAAAAGTGGGATGTTTGGCTTTGGGAAATATCCAACCACTTGAGAATTCAACTTTTTCTACCCCCCCTAATTTTTGGCTACTTGCATCCTCAACATGCTTGTGGCACGCATACCCACCACACTTAAAGCATGTTGGGATCAGTTACAAGTCCCTTTCCTATAAAATTCCACCAAGCCATTATTAGGGTGTTGTACTCGTGGAATTTCCCAAACATGGATTTTGGGGTTCATTTTTAGTGCGTGATATAATTTTCTATTCATTGTTATAGTTTTCAAATTTTTTTGCACACTTGAACTCTAAAATTTTCATTTTGTTGCGATCTTATATCTTTTTTGTTTACGAGGAAAAATGGGAGTCACAAGTTTGGCCCAGAAAAAAAAAAAAAATTTGAACATCAAAAAATGGGGATGCACAAATGCTGGGAGAGATAATTCCAAAGAGTATCTGTGATTTTTAAGGATAGGCAAAAAAGTGGGTTGTTTGGCTCTGGTAAATATCCAAACACTTGAGAATTCAACTTTTTCTACCCCCTTAATTTTTGGCCACTTGCATCCTCAAAATGCTTGTGGCATGCACACCCACCACACTTAAAGCATGTTGGGATCAGTTACAAGTCCCTGTCCTATAAAATTCCACCAAGCTATTATTAGGGGTTGTACGAGTGGAATTTCCCAAACATGGATTTTGGGGTTCATTTTTAGTGCGTGAAATAATTTTATATTCATTATTATAGTTTTCAAATTTTTTTGCATACATGAACTCTAAAATTTTAATATTGTTGCGATCTTATATCTTTTTTGTTTACGAGGAAAAATGGGAGTCACAAGTTTGGACCTGAAAAAATAAAAAATTTGAACATCAAAAAATGGGGATGCACAAATACTTTTAAGGATAGGCAAAAAAGTGGGTTGTTTGCCTCTTTTAAATATCCAACCACTTGAGAATTCAACTTTTTCTACCCCCCCTAATTTTTGGCCACTTGCATCCTCAACAGGCTTGTGGCATGCACACCCACCACACTTAAAGCATGTTGGGATCAGTTACGAGTCCCTTTCCTATGAAATTCCACCAAGCTATTATTAGGGGGTTGTACTAGTGGAATTTCCCAAACGTGGATTTTGGGGTTCATTTTTAGTGCGTGATATAATTTTCTATTCATTATTATAGTTTTCAAATTTTTGTGCACACATGAACTCTAAAATTTTTATTTTGTTGCGATCTTACATCTTTTTTGTTTACAAGGAAAAAAGGGTCTCACAAGTTTGGACCTGAAAAAAAAAAAAAATTAAACATCCAAAATGGGGATGCACAAATGCTGGGAGAGATAATTCCAAAGAGTATCTGTGAATTTTAAGGATAGGCAAAAAAGTGGGTTGTTTGGCTCTGGTAAATATCCAACTACTTGAGAATTCAACTTTTTCTACCCCCCCCTAATTTTCGGCCACTTGCATCCTCAACATGCTTGTGGCATGAACACCCACCACACTTAAAGCATGTTGGGATCAGTTACATGTCCCTTTCCTATAAAATTCCACCAAGCTATTATTAGGGGGTTGTACTAGTGTAATTTCCCAAACATGGATTTTGGGGTTCATTTTTAGTGCGTGAAATAATTTTCTATTCATTTTTATAGTTTTCAAATTTTTTTGCACACATGAACTATAAAATTTTCATTTTTTTACGATCTTATATCTTTTTTGTGTACGACGAAAAATGGAAGTCACAAGTTTGGACCTGAAAAAAAAAAAAATTTGAACATCAAAAAATGGGGATGCACAAATGCTGGGAGAGAAAATTCCAAAGAGTACTGTGATTTTTAAGGATAGGCAAAAAAGTGGGTTGTTTGGCTCCTTTAAATATCCAACCACTTGAGAATTCAACTTTTTCTACCCCCCTTAATTTTCGGCCACTTGCATCCTCAACATGCTTGTGGCATGAACACCCACCACACTTAAAGCATGTTGGGATCAGTTACAAGTCCCTTTCCCATAAATTTCCACCAAGCTATTATTAGGGGGTTGTACTGGTGGAATTTCCCAAACATGGATTTTGGGGTTCATTTTTAGTGCGTGATATAATTTTCTATTCATTGTTATAGTTTTCAAATTTTTTTCACACATGAACTCTAAAATTTTCATTTTGTTGCGATCTTATATCTTTTTTTTTTACGACGAAAAATGAGAGTCACAAGTTTGGACCTGAAAAAAAAAAAATTTGAACAACAAAAAATGCGGATGCACAAATGCTGGGAGAGATAATTCCAAAGAGTATCTGTGATTTTTAAGGATAGGCAAAAAAGTGGGTTGTTTGGCTCTGGTAAATATCCAACCACTTGAGAATTCAACTTTTTCTACCCCCCTTAATTTTTGGCCACTTGCATCCTCAACATGCTTGTGGCATGCACACCCACCACGCTTAAAGCATGTTGGGATCAGTTACATGTCCCTTTCCTATAAAATTCCACCAAGCTATTATTAGGGGGTTGTACTAGTGTAATTTCCCAAACATGGATTTTGGGGTTCATTTTTAGTGCGTGAAATAATTTTCTATTCATTTTTATAGTTTTCAAATTTTTTTGCACACATGAACTATAAAATTTTCATTTTTTTACGATCTTATATCTTTTTTGTGTACGACGAAAAATGGAAGTCACAAGTTTGGACCTGAAAAAAAAAAAAATTTGAACATCAAAAAATGGGGATGCACAAATGCTGGGAGAGAAAATTCCAAAGAGTATCTGTGATTTTTAAGGATAGGCAAAAAAGTGGGTTGTTTGGCTCCTTTAAATATCCAACCACTTGAGAATTCAACTTTTTCTACCCCCCTTAATTTTTGGCCACTTGCATCCTCAACATGCTTGTGGCATGCACACCCACCACACTTAAAGCATGTTGGGATCAGTTACAAGTTCCTTTCCTATAAAATTCCACCAAGCTATTATTAGGGGGTTGTACTAGTGGAATTTCCCAAACATGGATTTTGGGGTTCATTTTTAGTGTGTGATATAATTTTCTATTCATTATTATTGTTTTCAAATTTTTTTGCACACATGAACTCTAAAATTTGCATTTTGTTGCGATCTTAAATCTTTTTTGTTTACGAGGAAAAATGGGATTCACAACTTTGGACCTGAAAAAAAAAAAAAAATTTCAACATCAAAAAATGGTGATGCACAAATGTGGGGAGAGATAATTCGAAAGAGTATCTGTTACTTTTAAAGATAGGCAAAAAAGTGGGTTGTTTGGCTCAGGTAAATATCCAACCACTTGAGAATTCAACTTTTTCTACCCCCCCTAATTTTAGGCCACTTGCATCCTCAACATGCTTGTGGCATGCACAACCACCACACTTAAAGCATGTTGGGATCAGTTACAAGTCCCTTTCCTATAAAATTCCACCAAGCTATTATTAGGGGATTTAACTGATGGAATTTCCCAAGCATGAATTTTGGGGTTCATTTTTAGTGCGTGAAATAATTTTCTAATCATTATTATAGTTTTCAAATTTTTTTGCACTCATGAACTCTAAAATTTTCATTTTGCTGCGATCTTATATCTTTTTTGTTTACGAGGAAAAATGGGAGTCACAAGTTTGGACCTGAAAAAAAAAAAATTTGAACATCCACAATAGGGATGCACAAATGCTGGGAGAGATAATTCCAAAGAGTATCTGTGATTTTTAAGGATAGGCAAAAAAGTGGGTTGTTTGGCTCTGGTAAATATCCAACCACTTGAGAATTCAACTTTTTCTACCCCCCCTAATTTTTGGCCACTTGCATCCTCAACATGCTTGTGGCATGCACACCCACCACACTTAAAAGCATGTTGGGATCAATTACAAGTCCCTTTCCTATAAAATTCCAACAAGCTATTATTAGGGGGTTGTACTAGTGGAATTTCCCAAACATGGATTTTGGGGTTCATTTTTAGTGCGTGATATAATTTTCTATTCATTATTATAGTTTTCAAATTTTTTTGCATACATGAACTCTAAAATTTGCATTTTGTTGCGATCTTATATCTTTTTTGTTTACGAGGAAAAATGGGAGTCACAAGTTTGGACCTGAAAAAAAAAAAAATTTGATAATCAAAAAATGGGGATCCACAAATGCTGGGAGAGATAATGCCAAAGAGTATCTGTGATTTTTATAGACAGGCAAAAAAGTGGGTTGTTTGGCTCAGGTAAATATCCAACCACTTGAGAATTCAACTTTTTCTACCCCCCCTTAATTTTGGCCACTTGCATCCTCAACATGCTTGTGGCATGCACACCAACCACACTTAAAGCATGTTGGGATAAGTTACAAGTCCCTTTCCCATAAAATTCCACCAAGCTATTATTAGGGGGTTGTACTGGTGGAATTTCCCAAACATGGATTTTGGGGTTCATTTTTAGTGCGTGATATAATTTTCTATTCATTGTTATAGTTTTCAAATTTTTTTCACACATGAACTCTAAAATTTTCATTTTGTTGCGATCTTATATCTTTTTTTTTTACGACGAAAAATGAGAGTCACAAGTTTGGACCTGAAAAAAAAAAAATTTGAACATCAAAAAATGCGGATGCACAAATGCTGGGAGAGATAATTCCAAAGAGTATCTGTGATTTTTAAGGATAGGCAAAAAAGTGGGTTGTTTGGCTCTGGTAAATATCCAACCACTTGAGAATTCAACTTTTTCTACCCCCCTTAATTTTTGGCCACTTGCATCCTCAACATGCTTGTGGCATGCACACCCACCACGCTTAAAGCATGTTGGGATCAGTTACAAGTTCCTTTCCTATAAAATTCCACCAAGCTATTATTAGGGGGTTGTACTAGTGGAATTTCCCAAACATGGATTTTGGGGTTCATTTTTAGTGTGTGATATAATTTTCTATTCATTATTATTGTTTTCAAATTTTTTTGCACACATGAACTCTAAAATTTGCATTTTGTTGCGATCTTAAATCTTTTTTGTTTACGAGGAAAAATGGGAGTCACAAGTTTGGACCTGAAAAAAAAAAAAAAATTTCAACATCAAAAAATGGTGATGCACAAATGCGGGGAGAGATAATGCGAAAGAGTATCTGTTATTTTTAAAGATAGGCAAAAAAGTGGGTTGTTTGGCTCAGGTAAATATCCAACCACTTGAGAATTCAACTTTTTCTACCCCGCCTAATTTTAGGCCACTTGCATCCTCAACATGCTTGTGGCATGCACAACCACCACACTTAAAGCATGTTGGGATCAGTTACAAGTCCCTTTCCTATAAAATTCCACCAAGCTATTATTAGGGGATTTAACTGATGGAATTTCCCAAGCATGAATTTTGGGGTTCATTTTTAGTGCGTGAAATAATTTTCTATTCATTATTATAGTTTTCAAATTTTTTTGCACTCATGAACTCTAAAATTTTCATTTTGTTGCGATCTTATATCTTTTTTGTTTACGAGGAAAAATGGGAGTCACAAGTTTGGACCTGAAAAAAAAAAAATTTGAACATCCACAATAGGGATGCACAAATGCTGGGAGAGATAATTCCAAAGAGTAACTGTGATTTTTAAGGATAGGCAAAAAAGTGGGTTGTTTGGCTCTGGTAAATATCCAACCACTTGAGAATTCAACTTTTTCAACCCCCCCTTAAATTTTGGCCACTTGCATCATCAGCATGCTTGTGGCATGCACACCAACCACATTTAAAGCATGTTGGGATCAGTTACAAGTCCCTTTCCTATAAAATTCCACCAAGCTATTATTAGGGGGTTGTACTAGTGGAATTTCCCAAACATGGATTTTGGGGTTCATTTTTAGTGTGATATAATTTTCTATTCATTGTTATAGTTTTCAAATTTTTTTGCACACATGAACTCTAAAATTTTCATTTTGTTGCGATCTTATATCTTTTTTGTTTACAAGGAAAAATGAGAGTCACAAGTTTGGACCTGAAAAAAAAAAAATTTTGAACATCAAAAAATGGGATGCAGAAATGCTGGGAGAGATAATTCCAAAGAGTATCTGTGATTTTTAAGGATAGGCAAAAAAGTGGGTTGTTTGGCTCTGGTAAATATCCAACCACTTGAGAATTCAACTTTTTCTACCCCCCCTTAATTTTTGGCCACTTGCATCCTCAACATGCTTGTGGCATGCACACCAACCACATTTAAAGCATGTTGGGATCAGTTACAAGTCCCTTTCCTATAAAATTCCACCAAGCTATTATTAGGGGGTTGTACTAGTGGAATTTCCCAAACATGGATTTTGGGGTTAATTTTTAGTGCGTGATATAATTTTCTATTCATTGTTATAGTTTTCAAATTTTTTTGCACACATGAACTCTAAAATTTTCATTATGTTGCGATCTTATATCTTTTTTGTTTACGAGGAAAAATGAGAGTCACAAGTTTGGACCTGAAAAAAAAAAAATTTGAACTTCAAAAAATGGGGATGCACAAATGCTGGGAGAGATAATTCCAAAGAGTATCTGTGATTTTTATGGATAGGCAAAAAAGTGGGTTGTTTGGCTCTGGTAAATATCCAACCACTTGAGAATTCAACTTTTTCTACCCCCCCTAATTTTTGGCCACTTGCATCCTCAACATGCTTGTGGCATGCACACCCACCACACTTAAAGCATGTTGGGATCAGTTACAAGTCCCTTTCCTATAAAATTCCACCAAGCTATTATTAGGGGGTTGTACTAGTGGAATTTCCCAAACATGGATTTTGGGGTTAATTTTTAGTGCGTGATATAATTTTCTATTCATTATTATAGTTTTCAAATTTTTTTGCACACATGAACTCTAAAATTTGCATTTTGTTGCGATCTTAAATCTTTTTTGTTTACGAGGAAAAATCGGAGTCACAAGTTTGGACCTGAAAAAAAAAAAAAAATTTGAACATCAAAAAATGGGGATGCACAAATGCTGGGAGAGATAATTCCAAAGAGTATCTGTTATTTTTAAAGATAGGCAAAAAAGTGGGTTGTTTGGCTCAGGTAAATATCCAACCACTTGAGAATTCAACTTTTTCTACCCCCCTTAATTTTTGGCCACTTGCATCCTCAACATGCTTGTGGCATGCACACCCACCACGCTTAAAGCATGTTGGGATCAGTTACAAGTTCCTTTCCTATAAAATTCCACCAAGCTATTATTAGGGGGTTGTACTAGTGGAATTTCCCAAACATGGATTTTGGGGTTCATTTTTAGTGTGTGATATAATTTTCTATTCATTATTATTGTTTTCAAATTTTTTTGCACACATGAACTCTAAAATTTGCATTTTGTTGCGATCTTAAATCTTTTTTGTTTACGAGGAAAAATGGGAGTCACAAGTTTGGACCTGAAAAAAAAAAAAAAATTTCAACATCAAAAAATGGTGATGCACAAATGCGGGCAGAGATAATTCGAAAGAGTATCTGTTATTTTTAAAGATAGGCAAAAAAGTGGGTTGTTTGGCTCAGGTAAATATCCAACCACTTGAGAATTCAACTTTTTCTACCCCGCCTAATTTTAGGCCACTTGCATCCTCAACATGCTTGTGGCGTGCACAACCACCACACTTAAAGCATGTTGGGATCAGTTACAAGTCCCTTTCCTTTAAAATTCCACCAAGCTATTATTAGGGGATTTAACTGATGGAAATTCCCAAGCATGAATTTTGGGGTTCATTTTTAGTGCGTGAAATAATTTTCTATTCATTATTATTGTTTTCAAATTTTTTTGCACACATGAACTCTAAAATTTTCATTTTGTTGCGATCTTATATCTTTTTTGTTTACGAGGAAAAATGGGAGTCACAAGTTTGGACCTGAAAAAAAAAAAATTTGAACATCCACAATAGGGATGCACAAATGCTGGGAGAGATAATTCCAAAGAGTAACTGTGATTTTTAGGGATAGGCAAAAAAGTGGGTTGTTTGGCTCTGGTAAATATCCAACCACTTGAGAATTCAACTTTTTCAACCCCCCCTTAAATTTTGGCCACTTGCATCATCAGCATGCTTGTGGCATGCACACCAACCACATTTAAAGCATGTTGGGATCAGTTACAAGTCCCTTTCCTATAAAATTCCACCAAGCTATTATTAGGGGGTTGTACTAGTGGAATTTCCCAAACATGGATTTTGGGGTTCATTTTTAGTGTGATATAATTTTCTATTCATTGTTATAGTTTTCAAATTTTTTTGCACACATGAACTCTAAAATTTTCATTTTGTTGCGATCTTATATCTTTTTTGTTTACGAGGAAAAATGAGAGTCACAAGTTTGGACCTGAAAAAAAAAAATTTTGAACATCAAAAAATGGGATGCAGAAATGCTCGGAGAGATAATTCCAAAGAGTATCTGTGATTTTTAAGGATAGGCAAAAAAGTGGGTTGTTTGGCTCTGGTAAATATCCAACCACTTGAGAATTCAACTTTTTCTACCCCCCCTTAATTTTTGGCCACTTGCATCCTCAACATGCTTGTGGCATGCACACCAACCACATTTAAAGCATGTTGGGATCAGTTACAAGTCCCTTTCCTATAAAATTCCACCAAGCTATTATTAGGGGGTTGTACTAGTGGAATTTCCCAAACATGGATTTTGGGGTTAATTTTTAGTGCGTGATATAATTTTCTATTCATTGTTATAGTTTTCAAATTTTTTTGCACACATGAACTCTAAAATTTTCATTTTGTTGCGATCGTATATCTTTTTTGTTTACGAGGAAAAATGAGAGTCACAAGTTTGGACCTGAAAAAAAAAAAATTTGAACATCAAAAAATGGGGATGTACAAATGCTGGGAGAGATAATTCCAAAGAGTATCTGTGATTTTTATGGATAGGCAAAAAAATGGGTTGTTTGCTCTGGTAAATATCCAACCACTTGAGAATTCAACTTTTTCTACCCCCCCTAATTTTTGGCCACTTGCATCCTCAACATGCTTGTGGCATGCACACCCACCACACTTAAAGCATGTTGGGATCAGTTACAAGTCCCTTTCCTATAAAATTCCACCAAGCTATTATTAGGGGGTTGTACTAGTGGAATTTCCCAAACATGGATTTTGGGGTTCATTTTTAGTGCGTGATATAATTTTCTATTCACTATTATAGTTTTCAAATTTTTTTGCACACATGAACTCTAAAATTTGCATTTTGTTGCGATCTTAAATCTTTTTTGTTTACGAGGAAAAATCGGAGTCACAAGTTTGGACCTGAAAAAAAAAAAAAATTTGAACATCAAAAAATCGGGATGCACAAATGCTGGGAGAGATAATTCCAAAGAGTATCTGTTATTTTTAAAGATAGGCAAAAAAGTGGGTTGTTTGGCTCAGGTAAATATCCAACCACTTGAGAATTCAACTTTTTCTACCCCCCCTAATATTTGGCCACTTGCATCCTCAACATGCTTGTCGCATGCACAACCACCACACTTAAAGCATGTTGGGATCAGTTACAAGTCCCTTTCCTATAAAATTCCACCAAGCTATTATTAGGGGATTGAACTGGTGGAATTTCCCAAGCATGAATTTTGGGGTTCATTTTTAGTGCGTGAAATCATTTTCTATTCATTATTATAGTTTACAAATTTTTTTGCACACATGAACTCTAAAATTTTCATTTTGTTGCGATCTTATATCTTTTTTGTTTACGAGGAAAAATGGGAGTCACAAGTTTGGACCTGAAAAAAAAAAAAAATTTGAACATCCACAATGGGGATGCACAAATGCTGGGAGAGATAATTCCAAAGAGTAACTGTGATTTTTAAGGATAGGCAAAAAAGTGGGTTGTTTGGCTCTGGTAAATATCCAACCACTTGAGAATTCAACTTTTTCTACCCCCCCTTAATTTTTGGCCACTTGCATCCTCAACATGCTTGTGGCATGCACACCGACCACATTTAAAGCATGTTGGGATCTGTTACAAGTCCCTTTCCTATAAAATTCAACCAAGCTATTATTAGGGGGTTGTACTAGTGGAATTTTCCAAACATGGATTTTGGGGTTAATTTTTAGTGCGTGATATAATTTTCTATTCATTATTATAGTTTTCAAATTTTTTTGCACACATGAACTCTAAAATTTGCATTTTGTTGCGATCTTAAATCTTTTTTGTTTACGAGGAAAAATGGGAGTCACAAGTTTGGACCTGAAAAAAAAAAATTAGAACATCAAAAAATGGGGATGCACAAATGCTGGGAGAGATAATTCGAAAGAGTATCTGTTATTTTTAAAGATAGGCAAAAAAGTGGGTTGTTTGGCTCAGGTAAATATCCAACCACTTGAGAATTCAACTTTTTCTACCCCCCCTAATTTTTGGCCACTTGCATCCTCAACATGCTTGTGGCATGCACAACCACCACACTTAAAGCATGTTGGGATCAGTTACAAGTCCCTTTCCTATAAAATTCCACCAAGCTATTATTAGGGGATTGTACTAGTGGAATTTCCCAAGCATGAATTTTGGGGTTCATTTTTAGTACGTGAAATAATTTTCTATTCATTATTATTGTTTTCAAATTTTTTTGCACACATGAACTCTAAAATTTTCATTTTGTTGCGATCTTATATATTTTTTGTTTACGAGGAAAAATGGGAGTCACAAGTTTGGACCTAATAAAAAAAAAAAATTTGAACATCCACAATGGGGATGCACAAATGTTGGGAGAGATAATTCCAAAGAGTAACTGTGATTTTTAAGGATAGGCAAAAAAGTGGGTTGTTTGGCTCAGGTAAATATCCATCCACTTGAGAATTCAACTTTTTCTACCCCCCCTTAATTTTTGGCCACTTGCATCCTCAACATGCTTGTGGCATGCACACCAACCACACTTAAAGCATGTTGGGATCAGTTACAAGTCCCTTTCCTATAAAATTCCACCAAGCTATTATTAGGGGGTTGTACTAGTGGAATTTCCCAAACATGGATTTTGCGGTTCATTTTTAGTGCGTGATATAATTTTCTATTCATTGTTATAGTTTTCAAATTTTTTTGCACACATTAACTCTAAAATTTTCATTTTGTTGCGATCTTATATCTTTTTTGTTTACGAGGAAAAATGGGAGTCACAAGTTTGGACCTGAAAAAAAAAAAAAAATTTGAACATCAAAAAATGGGGATGCACAAATGCTGGGAGAGGTAATTCCAAAGTGTATCTGTGATTTTTAAGGATAGGAAAAAAAGTGGGTTGTTTGGCTCTGGTAAATATCCAACCACTTGAGAATTCAACTTTTTCTACACCCCCTAATTTTTGGCCACTTGCATCCTCAACATGCTTGTGGCATGCACACCCACCACACTTAAAGCATGTTGGGATCAGTTACAAGTCCCTTTCCCATAAAATTGCACCAAGCTATTATTAGGGGGTTGTACTAGTGGAATTTCCCAAACATGGATTTTGGGGTTCATTTTTAGTGCGTGATATAATTTTCTATTCATTATTATAGTTTTCAAATTTTTTTGCACACATGAACTCTAAAATTTGCATTTTGTTGCGATCTTTTATCTTTTTTGTTTACGAGGAAAAATGGGAGTCACAAGTTTAGACCTGAAAAAAAAAAAAATTTGAACATCAAAAAATGGGGATGCACAAATGCTGGGAGAGATAATTCCAAAGAGTATATGTGATTTTTAAAGATAGGCAAAAAAGTGGGTTGTTTGGCTCTGGTAAATATCCAACCACCTGAGAATTCAACTTTTTCTACCCCCCCTAATTTTTGGCCACTTGCATCCTCAACATGCTTGTGGCATGCACAACCACCACACTTAAAGCATGTTGGGATCAGTTACAAGTCCCTTTCCTATAAAATTCCACCAAGCTATTATTAGGGGGTTGTAATAGAGGAATTTCCCAAACATGGATTTTGGGGTTCATTTTTAGTGCGTGATATAATTTTCTATTCATGATTATAGTTTTCAAATATGTTTGCACACATGAATTCTAAAATTTTCATTTTGTTGCGATCTTATATCTTTTTTGTTTACGAGGAAAAATGGGAGTCACAAGTTTGGAAATGAAAAAAAAAAAAAAAATTGAACATCCACAATGGGGATGCACAAATGTTGGGAGAGATAATTCCAAAGAGTATCTGTGATTTTTAAGGATAGGCAAAAAAGTGGGTTGTTTGGCTCTGGTAATATATCCAACCACTTGAGAATTCAACCTTTTCTAACCCCCCTTAATTTTTGGCCACTTGCATCCTCAACATGCTTGTGGCATGCACACCCACCACACTTAAAGCATGTTGGGATCAGTTACAAGTCCCTTTCCGATAAAATTCCACCAAGCTATTATTAGGGGGTTGTACTAGTGGAATTTCCAAAACATGGATTTTGGGGTTCATTTTTAGTGCGTGATATAATTTTCTATTCATTGTTATAGTTTTCAAATTTTTTTGCACACATGAACTCTATAATTTTCAATTTGTTGCGATCTCATATCTTTTTTGTTTACGAGGAAAAATGGGAGTCACAAGTTTGGACCTGAAAAAAAAAAAAAAATTTGAACATCAAAAAATGGGGATGCACAAATGCTGGGAGAGATAATTCCAAAGAGTATCTGTGATTTTTAAGGATAGGCAAAAAAGTGGGTTGTTTGGCTCTGGTAAATATCCAACCACTTGAGAATTCAACTTTTTCTACCCCCCATAATTTTTGGCCACTTGCATCCTCAACATGCTTGTGGCATGCACACCCACCACACTTAAAGCATGTTGGGATCAGTTACAAGTCCCTTTCCTATAAAATTCCACCAAGCTATTATTAGGGGGTTGTACTAGTGGAATTTCCCAAACATGGATTTTGGGGTTCATTTTTAGTGCGTGATATAATTTTCTATTCATTATTATAGTTTTCAAATTTTTTTGCACACATGAACTCAAAAATTTGCATTTTGTTGCGATCGTATATCTTTTTTGTTTACGAGGAAAAATGAGAGTCACAAGTTTGGACCTGAAAAAAAAAAAAAGTTTGAACATCCAAAATGGGGATGCACAAATGCTGGGAGAGATAATTCCAAAGAGTATCTGTGATTTTTAAGGATAGGCAAAAAAGTGGGTTGTTTGGCTTTGGTAAATATCCAACCACTTGAGAATTCAACTTTTTCTTCCCCCCCTAATTTTTGGCCACTTGCATCCTCAACATGCTTGTGGCATGCACACCCACCACACTTAAAGCTTGTTGGGATCAGTTACAAGTCCCTTTCCTATAAAATTCCTCCAAGCTTTTATTAGGGGGTTGTATTAGTGGAATTTCCCAAACATGGATTTTGGGGTTCATTTTGAGTGCGTTATATAATTTTATATTCATTATTATAGTTTTCAAATTTTTTTGCAGACATGAACTCTAAAATTTTCATTTTGTTGCGATCTTATATCTTTTTTGTTTACGAGGAAAAATCGGACTCAGAAGTTTGGACCTGAAAAAAAAAAAAATTTGAACATCCAAAATTGAAATGCAGAAATGCTGGGAGAGATAATTCCAAAGAGTATTTGTGATTTTTAAGGATACGCAAAAAAGTGGGTTGTTTGGCTGTGGCAAATATCCAACCACTTGAGAATTCAACTATTTCTACCCCCCCTAATTTTTGGCCACTTGCATCCTCAACATGCTTGTGGCATGCACACCCACCACACTTAAAGCATGTTGGGATCAGTTATAAGTCCCTTTCCTATAAAATTCCACCAAGCTATTATTAGGGGGTTGTACGAGTGGAATTTCCCAAACATGGATTTTGGGGTTCATTTTTAGTGCGTGATATAATTTTCTATTCATTATTATAGTTTTCAAATTTATTTGCACACATGAACTCTAAAATTTTCATTTTGTTGCGATCTTATATCTTTTTTGTTTACGAGAAAAAATGGGAGACGCAAGTTTGGACCTGAAAAAAAAAAAAATTTGAACATAAAAAAATGGGGATGCACAAATGCTGGGAGAGATAATTCCAAAGAGTATCTGTGATTTTTAAGGATAGGCAAAAAAGTTGGTTGTTTGGCTCTGGTAAATATCCAACCACTTGAGAATTCAACTTTTTCTCCCCCCCCCCTACTTTTTGGCCACTTGCATCCTCAACATGCTTGTGGCATGCAAACCCTCCACACTTAAAGCATGTTGGGATCAGTTACAAGTCCCTTTCCTATAAAATTCCACCAAGCTATTATTAGGGGGTTGTACGAGTGGAATTTCCCAAACATGGATTTTGGGGATCATTTTTAGTGCTTGATATAATTTTCTATTCATTATTATAGTTTTCAAATTTTTTTGCACACATGAACTCTAAAATTTTCATTTTGTTGCGATCTTATATCTTTTTTGTTTACGAGAAAAAATGGGAGACGCAAGTTTGGACCTAAAAAAAAAAAAATTTGAATATCCGAAATGGGGATGCACAAATGCTAGGAGAGATACTTCCAAAGAGTATCTGTGATTTTTAAGGATAGGCAAAAAAGTGGGTTGTTTGGCTCTGGTAAATATCCAACCACTTGAGAATTCAACTTTTTCTACCCCCCCTAATTTTTGGCCACTTGCATCCTCAACATGTTTGTGGCATGCACACCCACCACACTTAAAGCATGCTGGGATCAGTTACAAGTCCCTTTCCTATAAAATTCCACCATGCTACTATTAGGGGGTTGTACTAGTGGAATTTCCCAAACATGGATTTTGGGGTTCATTTTTAGTGCGTGAAGTAATTTTCTATTCATTATTAAAGTTTGCAAATTTTTTTGCACACATGAACTCTAAAATTTTCATTTTATTGCTATCTTATATCCTTTTTGTTTACGAGGAAAAATGGGAGTCACAAGTTTGGACTTGAAAAAAAAAAAAAATTTGAACATCCAATATGGGGATGCACAAATGCTGGGAGAGATAATTCCAAGGAGTATATGTGATTTTTAAGGATAGGTGAAAAAGTGGGTTGTTTGGCTCTGGTAAATATCCAACCATTTGAGAATTCAACTTTTTCTACCGCCCCTTAATTTTTGGCCACTTGCATCCTCAACATGCTTGTGGCATGCACACCCACTACACTTAAAGCATGTTGGGATCAGTTACAAGTCGTTTTCCTATAAAATTCCATCAAGCTATTATTAGGGGGTTGTACTAGTGGAATTTCCCAAACATGGATTTTGGGGTTCATTTTTAGTGCGTGAAATAATTTCTATTCATTATTATAGTTTTCAATTTTTTTTGCACACATGAACTCTAAAATTTTCATTTTGTTGCGATCTTATATCTTTTTTGTTTACGAGGAAAAATGGGACTCACTCACAAGTTTGCACCTGAAAAATAAAAAAATTTGAACATGCAAAATGGGGATGCACAAATGCTGGGAGAGATAATTCCAAAGAGTATCTGTGATTTTTAAGGTAGGGAAAAAAGTGGGTTGCTTGGCTCTGGCAAATATCCAACCACTTGAGAATTCAACTTTTTCTACCCCCCCTAATTTTTGGCCACTTGCATCCTCAACATGCTTGTGGCATGCACACCCACCACACTTAAAGCTTGTTGGGATCAGTTACAAGTCCCTTTCCTATAAAATTCCTCCAAGCTTTTATTAGGGGGTTGTATTAGTGGAATTTCCCAAACATGGATTTTGGGGTTCATTTTGAGTGCGTTATATAATTTTATATTCATTACTATAGTTTTCAAATTTTTTTGCAGACATGAACTCTAAAATTTTCATTTTGTTGCGATCTTATATCTTTTTTGTTTACGAGGAAAAATCGGACTCAAAAGTTTGGACCTGAAAAAAAAAAAAATTTGAATATCCAAAATTGAAATGCAGAAATGCTGGGAGAGATAATTCCAAAGAGTATCTGTGATTTTTTAGGATACGCAAAAAAGTGGGTTGTTTGGCTGTGGCAAATATCCAACCACTTGAGAATTCAACTTTTTCTACCCCCCCTAATTTTTGGCCACTTGCATCCTCAACATGCTTGTGGCATGCACACCCACCACACTTAAAGCATGTTGGGATCAGTTATAAGTCCCTTTCCTATAAAATTCCACCAAGCTATTATTAGGGGGTTGTACGAGTGGAATTTCCCAAACATGGATTTTGGGGATCATTTTTAGTGCGTGATATAATTTTCTATTCATTATTATAGTTTTCAAATTTTTTTGCACACATGAACTCTAAAATTTTCATTTTGTTGCGATCTTATATCTTTTTTGATTACGAGAAAAAATGGGAGACGCAAGTTTGGACCTGAAAAAAAAAAAATTTGAACATAAAAAAATGGGGAAGCACAAATGCTGGGAGAGATAATTCCAAAGAGTATCTGTGATTTTTAAGGATAGGCAAAAAAGTGGGTTGTTTGGCTCTGGTAAATATCCAACCACTTGAGAATTCAACTTTTTCTCCCCCCCCCCCCCTAATTTTTGGCCACTTGCATCCTCAACATGCTTGTGGCATGCAAACCCTCCACACTTAAAGCATGTTGGGATCAGTTACAAGTCCCTTTCCTATAAAATTCCACCAAGCTATTATTAGGGGGTTGTACTAGTGGAATTTCCCAAACATGGATTTTGGGGTTCATTTTTAGTGCGTTAAATAATTTTCTATTCATTATTACAGTTTTCAAATTTTTTTGCACACATGAACTTTAAAATTTTCGTTTTGTTGCGATCTTATATCTTTTTTGTTTACGAGGAAAAATGGGAGTCACAAGTTTGGACCTGAAAAATAAAAAAATTTGAACATCCGAAATGGGGATGCACAAATGCTGGGAGAGATAATTCCAAAGAGTATCTGTGATTTTTAAGGATAGGGAAAAAAGTGGGTTGTTTGGCTCTGGTAAATATCCAACCACTTGAGAAATCAACTTTTTCTACCCCCCCTAATTTTTGGCCACTTGCATCCTCAACATGCTTGTGGCATGCACACCCACCACACTTAAAGCATGTTGGGATCAGTTACAAGTCCCTTTCCTATAAAATTCCACCAAGCTATTATTAGGGGGTTGGACAAGTGGAATTCCCAAACATGGATTTTGGGGTTCATTTTTAGTGCGTGATATAATTTTATATTCATTATTATAGTTTTCAATTTTTTTTGCACTCATGAACTCTAAAATTTTCATTTTGTTGCGATCTTAATTTTTTTTGTTTACCAGGAAAAATGGGACTCACAAGTTTGGTCATGAAAAAAAAAAAATTTTGAACATCAAAAAATGGGGTTGCAAAAATGCTGGGAGAGATAATTCTAAAGAGTATCTGTGATTTTTAAGGATAGGCAAAAAAGTGGGTTGTTTGGCTCTGGTAAATATCCAACCACATGAGAATTCAACTTTTTCTACCCCCCCTAATTTTTGGCCACTTGCATCCTCAACATGCTTGTGGCATGCACACCCACCCACCACACTTAAAGCATGTTGGGATCATTTTAAGTGCGTGATATAATTTTCTATTCATTATTATAGTTTTCAAATATTTTTGCACACATGAACTCTAAAATTTTCATTTTGTTGCGATCTTATATCTTTTTTCTTTACGAGGAAAAATGGGACTCACAAGTTTGGACCTGAAAAAAAAAAGTTTGAAAATCCAAAATGGGGATGCACAAATGCTGGGAGAGATAATTCCAAAGAGTATCTGTGATTTTTAAGGATAGGCAAAAAAGTGGGTTGTTTGGCTTTGGTAAATATCCAACCACTTGAGAATTCAACTTTTTCTTCCCCCCCGCCCCCTAATTTTTGGCCACTTGCATCCTCAACATGCTTGTGGCATGCACACCCACCACACTTAAAGCTTGTTGGGATCAGTTACAAGTCCCTTTCCTATAAAATTCCTCCAAGCTTTTATTAGGGGGTTGTATTAGTGGAATTTCCCAAACATGGATTTTGGGGTTCATTTTGAGTGCGTTATACAATTTTATATTCATTACTATAGTTTTCAAATTTTTTTGCAGACATGAACTCTAAAATTTTCATTTTGTTGCGATCTTATATCTTTTTTGTTTACGAGGAAAAATCGGACTCAGAAGTTTGGACCTGAAAAAAAAAAAATTTGAACATCCAAAATTGAAATGCAGAAATGCTGGGAGAGATAATTCCAAAGAGTATCTGTGATTTTTTAGGATACGCAAAAAAGTGGGTTGTTTGGCTGTGGCAAATATCCAACCACTTGAGAATTCAACTTTTTCTACCCCCCCTAATTTTTGGCCACTTGCATCCTCAACATGCTTGTGGCATGCACACCCACCACACTTAAAGCATGTTGGGATCAGTTATAAGTCCCTTTCCTATAAAATTCCACCAAGCTATTATTAGGGGGTTGTACGAGTGGAATTTCCCAAACATGGATTTTGGGGATCATTTTTAGTGCTTTATATAATTTTCTATTCATTATTATAGTTTTCAAATTTTTTTGCACACATGAACTCTAAAATTTTCATTTTGTTGCGATCTTATATCTTTTTTGTTTACGAGAAAAAATGGGAGACGCAAGTTTGGACCTAAAAAAAAAAAAATTTGAACATAAAAAAATGGGGAAACACAAATGCTGGGAGTGATAATTCCAAAGAGTATCTGTGATTTTTAAGGATAGGCAAAAAAGTGGGTTGTTTGGCTCTGGTAAATATCCAACCACTTGAGAATTCAACTTTTTCTCCCCCCCCCCCCCCCCCCCCTAATTTTTGGCCACTTGCATCCTCAACATGCTTGTGGCATGCAAACCCTCCACACTTAAAGCATGTTGGGATCAGTTACAAGTCCCTTTCCTATAAAATTCCACCAAGCTATTATTAGGGGGTTGTACTAGTGGAATTTCCCAAACATGGATTTTGGGGTTCATTTTTAGTGCGTTAAATAATTTTCTATTCATTATTACAGTTTTCAAATTTTTTTGCACACATGAACTTTAAAATTTTCGTTTTGTTGCCATCTTATATCTTTTTTGTTTACGAGGAAAAATGGGAGTCACAAGTTTGGACCTGAAAAAAAAAAAATTTGAATATCCGAAATGGGGATGCACAAATGCTAGGAGAGATACTTCCAAAGAGTATCTGTGATTTTTAAGGATAGGCAAAAAAATGGGTTGTTTGGCTCTGGTAAATATCCAACCACTTGAGAATTCAACTTTTTCTACCCCCCCTAATTTTTGGCCACTTGCATCCTCAACATGTTTGTGGCATGCACACCCACCACACTTAAAGCATGTTGGGATCAGTTACAAGTCACTTTCCTATAAAATTCCACCAAGCTATTATTAGGGGGTTGTACTAGTGGAATTTCCCAAACATGGATTTTGGGGTTCATTTTCAGTGCGTGATATAATTCTCTATTCATTATTATAGTTTTCAAATTTTTTTGCACACATGAACTTTAAAATTTTCATTTTGTTGCGATCTTATATCTTTTTTGTTTACGAGGAAAAATGGGAGTCACAAGTTTGGACCTGAAAAAAACAAAAAATTTGAGCATCAAAAAAAGGGGATGCACAAATGCTGGGAGAGAGAATTCCAAAGAGTATCTGTGATTTTTAAGGATAGGCAACAAAGTGGGTTGTTTGGCTCTCGTAAATATCCAACCACTTGAGAATTCAACTTTTTCTACCCCCCCTAATTTTTGGCCACTTGCATCCTCAACAGGCTTGTGGCATGCACACCCACCACACTTAAAGCATGCTGGGATCAGTTACAAGTCCCTTTCCTATAAAATTCCACCATGCTACTATTAGGGGGTTGTACTAGTGGAATTTCCCAAACATGGATTTTGGGGTTCATTTTTAGTGCGTGAAGTAATTTTCTATTCATTATTAAAGTTCGCAAATTTTTTTGCACACATGAACTCTAAAATTTTCATTTTATTGCTATCTTATATCCTTTTTGTTTAGTAGGAAAAATGGGAGTCACAAGTTTGGACTTGAAAAAAAAAAAAAATTTGAACATCCAATATGGGGATGCACAAATGCTGGGAGAGATAATTCCAAGGAGTATATGTGATTTTTAAGGATAGGTAAAAAAGTGGGTTGTTTGGCTCTGGTAAATATCCAACCATTTGAGAATTCAACTTTTTCTACCGCCCCTTAATTTTTGGCCACTTGCATCCTCAACATGCTTGTGGCATGCACACCCACTACACTTAAAGCATGTTGGGATCAGTTACAAGTCGTTTTCCTATAAAATTCCACCAAGCTATTATTAGGGGGTTGTACTAGTGGAATTTCCCAAACATGGATTTTGGGGTTCATTTTTAGTGCGTGAAATAATTTCTATTCATTATTATAGTTTTCAATTTTTTTTGCACACATGAACTCTAAAATTTTCATTTTGTTGCGATCTTATATCTTTTTTGTTTACGAGGAAAAATGGGACTCACTCACAAGTTTGCACCTGAAAAATAAAAAAATTTGAACATCCAAAATGGGGATGCACAAATGCTGGGAGAGATAATTCCAAAGAGTATCTGTGATTTTTAAGGATAGGGAAAAAAGTGGGTTGTTTGGCTCTGGTAAATATCCAACCACTTGAGAAATCAACTTTTTCTACCCCCCCTAATTTTTGGCCACTTGCATCCTCAACATGCTTGTGGCATGCACACCCACCACACTTAAAGCATGTTGGGATCAGTTACAAGTCCCTTTCCTATAAAATTCCACCAAGCTATTATTAGGGGGTTGGAGAAGTGGAATTTCCCAAACATGGATTTTGGGGTTCATTTTTAGTGCGTGATATAATTTTATATTCATTATTATAGTTTTCAATTTTTTTTGCACTCATGAACTCTAAAATTTTCATTTTGTTGCGATCTTATTTTTTTTTGTTTTCCAGGAAAAATGGGACTCAAAAGTTTGGTCCTGAAAAAAAAAAAATTTTGAACATCAAAAAATGGGGTTGCAAAAATGCTGGGAGAGATAATTCTAAAGAGTATCTGTGATTTTTAAGGATAGGCAAAAAAGTGGGTTGTTTGGCTCTGGTAAATATCCAACCACTTGAGAATTCAACTTTTTCTTCCCCCCCCCCCCCCCTAATTTTTGGCCACTTGCATCCTCAACATGCTTGTGGCATGCACACCCACCCACCACACTTAAAGCATGTTGGGATCATTTTAAGTGCGTGATATAATTTTCTATTCATTATTATAGTTTTCAAATATTTTTGCACACATGAACTCTAAAATTTTCATTTTGTTGCGATCTTATATCTTTTTTGTTTACGAGGAAAAATCGGACTCAGAAGTTTGGACCTGAAAAAAAAAAAAATTTGAACATCCAAAATTGAAATGCAGAAATGCTGGGAGAGATAATTCCAAAGAGTATCTGTGATTTTTAAGGATACGCAAAAAAGTGGGTTGTTTGGCTGTGGCAAATAACCAACCACTTGAGAATTCAACTTTTTCTACCCCCCCTAATTTTTGGCCACTTGCATCCTCAACATGCTTGTGGCATGCACACCCACCACACTTAAAGCATGTTGGGATCAGTTATAAGTCCCTTTCCTAAAAAATTCCACCAAGCTATTATTAGGGGGTTGTACGAGTGGAATTTCCCAAACATGGATTTTGGGGATCATTTTTAGTGCGTGATATAATTTTCTATTCATTATTATAGTTTTCAAATTTTTTTGCACACATGAACTCTAAAATTTTCATTTTGTTGCGATCTTATATCTTTTTTGTTTACGAGAAAAAATGGGAGACGCAAGTTTGGACCTGAAAAAAAAAAAATTTGAACATAAAAAAATGGGGAAGCACAAATGCTGGGAGAGATAATTCCAAAGAGTATCTGTGATTTTTAAGGATAGGCAAAAAAGTGGGTTGTTTGGCTCTGGTAAATATCCAACCACTTGAGAATTCAACTTTTTCTCCCCCCCCCCCCCCCCCCCCCCCCCCCCCCTAATTTTTGGCCACTTGCTTCCTCAACATGCTTGTGGCATGCAAACCCTCCACACTTAAAGCATGTTGGGATCAGTTACAAGTCCCTTTCCTATAAAATTCCACCAAGCTATTATTAGGGGGTTGTACTAGTGGAATTTCCCAAACAGGGATTTTGGGGTTCATTTTTAGTGCGTGAAATAATTTTCTATTCATTATTGCAGATTTCGAATTTTTTTGCACACATGAACTTTAAAATTTTCGTTTTGTTGCCATCTTATATCTTTTTTGTTTACGAGGAAAAATGGGAGTCACAAGTTTGGACCTGAAAAAAAAAAAAATTTGAATATCCGAAATGGGGATGCACAAATGCTAGGAGAGATACTTCCAAAGAGTATCTGTGATTTTTAAGGATAGGCAAAAAAGTGGGTTGTTTGGCTCTGGTAAATATCCAACCACTTGAGAATTCAACTTTTTCTACCCCCCCTAATTTTTGGCCACTTGCATCCTCAACATGTTTGTGGCATGCACACCCACCACACTTAAAGCATGTTGGGATCAGTTACAAGTCACTTTCCTATAAAATTCCACCAAGCTATTATTAGGGGGTTGTACTAGTGGAATTTCCCAAACATGGATTTTGGGGTTCATTTTTAGTGCGTGATATAATTCTCTATTCATTATTATAGTTTTCAAATTTTTTTGCACACATGAACTGTAAAATTTTCATTTTGTTGCGATCTTATATCTTTTTTGTTTACGAGGAAAAATGGGAGTCACAAGTTTGGACCTGAAAAAAACAAAAAATTTGAACATCAAAAAAAGGGGATGCACAAATGCTGGGAGAGAGAATTCCAAAGAGTATCTGTGATTTTTAAGGATAGGCAACAAAGTGGGTTGTTTGGCTCTCGTAAATATCCAACCACTTGAGAATTCAACTTTTTCTACCCCCCCTAATTTTTGGCCACTTGCATCCTCAACAGGCTTGTGGCATGCACACCCACCACACTTAAAGCATGTTGGGATCAGTTACAAGTCCCTTTCCTATAAAATTCCACCATGCTACTATTAGGGGGTTGTACTAGTAGAATTTCCCAAACATGGATTTTGGGGTTCATTTTTAGTGCGTGAAGTAATTTTCTATTCATTATTAAAGTTTGCAAATTTTTTTGCACACATGAACTCTAAAATTTTCATTTTATTGCTATCTTATACCTTTTTGTTTACGAGGAAAAATGGGAGTCACAAGTTTGGACTTGAAAAAAAAAAAAAAATTTGAACATCCAATATGGGTATACACAAATGCTGGGAGAGATAATTCCAAGGAGTATATGTGATTTTTAAGGATAGGCAAAAAAGTGGGTTGTTTGGCTCTGGTAAATATCCAACCATTTGAGAATTCAACATTTTCTACCGCCCCTTAATTTTTGGCCACTTGCATCCTCAACATGCTTGTGGCATGCACACCCACTACACTTAAAGCATGTTGGGATCAGTTACAAGTCGTTTTCCTATAAAATTCCACCAAGCTATTATTAGGGGGTTGTACTAGTGGAATTTCCCAAACATGGATTTCGGGGTTCATTTTTAGTGCGTGAAAGAATTTCTATTCATTATTATAGTTTTCAATTTTTTTTGCACACATGAACTCTAAAATTTTCATTTTGTTGCGATCTTATATCTTTTTTGTTTACAAGGAAAAATGGGACTCACTCACAAGTTTGCACCTGAAAAATAAAAAAATTTGAACAGCCAAAATGGGGATGCACAAATGCTGGGAGAGATAATTCCAAAGAGTATCTGTGATTTTTAAGGATAGGGAAAAAAGTGGGTTGTTTGGCTCTGGTAAATATCCAACCACTTGAGAATTCAACTTTTTCTACCCCCCCTAATTTTTGGCCACTTGCATCCTCAACATGCTTGTGGCATGCACACCCACCACACTTAAAGCATGTTGGGATCAGTTACAAGTCCCTTTCCTATAAAATTCCACCAAGCTATTATTAGGGGGTTGGACAAGTGGAATTTCCCAAACATGGATTTTGGGGTTCATTTTTAGTGCGTGATATAATTTTATATTCATTATTATAGTTTTCAATTTTTTTTGCACTCATGAACTCTAAAATTTTCATTTTGTTGCGATCTTATTTTTTTTTGTTTACCAGGAAAAATGGGACTCACAAGTTTGGTCCTGAAAAAAAAAAAATTTTGAACATCAAAAAATGGGGTTGCAAAAATGCTGGGAGAGATAATTCTAAAGAGTATCTGTGATTTTTAAGGATAGGCAAAAAAGTGGGTTGTTTGGCTCTGGTAAATATCCAACCACCTGAGAATTCAACTTTTTCTACCCCCCCTAATTTTTGGCCACTTGCATCCTCAACATGCTTGTGGCATGCACACCCACCCACCACACTTAAAGCATGTTGGGATCATTTTAAGTGCGTGATATAATTTTCTGTTCATTATTATAGTTTTCAAATATTTTTGCACACATGAACTCTAAAATTTTCATTTTGTTGCGATCTTATATCTTTTTTCTTTACGAGGAAAAATGGGACTCACAAGTTTGGACCTGAAAAAAAAAAGTTTGAACATCCAAAATGGGGATGCACAAATGTTGGGAGAGATAATTCCAAAGAGTATCTGTGATTTTTAAGGATAGGCAAAAAAGTGGGTTGTTTGGCTTTGGTAAATATCCAACCACTTGAGAATTCAACTTTTTCTTCCCCCCCCCCCCCCTAATTTTTGGCCACTTGCATCCTCAACATGCTTGTGGCATGCACACCCACCACACTTAAAGCTTGTTGGGATCAGTTACAAGTCCCTTTCCTATAAAATTCCTCCAAGCTTTTATTAGGGGGTTGTATTAGTGGAATTTCCCAAACATGGATTTTGGGGTTCATTTTGAGTGCGTTATATAATTTTCTATTCATTATTATAGTTTTCAAATATTTTTGCACACATGAACTCTAAAATTTTCATTTTGTTGCGATCTTATATCTTTTTTCTTTACGAGGAAAAATGGGACTCACAAGTTTGGACCTGAAAAAAAAAAGTTTGAACATCCAAAATGGGGATGCACAAATGCTGGGAGAGATAATTCCAAAGAGTATCTGTGATTTTTAAGGATAGGCAAAAAAGTGGGTTGTTTGGCTTTGGTAAATATCCAACCACTTGAGAATTCAACTTTTTCTTCCCCCCCCCCGCCCCTAATTTTTGGCCACTTGCATCCTCAACATGCTTGTGGCATGCACACCCACCACACTTAAAGCTTGTTGGGATCAGTTACAAGTCCCTTTCCTATAAAATTCCTCCAAGCTTTTATTAGGGGGTTGTATTAGTGGAATTTCCCAAACATGGATTTTGGGGTTCATTTTGAGTGCGTTATATAATTTTATATTCATTATTATAGTTTTCAAATTTTTTTGCAGACATGAACTCTAAAATTTTCATTTTGTTGCGATCTTATATCTTTTTTGTTTACGAGGAAAAATCGGACTCAGAAGTTTGGACCTGAAAAAAAAAAAATTTGAACATCCAAAATTGAAATGCAGAAATGCTGGGAGAGATAATTCCAAAGAGTATCTGTGATTTTTAAGGATACGCAAAAAAGTGGGTTGTTTGGCTGTGGCAAATATCCAACCACTTGAGAATTCAACTTTTTCTACCCCCCCTAATTTTTGGCCACTTGCATCCTCAACATGCTTGTGGCATGCACACCCACCACACTTAAAGCATGTTGGGATCAGTTACAAGTCCCTTTCCTATAAAATTCCACCAAGCTATTATTAGGGGGTTGTACTAGTGGAATTTCCCAAACATGGATTTTGGGGTTCATTTTTAGTGCGTGAAATAATTTTCTATTCATTATTATAGTTTTCAAATTTTTTTGCACACATGAACTCTAAAATTTTCATTTTGTTGCAATCTTAGATCTTTTTTGTTTACGCGAAAAAATGGGAGTCACAAGTTTGGACCTGAAAAAAAAAAAATTTGAACATCCAAAATGGGGATGCACAAATGCTGGGTGAGATAATTCCAAAGAGTATTTATGATTTTTAAGGATAGGCAAAAAAGTGGGTTGTTTGGCTCTGGTAAATATCATCCCACTTGAGAATTCAACTTTTTCTACCGCCCCTAATTTTTGGCCAATTGCATCCTCAACATGCTTGTGGCATGCACACCCACCACACTTAAAGCATTTTGGGATCAGTTACAAGTCCCATTCTTACAAAATTCCACCAAGCTATTATAAGGGGGTTGTACTAGTGGAATTTCCCAAACATGGATTTTGGGGTTCATTTTTAGGGTGTGATATAATTTTCTATTCATTATTATAGTTTTCAATTTTTTTTGCACACATGAACACTAAAATTTTCATTTTGTTGCGATCTTATATCTTTTTAGTTTACGAGAAAAAATGGGAGTCACAAGTTTGGACCTGACAAAAAAAAAAAAATTGAACATCCAAAATAGGGATACACAAATGCTGGGAGAGATAATTCCAAAGAGTATCTGTGATTTTTAAGGATAGGCAAAAAAGTGGGTTGTTTGGCTCAAGTAAATATCCAGCCACTTGAGAATTCAACTTTTTCTACCCCCCCTAATTTTTGGCGACTTGCATCCTCAACATGCTTGTCGCATGCACACCCACCACACTTAAAGCATGTTGGGATCTGTTACAAGTCCCTTTCCAATAAAATTCCACCAAGCTATTATTAGGGGGTTGCACTAGTGGAATTTCCCAAACATGGATTTTGGGGTTCATTTTTAGTGCGTGATATAATTTTCTATTCATTATTATGGTTTTCAAATTTTTTTGCACACATGAACTCTAAAATTTTCATTTTGTTGCGATCTTATATCTTTTTTGTTTACGAGGAAAAATGGGAGTCAAAAGTTTGAACCTGAAAAAAAAAAAATTTGAACATCAAAAAATGGGGATGCACAAATGTTGGGAGAGATAATTCCAAAGAGTATCTGTGATTTTTACGGATAGGCAAAAAAATGGGTTGTTTGGCTCTGGTAAATATCCAACCACTTGAGAATTCAACTTTTTCTACCCCCCCTAATTTTTGGCCACTTGCATCCTCAACATGCTTGTGGCATGCACACCCACCACACTTAAAGCATGTTGGGATCAGTTACAAGTCCCTTTCCTATAAAATTCCACCAAGCTATTATTAGGGGGTTGTACTAGTGGAATTTCCCAAACATGGATTTTGGGGTTCATTTTTAGTGCGTGAAATAATTTTCTATTCATTATTATAGTTTTCAAATTTTTTTGCACACAAGAACTCTAAAATTTTCTTGTTGTTGCGATCTTATATTTTTTTTTTGTTTACGAGGAAAAATGGGAGTCACAAGTTTGGACCCGAAAAAAAAAATTTGAACGTCCAAAATAGGGATGCACAAATGCTGGGAGAGATAATTCCAAAGAGTATCTGTGATTTATAAGGATAGACAGAAAAAAGTGGGTTCTTTGGCTCTGGTAAATATCCAACCACTTGAGAATTCAACTTTTTCTCCCCCCCTATTTTTTGGCCAGTTGCATCCTCAACATGCTTGTGCAATGCACACTCACCACACCTAAAGCGTGTTGGGATCAGTTACAAGTCCCTTTCCTATAAAATTCCACCAAGCTATTATTAGGGGGTGCACTAGTGGAATTTCCGAAACATGGATTTTGGGGTTCATTTTTAGTGCGTGAAATAATTTTCTATTCATTATTATAGTTTTCAAATTTTTTAGCACACATGAACTCTAAAATTTTCATTTTGCTGCGATCTTAGATCTTTTTTGTTTACGCGAAAAAATGGGAGTCAAAAGTTTGGACCTGAAAAAAAAAAAATTTTAACATCCAAAATAGGGATGCACAAATACTGGGAGAGATAATTCGAAAGAGTATCTATGATTTTTAAGGATAGGCAAAAAAGTGGGTTGTATGGCTCTGGTAAATCCAACCACTAGAGAATTCAACTTTTTCTACCCCCCCTAATTTTTGGCCACTTGCATTCTCAACATGCTTGTAGCATGCACACCCACCACACTTAAAGCATGTTGGGATCAGTTACAAGTCCCTTTCCTACAAAATTGCACCAAGCTATTATTAGGGGGTCGTACTAGTGGATTTTCCCAAACATGGATTTTGGGGTTCATTTTTAGTGCGTGATATAATTTTCTATTCATTATTATAGTTTTCAATTTTTTTTGCACACATGAACTCTAAAATTTTCATTTTGTTGCGATCTTATATCTTTTTTGTTTTCGAGGAAAAATGGGAGTCACAAGTTTGGACCTGAAAAAAAAAAATTTTGAACATCCAGAAATGGGGATGCACAAATGCTGGGAGAGATAATTCCAAAGAGTATTTGTGATTTATAAGGATAGGCAAAAAAGTGGGTTGTTTAGCTCTGGTAAATATCCAACCACTTGAGAATACAACTTTTTCTACCCCCACTATTTTTTGGCCACTTGCATCCTCAACATGCTTGTGGCATGCACACCCACCACACTTAAAGTGTGTTGGGATCAGTTACAAGTCCCTTTGCTATAAAATTCCACCAAGCTGTTATTTGGGGGTTGTACTAGTGGAATTTCCCAAACATGGATGTTGGGGTTCATTTTTAGTACGTGAAATAATTTTCTATTCATTATTATAGTTTTCAAATTTTTTTGCACATATGAACTCCAAAATTTTCATTTTGTTGCGATATTTTATCTTTTTTGTTTACGAGGAAAAATGGGAGTCACAAGTTCGGACCGGAAAAAAAAAATTGAACATGCACAATGGGGATGCACAAATGCTGGGAGAGATAATTCCAAAGAGTATCTGTGATTTTTAAGGATAGTCAAAAAAGTGGGGTGTTTGGCTCTGGTAAATATCCAACCACTTGAGAATTCAACTTTTTCTACCCCATCTAATTTTTTGCCACTTGCATCCTCAACATGCTTGTGGCATGCACACCCACCACACTTAAAGCATGTTGGGATCAGTTACAAGTCCCTTTCCAATAAAATTCCACCAAGCTATTATTACGGGGTTGTACTAGTGGAATTTCCCAAACATGGATTTTGGGGTTCATTTTTAGTGCGTGAAATAATTTTCTATTCATTATTATAGTTTTCAAATTTGTTTTGCACACATGAACTCTAAAATTTTCATTTTGTTGCGATCTTATATCTTTTTTGTCTACGAGAAAAAATGGGAGTCACAAGTTCGGACCTAAAAAAAAAAAAAATTTGAACATCCAAAATGGGGATGCACTAATGCTGGGAGAGATAATTCCAAAGAGTATCTGTGATTTTTAAGGATAGGCAAAAAAGTGGGTTGTTTGGCTCTGGTAAATATCCAACCACTTGAGAATTCAACTTTTTTTGCCCCCCCTAATTTTTTGCCACTTGCATCCTCAACATGCTTGTGGTATGCACACCCACCACACTTAAAGCATGTTGGGATCAGTTACAAGTCCCTTTCCTATAAAATTCCACCAAGCTATTATTAGGGGGTTGTACTAGTGGAATTTCCCAAACATGCATGTTGGGGTTCATTTTTAGTGCGTGAAATAATTTTCTATTCATTATTATAGTTTTCAAATTTTTTTGCACACATGAAGTCTAAAATGTTCATTTTCTTGCGATCTTATATCATTTTTGTTTACGAGGAAAAATGGGTGTAACAAGTTTGGAACTGAAAAAAAATGAAATTTTGAACATCCAAAATGGGGATGCACAAATACTGGGAGAGATAATTCCAAAGAGTATCTGTGATTTTTACGGATAGGCAAAAAAGTGGGTTGTTTGGCTGTGGCAAATATCCAACCACTTGAGAACTCATCTTTTTCTACCCCCCCTAATTTTTGGCCACTTGCATCCTCAACATGCTTGTGGCATGCACACCCACCACACTTAAAGCATGTTGGGATTAGTTACAAGTCCCTTTCCTATAAAATTCCACCAAGCTATTATTAGGGGTTGTACTAGTGGAATTTCCCGAACATGGATTTTCGGGTTCATTTTTAGTGCGTGAAATAATTTTCTATTCATTATTATAGTTTTCAAATTTTTTTGCACACATGAATTCTAAAATTTTCATTTTGTTGCGATCTTAGATCTTTTTTGTTTACGCGAAAAAATGGGAGTCACAAGTTTGGACCTGAAAAAAAAAAAAAAATTTTGAACATCAAAAATGGGGATGCACAAATGCTGGGAGAGATAATTCCAAAGAGTTTCAGTGATTTTTAAGGATAGGCTAAAAAGTGGGTTGTTTGGCTCTGGTAAATATCCAACCACTTGAGAATTCAACTTTTTCTACCCCCCCTATTTTTTGGCCACTTGCATCTTCAACATGCTTGTGGCATGCACACCCACCACACTTAAAGCATGTTGGGATCAGTTACAAGTCCCTTTCCTATAAAAATCCACCAAGCTATTATTAGGGGGTTGTACTAGTGGAATTTCCCAAACATGGATTTTGGGGTTTATTTTTAGTGTATGAAATAATTTTCTATTAATTATTACAGTATTCAAATTTTTTTGCACACATGAACTCTAAATTTTTCATTTTGTTGCGATCTTATATCTTTTTTGTTTACGAGGAAAAATGGGAGTCACAAGTTTGGACATGAAAAAAAAAGAAATTTTGAACATCCAAAATGGGGATGCACAAATACTGGGAGAGATAATTCCAAAGAGTATCTGTGATTTTTATGGATAGGCAAAAAAGTGGGTTGTTTGGCTGTGGCAAATATCCAACCACTTTAGAACTCATCTTTTTCTACCCCCCCTAATTTTTGGCCACTTGCGTCCTCAACATGCTTGTGGCATGCACACCCACCACACTTAAAGCATGTTGGGATCAGTTACAAGTCCCTTTCCTATAAAATTCCACCAAGCTATTATTAGGGAGTTGTACTAGTGGAATTTCCCAAACATGGATTTTGGGGTTCATTTTTAGTGCGTGAAAAAATTTTCTATTCATTATTATAGTTGCAAATTTTTTTGCACAAATGAACTCTAAAATTTTCATTTTGTTGCGATCTTATATCTTTTTTGTTTACTAGGAAAAATGGGAGTCACAAGTTCGGACCTGAAAAAAAAAAAAAATTTTTGAACATCAAAAATGGGGATGCACAAATGCTGGGAGAGATAATTCCAAAGAGTTTCTGTGATTTTTAAGGATAGGCTAAAAAGTGGGTTGTTTGGCTCAGGTAAATATCCAACCACTTGAGAATTCAACTTTTTCTACCGCCCCTAATTTTTGGGCACTTGCATCCTCAACATGCTTGTGGCATGCACACCACCACACTTAAAGCATGTTGGGATCAGTTACATGTCCCTTTCCTATAAAATTCCACCAAGCTATTATTAGGGGGTTGGTCTAGTGGAATTTCCCAAACATGGATTTTGGGGTTCATTTTTAGTGCGTGATATAATTTTCTATTCATTATTATAGTTTTCAAATTTTTTTGCACACAGGAACTCTAAAATTTTCATTTTGTTGCGATCTTATATCTTTTTTGTTTACTAGGAAGAATGGGAGTCACAAGTTCGGACCTGAAAAGAAAAAAAAAATTTTGAACATCCAAAATGGGGATGCCCAAATGCTGGGAGAGATAATTCCAAAGAGTTTCTGTGATTTTTAAGGATAGGCTAAAAAGTGGGTTGTTTGGCTCTGGTAAATATCCAACCACTTGAGAATTCAACTTTTTCTACCGCCCCTAATTTTTGGCCACTTGCATCCTCAACATGCTTGTGGCATGCACACCCACCACACTTAAAGCATGTTGGGATCAGTTACAAGTCCCTTTCCTATAAAATTCCACCAAGCTATTATTAGGGGGTTGTACTAGTGGAATTTCCCAAACATGGATTTTGGGGTTCATTTTTAGTGCGTGAAATAATTTTCTATTCATTAATATAGTTTTCAAATTTTTTTGCACACATGGACCCTAAAATTTTCTTTTTGTGGCGATCTTATATCTTTTTTGTTTATGGGGAAAAATGGGAGCCACAAGTTTGGACCTGAAAAAAAATAAAATTGAATATCCAAAATGGGGGATGCACAGATGCTGGGAGAGATACTTCCTAAGAGTATCTGTGATTTTTAAGGATAGGCAAAAAAGTGGGTTCTTTGGCTGTGGTAAATATCCAACCACTTGAGAATTCAACTTTTTCTACCCCCTGTAATTTTTGGCACATGCATCCTCAACATGCTTGTGGCATGCACACCCACCACACTTAAAGCATGTTGGGTTTAGTTACAAGTCCATTTCCTATAAAATTCCACCAAGCTATTATTAGGGGGTTGTACTAGTGGAATTTCCCAAACATTTATTTTGGGGTTCATTTTTAGTGCGTGAAATAATTTCCTATTCATTATTATAGTTTTCAAATTTTTTTTGCACACATGAACTCTAAAATTTACATTTTGTTGCGATCTTATATCTTTTTTGTCTATGAGGAAAAATGGAAGTCACAAATTCGGACCTGAAAAAAAAAAAATTTGAACATCCAAAATGGGGATGCACAAATGCAGGGAGAGATAATTCCAAAGAGTATCTATGATTTTTAAGGATAGGCAAAAAAGTGGGTTGTTTGGCTCTGGTAAATATCCAACCACTTGAGAATTCAACTTTTTCTACCCCCCCTAATTTTTGGCCACTTGCATCCTCAACATGCTTGTGGCATGCACACCCACCACACTTAAAGCATGTTGGGATCAGTTACAAATCCCTTTCCTATAAAATTCCACCAAGCTATTATTAGGGTGTTGTACTAGTGGAATTTCCCAAACACGGATGTTGGGGTTCATTTTGAGTGCGTGATATAATTTTATATTCATTATTATAGTTTTCAAATTTTTTTGCACACATGAACTCTAAAATTTCCATTTTGTTGCGATCTTATATCTTTTTTGTTTACGAGAAAAAATGGGAGTCACAAGTTTGGACCTGAAAAAAAAAAAAATTTTGAACATCAAAAAATGGGGATGCACTAATGCTGGGAGAGATAATTCCAAAGAGTATCTGTGATTTTTAAGGATAGGCAAAAAAGTGGGTTGTTTGGTTTTGGTAAATATCCAACCACTTGAGAATTCAACTTTTTCTTCCCGCCCTACTTTTTGGCCACTTGCATCCTCAACATGCTTGTGGCATGCACACCCACCACACTTAAAGCATGTTGGGATCAGTTACAAGTCCCTTTCCTATAAAATTCCACCAAGCTATTATTAGGGGGTTGTACTAGTGGAATTTCCCAAACATGGATTTTGGGGTTCATTTTGAGTGCGTGATATAATTTTATATTCATTATTATAGTTTTCAAATTTTTTTGCAGACATGAACTCTAAAATTTTTATTTTGTTGCGATATTATATCTTTTTTGTTTACGAGGAAAAATGGGACTCACAAGTTTGGATCGAAAAAAAAAAAATTTTGAACATCCAAAATTGAAATGCACAAATGCTGGGAGAGATAATTCCAAAGAGTATCTGTGATTTTTTAGGATAGGCAAAAAAGTTGGTTGTTTGGCTCTGGTAAATATCCAACCACTTGAGAATTCAACTTTTTCTACCCCCCCTAATTTTTGGCCACTTGCCTCCTCAACATGCATGTGGCATGCACACCCACCACACTTAAAGCATGTTGGGATCAGTTACAAATCCCTTTCCTATAAAATTCCACCAAGCTATTATTAGGGGGTTGTACGAGTGGAATTTCCCAAACATGGATTTTGGGGTTCATTTTTAGTGCGTGATATAATTTTCTATTCATTATTATAGTTTTCAAATTTTTTTGCACACATGAACTTTAAAAATTCCATTTTGTTGCGATCTTATATCTTTTTTGTTTACGAGAAAAAATGGGAGTCACAAGTTTGGACCAGAAAAAAAAAAAAAAATTTGAACATCAAAAAATGGGGATGCACAAATGCTGGGAGAGATAATTCCAAAGAGTATCTGTGATTTTTAAGGATAGGCAAAAAAGTGGGTTGTTTGGCTCTGGTAAATATCCAACCACTTGTGAATACAACTTTTTCTACCCCCCCTAATTTTTGGCCACTTGCATCCTCAACATTCTTGTGGCATACAAACCCACCACACTTAAAGCTTGTTGGGATCAGTTACAAGTCCCTTTCCTATATAATTCCACCAAGCTATTATTAGGGGGTTGCACTAGTGGAATTTCCCTAACATGGATTTTGGGGTTCATTTTTAGTGCGTGAAATAATTTTCTATTCATTATTATAGTTATCAAAATTTTTTGCACACATGAACTCTAAAATTTTCATTTTGTTGCGATCTTTTATCTTTTTTGTTTGCGAGGAAAAATGGGAGTCACAAGTTTGGACCTGAAAAAAAAAAAAATTTGAATATCCAAAACGGGGATGCACAAATGCTGGGAGAGATACTTCCAAAGAGTATTTGTGATTTTTAAGGATAGGCAAAAAAGTGGGTTGTTTGGCTCTGGTAAATATCCAACCACTTGACAATTCAACTTTTTCTACCCCCTCTAATTTTTGGCCACTTGCATCCTCAACATGCTTGTGGCATGCACACCCACCACACTTAAAGCATGTTGGGATCAGTTACAAGTCCCTTTCCTATAAAATTCCACCAAGCTATTATTAGGGGGTTGTACCAGTGGAATTTCTCGAACATGGATTTTGGGGTTCATTTTTAGTGCATGAAATAATTTTCTATTCATTATTATAGTTTTCAAAGTTTTTTGCACACATGAACTCTAAAATTTTCATTTTGTTGCGATCTTAGATCTTTTTTGTTTACGTGAAAAAATGGGAGTCAAAAGTTTGGACCTGAAAAAAAAAAAAATTGAACATCCAAAATGGGGATGCACAAATGCTGGGAGAGATAATTCCAAAGAGTATCTGTGATTTTTAAGGATAGGCAAAAAAGTGGGTTGTTTGGCTCTGGTATATATCCCACTACTTGAGAATTCAACTTTTTCTACCCCCTCTAATTTTTGGCTACTTGCATCTTCAACATGCTTGTGGTATGCACACTCACCACACTCAAACCATGTTGGGATCAGTTACAAGTCCCTTTCCTATAAAATTCCACCAAGCTATTATTAGGGGGTTGTACTAGTGGAATTTCCCAAACATGGATTTTGGGGTTCATTTTTAGTGCGTGATATAATTTTCTATTCATTACTATAGTTTTCAAATTTTTTTGCACACATGATCTCTAAAATTTTCATTTTGTTGCGATCTTATATCTTTTTTGTTTACGAGAAAAAATGGGAGTAACAAGTTTGGACCTGAAAAAAAAAAATTTGAACATCAAAAAATGGGATGCACAAATGCTGGGAGAGAAAATTCCAAAGAGTATCTGTGATTTTTTAGGATAGGCAAAAAAGTGTGTTGTTTGGCTTTGGTAAATATCCAACCACTTGAGAATTCAACTTTTTCTACCCCCTCTAATTTTTGGCCACTTGCATCCTCAACATACTTGTGGCATGCAAACCCACCACACTTAAAGCATGTTGGGATCAGTTACAAGTCCCTTTCCTGTAAAATTCCACCAAGCTATTATTAGGGAGTTGTACTAGTGGAATTTCCCAAACATGGATTTTGGGGTTCATTTTTAGTGCGTGAAATAATTTTCTTTTCATTTTTATAGTTTTCAAATTTTTTTTGCACACATGAACTCTAAAATTTTCATTTTGTTGCGATCTTATATTTTTTTTGTTTACGAGGAAAAATGGGAGTCACAAGTTTGGACCTGAAAAAAAAAAATTGAACATCCAAAATGGGGATGCACAAATGCTGGAAGAGATAATTCCAAAGAGTATCTGTGATTTTTAAGGATAGGCAAAAAAGTGGGTTGTTTGGCTCTGGTAAATATCCAACCACTTGAGAATTCAACTTTTTCTACCAAACTTATTTTTGGTGACTTGCATCCTCAACATGCTTGTGGCATGCACACCCACCACACTTAAAGTATGTTGGGATCAGTTAAAAGTCCCTTTCCTATAAAATTCCACCAAGCTATTATTAGGGGGTTGTACTAGTGGAATTTTCGAAACATGGATTTTGGGGTTCATTTTTAGTGCGTGAAATAATTATCTAATCATTATTATAGTTTTCAAATTTTTGTGCACACATGAACTCTAAAATTTTCATTTTTTTGCGATCTTATATCTTTTTTGTTTACGAGGAAAAATGGGAGTCACATGTTTGGACATGAAAAAAAAAAAAATTTGAATATCCAAAATGGGGATGCACAAATGCTGGGAGAGATACTTCCTAAGAGTATCTGTGATTTTTAAGCATAGGCAAAAAAGTGGGCTGTTTGCCTCTGGTAAATATCCAACCACTTGAGAATTCAACTTTTTCTACCCCCTCTAATTTTTGGCCACTTGCATCCTCAACATGCTTGTGGCATGCACACCCACCACACTTAAAGCATGTTGGGATCAGTTACAAGTCCCTTTCCTATAAAATTCCTCCAAGCTATTATTAGGGGGTTGTACTAGTGGAATTTCCCAAACATGGATTTTGGGGTTCATTTTTAGTGTGTGAAATGATTTTCTATTCATTATTATAGTTTTCAAATTTTTTTGCACACATGAACACTAAAATTTTCATTTTGATGCGATCTTATATCTTTTTTGTTTACGAGGAAAAATGGGAGTCACAAGTTAGGACCTGGCAAAAAAAAAAAATTTGTACATCCAAAATGGGGATGCACAAATGATGGGAGAGATAATTCCAAAGAGTATCTGCGATTTTTAAGGATAGGCAAAAAAGTGGGTTGTTTGGCTCTGGTAAATATCCAACCACTTGAGAATTCAACTTTTTCTACCCCCCCTAATTTTTGGCAACTTGCATCATCAACATGCTTGTGGCATGCACACCCACCACACTTAAAGCATGTTGGGATCAGTTACAAGTCCCTTTCCTATAAAATTCCACCAAGCTATTATTAGGGGGTTGTACTAGTGGAATTTCCCAAACCTGGATTTTGGGGTTCATTTTGAGTGCGTGATATAATTTTATATTCATTATTATAGTTTTCAAATTTTTTTGCACACATGAACTCTAAAATTTGCATTTTGTTGCGATCTTATATCTTTTTTGTTTTCGAGAAAAAATGGGAGTCACAAGTTTGGACCTGAAAAAAAAAGAAATTTGAACATCCAAAATAGGGATGCACACATGCTGGGAGAGATAATTCCAAAGAGTATCTGTGATTTATAAGGATATGTAAAAAAGTGGGTTCTTTGGCTCTGGTAAATATCCAACCACTTGAGAATTGAACTTTTTCTCCCCCCCCCCCCCCCCCCCCCCCCCCCTATTTTTTGGCCACTTGCATCCTCAACATGCTTGTGGCATGCACACCCACCACACCAAAAACGTGTTGGGATCAATTACAAGTCCCTTTCCTATAAAATTCCACCAAGCTATTATTAGGGGGTGTACTAGTGGAATTTCCCAAACATGGATTTTGGGGCTCATTTTTAGTGCGTGAAATAATTTTCTATTCATTATTATAGTTTTCAAATTTTTTTGCACACATGAACTCAAAAATTTTTATTTTGTTGCGATCTTATATCTTTTTTGTTTACGAGGAAAAATGGGACTCACAAGTTTGGTCCCGAAAAAAAAAAAAAATTTGAACATCCAAAATAGGGATGCACAAATATAGGGAGAGATAATTCCAAAGAGTATCTGTGATTTTTAAGGATAGGCAAAAAAGTGGGTTGTTTGGCTCTGGTAAATATCCAACCACTTGAGAATTCAACTTTTTCTACCCCCCCTAATTTTTGGCGACTTGCATCCTCAACATGCTTGTGGCATGCACACCCACCACACTTAAAGCATGTTGGGATCAGTTACAAGTCCCTTTCCTATAAAGTTCCACCAAGCTATTATTAGGGGGTTGTACTAGTGGAATTTCGCAAACAAGGATTTTGGGGTTCATTTTTAGTGCGTGAAATAATTTTCTATTCATTATTATAGTTTTCAAATTTTTTTGCACACTTGAACTCTAAAATTTTCATTTTGCTGCGATCTTAGATCTTTTTTGTTTACGGGAAAAAATGCGAGTCACAAGTTTGGACCTGAAAAAAAAAATTTGAACATCCAAAAGGGGGATGCACAAATGCTGGGAGAGATAATTCCAAAGAGTATCTATGATTTTTAAGGATAGGCAAAAAAGTGGGTTGTTTGGCTCTAGTAAATATCCAACCACTTGAGAATTCAACTTTTTCTACCCACCCTAATTTTTGGCGACTTGCATCCTCAACATGCTTGTGGCATGCACACCCACCACACTTAAAGCATGTTGGGATCAGTTACAAGTCCCTTTCCTATAAAATTTCGCCAAGCTAATATTAGGGGGTTATACTAGTGGAATTTCCCAAACATGGATTTTGGGGTTCATTTTTAGTGTGTGAAATAATTTTCTATTCATTATTTTAGTTTTCAAATTTTTTTGCACACATGAACTCCAAAATTTTCATTTTGTTGCGATCTTATATCTTTTTTGTTTACGAGGAAAAATGGGACTCACAAGTTTGGACCTGAAAAAAAAAAAATTCAACATCCAAAATGGGGATGCTCAAATGCTGGGAGAGATAATTCCAAAGAGTATCTGTGATTTTTAAGGATAGGCAAAAAAGTTGGTTGTTTGGCTCTGGTAAATATCCAACAAGTTGAGAATTCAACTTTTTCTACCCCCCCTAATTTTTGGCCACTTGCTTCCTCAACATGCTTGTGGCATGCACACCCACTACACTTAAAGCATGTTGGGATCAGTTACAAGTCCCTTTCCTACAAAATTCCACCAAGCTATTATTAGGGGGTTGTACTAGTGGAATTTCCGAAACATGGATTTTGGGGTTCATTTTTAATGCGTGATATAATTTTCTATTCATTATTATAGTTTTCAAATTTTTTTGCACACATGAAATCTAAAATTTTCATTTTGTTGCGATCTCATATCTTTTTTGTTTACGAGGAAAAATGGGAGACACAAGTTCGGACCTAAAAAAAAAAAAAATTTGAACGTACAAAAATGGGGATGCACAAATACTGGGAGAGATAATTGCAAAGAGTATCTGTGATTTTTAAGGATAGGCAAAAAAGTGGGTTGTTTGGCTCTGGTAAATATCCAACCACTTGATAATTCAACTTTTTCTACCCCCCCTAATTTTTGGCCACTTGCATCCTCAACATGCTTGTGGCATGCACACCCACCACACTTAAAGCATGTTGGGATCACTTACAAGTCCCTTTCCTATAAAATTCCACCAAGCTATTATTAGGGGGTTATACTAGTGGAATTCCCCAAACATGGATTTTGGGGTTCATTTTCAGTGTGTGAAATAATTTTCTATTCATTATTATAGTTTTCAATTTTTTTTGCACACATGAACTCTAAAATTTTCATTTTGTTGCGTTCTTATATCTTTTTTGTTTACGAGGAGAAATGGGACTCACAAGTTTGGACCTGAAAAAAAGGAAAATTCAACATCCAAAATGGGGATGCTCAAATGCTGGGGGAGATAATTCCAAAGAGTATCTGTGATTTTTAAAGATAGGCAAAAAAGTGGGTTCTTTGGCTCTGGTAAATATCCAACCACTTGAGAATTCAACTTTTTCTACCCCCCCTAATTTTTTTGGCCACTTGCATCCTCAACATGCTTCTGGCATGCACACCCACCACACTTAAAGCATAGTGGGATCAGTTACAAGTCCCTTTCCTATAAAATTCCACCAAGCTATTATTAGGGGGTTGTACAACTGGAATTTCACGGACATGGATTTTGGGGTTCATTTTTAGTGCGTGAAATAATTTTCTATTCATTATTATAGTTTTCAAATTTTTTTGCACACATGAACTCTAAAATTTTCATTTTGCTGCGATCTTAGATCTTTTTTCTTTACGCGAAAAAATGCGAGTCACTAGTTTGTACCGAAAAAAAAAAAATTTTGAACATCCAAAATAGGGATGCACAAATGCTGGGAGAGATAATTCCTAAGAGTATCTGTGATTTTTAAGGATAAGCAAAAAAGTGGGTTGTTTAGCTCTAGTAAATATCCAACCACTTGAGAATTCAACTTTTTCTACCCCCCCTAATTTTTGGCGACTTGCATCCTTAATATGCTTGTGGCATGCACACCCACCACACTTAAAGCATGTTGGGATTAGTTACAAGTCCCTTTCCTACAAAATTCCACCAAGCAATTATTAGGGGGTTGTACTAGTAGAATTTCACGGACATGGATTTTGGGCTTCATTTTTAATGCGTGAAATAATTTTCTATTCATTATTATAGTTTTCAAATTTTTTTTGCACACATGAACTCTAAAATTTTCATTTTGCTGCGATCTTAGATCTTTTTTGTTTACGCGAAAAAATGGGAGTCACAAGATTGGACCTGAAAAAAAAAATTTGAACATCCAAAAGGGGGATGCACAAATGCTGGGAGAGATAATTCCAAAGAGTATCTATGATTTTTAAGGATAGTCGAAAAAGTGGGTTGTTTGGCTTCTGTAAATATCCAACCACTTGATAATTCAACTTTTTCTACCCCCCTAATTTTTGGCCACTTGCATCCTCAACATGCTTGTGGCATGCACACCCACCACACTTAAAGCATGTTGGGATCAGTTACAAGTCCCTTTCCTATAAAATTCCACCAAGCTATTATTAGGGGGTTGTACAAGTGGAATTTCCTAAACATGGATTTTGGGGTTCATTTTTAGTGCGTGAAATAATTTTCTATTCATTATTATAGTTTTCAAATTTTTTTGCAGACATGAACTCTAAAATTTTCATTTTGTTGCGATCATATATCTTTTTTGTTAACGAGGAAAAAAGGGACTCACAAGTTTGGACCTGAAAAAAAAAAAAATTCAACATCCAAAATGGGGATGCTCAAATGCTGTGAGAGATAATTCCAAAGAGTATCTGTGATTTTTAAGGATTGGCAAAAAAGTGGGTTGTTTGGCTCTGGTAAATATCCAACAACTTGAGAATTTAACTTTTTCCACCCCCCTAATTTTTGGCCACTTGCATCCTCAACATGCTTGTGGCATGCACACCCACCACACTTAAAGCATGTTGGGATCAGTTACAAGTCCCTTTCCTACAAAATTCCACCAAGCTATTATTAGGGGCTTGAACTAGTGGAATTTCCGAAACATGGATTTTGGGGTTCATTTTTAGTGTGTGAAATAATTTTCTATTCATTATTATAGTTTTCAAATTTTTTTGCACACATGAACTCTAAAATTTTCATTTTGTTGCGATCTTTTAACTTTTTTGTTTGCGAGGAAAAATGGGAGTCACAAGTTTGGACCTGAAAAAAAAAAATTTGAATATCCAAAACGGGGATGCACAAATGCTGGGAGAGATACTTCCAAAGAGTATTTGTGATTTTTAAGGATAGGCAAAAAAGTTGGTTGTTTGGCTCTGGTAAATATCCAACCACTTGACAATTCAACTTTTTCTACCCCCTCTAATTTTTGGCCACTTGCATCCTCAACATGCTTGTGGCATGCACACCCACCACACTTAAAGCATGTTGGGATCAGTTACAAGTCCCTTTCCTATAAAATTCAACCAAGCTATTATTAGGGGGTTGTACCAGTGGAATTTCTCGAACATGGATTTTGGGGTTCATTTTTAGTGCATGAAATAATTTTCTATTCATTATTATAGTTCTCAAAGGTTTTTGCACACATGAACTCTAAAATTTTCATTTTGTTGCGATCTTAGATCTTTTTTGTTTACGTGAAAAAATGGGAGTCAAAAGTTTGGACCTGAAAAAAAAAAAAAATTGAACATCCAAAATGGGGATGCACAAATGCTGGGAGAGATAATTCCAAAGAGTATCTGTGATTTTTAAGGATAGGCAAAAAAGTGGGTTGTTTGGCTCTGGTATATATCCCACCACTTGAGAATTCAACTTTTTCTACCCCCTCTAATTTTTGGCCACTTGAATCTTCAACATGCTTGTGGTATGCACACTCACCACACTCAAACCATGTTGGGATCAGTTACAAGTCCCTTTCCTGTAAAATTCGACCAAGCTATTATTAGGGAGTTGTACTATTGGAATTTCCCAAACATGGATTTTGGGGTTCATTTTTAGTGCGTGAAATAATTTTCTTTTCATTTTTATAGTTTTCAAATTTTTTTTGCACACATGAACTCTAAAATTTTCATTTTGTTGCGATCTTATATTTTTTTTGTTTACGAGGAAAAATGGGAGTCACAAGTTTGGACCTGAAAAAAAAAAATTGAACATCCAAAATGGGGATGCACAAATGCTGGAAGAGATAATTCCAAAGAGTATCTGTGATTTTTAAGGATAGGCAAAAAAGTGGGTTGTTTGGCTCTGGTAAATATCCAACCACTTGAGAATTCAACTTTTTCTACCCCCCTAATTTTTGGTGACTTGTATCCTCAACATGCTTGTGGCATGCACACCCACCACACTTAAAGTATGTTGGGATCAGTTAAAAGTCCCTTTCCTATAAAATTCCACCAAGCTATTATTAGGGGGTTGTACTAGTGGAATTTCCCAAACATGGATTTTGGGGTTCATTTTTAGTGCGTGAAATAATTATCTAATCATTATTATAGTTTTCAAATTTTTGTGCACACATGAACTCTAAAATTTTCATTTTGTTGCGATCTTATATCTTTTTTGTTTACGAGGAAAAATGGGAGTCACAAGTTTGGACATGAAAAAAAAAAAAATTTGAATATCCGAAATGGGGATGCACAAATGCTGGGAGAGATACATCCTAAGAGTATCTGTGATTTTTAAGCATAGGCAAAAAAGTGGGCTGTTTGCCTCTGGTAAATATCCAACCACTTGAGAATTCAACTTTTTCTACCCCCTCTAATTTTTGGCCACTTGCATTCTCAACATGCTTGTGGCATGCACACCCACCACACTTAAAGCATGTTGGGATCAGTTACAAGTCCCTTTCCTATAAAATTCCACCAAGCTATTATTAGGGGGTTGTACTAGAGGAATTTCCCAAACATGGATTTTGGGGTTCATTTTTAGTGTGTGAAATGATTTTCTATTCATTATTATAGTTTTCAAATTTTTTTGCACACATGAACACTAAAATTTTCATTTTGATGCGATCTTATATCTTTTTTGTTTACGAGGAAAAATGGGAGTCACAAGTTAGGACCTGGCAAAAAAAAAAAATTTGTACATCCAAAATGGGGATGCACAAATGATGGGAGAGATAATTCCAATGAGTATCTGCGATTTTTAAGGATAGGCAAAAAAGTGGGTTGTTTGGCTCTGGTAAATATCCAACCACTTGAGAATTCAACTTTTTCTACCCCCCCTAATTTTTGGCCACTTGCATCCTCAACATGCTTGTGGCATGCACACCCACCACACTTAAAGCATGTTGGGATCAGTTACAAGTCCCTTTCCTATAAAATTCCACCAAGCTATTATTAGGGGGTTGTACTAGTGGAATTTCCCAAACCTGGATTTTGGGGTTCATTTTGAGTGCGTGATATAATTTTATATTCATTATTATAGTTTTCAATTTTTTTTGCACACATGAACTCTAAAATTTCCATTTTGTTGCGATCTTATATCTTTTTTGTTTTCGAGAAAAAATGGGAGTCACAAGTTTGGACCTGAAAAAAAAAAAATTTGAACATCAAAAAATGGGGATGCACAAATGCTGGGAGAGATAATTCCAAAGAGTATCTGTGATTTTTAAGGATAGGCAAAAAAGTGGGTTGTTTGGCTTTGGTAAATATCCAACCACTTAAGAATTCAACTTTTTCTTCCCCACCTACTTTTTGGCCACTTGCATCCTCAACATGCTTGTGGCATGCACACCCACCACACTTAAAGCATGTTGGGATCAGTTACAAGTCCCTTTCCTATAAAATTCCACCAAGCTATTATTAGGGGGTGGTACTAGTGGAATTTCCCAAACATGGATTTTGGGGTTCATTTTGAGTGCGTGATATAATTTTATATTCATTATTATAGTTTTCAAATTTTTTTGTAGACATGAACTCTAAAATTTTCATTTTGTTGCGATATTATATCTTTTTTGTTTACGAGGAAAAATGGGACTCACAAGTTTGTACTGAAAAAAAAAAAATTTGAACATCCAAAATTGAAATGCACAAATGCTGGGAGAGATAATTGCAAAGAGTATCTGTGATTTTTTAGGATAGGCAAAAGAGTTGGTTGTTTGGCTCTGGTACATATCCAACCACTTGAGAATTCAACTTTTTCTACCCCCCATAATTTTTGGCCACTTGCATCCTCAACATGCTTGTGGCATGCACACCCACCACACTTAAAGCATGTTGGGATCAGTTACAAATCCCTTTCCTATAAAATTCCACCAAGCTATTATTAGGGGGTTGTACGAGTGGAATTTCCCAAACATGGATTTTGGGGTTCATTTTTAGTCGTGAAATAATTTTCTATTCATTATTATAGTTTTCAAATTTTTTTGCACACATGAACTCTAAAATTTTCATTTTGTTGCGATCTTTTATCTTTTTTGTTTACGAGGAAAAATGGGAGTCACAAGTTTGGACCTGAAAAAAAAAAAATTTGAATATCTAAAACGGGGATGCACAAATGCTGGGAGATTTACTTCAAAAAAGTATCTGTGATTTTTAAGGATAGGCAAAAAAGTGGGTTGTTTGGCTCTGGTAAATATCCAACCACTTGAGAATTCAACTTTTTCTACCCCCTCTAATTTTTGGCCACTTGCATCCTCAACATGCTTGTGGCATGCACACCCACCACACTTAAAGCATGTTGGGATCAGTTACAAGTCCCTTTCCTATAAAATATCACCAAGCTATTATTAGGGTGTTGTACCAGTGGAATTTCCCGAACATGGATTTTGGGGTTCATTTTTAGTGCGTGAAATAATTTTCTATTCATTATTATAGTTTTCAATTTTTTTTGCACACATGAACTCTAAAATTTTCATTTTGTTGTGATCTTAGATCTTTTTTGTTTACGTGAAAAAATGGGAGTCAAAAGTTTGGACCTGAAAAAAAAAAAAAAAAATTGAACATCCAAAACCGGGATGCACAAATGCAGGGAGAGATAATTCCAAAGAGTATCTGTGATTTTTAAAGATAGGCAAAAAAGTGGGTTGTTTGGCTCTGGTAAATATCCAACCACTTGAGAATTCAACTTTTTCTACCCCCCTAATTTTTGGCCACTTGCATCCTCAACATGCTTGTGGGATGCACACCCACCACACCTAAAGCATGTTGTGATCAGTTACAAGTCCCTTTCCTATAAAATTCCACCAAGCTACTATTAGGGGGTTGTACTAGCGGAATTACCCAAACATGGATTTTGGGGTTCATTTTTAGTGCGTGAAATAATTTTCTATTCATTGTTATAGTTTTCAAATTTTTTTGCACACATGAAATCTAAAATTTTCAGTTTGTTGCGATCTGATATCTTTTTTGTTACGAGGAAAAATAGAAGACACAAGTTTGGACCTCAAAAAAAAAAAAATTTGAACATCCAAAAATTGGGATGCAAAAATAAAGGGAGAGACAATTCCAAAGAGTATCTGTGATTTTTAAGGATAGGAAAAAAAGTGGGTTGTTTGGCTCTGGTAAATATCCAACCACTTGAGAATTCAACTTTTTCTACCCCCCCTAATTTTTGGCCACTTGCATCGTCAACATGCTTGTGGCATGCACACCCACCACACTTAAAGCATGTTGGGATCAGTTACAAGTCCCTTTCCTATAAAATTCCACCAAGCTATTATTAGGGGGTTATACTATTGGAATTTCCCAAACATGGATTTCGGGGTTCATTTTTAGTGTCTGAAATAATTTTCTATTCATTATTATAGTTTTCAAATTTTTTTGCACACATGAACTCTAAAATTTTCATTTTGTTGCGATCTTATATCTTTTTTGTTTACGATGAAAAATGGGACTCACAAGTTTGGACCTGAAAAAAAAAAAAAATTTGAACATCCAAAATGGGGATGCACAAATGCTGAGAGAGATAATTCCAAAGAGTATCTGTTGTATTTAAGGATAGGCAAAAAAGTGGGTTGTTTGGCTCTGGTAAATATCCAACCACTTGAGAATTCAACTTTTTCAGCCCCCCCTCATTTTTGGCCACTTGCATCCTCAACAAGTTTGTGGCATGCACACCCACCACACTTAAAGCATGTTGGGATCAGTTACAAGTCCCATTCCTGTAAAATTCCACCAAGCTATTATTAGGGGGTTGTACTAGTGAAATAATTTGCTATTCATTATTATAGTTTTCAATTTTTTTTGCACACATGAACTCTAATATTTTCATTTTGTTGCGATCTTATATCTTTTTTGTTTAAGAGGAAAAATGGGACTCACCAGTTTGGACCTGAAAAAAAAAAAAATTGAACATCCAAAATGGGGATGCACAAATGCTGGGAGAGATAATTCCAAAGAGTATCTGTGATTTTTAAGGATAGGCAAAAAAGTGGGTTGTTTGGCTCTTGTAAATATCCAACCACTTGAGAATTCAACTTTTTCTACCCCCTCTAATTTTTGGCCACTTGCATCCTCAACAAGCTTGTGGCATGCATACCCACCACTCTTAAAGCATGTTGGGATCAGTTACGAGTCCCTTTCCTATAAAATTCCACCAATCTATTATTAGGGGGTTGTACTAGTGGAATTTCCCAAACATGGATTTTGGGGTTCATTTTTAGTGCGTGAATTAATTATCTATTCATTATTATTGTTTTCAAATTTTTTTGCACACATGAACTCTAAAATTTTCATTTTGTTGCGATCTTATATCTTTTTTGTGTACGAGGAAAAATGGGAGTCACAAGTTTGGACCCGAAAAAAAAAAAATTTGAACATCCAAAATGGGGATGCACAAATGCTGGGAGAGATAATTCCAAAAAGTATCTGTGATTTTTAAGGATAGGCAAAAGAGTGGCTTGTTTGGCTCTGGTAAATTTCCAACCACTTGAGAATTCAACTTTTTCTACCCCCCCCTAATTTTTGGCCACTTGCATCCTCGACATGCTTGTGGCATGCACACCCACCACACTTAAAGGATGTTGGGATCAGTTACACGTCCCTTTCCTATAAAATTCCACCAAGCGGTTATTAGGGGGTTGTAATAGTGGAATTTCCCAAACATGGATTTTGGGGTTCATTTTTAGTGCGTGAAATAATTTTCTATTAATTATTATTGTTTTCAAATTTTTTTGCACACATGAACTCTAAAATTTTCATTTTGCTACGATCTTATATCTTTTTTGTTTACGCGGAAAAATGGGAGTCACAAGTTTGGACCTGGAAAAAAAAAAATTTCAACATCCAAAATGGGGATGCGCAAATGCTGGGACAAAGAATTCCAAAGAGTATATGTTATTTTTAAGGATAGGCAAAAAAGTGGGTTGTTTGGCTCTGGTAAATATCCAACCACTTGAGAATTCAACTTTTTCTACCCCCCCTAATTTTTGGCCAATTGCATCCTCAACATGCTTTTGGCATGCACACCCACCACACTTAAAGCATGTTGGGATCAGTTACAAGTCCCTTTCCTATAAAATTCCACCAAGCTATTATTAGGGGGTTGTACTAGTGGAATTTCCCAACAATGGATTTTGGGGTTCATTTTTAATGCGTGAAATAATTTGTTATTCATTATTATAGTTTTCAAATTTTTTAGCACACATGAACTCTAAAATTTTCATTTTGTTGCGTTCTTATATCTTTTATCTACGAGGAAAAATGGGAGTCACAAGTTTGGACCTGAAAAAAAAAAAAATTTGAACATCCAAAAATGGGGATGCACAAATGCTGGGAGAAATAATTCCAAAGAGTATCTGTTATTTTTCAGGATAGGCAAAAAAGTGGGTTGTTTGGCTCTGGTAAATATCCAACCACTTGAGAATTCAACTTTTTCTACCCCCCCAATTTCTGGCCACTTGCATCCTCAACATGCTTGTGGCATACACACCCACCACACTTAAAACATGTTGGGATCAGTTACAAGTCCCTTTCCTATAAAATTCCACCAAGCTGTTATTAGGGGTTTGTACTAGTGGAATTTCCCAAACATGGATTTTGGGGTTCATTTTTAGTGCGTGAAATAATTTTCTATTAATTATTATTGTTTTCAAATTTTTTTGCACACATGAACTCTAAAATTTTCATTTTGTTGCGATCTTATATCTTTTTTGTTTACGCGGAAAAATGGGAGTCACAAGTTTGGACCTGAAAAAAAAAATTGAACATCCAAAATGGGGATGCGCAAATGCTGGGACAGATAATTCCAAAGAGTATCTGTGATTTTTAAGGATAGGCAAAAAAGTGGGTTGTTTGGCTCTGGTAAATATCCAACCACTTGAGAATTCAACTTTTTCTACCCCCCCTAATTTTTGGCCAATTGCATCCTCAACATGCTTTTGTCATGCACACCCACCACACTTAAAGCATGTTGGGATCAGTACAAGTCCCTTTCCTATAAAATTCCACCAAGCTATTATAAGGGGGTTATACTAGTGGAATTTCCCAAACATGGATTTTGGGGTTCATTTTTAGTGCGTGAAATAATTTTCTATTCATTATTATAGTTTTCAAATTTTTTTGCACACATGAACTCTAAAATTTTCTTTTTGTTGCGATCTTATATCTTTTTTGTTTACGAGGAAAAATGGGAATCACAAGTTTGGACCTGAAAAAAAAAATTTGAACATCCAAAATAGAGATGCACAAATGCTGGGAGAGATAATTCCAAAGAGTATCTGAGATTTTTAAGGATAGGCAAAAAAGTGGGTTGTTTGGCTCTGGTAAATATCTAACCACTTGAGAATTCAACTTTTTCTACCCCCCCTAATTTTTGGCCACTTGCATCCTCAACATGCTTGTGGCATGCACACCCACCACACTTAAAGCATGTTGGGATCAGTTACAAGTCCCTTTCCTATAAAATTCCACCAAGCTATTATTAGGGGGTTGTACTAGTGGAATTTCACAAACATGGATTTTGGGGTTCATTTTTACTGCGTGAAATAATTTTCTATTCATTAATATAGTTATCAAATTTTTTTGCACACATGAACTCTAAAATTTTCATATTGTTGCGATCTTATATCTTTTTTGTTTACGAGGAAAAATGGGAGTCACAAGTTTGGACCTGAAAAAAAAAAAAATTGAACATCCAAAATGGGGATGCACAAATGCTGGGAGAGATAATTCCAAAGAGTATCTGTGATTTTTAAGGATAGCTAAAAAAGTGGGTTGTTTGGGTCTTGTAAATAGTCAACCACTTGAGAATTCATCTTTTTCTACCCCCTCTAATTTTTGGCAACTTCCATCCTCAACATGTTTGTGGCGTGCACACCCACCACACTTAAAGCATGTTGGGATCAGCTACAAGTCCCTTTCCTATAAAATTCCACCAAGCTAATATTAGGGGGTTGTACTAGTGGAATTTCCCAAAAATGGATTTTGGGGTTCATTTTTAATGCGTGAAATAATTTGTTATTCATTATTATAGTTTTCAAATTTTTTTGCACACATGAACTCTAAAATTTTCATTTTGTTGCGATCTTATATCTTTTATCTACGAGGAAAAATGGGAGTCACAAGTTTGGACCTGAAAAAAAAAAATTTAAACATCCAAAAATGGGGATGCACAAATGCTGGGAGAAATAATTCCAAAGAGTATCTGTTATTTTTCAGGATAGGCAAAAAAGTGGGTTGTTTGGCTCTGGTAAATATCCAACCACTTGAGAATTCAACTTTTTCTACCCCCCCCCCCCCCCCCCCCCCCCCCCCCCCTAATTTTTGGCCACTTGCATCCTCAACATGCTTGTGGCATACACACCCACCACACTTAAAACATGTTGGGATCAGTCCCTTTCCTATAAAATTTCACCAAGCTATTATTAGGGGGTTGTTCTAGTGGAATTTCCCAAACATGGATTTTGGGGTTCATTTTTAGTGTGTGAAATAATTTTCTACTCATTATTATAGTTTTCAAATTTTTCTGCTCACATGAACTCTAAATTTTCATTTTGTTGCGATCTTATATCTTTTTTTTTACGAGGAAAAATGGGAGTCACAAGTTTGAACCTGAAAAAAAAAAAAATTTGAACATCCAAAATGGGGATGCACAAATGCTGGGAGAGATAATTCCAAAGAGTAACTGTGATTTTTAAGGATAGGGAAAAAAGTGGGTTGTTTGGCTCTGGTAAATATCCAACCATTTGAGAATTCAACTTTTTCTACCCCCCCTAATTTTTGGCCACTTGCATCCTCAGCATGCTTGTGGCATGCACACCCACCACACTTAAAGCATGTTGGGTTCAGTTTCAAGTCCCTTTCCTATAAAATTCCACCAAGCTATTATTAGGGGGTTGTACTAGTGGAATTTCCCAAACATGGATTTTGGGGTTATTTTTTACTACGTGAAATAATTTTCTACTCATTATTATAGTTTTCAATTTTTTTTGCGCACATGAACTCTAAAAATTTCATTTTGTTGCGATCTTATATCTTTTTTGTCTACGAGGAAAAATGGGAGTCACAAGTTTGGACCTGAAAAAAAAAAAAAATTTGAACATCCAAAATGGGGATGCACAAATGCAGGGAGAGGTAATTCCAAAGAGTATCTTTGTTTTTTAAGGATAGGCAAAAAAGTGGGTTGTTTGGCTCAAGTAAAAAATATCCAACAACTAGAGAATGCAACTTTTTTTACCCCCCCTAATTTTTGGCACTTGCATCCTCAACATGCTTGTGGCATGCTCACCCACCACAGTTAAAGCATGTTGGGATCAGTTTCAAGTCCCTTTCCTATAAAATTCCACCAAGCTATTATTACGAGGTTGTACTAGTGGAATTTCCCAAACATGGATTTTGGGGTTCATTTTTACTGCGTGAAATAATTTTCTACTCATTATTATAGTTTTCAATTTTTTTTACGCACATGAACTCTAAAATTTTCTTTTTGTTGCGATCTTATATCTTTTTTGTCCACGAGGAAAAATAGGAGTCACACGTTTGGACCTAAAAAAAAACAAAAATTTGAACATCCAAAATGGGGATGCACAAATGCAGGGAGAGATAATTCCAAACAGTATCTGTGATTTTTAAGGATTGCAAAAAAGTGGGTTGTTTGGCTCTAGTAAATATCCAACCACTTGAGAATTCAACTTTTTCTACCCCCCCTAATTTTTGGCCAATTGCATCCTCAACATACTTTTGGCATGCACACCCACCACACTTAAAGCATGTTGGGATCAGTACAAGTCCCTTTCCTATAAAATTCCACCAAGCTATTATTAGGGGGTTATACTAGTGGAATTTCCCAAACATGGATTTTGGGGTTCATTTTTAGTGCGTGAAATAATTTTCTATTCATTATTATAGTTTTCAATTTTTTTTGCACACATGAACTCTAAAATTTTCATTTTGTTGCGATCTTATATCTTTTTTGTTTAAGAGGAAAAATGGGACTCACAAGTTTGGACCTGAAAAAAAAAAATTGAACATCCAAAATGGGGATGCACAAATGCTGGGAGAGATAATTCCAAATAGTATCTATGATTTTTAAGGATAGGCAAAAAAGTGGGTTGTTTGGCTCTTGTAAATATCCAACCACTTGAGAATTCAACTTTTTCTACCCCCTCTAATTTTTGGCCACTTGAATCCTCAACAAGCTTGGGGCATGCATACCCACCACTCTTAAAGCATGTTCGGATCAGTTACGAGTCCCTTTCCTATAAAATTCCACCAATCTATTATTAGGGGGTTGTACTAGTGGAATTTCCCAAACATGGATTTTGGGGTTCATTTTTAGTGCGTGAAATAATTTTCTATTCATTATTATTGTTTTCAAATTTTTTTGCACACATGAACTCTAAAATTTTCATTTTGTTGCAATCTTATATCTTTTTTGTGTACGAGGAAAAATGAGAGTCACAAGTTTGGACCTGAAAAAAAAAAAATTTGAACATCCAAAATGGGGATGCACAAATGCTGGGAGAGATAATTCCAAAAAGTATCTGTGATTTTTAAGGAATGGCAAAAGAGTGGGTTGTTTGGCTCTGGTAAATTTCCAACCACTTGAGAATTCACCTTTTTCTACCCCCCCTAGCTTTTGGCCACTTGCATCCTCGACATGCTTGTGGCATGCACACCCACCACACTTAAAGCATGTTGGGATCAGTTACACGTCCCTTTCCTATAAAATTCCACCAAGCTGTTATTAGGGGGTTGTACTAGTGGAATTTCCCAAACATGGATTTTGGGGTTCATTTTTACTGCGTGAAATAATTTTCTATTAATTATTATTGTTTTCAAATTTTTTTGCACTCATGAACTCTAAAATTTTCATTTTGTTGCGATCTTATATCTTTTTTGTTTATGCGGAAAAATGGGAGTCACAAGTTTGGACCTGGAAAAAAAAAAATTTCAACATCCAAAATGGGGATGCGCAAATGCTGGGACAAAGAATTCCAAAGAGTATATGTGAGTTTTAAGGATAGGCAAAAAAGTGGGTTGTTTGGCTCTGGTAAATGTCCAACCACTTGAGAATTCAACTTTTTCTACCCCCCCTAATTTTTGGCCACTTGCATCCTCAACAAGCTTGTGGCATGCACACCCACCACACTTAAAGCATGTTAGGATCAGTTACAAGTCCCTTTCCTATAAAATTCCACCAAGCTCTTATTAGGGGGTTGTACTAGTGGAATTTCCCAAACATGGATTTTGGGGTTCATTTTTAGTGCGTGAAATAATTTTCTATTCATTATTATAGTTTTCAAATTTTTTTGCACACATGAACTCTAAAATTTTCTTTTTGTTGCGATCTTATATCTTTTTTGTTTATGAGGAAAAATGGAAGTCACAAGTTTGGACCTGAAAAAAGAAAAAATTTGAACATCCAAAATGGGGATGCACAAATACTGGGAGAGATAATTCCAAAGAGTATCTGTGATTTTTAAGGATAGGCAAAAAAGTGGGTTGTTTGGCTCTGGTAAATATCCAACCACTTGAGAATTCAACTTTTTCTACCCCCCTTAATTTTTGACCACTTGCATCCTCAACATGCTTGCGGCATGCACACCCACCTCACTTAAAGCATGTTGGGATCAGTTACAAGTCCCTTTCCTATAAAATTCCACCAAGCTATTATTAGGGGGTTGTAGTAGTGGAATTTCCCAAACGTGGATTTTGGGGTTCATTTTTAGTGCGACAAACAATTTTCTATTCATTATTATTGTTTTCAATTTTTTTTGCACAAATGAACTCTAAAATTTTCATTTTGAAGCGATCTTATATCTTTTTTGTTTACGAGGAAACATGGGAGTCACAAGTTTGGACCTGAAAAAAAAAAAAGATTTGAACATCCAAAATGGGGATGCACAAATGCTGGGAGAGATAATTTCCGAAGAGTATCGGTGATTTTTAAGGATAGGCAAAAATGTGAGTTGTTTGGCTCTGGTAAATATCCAACCACTTGAGAATTCCACTTTTTCTACCCCCCCTAATTTTGGCCACTTGCATCCACAACATGCTTGTGGCATGCTCACCCACCACACTTAAAGCATGTTGGCATCAGTTACAAGTCCCTTTCCTATAAAATTCCACCAAGCTCTTATTAGGGGGTTGTACTAGTGGAATTTCCCAAACATGGATGTTGGGGTTAATTTTTAGTGCGTGAAATAATTTTCTATTCATTATTATAGTTTTCAAATTTTTTTGCACACATTAACTCCAAAATTTTCTTTTTGTTGCGATCTTATATCTTTTTTGTTTACGAGGAAAAAGGGGAGTCACAAGTTTGGACCTGAAAAAAAAAAAATTTGAACATCCAAAATGGGGATTCACATTTGCTGGGAGAGATAATTCCAAAGTGTATCTGTGATTTTTAGGGGTAGGCAAAAAAGTGGGTTGTTTGGCTCTGGTAAATATCCAACCACTTGAGAATTCAACTTTTTCTACCCCCCCTAATTTTTTGCCACTTGCATCCACAACATGCTTGTGGCATGCACACCCACCACACTTAAAGCATGTTGGGATCAGTTACGAGTCCATTTCCTAAAAGATTCCACCAATCTATTATTAGGGGGATGTAGTAGTGGAATTTCCCAAACATGGATTTTGGGGTTCGTTTTTAGTGCGCGAAATAATTTTCTATTCATTATTATTGTTTTCAAATTTTTTTGCACACATGAACTCTAAAATTTTCATTTTCTTGCGATCTTATATCTTTTTTGTGCAAGAGGAAAAATGGGAGTCACACGTTTTGACCTAAAAAAAAAAAAAATTTGAACATCTAAAATGGGGATGCTCAAATGCTGGGAGAGATAATTCCCAAAAGTATATGTGATTTTTAAGGATAGGCAAAAGAGTGGGTAGTTTGGCTCTGGTAAATTTCCAACCACTTGAGAATTCAACTTTTTCTACCCCCCCTAATTTTTGGCCACTTGCATCCTCGACATGCTTGTGGCATGCACGCCCACCACACTTAAAGCATGTGGGATCAGCTACACGTCCCTTTCCTATAAAATTCCACCAAGCTATTATTAGGGGGTCGTACTAGTGGAATTTCACAAACATGGATTTTGGGGTTCATTTTTAGTGCGTGAAATAATTTTCTATTAATTATTATTGTTTTCAAATTTTTTTGCACACATAAACTCTAAAATTTTCATTTTGTTGTGATCTTATATCTTTTTTGTTTACGCGGAAAAATGGGAGTCACAAGTTTGGACCTGAAAAAAAAAAAAAATTGAACATCCAAAATGGGGATGCACAAATGCTGGGACAGATAATTCCAAAGAGTTTCTGTGATTTTTAAGGATAGGCAAAAAAGTGGGTTGTTTGGCTCTGGTAAATTTCCAACCACTTGAGAATTCAACTTTTTCTACCCCCCCTAATTTTTGGCCACTTGCATCCTCAACATGCTTGTGGCATGCACACCCACCACACTTAAGGCATGTTGGAATCAGTTACAAGTCCCTTTCCTATAAAATTCCACCAAGCTATTATTAGGGGGTTGTACATGTGGAATTTCCCAAGCATGGATTTTGGGGTTCATTTTTAGTGCGTGAAATAATTTTCTATTCATTATTATAGTTTTCAATTTTTTTTGCACACATGAACTCTAAAATTTTCATTTTGTTGTGATCTTTTATCTTTTTTGTTTACAAGGAAAAATGGGACTCACAAGTTCGGACCTGAAGAAAAATAAAAAATTTTGAACATCCAAAATGGGGATGCACAAATGCAGGGAGAGATAATTCCAATGAGTATCTGTGATTTTTAAGGATAGGCAAAAATGTGGGTTGTTTGGCTTAGCCAACCACTTCAGAATTCAACTTTTTCTACCCCCCCTCATTTTTGGCCACTTGCATCCTCAATATGCTTGTGGCATGCACACCCACCACACTTAAAGCATGTTGGGATCAGTTACAAGTCCCTTTCCTATAAAATTCCACCAAGCTATTATTAGGGGGTTGTACTAGTTGAATTTCCCAAACAAGGATTTTGGGGTTCATTTTTTCTGCGTGAAATAATTTTCTATTCATTATTATAGTTTGAAAATTTTTTTCCACACATAAACTCTAAAATTTTCATTTTGTTGCGATGTTATATCTTTTTTGTCTACGAGGAAAAATGGGAGTCAAAAGTTTGGAGCTAAAAAAAAAAAAAAAATTGAACATCCAAAATGGGGATGCACAAATGCTGGGAGAGATAATTCCAAAGAGTATCTGTGATTTTTAAGGCTAGGCAAAAAAGTTGGTTGTTTGGCTCTGGTAAATATCCAACCACATGAGAATTCAACTTTTTCTATCCCCCCTAATTTTTGACCACTTGCATCCTCAACATGCTTGTGGCATGCAAACCCACCACACTTAAAGCATGTTGTGATCAGTTACAAGTCCCTTTCCTATAAAATTCCACCAAGCTATTATTAGGGGGTTGTACTAGAGGAATTTCCCAAACATGGATTTTGGGGTTCATTTTTAGTGCGTGAAATAATTTTCTATTCATTATTATAGTTTTCAAATTTTTTTGCATGCATGAACTCTAAAATTTTCTTTTTGTTGCGATCTTATATCTTTTTTGTTTACGAGGAAAAATGGGAGTCACAAGTTTGGACCTGAAAAAAAAAAAAATTTCAACATCCAAAATGGGGATGTACAGCTAGGAGGGATAATTCCAAAGAGTATCTGTAATTTTTAAGGACAGGCCAAAAAGTGGGTTGTTTGGCACTGGTAAATATCAAACCACTTGAGAATTCAACTTTGTCTACCCCCCCAATTTTTGGCCACTTGCATCCTCAATATGCTTGTGGCATGCACACCCACCACACTTAAAGCATGTTGGGATCAGTTACAAGTCCCTTTCCTATAAAATTCCGCCAAGCTATTATTAGGGGGTTGTACTAGTGGAATTTCCCAAACATGGATTTTGTGGTTCATTTTTAGTGCGTGAAATAATTTTCTATTCATTATTATCATTTTCAAATTTTTTTGCACGCATGAACTCTAAAATTTTCATTTTGTTGCGATCTTATATCTTTTTTGTTTACAAGGAAAAATGGGAGTCACAGGTTTCGACCTGAAAAAAAAAAAAAATTTGAACATCCAAAATGGGGATGCACAAATGCTGGGAGAGATAATTCCAAAGAGTATCTATGATTTTTAAGGATAGGCAAAAAAGTGGGTTGTTTGGCTCTGGTAATATCCAACCACTTTAGAATTCAACTTTTTCTACCCCCCCTTATTTTTGGCCACTTGCATCCTCAACATGCTTGTGGCATGCACACCCACCACACTTAAAGCATGTTGGGATCAGTTACAAGTCCCTTTCCTATAAAATTCCACCAAGCTATTATTAGGGGGTTGTACTAGTGGAATTTCCCAAACATGAATTTTGAGGTTCATTTTTAGTGCGTGAAATAATTTTCTATTTATTATTATAGTTTTCAAATTTTTTTGCACACAAGAAATATAAAATTTCCATTTTGTTGCGAACTTATATCTTTTTTTGTTTACGAGGAAAAATGGGAGTCACAAGTTTGGACCTGAAAAAAAAAAAAATTTGAACATCCAAAATGGGGATGCACAAATGCTGGGAGAGATAATTCCAAAGAGTATCAGTGATTTTTAAGGATAGCCAAAAAAGTGGGTTGTTTGGCTCAGGTAAATATCCAACCACTTGAGAATTCAACTTTTTCTACGCCCGCTAATTTTTGGCCACTTGCATCCTCAACATGCTTGTGGCATGCACACCCACCACACTTAAAGCATGTTGGGATCAGTTACAAGTCCCTTTCCTATAAAATTCCACCAAGCTATTATTAGGGGGTTGTACTAGTGGAATTTCCCAAACATGGATTTTGGGGTTCATTTTTAGTGCGTGAAATAATTTTCTATTCATTATTATAGTTTTCAAATTTTTTTGCACGCATGAACTCTAAAATTTTATTTTTCTTGCAATCTTATATCTTTTTTGTTTACGAGGAAAAATGGGAGTCACAAGTTTGTACCTGAAAAAAAAAAAAAATTTGAACTTCCAAAATGGGGATGCACAATTGCTGGGAGAGATAATTCCAAAGAGTATCAGTGATTTTTAAGGATAGGCAAAAAAGTGGGTTGTTTGGGTCTGGTAAATATCCGACCATATGAGAATTCAACTTTTTCTACCCCCCCTAATTTTTGGCCACTTGCATCCTCAACATGCTTGTGGCATGCACACCCACCACACTTAAAGCATGTTGGGATCAGTTACAAGTCCCTTCCCTATAAAATTCCACCAAGCTATTATAATAGTGGAATTTACCAAACATGGATTTTGGGGTTCATTTTTAGTGCGTGAAATAATTTTCTATTTATTATTATAGTTTTCAAAATTTTTTGCACACAAGAAATATAAAATTTCCAATTTGTTGCGAACTTATATCTTTTTTGTTTACGAGGAAAAATGGGACTCACAAGTTTGGACCTGAAAAAAAAAAAATTTGCACATCCAAAATGGGGGATGCACAAATGCTGGAAGAGATAATTCCAAAGAGTATCTGCGATTTTTAAGGATAGGCAAAAAAGTGGGTTGTTTGGCCCTGGTAAATATCCAACCACTTGAGAATTCAACTTTTTCTACCCCCCCTAATTTTTGGCCACTTGCATCCTCAACATGCTTGTGGCATGCACACCCACCACACTTAAAGCATGTTGGGATCAGTTACAAGTCCCTTTCCTATAAAATTCCACCAAGCTATTATTAGGGGGTTGTACTAGTGGAATTTCCCAAACATGGATTTTGGGGTTCATTTTTAGTGCGTGAAATAATTTTCTATTCATTATTATAGTTTTCAAATTTTTTTGCACGCATGAACTCTAAAATTTTATTTTTCTTGCAATCTTATATCTTTTTTGTTTACGAGGAAAAATGGGAGTCACAAGTTTGTACCTGAAAAAAAAAAAAAATTTGAACATCCAAAATGGGGATGCACAAATGCTGGGAGAGATAATTCCAAAGAGTATCAGTGATTTTTAAGGATAGGCAAAAAAGTGGGTTGTTTGGGTCTGGTAAATATCCGACCATATGAGAATTCAACTTTTTCTACCCCCCCTAATTTTTGGCCACTTGCATCCTCAACATGCTTGTGGCATGCACACGCACCACACTTAAAGCATGTTGGGATCAGTTACAAGTCCCTTTCCTATAAAATTCCACCAAGCTATTATAATAGTGGAATTTACCAAACATGGATTTTGGGGTTCATTTTTAGTGCGTGAAATAATTTTCTATTTATTATTATAGTTTTCAAAATTTTTTGCATACAAGAAATATAAAATTTCCAATTTGTTGCGAACTTATATCTTTTTTGTTTACGAGGAAAAATGGGAGTCACAAGTTTGGGCATGAAAAAAAAAAATTTGAACATCCAAAATGGGGATGCACCAATGCTGGGAGAGATAATTCCAAAGAGTATCTGTGATTTTTAAGGATAGGCAAAAAAGTGGGTTGTTTGGCTCAGGTAAATATCCAACCACTTGAGAATTCAACTTCTTCTACCCCACCTAATTTTTGGCCACTTGCATCCTCAACATGCTTGTGGCATGCACACCCACTACACTTAAAGCTTGTTGGGATCAGTTACAAGTCCCTTTCCTATAAAATTCCACCAAGCTATTATTAGGGGGTTGTACTAGTGGAATTTCCCAAACATGGATTTTAGGGTTCATTTTTAGTACGTGAAATAATTTTCTATTCATTATTATAGTGTTCAAATTTTTTTGCACGCATGAACTCTAAAATTTTCATTTTCTTACGATCTTATATCTTTTTTGTTTACGAGGAAAAATGGGAGTCACAAGTTTGGACCAGAAAAAAAAAAATTTGAACATCCAAAATGGGGATGCACAAATGCTTGGAGAGATAATTCCAAAGAGTATCTGTGATTTTTAAGGATAGGCAAAAAAGTGGGTTGTTTGGCTCTGGTAAATATCCAACCACTTGAGAATTCAACTTTTTCTACCCCGCCTAATTTTTGGCCACTTGCATCCTCAACATGCTTGTGGCATGCACACCCACCACACTTAAAGCTTGTTGGGATCAGTTACAAGTCCCTTTCCGATAAAATTCCACCAAGCTATTATTAGGGGGTTGTACTAGTGGAATTTCGCAAACATGGATTTTGGGGTTCATTTTTAGTGCGTGAAATAATTTTCTATTCCTTATGATAGTTTTCAATTTTTTTTCCACACATGAACTCTAAAATTTTCATTTTATTGCGATCTAATATCTTTTTTGTTTACGAGGAAAAATGGGAGCCACAAGTTTGGACCTAAAAAAAAAAAAATTTGAACATCCAAAATGGGGATGCACAAATGCTGGGAGAGATAATTCCAAAGAGTATCTTTGATTTTTAAGGATAGGCAAAAAAGTGGGTTGTTTGGCTCTGGTAAATATCCAACCACTTGAGAGTTCAACTTTTTCTACCCCCCCTAATATTTGGCCACTTGCATCCTCAACATGCTTGTGGCATGCACACCCTCCACACTTAAAGCATGTTGGGATCAGTTACAAGTCCATTTCCTATAAAATTCCACCATGCTATTCTTAGGGGGTTGTACTAGTGGAAATTCCCAAACATGGATTTTGGGGTTCATCTTTAGTGCGTGAAATAATTTTCTATTCATTATTATAGTTTTCAAATTTTTTTGCACCCATGAACTCTAAAATTTTAATTTTGTTGCGATCTTATATCTTTTTTGTTTACGATGAAAAATAGGAGTCACAAGTTTGAACCTAAAAAAAAAAAAAAATTGAACATCAAAAATGGGGATGCACAAATGCTGGGAGAGATAATTCCAAAGAGTAACTGTGATTTTTAAGGATAGGCAAAAAAGTGGGTTGTTCGGCTCTGGTAAATATCCAACCACTTGAGAATTCAACTTTTTCTACCACCCCTAATTTTTGGCCACTTGCATCCTCAACATGCTTGTGGCATGCACACCCACCACACTTAAAGCATGTTGGGATCAGTTACAAGTCTCTTTCCTATAAAATTCTACCAAGCTATTATTAGGGGGTTGTACTAGTGGAATTTCCCAACATGGATTTTGGGGTTCATTTTTAGTACGTGAAATAATTTTCTATTCATTATTATAGTTTTTAAATTTTTTTGCACACATGAACTCTAAAATTTTCATTTTGTTGCGATCTTATATCTTTTTTGTTTACGAGGAAAAATGGGAGTCACAAGTTTGGACCTGAAAAAAAAAAAAAATTTGAATATCCAAAATGGGGATGCACAAATGCTGGGAGAGATAATTCCAAAGAGTATCTGTGACTTTTAAGGATAGGCAAAAAAGTGGATTGTTTGGCTCTGGTAAATATCCAACCACTTGAGAATTCAACTTTTTCTACCCCCTCTAATTTTTGGCCACTTGCGTGCTCAACATGCTTGTGGCATGCACACCCACCACACTTAAAGCATGTTGGGATCAGTTACAAGTCCCTTTCTTATAAAATTCCACCAAGCTATTATTAAGGGGTTGTACTAGTGGAATTTCCCCAACATGAATTTTGGGGTTCATTTTTAGTGCGTGAAATAATTTTCTATTTATTATTATAATTTTCAAATTTTTTTGCACACATGAAAAATAAAATTTCCATTTTGTTGCGAACTGATATCTTTTTTGTTTACGAGGAAAAATGGGAGTCACAGGTTTAGACCTGAAAAAAAAAAAATTTTGCACATCCAAAATGGGGATGCACAAATGCTGGGAGAGATAATTCCGAAGAGTATCTGTGATTTTTAAGGATAGGCAAAAAAGTGGGTTGTTTGGCTCTGGTAAATATCCAACCACTTGAGAGTTCAACTTTTTCTACCCCCCCTAATATTTGGCCACTTGCATCCTGAACATGCTTGTGGCATGCACACCCACCAGACTTAAAGCATGTTGGGATCAGTTACAAGTCCCTTTCCTATAAAATTCCACCAAGCTATTATTAGGGGGTTGTACTAGTGGAATTTCCCAAACATGGATTTTGGGGTTCATTTTTAGTGCGTGAAATAATTTTCTATTCATTATGATAGTTTTCAAATTTTTTTGCACGCATGAACTCTAAAATTTTCATTTTCTTGCGATCTTATATCGTTTTTGTTTACGAGGAAAAATTGGAGTCATAAGTTTGGACCTGAAAAAAAAAAAAATTTGAACATCCAAAATGGGGATGCACAAATGCTGGGAGAGATAATTCCAAAGAGTATCTGTGACTTTTAAGGATAGGCAAAAAAGTGGGTTGTTTGGCTCTGGTAAATATCCAACCACATGAGAATTCAACTTTTTCTACCCCCCCTAATTTTTGGCCACTTGCATCCTCAACATGCTTGTGACATGCACACACACCACACTTAAAGCATGTTGGGATCAGTTACAAGTCCCTTTCCTATAAAATTCCACCAAGCTATTATAATAGTGGAATTTACCAAACATGGATTTTGGGGTTCATTTTTAGTGCGTGAAATAATTTTCTTTTTATTATTATAGTTTTCAAATTTTTTTGCACACATGAAATATAAAATTTACATTTTGTTGCGAACTTATATCTTTTTTGTTTACGAGGAAAAATGGGACTCACAAGTTTCGACCTGAAAAAAAAAAATTTGAACATCCAAAATGGGGATGCACCAATGCTGGGAGAGATAATTCCAAAGAGTATCTGTGATTTTTAAGGATAGGCAAAAAAGTGGGTTGTTTGGCTCAGGTAAATATCCAACCACTTGAGAATTCAACTTCTTCTACCCCCCCCTAATTTTTGGCCACTTGCATCCTCAACATGCTTGTGGCTTGCACACCCACCACACTTAAAGCATGTTGGGATCAGTTACAAGTCCCTTTCCTATAAAATTCCACCAAGCTATTATTAGGGGGTTGTACTAGTGGAATTTCCCAAATATGGATTTTTGGGTTCATTTTTAGTGCGTGAAATAATTTTCTATTCATTATTATAGTTTTCAAATTTTTTTGCACGCATGAACTCTAAAATTTTCATTTTCTTACGATCTTATATCTTTTTTGTTTACGACGAAAAATGGGAGTCACAAGTTTGGACCTGAAAAAAAAAAAATTTGAACATCCAAAATGGGGATGCACAAATGCTGGGAGAGATAATTCCAAAGAGTATCTGTGATTTTTAAGGATAGGCAAAAAAGTGGGTTGTTTGGCTCTGGTAAATATCCAACCACTTGAGAATTCAACTTTTTCTACCCCCCCTAATTTTTAGCCACTTGCATCCTCAACATGCTTGTGGCATGCACACCCACCACACTTAAAGCATGTTGGGATCAGTTACAAGTCCCTTTCCTATAAAATTCCACGAAGCCATTATTAGGGGGCTGTACTAGTGGAATTTCCCAAACATGGATTTTGGTGAAATAATTTCTATTCATTATTATAGTTTTCAATTTTTTTTGCACACATGATCTCTAAAATTTTCATTTTGTTGCGACCTTATATCTTTTTAGTCTACGAGGAAAAATGGGAGACATATGTTTGGACCTGAAAAAAAAAAAAAATTTTGAACATCCAAAATGGGGATGCACAAATGGTGGGAGAGATAATTCCAAAGAGTATCTGTGATTTTTAAGGATAGGCAAAAAAGTGCTTTGTTTGGCTCTGGTTAATATCCAACCACTTGAGAATTCAACTTTTTCTACCCCCCCTAATTTTTGGCCACTTGCATCCTCAACATGCTTGTGGCATGCACACCCACCACACTTAAAGCATGTTGGGATCAGTTACAAGTCCCTTTCCTATAAAATTCCACCAACCTATTATTAGGGTGTTGTACTAGTGGAATTTCCCAAACATGCATTTTGGGGTTCATTTTTAGTGCGTGAAATAATTTTCTATTCATTATTATAGTTTTCAAATTTTTTTGCACACATGAACTCTAAAATTTTAATTTTGTTGCGATCTTATATCTTTTTTGTTTATGAGGAAAATGGGAGTCACAAGTTTGAACCTGAAAAAAAATAAAAATTGAACATCCAAATTGGGGATGCACAAATGCTGGGAGAGATAATTCCAAAGAGTATCTGTGATTTTTAAGGATAAGCAAAAAAGTGGGTTGTTTGGCTCTGGTAAATATACAACCACTTGAGAATTCAACTTTTTCTACCCCCCCCTAATTTTTGGCCACTTGCATCCTCAACATGTTTGTGGCATGCACACACACCACACTTAAAGCATGTTGTGATCAGTTACAAGTCCCTTTCCTATAAAATTCCACCAAGCTATTGTTAGGGGGTTGTACAAGTGGAGTTTCCCAAACATGGATTTTGGGTTTCATTTTTAGTGCGTGAAATAATTTTCTATTCATTATTATAGTTTTCAAATTTTTTTGCAGACATGATCTCTAAAATTTTCATTTTGTTGCAACCTTATATCTTTTTAGTCTACGAGGAAAAATGGGAGTCACAAGTTTGGACCTGAAAAAAAAAAAAAATTTTGAACATCCAAAATGGGGATGCACAAATGGTGGGAGAGATAATTCCAAAGAGTATCTGTGATTTTTAAGGATAGGCAAAAAAGTGCTTTGTTTGGCTCTGGTCAATATCCAACCACTTGAGAATTCAACTTTTTCTACCCCCCCTAAATTTTGGCCACTTGCATCCTCAACATGCTTGTGGCATGCACACCCACCACACTTAAAGCATGTTGGGATCAGTTACAAGTCCCTTTCCTATAAAATTCCACCAACCTATTATTAGGGTGTTGTACTAGTGGAATTTCCCAAACATGGATTTTGGGGTTCATTTTTACTGTGTGAAATAATTTTCTATTCATTATTATAGTTTTCAAATTTTTTTGCACACATGAACTCTAAAATTTTAATTTTGTTGCGATCTTATATCTTTTTTGTTTATGAGGAAAATGGGAGTCACAAGTTTGAACCTGAAAAAAAATAAAAATTGAACATCCAAATTGGGGATGCACAAATGCTGGGAGAGATAATTCCAAAGAGTATCTGTGATTTTTAAGGATAGGAAAAAAAGTGGGTTGTTTGGCTCTGGTAAAAAATATCCAACCACTTGAGAATTCAACTTTTTCTACCCCCCCTAATTTTTGGCCACTTGCATCCTCAACATGCTTGTGGCATGCACACCCACCACACTTAAAGCATGTTGGGATCAGTTACAAGTCCCTTTCCTATAAAATTCCACCAAGCTATTATTAGGGGGTTGTACTAGTGGAATTTCCCAAACATGGATTTTGGGGTTCATTTTTAGTGCGTGAAATAATTTTCTATTCATTATTATAGTTTTCAAATTTTTTTGCACACATGAACTCTAAAATTTTAATTTTGTTGCGATCTTATATCTTTTTTCTTTACGAGGAAAAATTGGAGTCACAAGTTTGGACCTGAAAAAAAAAAACATATGAACATCCAAAATGGGGATGCACAAATGCTGGGAGAGATAATTCCAAAGCGTATCTGTGATTTTTAAGGATAGGCAAAAAAGTGGGTTGTTTGGCTCTAGTAAATATCCAACCACTTGAGAATTCAACTTTTCTACCCCCCCTAATTTTTAGCCACTTGCATCGTCAACATGCTTGTGGCATGCACTCCCACAACACCTAAAGAATGTTGGGATCAATTACAAGTCCCTTTCATATAAAATTCCACCAAGCAATTATTAGGGGGTTGTACTAGTGGAATTTCCCAAACATGGATTTGGGGTTCATTTTTAGTGCGTGATATAATTTTCTATTCATTATTATAGTTTTCAAATTTTTTTCCACGCATGAACTCTAAAATTTTCTTTTTGTTGCTATCTTTTATCTTTTTTGTTTACGACGAAAAATGGGAGTCACAAGTTTGGACCTGAAAAAAAAAATTTGAACATCCAAAATGGGGATGCACAAATGCTGGGAGAGATAATTCCAAAGAGTATCTGTGATTTTTAAGGATAGGCAAAAAAGTGGGTTGTTTGGCTCTGGTAAATATCCAACCACTTGAGAATTCAACTTTTTCTACCCCCCCTAATTTTTGGCCACTTGCATCCTCAACATGCTTGTGGCATGCAGACCCACCACACTTAAAGCATGTTGGGATCAGTTACAAGTCCCTATCCTAAAAAATTCCATCAAGCTATTATTAGGGGTTTGTACTAGTGGAATTTCCCAAACATGGATTTTGTGGTTCATTTTTAGTGCGTGAAATAATTTTCTATTCATTATTATAGTTTTCAAATTTTTTTGCATGCATGAACTGTAAAATTTCCATTTTGTTGCGATCTTGTATCTTTTTTGTTTACGAGGAATAATGGGAGTCACAAATTTGGACCTGAAAAAAAAAAAATTTGGACATCCAAAATGAGGATGCACAAATGCTGGACAGATAATTCCAAAGAGTATCTGTGATTTTTAAGGATAGGCAAAAAAGTGGGTTGTTTGGCTCTGGTAAATATCCAACCACTAGAGAATTCATGTTTTTCTACCCCCCCTAATTTTTGGCCACTTGCATCCTCAACATGTTTGTGGCATGCACACCCACCACACTTAAAGCATGTCGGGATCAGTTACAACTCGCTTTCCTATAAAATTCCACCAAGCTATTGTTAGGGGGTTGTACTAGTGGAATTTCCCAAACATGGATCTCGTGAAATAATTTTCTATTGATTATTATAATTTTCAATTTTTTTTGCACACATGAACTCAAACATATACATTTTCTTGCGATCTTATATCTTTTTTGTTTACGAGGAAAAATGGGAGTCACAAGTTTGGACCAAAAAAAAAAAAAATTTGAACATCCAAAAAGGGGATGCACAAATGCTGGGACAGATAATTCCAAAGAGTATATGTGATTTTTAAGGATAGGCAAAAAAGTGGGTTGTTTGGCTGTGGTAAATATCCAACCACTTGAGAATTCAACTTTTTCTACACACCCTAATTTTTGGCCACTTGCATCCTCAACATGTTTGTGGCATGCACACCCACCACACCTAAAGCATGTTGGGATCAGTTACAACTCCCTTTCCAATAAAATTCCACCAAGCTATTGTTTGGGGGTTGTACTAGTGGAATTTCCCAAACATGGATCTTGGGGTTCATTTTTAGTGCGTGAAATAATTTTCTATTCATTATTATAGTTTTCAAATTTTTTTGCACAGATGAACTCTAAAATTTTCATTTTGTTGCGATCTTATATCATTTTTGTTTACGAGGAAAAATGGGAGTCACAAGTTTGGACCAGAAAAAAAAAATTTGAACATCCAAAATGGGGATGCACAAATGCTGGGAGAGATAATTCCAAAGAGTATCTGTGATTTTTAAGGATAGGCAAAAAAGTGAGTTGTTTGGCTCTAGTAAAAAATATCCAACCACTTGAGAATTCAACTTTTCTACCCCACCTAATTTTTGGCCACTTGCATCGTCAACGTGCTTGTGGCATGCACTTCCACCACACACAAAGCATGTTGGGATCAGTTACAAGTCCCTTTCCTATAAAATTCCACCAAGCAATTATTAGGGGGTTGTACTTGTGGAATTTCCCAAACATGGATTTGGGGTTCATTTTTAGTGCGTGATATAATTTTCTATTCATTATTATAGTTTTCAAATTTTTTTGCACGCATGAACTCTAAAATTTTCATTTTGTTACGATCTTATATCTTTTTTGTCTACGAGGAAAAATGGGAGTCACAAGTTTGGACCTGAAAAAAAAAAAAATTTGGACATCCAAAATGGGGATGCACAAATGCTGGGAGAGATAACTCCAAAGAGTATCTGTGATTTTTAAGGATAGGCAAAAAAGTGGGTTGTTTGGCTCTGGTAAAAAATATCCAACCACTTGAGAATTCAACTTTTCTACCCCACCTAATTTTTGGCCACTTGCATCGTCAACGTGCTTGTGGCATGCACTCCCACCACACACAAAGCATGTTGGGATCAGTTACAAGTCCCTTTCCTATAAAATTCCACCAAGCAATTATTAGGGGGTTGTACTTGTGGAATTTCCCAAACATGGATTTGGGGTTCATTTTTAGTGCATGATATAATTTTCTATTCATTATTATTGTTTTCAAATTTTTTTCCACGCATGAACTCTAAAATTTTCTTTTTGTTGCGATCTTATATCTTTTTTGTTTACGAGGAAAAAATGGAGTCACAAGTTTGGACCTGAAAAAAAAAATTTGAACATCCAAAATGGGGATGCACAAATGCTGGTAAAGATAATTCCAAAGAGTATCTGTGATGTTTAAGGATAGGAAAAAAAGTGGGTTGTTTGGCTCTGGTAAATATCCAACCACTTGAGAATTCAACTTTTTCTACCCCCCCTAATTTTTGGCCACTTGCATCCTCAACATGTTTGTTGCATGCACACCCACCACACTTAAAGCATGTTGGGATCAGTTACAACTCCCTTTCCAATAAAATTCCACCAAGCTATTGTTAGGGGGTTGTACTAGTGGAATTTCCCAAACATGGATCTTGGGGTTCATTTTTAGTGCGTGAAATAATTTTCTATTCATTATTATAGTTTTCAATTTTTTTTGCACACATGAACTCTAAAATTTTCATTTTGTTGCGATCTTAAATGTTTTTTGTTTACGAGGAAAAATGGGAGTCACAAGTTTGGACCTGAAAAAAAAAAAAATTTGAACATCCAAAATGGGGAAGCACAAATGCTGGGACAGGTAATTCCAAGAGTATCTGTGATTTTTAAGGATGGGCAAAAAAGTGGGTTGTTTGGCTCTGGTAAAAAATATCCAACAACTATAGAATTCAACTTTTTCTACCCCCCCCTAATTTTTGGCCACTTCCATCCTCAACATGCTTGTGGCATGCACACCCACCTCACTTAAAGCATGTTGGGATCAGTTACAAGTTCCTTTCCTATAAAATTCCACCAAGCTATTATTAGGGGGTTGTACTAGTGGAATTTCCCTAACATGGATTTTGGGGTTCATTTTTAGTGCGTGATATAATTTTCTCTTCATTATTATTGTTTTCAAATTTTTTTCCACGCATGAACTCTAAAATTTTCAATTAGTTGCGATCTTATATCTTTTTTGTTTACGAGGAAAAATGGGAGTCACAAGTTTGGACATGAAAAAAAAAAAAATTTGGACATCCAAAATGGGGATGCACAAATGCTGGGAGAGATAACACCAAAGAGTACATGTGATTTTTAAGGATAGGCAAAAAAGTGGGTTGTTTGGCTCTGGTAAAAAATATCCAACCACTTGAGAATTCAACTTTTCTACCCCCCCTAATTTTTGGCCACTTGCATCGTCAACGTGCTTGTGGCATGCACTCCCACCACACACAAAGCATGTTGTGATCAGTTACAAGTCCCTTTCCTATAAAATTCCACCAAGCTATTTTTAGGGGGTTGTACTAGTGGAATTTCCCAAACCTGGATTTGGGGTTCATTTTTAGTGCGTGATATAATTTTCTTTTCATTATTATTGTTTTCAAATTTTTTCCACGCATGAACTCTAAAATTTTCTTTTTGTTGCGATCTTATATCTTTTTTGTTTACGGGGAAAAATGGGAGTCACAAGTTTGGACCTAAAAAAAAATTCGAACATCCAAAATTTGGATGCACAAATGCTGGGAGAGATAATTCCAAGGCGTATCTGTGATTTTTAAGGATAGGCAAAAAAGTGGGTTGTTTGGCTCTGGTAAATATCCAACCACTTGAGAATTCAACTTTTTCTACCGCCCCTAATTTTTGGCCACTTGCATCCTCAACATGCTTGTGGCATGCACACCCGCCACACTTAAAGCATGTTGGGATCAGTTACAAGTCCCTTTCCAATAAAATTCCACCAAGCTATTATTAGGGGGTTGTACTAGTGGAATTTCCCAAACATGGATTTTGGGGTTCATTTTTAGTGCGTGTAATAATTTTCTATTTATTATTATAGTTTTCAAATTTTTTTGCACACATGAAATATAAAATTTCCATTTTGTTGCGAACTTATATCTTTTTTATTTACGAGGAAAAATGGGAGTCACAAGTTTGGACCTGAAAAAAAAAAATTTGAACATCCAAAATGGGGATGCACAAATGCTGGGAGAGATAATTCCAAAGAGTATCTGTGATTTTTAAGGATAGGCAAAAAAGTGGGTTGTTTGGCTCTGGTAAAAAATATCGAACAACTTGAGAATTCAACTTTTTCTACCCCCCCTAATTTTTCGCCACTTGCATCCTCAACATGCTTGTGGCATGCACATCCACCACACTTAAAGCATGTTGGGATAAGTTACAAGTCCCTTTCCTATAAAATTCCACCAAGCTATTATTAGGGGGTTGTACTAGTGGAATTTCCCAAACATGGATTTTGGGTTCATTTTTCGTGCGTGAAATAAGTTTCTATTTATTATTATAGTTTTAAAATTATTTTGCACACATGAAATATATAATTTCCATTTTGTTGTGAACTTATATCTTTTTTGTTTACAAGGAAAAATGGGCGTCACAAGTTTGGACCTGAGAAAAAAAAAATTTGAACATCCAAAATGGGGATGCACAAATGCTGGGAGAGATAATTCCGAAGAGTATCTGTGATTTTTAAGGATAGGCGAAAAACATGGGTTGTTTGGCTCTGGTAAATATCCAACCACTTGAGAATTCAACTTTTTCTAGCCCCCCTAATTTTTGGCCACTTGCATCCTCAACATGCTTGTGGCATGCACTCCCACCACACTTAAAGCATCTTGGGATCAGTTACAAGTCCCTGTCCTATAAAATTCCACCAAGCTATTATTAGGGGGTTGTACTAGTGGAATTTGCCAAACATGGATTTTGGGGTTCATTTTTAGTGCGTGATATAATTTTCTATTCATTATTATAGTTTTCAAATTTTTTTGCACACATGAACTCTAAAATTTTCATTTTGTTGCGATCTTATATCTTTTTTGTTTACGAGGAAAAATGGGAGTCACAAGTTTGGACCTGAAAAAAAAAAATTTGAACATCCAAAATGGGGATGCACAAATGCTAGGAGAGATAATTCCAAAGAGTATCTGTGATTTTTAAGGATAGGCAAAAAAGTGGGTTGTTTGGCTCTGGTAAATATCCAACCACTTGAGAATTCAACTTTTTCTACCCCCCCTATTTTTTGGCCACTTGCATCGTCAACATGTTTGTGGCATGCACACCCACCACACTTAAAGCATGTTGGGATCAGTTAGAAGTCCCTTTCCTATAAAATTCCACCAAGCTATTGTTAGGGGGTTGTAATAGTGGAATATCCCAAACATGGATTTTGGGGTTCATTTTTAGTTCGTGAAATAATTTTCTATTCATTATTATAGTTTTCAAATTTTTTTTCACACATGAATTCCAAAATTTTCATTTTGTTGCGATCTTATATCTTTTTTGTTTACGAGGAAAAAAGGGAGACAGAAGTTTGCACCTGAAAAAAAAAAAAATTTGAACATCCAAAATGGGGATGCACAATTGCTGGGAGAGATAATTCCAAAGAGTATCTGTGATTTTTAAGGATTGGCAAAAAAGTGGGTTCTTTGGCTCTGGTAAATATCCAACCACTTGAGAATTCATCTTTTTCTACCCCCCCTAATTTTTGGCCACTTGCATGCTCAACAAGTTTGTGGCATGCACACCCACCACGCTTAAAGCATGTTGGGATCAGTTACAAGTCCCTTTCCTATAAAATTCCACCAAGCTATTATTAGGGGTTTGTACTAGTGGAATTTCCCAAACATGGATTTTGGGGTTCATTTTAAGTGCGTGAAATAATTTTCTATTCATTATTATAGTTTTCAAATTTTTTTGCACACATGAACTCTTAAATTTTCATTTTGATGCGATCTTATATATGTTTTTTGTTTACGAGGAAAAATGGGAGTCACAAGTTTGGACCTGAAAAAAAAAATTTGAACATCCAAAATGGGGATGCACAAATGCTGGGAGAGATAATTCCAAAGAGTATCTGTGATTTTTAAGGATAGGCAAAAAAGTGGGTTGTTTGGCTTTGGTAAATATCCATCCACTTGAGAATTCAACTTTATCTCCCCCCCCTAATTTTTGGCCACTTGCATCCTCAACATGTTTGTGGCATGCACGCCCAAAACACTTAAAGCATGTTGGGATCAGTTACAAGTTCCTTTCCTATCAAATTCCACCAAGCTATTATTAAGGGGTTGTACTAGTGGAATTTCCCAAACATGGATTTTGGGGTTCATTTTTAGTATGTGATCTAATTTTCTATTCATTATTATAGTTTTCAAATGTTTTTGCACACATGAACTCTAAAATTTTCATTTTCTAGCGATCTTATATCTTTTTTGTTTACGAGGAAAAATGGGAGACACAAGTTGGGACCTGAAAAAAAAAAAATTTGAACATCCAAAATGGGGAAGCAAAAATGTTGGGAGAGATAATTCCAAAGAGTAACTGTGATTTTTAAGGATGGGCAAAATAGTGGGTTTTTTGGCTCTGGTAAATATCCAACCACTTGAGAATTCAACTTTGTTTGGCCCCCCTAATTTTTGGCCACTTGCATCCTTAACATGCTTGTTGCATGCACACCCACCACACTTAAAGCAGGTTGGGATCAGTTAGAAGTCTCTTTCCTATAAAATTCCAGCAAGCTATTATTAGGGGGTTGTACTAGTGGAATTTGCCAAACATGGATTTTGGGGTTCATTTTAGCGCGTGAAATAATTTTCTATTCATTATTATAGTTCTCATATTTTTTTGCACACATGAACTCTAAAATTTTCTTTTTGTTGCGATCTTATATCTTTTTTGTTTACGAGGGAAAATGGGAGTCACAGATTTGGACCTAAAAAAAAAAATTGAACATCCAAAATGGGGATGAACAAATGCTGGGAGAGATAATTCCAAAGAGTATCTGTGATTTTTAAGGATAGGCAAAAAAGTGGGTTGTTTGCCTCTGGTAAATATCCAACCACTTGAGAATTCAACTTTTTTTGGCCACTTTCATCCTCAACAAGCTTGTGGCATGCACACCCACCACACTTAAAGCATATTGGGATCAGTTACAAGTCCCTTTCCTATAAAATTCCACCAAGCAATTATTAGGGGGTTGTACTAGTGGAATTTCCCAAACATGGATTTTGGGTTTCATTTTTAGTGCGTGAAATAATTTTCTATTCATTATTATAGTTTTCAAATGTTTTTGCCCACATGAAGTATAAATTTTCATTTTGTTGCGATCTTATATCTTTTTTGTTTACGTGGAAAAAAGGGAGAAACAAGTTTGGAACTGAAAAAAAAAAAAATTTGAACATCCGAAATGGGGATGCACAAATGCTGGGAGAGATAATTCCAAAGAGTATCTGTGATTTTTAAGGATAGGCAAAAAACTGGGTTGTTTGGCTCTAGTAAAAAATATCCAATAACTTGAGAATTCAACTTTTTCTACCCCCCCCTAATTTTTGGCCACTTGCATCCACAACATGCTTGTGGCATGCACACCCACCACACTTAAAGCATGTTGGGATCAGTTACAAGTCCCTTTCCTACAAAATTCCACCAAACTATTATTAGGGGGTTGTACTAGTGGAATTTCTCAAACATGGATTTCGGGGTTCATTTTTACTGGGTGAAATAATTTTCTATTCATTATTATAGTTTTCAAATTTTTTTGCACACTTGAACTCTAAAATTTTCATTTTGTTGCGATCATATATCTTTTTTGTCTACTAGGTAAAATGGGAGTCACAGGTTTGGACCTGAAAAAAGAAAAAATTTGAACATCCAAAATGGGGATGCACAAATGCTGGGACAGATAATTCCAAAGAGTATCTGTGATTTTTAAGGATAGGCAAAAAAGTGGGTTGTTTGGCTCTGGTATATATCCAACCACTTGAGAATTCATCTTTTTCTACCCCCCCTAATTTTTGGCCACTTGCACCCTCAACATGCTTGTGGCATGCACACCCACCATACTTAAAGTATGTTGGGATCAGTTACAAGTCCCTTTCCTATAAAATTCCACCAAGCTATTATTACGGGGTTGTAATAGTGGAATTTCCCAAACATGGATTTTGGTGTTCATTTTTAGTGCATGAAATAATTTTTTTGCACCCATGAACTCTATAATTTTCATTTTCTTGCAATCGTATATCTTTTTTGTTGACGAGGAAAAAAGGGAGTCACAAGTTTGGACCTGAAAAAAAAAAATTTGAACATCCAAAATGGGGTTGCACAAATGCTGGGAGAGATAATTCCAATGAGTATCTGTGATTTTTAAGGATAGGCAAAAAAGTGGGTTGTTTGGCTCTGGTAAATATCCAACCACTTGAGAATTCAAATTTTTCTGCCCCCCCTAATTTTTGGCCACTTGCATCCTCAACATGCTTGTGGCATGCACACCCACCACACTTAAAGCAGGTTGGGATCAGTTACAACTCCCTTTCCTATAAAATTCCACCAAGCTATTATTAGGGGGTTGTACTAGTGGAATTTCCCAAACATGGATTTTGGGGTTCTTTTTTAGTGCGTGATATAACTTTCTATTCATTATTATAGTTTTCAAATTTTTTTGCACACATGAACTCTAAAATTTTCATTTTGTTGCGATCTTATATCTTTTTTGTTTACGAGGAAAAATGGGAGTCACAAGTTTGGACCTGAAAAAAAATTCGAACATCCAAAATTTGGATGCACAAATGCTGGGAGAGATAATTCCAAGGCGTATCTGTGATTTTTAAGGATAGGCAAAAAAGTGGGTTGTTTGGCTCTGGTAAATATCCAACCACTTGAGAATTCAACTTTTTCTACCGCCCCTAATTTTTGGCCACTTGCATCCTCAACATGCTTGTGGCATGCACTCCCACCACACTTAAAGCATGTTGGGATCAGTTACAAGTCCCTTTCCAATAAAATTCCACCAAGCTATTATTAGGGGGTTGTACTAGTGGAATTTCCCAAACATGGATTTTGGGGTTCATTTTTAGTGCGTGTAATAATTTTCTATTTATTATTATAGTTTTCAAATTTTTTTGCACACATGAAATATAAAATTTCCATTTTGTTGCGAACTTATATCTTTTTTGTTTACGAGGAAAAATGGGAGTCACAAGTTTGGACCTGAAAAAAAAAAATTTGAACATCCAAAATGGGGATGCACAAATGCTGGGAGAGATAATTCCAAAGAGTATCTGTGATTTTTAAGGATAGGCAAAAAAGTGGGTTGTTTGGCTCTGGTAAAAAATATCGAACAACTTGAGAATTCAACTTTTTCTACCCCCCCTAATTTTTGGCCACTTGCATCCTCAACATGCTTGTGGCATGCACATCCACCACACTTAAAGCATGTTAGGATAAGTTACAAGTCCCTTTCCTATAAAATTCCACCAAGCTATTATTAGGGGGTTGTACTAGTGGAATTTCCCAAACATGGATTTTGGGTTCATTTTTAGTGCGTGAAATAAGTTTCTATTTATTATTATAGTTTTAAAATTATTTTGCACACATGAAATATATAATTTCCATTTTGTTGTGAACTTATATCTTTTTTGTTTACAAGGAAAAATGGGCGTCACAAGTTTGGACCTGAGAAAAAAAAAATTTGAACATCCAAAATGGGGATGCAGAAATGCTGGGAGAGATAATTCCGAAGAGTATCTGTGATTTTTAAGGATAGGCAAAAAACATGGGTTGTTTGGCTCTGGTAAATATCCAACCACTTGAGAATTCAACTTTTTCTAGCCCCCCTAATTTTTGGCCACTTGCATCCTCAACATGCTTGTGGCATGCACTCCCACCACACTTAAAGCATCTTGGGATCAGTTACAAGTCCTTGTCCTATAAAATTCTACCAAGCTATTATTAGGGGGTTGTACTAGTGGAATTTCCCAAACATGGATTTTGGGGTTCATTTTTAGTGCGTAAAATAATTTTCTATTTATTATTATAGTTTTCAATTTTTTTTGCACACATGAAATATAAAATTTCCATTTTGTTGCGAACTTATATCTTTTTTGTTTACGAGGAAAAATGGGAGTCACAAGTTTGGACCTGAAAAAAAAAAAAATTTGAACATCCAAAATGGGGATGCACAAATGCTGGGAGAGATAATTCCAAAGAGTATCTGTGATTTTTAAGGATAGGCAAAAAAGTGGGTTGTTTGGCTCTGGTAAATATCCAACCACTTCAGAATTCAACTTTTTCTACCCCCCCTAATTTTTGGCCACTTGCATCCTCAACATGTTTGTGGCATGCACACCCACCACACTTAAGGCATGTTGGGATCAGTTACAAGTCCCTTTGCTATAAAATTCCACCAAGCTATTGTTAGGGGGTTGTACTAGTGGAATTTCCCAAACATGGATTTTGGGGTTCATTTTTAGTGCGAGAAATAATTTTCTATTCATTATTATAGTTCTCATATTTTTTTGCACACATGAACTCTAAAATTTTCATTTTGTTGCGATCTTATATCTTTTTTGTTTACGAGGAAAAATGGGAGTCACAAGTTTGGACCTGAAAAAAAAAAATTTGAACATCCAAAATGGGGATGCACAAATGCTGGGAGAGATAATTCCAAAGAGTATCTGTGATTTTTAAGGATAGGCAAAAAAGTGGGTTGTTTGGCTCTGGTAAAAAATATCGAACAACTTGAGAATTCAACTTTTTCTACTCCCCCCTAATTTTTGGCCACTTGCATCCTCAACATGCTTGTGGCATGCACACCCACCACACTTAAAGCATGTTGGGATCAGTTACAAGTCCCTTTCCTATAAAATTCTACCAAGCTATTATTAGGGGGATGTACTAGTGGAATTTCCGAAACATGGATTTTCGGGTTCATTTTTAGTGCGTGAAATAATTTTCTATTTATTATTATAGTTTTCAAATTTTTTTTGCACACATGAAATATAAAATTTCCATTTTGTTGCGAACTTATATCTTTTTTGTTTACGAGGAAAAATGGGAGTCACAAGTTTGGACCTGAAAAAAAAATTCGAACATCCAAAATTTGGATGCACAAATGCTGGGAGAGATAATTCCAAGGCGTATCTGTGATTTTTAAGGATAGGCAAAAAAGTGGGTTGTTTGGCTCTAGTAAATATCCAACCACTTGAGAATTCAACTTTTTCTACCGCCCCTAATTTTTGGCCACTTGCATCCTCAACATGCTTGTGGCATGCACACCCGCCACACTTAAAGCATGTTGGGATCAGTTACAAGTCCCTTTCCAATAAAATTCCACCAAGCTATTATTAGGGGGTTGTACTAGTGGAATTTCCCAAACATGGATTTTGGGGTTCATTTTTAGTGCGTGAAATAATTTTCTATTTATTATTATAGTTTTCAAATTTTTTTGCACACATGAAATATAAAATTTCCATTTTGTTGCGAACTTATATCTTTTTTGTTTACGAGGAAAAATGGGAGTCACAAGTTTGGACCTGAAAAAAAAAAATTTGAACATCCAAAATGGGGATGCACAAATGCTGGGAGAGATAATTCCAAAGAGTATCTGTGATTTTTAAGGATAAGCAAAAAAGTGGGTTGTTTGGCTCTGGTAAAAAATATCGAACAACTTGAGAATTCAACTTTTTCTACCCCCCCTAATTTTTGGCCACTTGCATCCTCAACATGCTTGTGGCATGCACATCCACCACACTTAAAGCATGTTGGGATAAGTTACAAGTCCCTTTCCTATAAAATTCCACCAAGCTATTATTTGGGGGTTGTACTAGTGGAATTTCCCAAACATGGATTCTGGGGTTCATTTTTAGTGCGTGAAATAACTTTCTATTTATTATTATAGTTTTCAAATTTTTTTTGCACACATGAAATATAAAATTTCCATTTTGTTACGAACTTATATCTTTTTTGTTTACGAGGAAAAATGGGAGTCACAAGTTTGGACCTGAAAAAAAAAAAATTTTGAACATCGAAAATGGGGATGCACAAATGCTGCGAGAGATAATTCCAAAGAGTATCTGTGATTTTTAAGGATAGGCAAAAAAGTGGGTTGTTTGGCTCTGGTAAATATCCAACCACTTGAGAATTCAACTTTTTCTAGCCCCGCTAATTTTTGGCCACTTGCATCCTCAACATGCTTGTGGCATGCACTCCCACCACACTTAAAGCATCTTGGGATCAGTTACAAGTCCCTTTCCTATAAAATTCCACCAAGCTATTATTAGGGGGTTGTACTAGAGGAATTTCCCAAACATGGATTTTGGGGTTCATTTTTGGTGCGTGATATAATTTTCTATTCATTATTATAGTTTTCAAATTTTTTTGCACGCATGAACTCTTAAATTTTCTTTTCGTTGCGATCTTATATCTTTTTTGTTTACGACGAAAAATGGGAGCCACAAGTTTGGACCTGAAAAAAAAATATTTGAACATCCAAAATGGGGATGCACAAATGCTGGGAGAGATAATTCCAAAGAGTATTTGTGATTTTTAAGTATAGGCAAAAAAGTGGGTTGATTGGCTCTGGTAAAAAATATCGAACAACTTGAGAATTCAACTTTTTCTACCCCCACTAATTTTTGGCCACTTGCATCCTCAATATGCTTGTGGCATGCACACCCACCACACTTAAAGCTTGTTGGGATCAGTTACAAGTCCCTTTCCTATAAAATTCCACCAAGCTATTATTTGGGGGTTGTACTAGTGGAATTTCCCAAACATGGATTCTGGGGTTCATTTTTAGTGCGTGAAATAACTTTCTATTTATTATTATAGTTTTCAAATTTTTTTGCACACATGAAATATAAAATTTGCATTTTGTTGCGAACTTAAATCTTTTTTGTTTACGAGGAAAAATGGGTGTCACAAGATTGGACTTGAAAAAAAAAAACTTTGAACATCCAAAATGGGGATGCACAAATGCTGGGAGAGATAATTCCAAAGAGTATCTGTGCTTTTTAAGGATAGGCAAAAAAGTGGGTTGTTTGGCTCTGGCAAATATCCAACCTCTTGAGAATTCAACTTTTTCTACCCCCCCTAATTTTTGGCCATTTGCATCCTCAACATGTTTGTGTCATGCACACCCACCACACCTAAAGCATGTTGGGATCAGTTACAACTCCCTTTCCAATAAAATTCCACCAAGCTATTATTTGGGGGTTGTACTAGTGGAATTTCCCAAACATGAATCTTGGGGTTCATTTTTAGTCCGTGAAATAATTTTCTATTCATTATTATAGTTTTCAAATTTTTTTGCACACATGAACTCTAAAATTTTCATTTTGTTGCGATCTTATATCATTTTTGTTTACGAGGAAAAATGGGAGTCACAAGTTTGGACCTGAAAAAAAAAATTTGAACATCCAAAATAGGGATGCACAAATGCTGGGAGAGATAATTCCAAAGAGTATCTGTGATTTTTAAGGATAGGCAAAAAATTGGGTTGTTTGGCTCTGGGAAAAAATATCCAACAACTTGAGAAATCAATTTTTTCTACCCCCCCCCCCCCCCTAATTTTTGGCCACCTGCGTCCTCAACATGCTTGTGGAATGCACACCCACCACACTTAAAGCATGTTGGGATCAGTTACAAGTCCCTTTCCTATATAATTCCACCAAGCTATTATTGGGGGGGTGTACTAGTGGAATTTCCCAAACTTGGATTTAGGGGGTCATTTTTAGTGCGTGATATAATTTTCTATTCATTATTATAGTTTTCAAATTTCTTTGCACACATGAACTCTAAAATTTTCATTTTGTTGCGATCTTATATCTTTTTTGTTTACGAGGAAAAATGGGAGTCACAAGTTTGGACCTGAAAAAAAAAATTTGAACATCCAAAATGGGGATGCACAAATGCTGGAAGAGATAATTCCAAAGAGTATCTGTGATTTTTAAGGATAGGCAAAAAAGTGGGTTGTTTGGCTCTGGTAAATATCCAACCACTTGAGAATTCAACTTTTTCTACCCCCCCTATTTTTTGGCCACTTGCATCGTCAACATGTTTGTGGCATGCACACCCACCACACTTAAAGCATGTTGGGATCAGTTACAAGTCCCTTTCCTATAAATTTCCACCAAGCTATTGTTAGGGGGTTGTAATAGTGGAATTTCCCAAACATGGATTTCGGTGTTCATTTTTAGTGCCTGAAATAATTTTTTATTCATTATTATAGTTTTCAAATTTTTTTGCACCCATGAACTCTAAAATTTTCATTTTCTTGCGATCTTTATCTTTTTTGTTTACGAGGAAGAAAGGGAGTCACAAGTTTGGACCTGAAAAAAAAAAAAATTTGAACATCCAAAATGGGGTTGCACAAATGCTGGGAGAGATAATTCCAAAGAGTATCTGTGATTTTTAAGGATAGGCAAAAAAGTGGGTTGTTTGGCTCTGGTAAATATCCAACCACTTGAGAATTCAACTTTTTCTGCCCCCCCTAATTTTTGGCCACTCGCATCCTCAACATGCTTGTGGCATGCACACCCACCACACTTAAAGCAGGTTGGGATCAGTTACTAGTCCTTTTCCTATAAAATTCCACCAAGTTATTATTAGGGGGTGGTACCAATGGAATTTCCCAAACATGGATTTTGGGGTTCATTTTAGTGCGTGAAATAATTTTCTATTCATTATTATAGTTTTCAAATTTTTTTGCACACATGAACTCTAAAATTTTCTTTTTGTTACGATCTTATTTCTTTTTTGTTTACGAGGAAAAATGGGAGTCACAAGTTTGGACCTGAAAAAAAAAAATTTGAACATCCAAAATAGGGATGCACAAATGCTGGGAGAGATAATTCCAAAGAGTATCTGTGATTTTTAAGGATAGGCAAAAAATTGGGTTGTTTGGCTCTGGTAAAAAATATCCAACAACTTGAGAATTCAACTTTTTCTACCCCCCCTAATTTTTGGCCACTTGCGTCCTCAACATGCTTGTGGCATGCACACCCACCACACTTAAAGCATCTTGGGATCAGTTACAAGTCCCTTTCCTATAAAATTCCACCAAGCTATTATTAGGGGGTTGTACTAATGGAATTTCCCAAACATGGATTTTGGGGTTCATTTTTAGTGCGTGATATAATTTTCTATTCATTATTATAGTTTTCAAATTTTTTTGCACACATGAACTCTAAAATTTTCATTTTGTTGCGATCTTATATCTTTTTTGTTTACGAGGAAAAATGGGAGTCACAAGTTTGGACCTGAAAAAAAAAATTTGAACATCCAAAATGGGGATGCACAAATGCTGGGAGAGATAATTCCAAAGAGTATCTGTGATTTTTAAGGATAGGCAAAAAAGTGGGTTGTTTGGCTCTGGTAAATATCCAACCACTTGGGAATTCAACTTTTTCTACCCCCCCTATTTTTTGGCCACTTGCATCGTCAACATGTTTGTGGCATGCACACCCACCACACTTAAAGCATGTTGGGATCAGTTAGAAGTCCCTTTCCTATAAAATTCCACCAAGCTATTGTTAGGGGGTTGTAATAGTGGAATATCCCAAACATGGATTTTGGGGTTCATTTTTAGTTCGTGAAATAATTTTCTATTCATTATTATAGTTTTCAAATTTTTTTTCACACATGAATTCCAAAATTTTCATTTTGTTGCGATCTTATATCTTTTTTGTTTACGAGGAAAAAAGGGAGACAGAAGTTTGGACCTGAAAAAAAAAAAATTTGAACATCCAAAATGGGGATGCACAATTGCTAGGAGAGATAATTCAAAAGAGTATCTGTGATTTTTAAGGATTGGCAAAAAAGTGGGTTCTTTGGCTCTGGTAAATATCCAACCACTTGAGAATTCATCTTTTTCTACCCCCCCTAATTTTTGGCCACTTGCATCCTCAACAAGTTTGTGGCATGCACACCCACCACGCTTAAAGCATGTTGGGATCAGTTACAAGTCCCTTTCCTATAAAATTCCACCAAGCTATTATTAGGGGTTTGTACTAGTGGAATTTCCCAAACATGGATTTTGGGGTTCATTTTAAGTGCGTGAAATAATTTTCTATTCATTATTATAGTTTTCAAATTTTTTTGCACACATGAACTCTAAAATTTTCATTTTGATGCGATCTTATATATGTTTTTTGTTTACGAGGAAAAATGGGAGTCACAAGTTTCGACTTGAAAAAAAAAATTTGAACATCCAAAATGGGGATGCACAAATGCTGGGAGAGATAATTCCAAAGAGTATCTGTGATTTTTAAGGATAGGCAAAAAAGTGGGTTGTTTGGCTTTGGTAAATATCCAACCACTTGAGAATTCAACTTTATCTACCCCCCCTAATTTTTGGCCACTTGCATCCTCAACATGTTTGTGGCATGCACGCCCACAACACTTAAAGCATGTTGGGATCAGTTACACGTTCCTTTCCTATCAAATTCCACCAAGCTATTATTAAGGGGTTGTACTAGTGGAATTTCCCAAACATGGATTTTGGGGTTCATTTTTAGTATGTGATCTAATTTTCTATTCATTATTATAGTTTTCAAATGTTTTTACACACATGAACTCTAAAATTTTCATTTTCTAGCGATCTTATATCTTTTTTGTTTACGAGGAAAAATGGGAGACACAAGTTGGGACATGAAAAAAAAAAAAATTTGAACATCCAAAATGGGGATGCAAAAATGTTGGGAGAGATAATTCCAAAGAGTAACTGTGATTTTTAAGGATGGGCAAAATAGAGGGTTTTTTGGCTCTGGTAAATATCCAACCACTTGAGAATTCAACTTTGTTTTAATTTTTGGCCACTTGCATCCTCAACATGCTTGTTGCATGCACACCCACCACACTTAAAGCAGGTTGGGATCAGTTAGAAGTCGCTTTCCTATAAAATTCCAGCAAGCTATTATTAGGGGGTTGTACTAGTGGAATTTGCCAAACATGGAATTTGGGGTTCATTTTAGCGCGTGAAATAATTTTCTATTCATTATTATAGTTCTCATATTTTTTTGCACACATGAACTCTAAAATTTTCTTTTTTGTTGCGATCTTATATCTTTTTTGTTTACGAGGGAAAATGGGAGTCACAGATTTGGACCTAAAAAAAAAAATTGAACATCCAAAATGGGGATGAACAAATGCTGGGAGAGATAATTCCAAAGAGTATCTGTGATTTTTAAGGATAGGCAAAAAAGTGGGTTGTTTGCCTCTGGTAAATATCCAACCACTTCAGAATTCAAGTTTTTTTGGCCACTTTCATCCTCATCAAGCTTGTGGCATGCACACCCACCACACTTAAAGCATATTGGGATCAGTTACAAGTCCCTTTCCAATAAAATTCCACCAAGCTATTATTAGGGGGTGGTACTAGTGGAATTTCCCAAACATGGATTTTGGGGTTCATTTTAGTGCGTGAAATAATTTTCTATTCATTATTATAGTTTTCAAATTTTTTTGCACACATGAACTCTAAAATTTTCTTTTTGTTACGATCTTATTTCTTTTTTGTTTACGAGGAAAAATGGGAGTCACAAGTTTGGACCTGAAAAAAAAAAAAATTGGGACATCCAAAATAGGGATGCACAAATGCTGGGAGAGATAATTCCAATGAGTATCTTTGATTTTTGAGGATAGGCAAAAAATTGGGTTGTTTGGCTCTGGTAAAAAATATCCAACAACTTGAGAATTCAACTTTTTCTACCCCCCCTAATTTTTGGCCACTTGCATCCTCAACATGCTTGTGGCATGCACACCCACACACTTAAAGCATGTTGGGATCAGTTACAAGTCCCTTTCCTATAAAATTCCACCAAGCTATTATTAGGGGGTTGTACTAGTGGAATTTCCCAAACATGGATTTTGGGGTTCTTTTTTAGTGCGTGATATAACTTTCTATTCATTATTATAGTTTTCAAATTTTTTTGCACACATGAACTCTAAAATTTTCATTTTGTTGCGATCTTATATCTTTTTTGTTTACGAGGAAAAATGGGAGTCACAAGTTTGGACCTGAAAAAAAAAAATTTGAACATCCAAAATGGGGATGAACAAATGCTGGGAGAGATAATTCCAAAGAGTGTCTGTGATTTTTTAGGATAGGCAAAAAAGTGGGTTGTTTGGCTCTGGTAAATATCCAACCACTTGAGAATTCAACTTTTTCTACCCCCCCCCCCCCCCCCCCCCCCCTAATTTTCTGCCACTTGCATCCTCAACATGTTTGTGGCATGCACACCCACCACACTTAAAGCATGTTGGGATCAGTTACAAGTCCCTTTCCTATAAAATTCCACCAAGCTATTGTTAAGGGGTTGTAATAGTGGAATATCCCAAACATTGATTTTGGGGTTCATTTTTAGTGCGTGAAATCATTTTCTATTCATTATTATAGTTTTCAAATTTTTTTTCACACATGAACTCTAAAATTTTCATTTTGTTGTGATCTTATATCTTTTTTGTTTACGGGGAAAAAAGGGAGTCACAAGTTTGGACCAGAAAAAAAAAAAAATTTTGAACATCCAAAATGGGGATGCACAAATGCTGGGAGAGTAATTCCAAAGAGTATCTGTGATTTTTAAGGATTGGCAAAAAAGTGGGTTGTTTGGCGCTGGTAAATATCCAACCACTTGAGAATTCATCTTTTTCTACCGCCCCTAATTTTTGGCCACTTGCATCCTCAACAAGTTTGTGGCATGCACACCCACCACGCTTAAAGCATGTTGGGATCAGTTACAAGTCCCTTTCCTATAAAATTCCACCAAGCTATTATTAGGGGTTTGTACTAGTGGAATTTCCCAAACATGGATTTTGGGGTTCATTTTTTGTGCGTTTTATTTTTTATTCATTATTATAGTTTCCAAAATTCTTTGCACACATGAACTCTTAAATTTTCATTTTGATGCGATCTTATATCTTTTTTGTTTACGAGGAAAAATGGGAGTCACAAGTTTGGACCTGAAAAAAAAAATTTGAACATCCAAAATGGGGATGCACAAATGCTGGGAGAGATAATTCCAAAGAGTATCTGTGATTTTTAAGGATAGGCAAAAAAGTGGGTTGTTTGGCTTTGGTAAATATCCAACCACTTGAGAATTCAACTTTTTCTACCCCCCCCTAATTTTCTGCCACTTGCATCCTCGACATGTTTGTGGCATGCACACCCACCACACTTAAAGCATGTTGGGATCAGTTACAAATCCCTTTCCTATAAAATTCCACCAAGCTATTGTTAGGGGGTTGCACTAGTGGAATTTCCCAAACATGGATTCTGGGGTTCATTTTTAGTGCGTGAAATAATTTTCTATTCATTATTATAGTTTTCAAATGTTTTTGCACACATGAACTCTAAAATTTTCATTTTTTTGCGATTTTATATCTTTTTCGTTTTCAAGGAAAAAAAGGGAGTCACATGTTTGGTCCTGAAAAAAAAAAAATTTGAACATCCAAAATGGGGATGCACAAATTCTGGGAGAGATAATTCCAAAGAGTATCTGTGATTTTTAAGGATAGGCAAAAAAGTGGGTTCTTTGGCTCTGGTAAAAAATATCCAACAACTTGAGAATTCAACTTTTTCTACCCCCCGTAATTTTTGGCCACTTGCATCCTCAACATGCTTGTGGCATGCACACCCACCACACTTAAAGCATGTTGGGATCAGTTACAAGTCCCTTTCCTATAAAATTCCACCAAGCTATTATTAGGGGGTTGTACAAGTGGAATTTCTCAAACATGGATTTTGGGGTTCATTTTTAGTGCATGAACTAATTTTCTATTCATTATTATAGATTTCAAATTCTTTTGCACACATGAACTCTAAAATTTTCATTTTGTTGCGATCTTATATTTTTTTATCTACGAGGAAAAATGGGAGTCACAAGTTTGGACTTGAAAAAAAAGAAAAATTTGAACATCCAAAATGGGGATGCACAAATGCTGGGAGAGATAATTCCAAAGAGTATCTTTGATTTTTAAGGAGAGGCAAAAAAGTAGCTTGTTTGGCTCTGGTAAATATCCAACCACTTGAGAATTCAAGTTTTTCTACCCCCCCTAATTTTTGGCCACTTGCATCCTCAACATGCTTGTGGCATGCACACCCACCACACTTAAAGCATGTTGGGATCAGTTACAAGTCCCTTTCCTATAAAATTCCACCAAGCTATTATTAGGGGGTTGTACTAGTGGAATTTCCCAAACATGGATTTTTTGGGTTCATTTTCGGTGCGTGAAATATTTTTCTATTCATTATTATAGTTTTCAAATTTTTTTGCACGCATGAACTCTAAAATTTTCATTTTGTTGCGATCTTATATCTTTTTTGTTTACGAGGAAAAATGGGAGTCACAAGTTTGGACCTGAAAAATAAAATTTGAACATCCAAAATGGGGATGCACAAATGCTGGGAGAGATAATTCCAAAGAGTATCTGTGATTTTTAAGGAAAGGCAAAAAAGTGGGTGTTTGGCTCTGCTAAATATCCAACCACTTGAGAATTCAACTTTTTCTACCCCCCCTAATTTCTGGCCACTTGCATCCTCAACATGTTTGTGGCATGCACATCCACCACACTTAAAGCATGTTGGGATCAGTTACAAGTACCTTTCCTATAAAATTCCACCAAGCTATTGTTAGGGGGTTGTACTAGTGGAATTTCCCAAACATGGATTTTGGGGTTCATTTTTAGTGAGTGAAATAATTTTCTATTCATTATTATAGCTTTCAAATGTTTTTGCACACATGAACTCTAAAATTTTTATTTTGTCGCGATCTTATATCTTTTTTGTTTACGAGGAAAAAAGGGAGTGACAATTTTGGTCCTGAAAAAAAAAAAAAATTGAACATCCAAAATGGGGATGCACAAATTATGGGAGAGATAATTCCAAAGAGTATCTGTGATTTTTAAGGATAGGAAAAAACGTGGGTTGTTTGTCTCTGGTAAAAAATATCCAACAACTTGAGAATTCAACTTTTTCAACCCCTCCTTATTTTTGGCCACTTGCATCCTCAACATGCTTGTGGCATGCACACCCACCACACTTAAAGCATGTTGGGATCAGTTACAAGTCCCTTTCCTATAAAATTCCACCAAGCTATTATTAGGGGGTTGTACTAGTGGAATTTCCCAAACATGGATTTTGGGGTTCATTTTTAGTGCGTGAAATAATTTTCTATTTATTATTACAGTTTTCAAATTTTTTTGCACACATGAAATATAAAATTTCCATTTATTGCGATCTTATATCTTTTTTGTTTACTAGGAAAAATGGGAGTCACACATTTGGACCTGAAAAAAAAAAAATTTGAACATCCAAAATTGGGAAGCACAAATGCTGGGAGAGATAATTCCAAAGAGTATCTGTGATTTTTAAGGATGGGCAAAAAAGTGGGTGTTTGGCTCTGCTAAATATCCAACCACTTGAGAATTCAACTTTTCAACCCCCCCCCCCCCTAATTTTTGGCCACTTGCATCCTCGACATGCTTGTGGAATGCACACCCGCCACACTTAAAACATGTTGGGATCAGTTACGAGTCCCTTTCCTATAAAATTCCACCAATCTATTATTAGGGGGTTGTACTAGTGGAATTTCCCAAACATGGTTTTTGGGGTTCATTTTTAGTGCGTGAAATAATTTTCTATTTATTATTACAGTTTTCAAATTTTTTTGCACACATGAAATATAAAATTTCCATTTTATTGCGATCTTATATCTTTTTTGTTTACTAGGAAAAATGGGAGTCACACATTTGGACCTGAAAAAAAAAAATTTTGAACATCCAAAATTGGGAAGCACAAATGCTGGGAGAGATAATTCCAAAGAGTATCTGTGATTTTTAAGGATAGGCAAAAAAGTGGGTTGTTTGGCTTTGGTAAATATCCAACCACATGAGAATTCAACTTTTTCTACCCCCCCTAATTCTTGGCCACTTTCATCCTCAACATGCTTGTGGCATGCACACCCACGACACTTAAAGCTTGTTGGGATCAGTTACAAGTCCCTTTCCTATAAAATTCCACAAAGCTATTATTAGGGGGTTGTACTAGTGGAATTTCCCAAACATGGATTTTGGGGTTCAGTTTTAGTGCGTCAAATAACTTTCTATTCATTATTATAGTTTTCAAATTTTTTTGCACACATAAACTCTAAAATTTTCATTTTGTTGTGATCTGATATCTTTTTTGTTTAAGAGGAAAAATGGGAGTCACAAGTTTGGACCTGAAAAAAAATATTTAAACATCCAAAATGGGGATGCACAAATGCTGGGAGAGATAATACCAAATAGTATCTGTGATTTTTAAGGACAGGCAAAAAAGTGGGTTGTCTGGCTCTGGTAAAAAATATCCAACCACTTGAGAATTCAACTTTTTCTACCCCCTCTAATTTTTGGGCACTTGCATCCTCAACATGCTTGTGGCATGCACACCCACCACACTTAAAGCATGTTGGGATCAGTTACAAGTCCCTTACCTATAAAATTCCACCAAGCTATTATTAGGGGGTTGTACTAGTGGAATTTCCCAAACATGGATTTTGGGGTTCATTTTTACTGCGTGAAATAATTTTCTATTCATTATTATAGTTTTTAAATGTTTTTGCACACATGAACTCCAAAATTTTCATTTTCTTGCGATCTTATATCTTTTTTGTTTACGAGGAAAAATGGGAGTCACAACTTTGGACCTGAAAAAAAAAAAATTTGAACATCCAAAATAGGGATGCACAAATGCTGGGACAGATAATTCCAAAGAGTATCTGTGATTTTTAAGGATTGGCAAAAAAGTGGGTTGTTTGGCTCTGGTAAAAAATATCCAACAACTTGAGAATTCAACTTTTTCTACCACCCCTAATTTCTGGCCACTTGCATCCTCAACATGCATGTGGCATGCACACCCACCACACTTAAAGCATGTTGGGATCAGTTGCAAGTCCCTTTCTTATAAAATTCCACCAAGCTATTATTAGGGGGTTGTACTAGTGGAATTTCTCAAACATGGATTTTGGGGTTCATTTTTACCGCGTGAAATAATTTTCTATTCATTATTATAGTTTTCAAATTCTTTTGCACACATGAACTCCAAAATTTTCATTTTGTTGGGATCTTATATCTTTTTTGTTTACAAGGAAAAAAGGGCATCACAAGTTTGGACCTAAAAAAGAAGAAAAATTTGAACATCCAAAATGGGGATGCACAAATGCAGGGAGAGATAATTCCAAAGAGTATCTGTGATTTTTAAGGATAGGCAAAAACGTGGATTGTTTGGCTCTGGTAAATATCCAACCACTTGAGAATTCAACTTTTTCTACCCTCTCTAATTTTGGGCCTCTTGCATCCTCAACAATGTTGTGGCATGCACACCCACCTCACTTAAAGCATGTTGGGATCAGTTACAAGTCCCTTTCCTATAAAATTCCACCAAGCTATTATTAGGGGGTAGTACTAGTGGAATTTCCCAAACATGGATTTTTTGGGTTCATTTTTAGTACGTGAAATATTTTTCTATTCATTATTATAGTTTTCAAATTTTTTTGCACGGATGGACTCTAAAATTTTCATTTTCTTGCGATCTTATATCTTTTTTGTTTACGAGGACAAAAGGGAGTCACAATTATGGACCTGAAAAAAAAAATTTGAACATTCAAAATGGGGATGCCCAAATTCTGGGAGAGATAATTCCAAAGAGTATCTGTGATTTTTAAGGATAGGCAAAAAAGTGGGTGCTTGGCTCTGGTAAATATCGAACCACTTGAGAATTCAACTTTTTCTACTCCCCTTAATTTTTGGCCACTTGCATCCTCAACATGTTTGTGGCATGCACACCCACCACACTTAAAGCATGTTGGGATCAGTGAAAAGTCCCTTTCCAATAAAATTTCACCAAGCTATTGTTAGGGGGTTGTACTAGTAGAATTTCCCAAACATGAATTTTGGGGTTCATTTTTAGTGCGTGAAATAATTTTCTATTCAGTATTATAGTTTTCAAATGTTTTTGAACATGAACTCTAAAATTTTCATTTTGTTGCGATATTATATCTTTTTTGCTTACGAGGAAAAATGTGAGTCAAAATTTTGGTCCTGAAAAAAAAAAAAAATTTGAGTATCCAAAATGGGGATGCACAAATGCTGGGAGAGATAATTCCAAAGAGTATCTGTGATTTTTAAGGATAGGCAAAAAAGTGGGTTGTTTGGCTCTTGTAAAAAATATCCAACAACTTGAGAATTCAACTTTTTCTACCCCCCCTAATTTTTGGCCACTGGCATCCTCAACATGCTTGTGACATACACACCCACCACACTTAAAGCATGTTGGGATCAGTTACAAGTCCCTTTCCTATAAAATTCCACCAAGCTATTATTAGGGGGTTGTACTTGTGGAATTTCTCAAACATGGATTTTTGGGTTCATTTTTACTGCGTGAAATAATTTTCTTTTCATTATTATAGTTTTCAAATTCTTTTGCACACATGAACTCTAAAATTTTCATTTTGTTGCGATCTTATATCTTTTTTGTCTACGAGGAAAAATGGGAGTCACAAGTTTGGACCTGAAAAAAAAAAATTTTTGAACATCCAAAATGGGTATGCACAAATGCTAGGAGAGATAATTCCAAAGAGTATCTTTGATTTTTAAGGAGAGGCAAAAAAGTGGGTTGTTTGGGTCTGGTAAATATCCAACCACTTGAGAATTCAACTTTTTCTACCCCCCCTAATTTTTGGCCACTTGCATCCTCAACATGCTTGTGGCATGCACACCCACCACACTTAAAGCATGTTGGGATCAGTTACAAGTCCCTTTCCTATAAAATTTCACCAAGCTATTATTAGGGGATTGTACTAGTGGAATTTCCCAAACATGGATTTTGGGGTTCATTTTTAGTGCGTGAAATAATTTTCTATTCATTAATATAGTTTTCAATTTTTTTTGCACACATGAAATACAAAATTCCCATTTTCTTCCGATCTTATATCTTTTTTGTTTACGAGGAACAAATGGGAGTCACATGTTTGGACCTAAAAAAAAAAAAAAATTTGAACATCCAAAATGGGGATGCACAAATGCTTGGAGAGATAATTCCAAAGAGTATCTGTGATTTTTAAGGATAGGCAAAAAAGTGGGTTGTTTGGCTCTGGTAAATATCCAACCACTTGAGAATTCAACTTTTTCTACCCCCCCTAATTTTTGGCCACTTGCATCCTCAACATGTTTGTGGCATGCACACCCACCACACTTAAAGCATGTTGGGATCAGTTACAAGTCCCTTTCCTATAAAATTCCACCAAGCTATTGTTAGGGGGTTGTACTAGTGGAATTCCCAAACATGGATTTTGGGGTTCATTTTTAGTGCGTGAAATAATTTTCTATTCATTATTATAGTTTTCAATTTTTTTTGCACACAGGAACTCTAAAATTTTCATTTTGCTGCGATTTTATATCTTTTTTGTTTACGAGGAAAAAAGGGAGTCACAAGTTTGGACCTAAAAAAAAATTAAAATTTGAACATCCAAAATGGGGATGCACAAATGCTGGGAGAGATAATTCCAAAGAGTATCTGTGATTTTTAAGGATAGGCAAAAAAGTGGGTTGTTTGGCTCTGGTAAAAAATATCCAACCACTTGAGAATTCAACTTTTTCTACCCCCCCTAATTTTGGGGCACTTGCATCCTCAACATGCTTGTGGCATGCACACCCACCACACTTAAAGCATGTTGGGATCAGTTACAAGTCCCTTTCCTATAAAATTCCACCAAGCTATTATTAGGGGGTTGTAGTAGTGGAATTTCCCAAACATGGATTTTGGGGTTCATTTTTATAGCGTGAAATAATTTTCTATTCATTATTATAGTTTTCAAATTTTTTTGCACACATGAACTCTAAAATTTTCATTTTGTTGGGATCTTAAATCTTTTTTGTTTTCGAGGAAAAATGGGAGTCACAAGTTTGGACCAGAAAAAAAATATTTGAACATCCAAAATGGGGATGCACAAATGCTGGGAGAGATAATTCCAAAGAGTATCTGTGATTTTTAAGGATAGGCAAAAAAGTGGGTGTTTGGCTCTGCTAAATATCCAACCACTTGAGAATTCAACTTTTGCTACCCCCCCTAATTTCTGGCCACTTGCATCCTCAACATGATTGTGGCATGCACATCCACCACACTTAAACCATGTTGGGATCAGTTACAAGTACCTTTCCTATAAAATTCCACCAAGCTATTGTTAGGGGGTTGTACTAGTGGAATTTCCCAAACATGGATTTTGGGGTTCATTTTTAGTGAGTGAAATAATTTTCTATTGATTATTATAGCTTTCAAATATTTTTGCACACATGAACTCTAAAATTTTCATTTTGTTGCGATCTTATATCTTTTTTTTTTTACGAGGAAAAAAGGGAGAGACAAGTTTGGTCCTGAAAAAAAAAAAAATTTGAACATCCTAAATGGGGATGCACAAATTATGGGAGAGATAATTCCAAAGAGTATCTGTGATTTTTAAGGAAACGAAAAAAAGTGGGTTGTTTGTCTTTGGTAAAAAATATCCAACAACTTGAGAATTCAACTTTTTCTACCCCCCTTAATTTTTGGCCACTTGCATCCTCAACATGTTTGTGGCATGCACACCCACCACACTTAAAGCATGTTGGGATCAGTTAAAAGTCCCTTTCCAATAAAATTCGACCAAGCTATTGTTAGGGGGTTGTACTAGTAGAATTTCCCAAACATGAATTTTGGGGTTCATTTTTAGTGCGTGAAATAATTTTCTATTCATTATTATAGTTTTCAAATGTTTTTGAACCCATGAACTCTAAAATTTTCATTTTGTTGCGATCTTATATCTTTTTTGTTTACGAGGAAATATGGGAGTCACAAGTTTGGACCTAAAAAAAAAAAATTTTGAACATCCAAAATGGGGATGCACAAATGCTGGGATAGATAATTCCAAAGAGTATATATGATTTTAAAGGATAGGCAAAAAAGTGGGTTGTTTGGCTCTGGTAAATATCCAACCACTTGAGAATTTAACTTTTTCTACCTCCCCTAATTTTTGGCCACTTGCATCCTCAACATGCTTGTGGCATGCACACCGACCACACTGAAAGCATGTTGGGATCAGTTACAAGTCCCTTTCCTATAAAATTCCACCAAGCTATTATTAGAGGGTTGTACTAGTGGAATTTCCCAACATAGATTTTGGGGTTCATTTTTAGTACGTGAAATAATTTTCTATTCATTATTATAGTTTTCAAATTTTTTTGCACACATGAACTCTAAAATTTTCATTTTGTTGCGATCTTATATCTTTTTTGTTTACGAGGAAAAATGGGAGTCACATGTTTGGACCTGAAAAAAAAAATTTGAACATCCAAAATGGGGATGCACAAATGCTGGGAGAGATAATTCAAAAGAGTATCTGTGATTTTTAAGGATAGGCAAAAAAGTGGGTTGTTTGGCTCTGGTAAAAAATATCCAACCACTTGAGAATTCAACATTTTCTACCCTGCCTAATTTTTGTTCACTTGCATCCTCAACATGCTTGTGGCTTTCACACCCACCACACTTAAAGCCTGTTGGGATCAGTTACAAGTCCCTTTCCTATAAAATTCCACCAAGCTATTATTAGGGGGTTGTACTAGTGGAATTTCCCAAACATGGATTTTGGGGTTCATTTTTACTGCGTGAAATAATTTTCTATTCATTATTATAGCTTTCAAATATTTTTGCACACATGAACTCTAAAATTTTCATTTTGTTGCGATCTTATATCTTTTTTTTTTTACGAGGAAAAAAGGGAGTGACAAGTTTGGTCCTGAAAAAAAAAAAAATTTGAACATCCAAAATGAGGATGCACAAATTATGGGAGAGATAATTCCAAAGAGTATCTGTGATTTTTAAGGAAACGAAAAAAAGTGGGTTGTTTGACTTTGGTAAAAAATATCCAACAACTTGAGAATTCAACTTTTTCTACCCCCCTTAATTTTTGGCCACTTGCATCCTCAACATGTTTGTGGCATGCACACCCACCACACTTAAAGCATGTTGGGATCAGTTAAAAGTCCCTTTCCAATAAAATTCGACCAAGCTATTGTTAGGGGGATGTACTAGTAGAATTTCCCAAACATGAATTTTGGGTTTCATTTTTAGTGCGTGAAATAATTTTCTATTCATTATTATAGTTTTCAAATGTTTTTGAACCCATGAACTCTAAAATTTTCATTTTGTTGCGATCTTATATCTTTTTTGTTTACGAGGAAATATGGGAGTCACAAGTTTGGACCTGAAAAAAAAAAATTTTGAGCATCCAAAATGGGGATGCACAAATGCTGGGATAGATAATTCCAAAGAGTATATATGATTTTAAAGGATAGGCAAAAAAGTGGGTTGTTTGGCTCTGGTAAATATCCAACCACTTGAGAATTTAACTTTTTCTACCCCCCCTAATTTTTGGCCACTTGCATCCTCAACATGCTTGTGGCATGCACACCGACCACACTTAAAGCATGTTGGGATCAGTTACAAGTCCCTTTCCTATAAAATTCCACCAAGCTATTATTAGAGGGTTGTACTAGTGGAATTTCCCAACAGAGATTTTGGGGTTCATTTTTAGTACGTGAAATAATTTTCTATTCATTATTATAGTTTTCAAATTTTTTTGCACACATGAACTCTAAAATTTTCATTTTGTCGCGATCTTATATCTTTTTTGTTTACGAGGAAAAATGGGAGTCACATGTTTGGACCTGAAAAAAAAAATTTGAACATCCAAAATGGGGATGCACAAATGCTGGGAGAGATAATTCAAAAGAGTATCTGTGATTTTTAAGGATAGGCAAAAAAGTGGGTTGTTTGGCTCTGGTAAAAAATATCCAACCACTTGAGAATTCAACATTTTCTACCCTGCCTAATTTTTGTTCACTTGCATCCTCAACATGCTTGTGGCATTCACACCCACCACACTTAAAGTCTGTTGGGATCAGTTACAAGTCCCTTTCCTATAAAATTCCACCAAGCTATTATTAGGGGGTTGTACTAGTGGAATTTCCCAAACATGGATTTTGGGGTTCATTTTTACTGCGTGAAATAATTTTTTCTATTCATTATTATAGTTTTCAAATTTTTTTGCACACATAAACTCTAAAATTTTAATTTTGTTGCGATCTTATATCTTTTTTGTCTACGAGGAAAAATGGGAGTCACAAGTTTGGACCTGAAAAAAAAAAATTTGAACATCCAAAATGGGGATGCACAAATGCTCGGAAAGATAATTCCAAAGAGTACCTGTGATTTTTAAGGATAGGCAAAAAAGTGGGTTGTTTGGCTGTGGTAAAAAATATCCAACCACTTGAGAATTCAACATTTTCTGCGCCCCCTAATTTTTGGCGACTTGCATCCTCAACATGCTTGTGGCATGCACACCCACCACACTTAAAGCATGTTGGGATCAGTTACAAGTCCCTTTCTTATAAAATTCCACCAAGCTATTTTAGGGGGTTGTACTAGTGGAATTTCCCAAACATGGATTTTGGGGTTCATTTTTACTGCGTGATATAATTTTCTATTCATTATTATAGTTTTCAAATTTTTTTGCACACATGAACTCTAAAATTTTCATTTTGTTGCGATCTTATATCTTTTTTGTTTACGAGGAAAAATAGGAGTCACAAGTTTGGACCTGAAAAAGAAAAATTTGAACATCCAAAATGGGGATGCACAATTGCTGGGAGAGATAATTCCAAAGAGTATCTGTGATTTTTAAGGATAGGCAAAAAAAGTGGGTTGTTTGGCTCTGGTAAAAAATATCCATCCACTTGAGAATTCAACTTTTTCTCCCTCCCCAAATTTTTGGCCACTTGCATCCTCAACATGCTTATGGCATGCACACCCACCACACTTAAAGCATGTTGGGATCAGTTACAAGTCCCTTTCCTATAAAATTCCACCAAGCTATTATTAGGGGGTTGTACTTGTGGAATTTCCCAACATGGATTTTTGGGTTCATTTTCAGTACTTGAAATAATTTTCTATTCGTTATTATAGTTTTTAAATTTTTTTGCACACATGAACTCTAAAATTTTCATTTTCTTGCGATCTTGTATCTTTTTTGTTTACGAGGAAAAATGGGAGTCACAACTTTGGACCTGAAAAAAAAAAAATTTTGAACATCCAAAATGGGGATACACAAATGCTGGGAAAGATAATTGAAAAGGGTATCTGTGATTTTTAATGATAGGCAAAAAAGTGGTTTGTTTGGCTATGGTAAAAAATATCCAACAATTTGAGAATTTAACTTTTTCTACCCCCCCCCCCCAATTTTTGGCCACTTACATCCTCAACATGCTTGTGGCATGCACACCCACCACACTTAAAGCATGTTGGGATCAGTTACAAGTCCCTTTCCTATAAAATTCCACCAAGCTATTATTAGGGGGTTGTACTAGTGGTATTTCCCAAACATGGATTTTGGTGTTCATTTTTACTGCGTGAAATAATTTTCTATTCATTATTATAATTTTCAAATTTTTTTGCACACATGAACTCTAAAATTTTCATTTTGTTGCGATCTTATATCCTTTTTGTTTACGAGGAAAAATGGGAGTCACAAGTTTGGACCTCAAAAAAAAAAAATTTAAAACACCCAAAATGGGGATGCACCAATGCTGGGAGAGATAATTCCAAAGAGTATCTGTGATTTTTAATGATAGGCAAAAAAGTGGGTTGTTTGCCTCTGGTAAATATCCAACAACTTGAGAATTCAACTTTTTCTACCCCCCCTAATTTTTGGCCAGTTGCATCCTCAACATGCCTGTGGCATACACACCCACCACACTTAAAGCATGCTGGGATCAGTTACAAGTCCCTTTCCTTTAAAATTCCACCAAGCTATTATTAGGGGGTTGTACTAGTGGAATTTCCCAAACATGGATTTAGGGGTTCATTTTTACTGTGTGAAATAATTTTCTATTCATTATTATAGTTTTCAAATTTTTTTGCACACATGAACTCTAAAATTTTCATTTTGTTGCGATCTTATATCTTTTTTTTTTTTACGAGGAAATATGGGAGTCACAAGTTTGGACCTCAAAAAAAAAAAAAAAATTGAACATAAAAAATGGGGATGCTCAAATGCTGGGAGAGATAATTCCAAAGAGTACCTGTGATTTTAAAGGATAGGAAAAAAAGTGGGTTGTTTGGCTCTGGTAAATATCCAACCACTTGAGAAGTCAACTTTTTCTACCCCCCCCCCCCCCCCCCCCCCTAATTTTTGGCCACTTGCATCCTCAACATGCTTGTGGCATGCACACCCACCACACTTAAAGCATGTTGGGATCAGTTACAAGTCCCTTTCCTATAAAAATCCACCAAGCTATTATTAGGGGGTTGTACTAGTGGAATTTCCCAAACATGGATTTTGGGGTTCATTTTTACTGCGTGAAATAATTTTCTATTCATTATTATAGTTTTCAAATTTTTTTGCACACATGAACTCTAAAATTTTAATTTTGTTGTGATCTTATATCTTTTTTGTTTCAGAGGAAAAATGGGAGTCACAAGTTTGGACCTACAAAAAAAAAAAAAATTTGAACATCCAAAATGGGGATGCACAAATGCTGGGGGAGATAATTCCAAAGAGTATCTGTGATTTTTAAGGATAGGCAAAAAAGAGGGTTGTTTGGCTTAGGTAAATATCCAACCACTTGAGAATTCAACTTTTTCAACCCCCCCTCCCCCCCCCCCCCCCCAATTTTTGGCCACTTGCATCCTCTACATGCTTGTGGCATGCACACCCACCACACTTAAAGCATGTTGGGATCAGTTACAAGTCCCTTTCCTATAAAATTCCACCAAGCTATTATTTGTCGGTTGTACTAGTGGAATTTCACAAACATGGATTTTGGGGTTCATTTTTAGTTCGTGATATAATTTTCTATTCATTATTACAGTTTTCAAATTTTTTTGCACGCATGAATTCTAAAATTTTCTTTTTGTTGCGATCTTATTTCTTTTTTGTTTATGAGGAAAAATGGGAGTCACAAGTTTGGAGCTGAAAAAAAAAAAAATTGAACATCGAAAATAGGGATGCACAAATGCTGGGAGAGATAATTCCAAAGAGTATCTGTGACTTTTAAGGATAGGCAAAAAAGTGGGTTGTTTCGCTCTGGTAAAAAATATCCAACCACTTGAGAATTCACCTTTTTCTACCCCCCCTAATTTTTGGCCACTTGCATCCTCAACATGCTTGTGGCATGCACACCCACCACACTTAAAGCATGTTGGGATCAGTTACAAGTCCCTTTCCTATAAAATTCCACCAAGCTATTATTACGGGGTTGTACTAGTGGAATTTCCCAAACATGGATTTTGGGGTTCATTTTTAGTGCGTGATATAATTTCCTATTGATTATTATAATTTTCAAATTTTTTTGCACACACGAACTCAAAAATTTTCATTTTGTTGCGATCTTATATCTTTTTTGTTTACGAGGAAAAATGGGAGTCACAAGTTTGGACCTGAAAAAAAAAAAAATTTGAACATCCAAAATGGGGATGCACAAATGCTGGGAGAGATAATTCCAAAGAGTATCTGTGATTTTTAAGGATAGGAAAAAATGTGGGTTGTTTGGCTCTGGGAAATATCCAACCACATGAGAATTCAACTTTTTCTACCCCCCCTAATTTTTGGCCACTTCCATCCTCAACATGCTTGTGGCATGCACACCCACCACACTTAAAGCATGTTGGGATCACTTACAAGTCCCTTTCCTATAAAATTCCACCAAGCTATTATTAGGGGGTTGTACTAGTGGAATTTCCCAAACATGGATTTTGGGGTTCATTTTTACTGCATGAAATAATTTTCTATTCCTTATAATAGTTTTCAATTTTTTTTGCACACATGAACTCTAAAATTCTCATTTTGTTGCGATCTTATATCTTTTTTGTTTACGAGGAAAAATGGGACTCACAACTTTTGACCTGAAAAAAAAAAAATATTTGAACATCCAAAATGGGGATGCACAAATGCTGGGAGAGATAATTCCAAAGAGTATCTGTGATTTTTAAGGATAGGCAAAAAAGTGGGTTGTTTGCCGCTGGTAAAAAATATCCAACCACTTGAGAATTGAAGTGTTTCTACCCCCCCAATTTTTGGCCACTTGCACCCTCAACATGCTTGTGGCATTCACACCCACAACACTTAAACCATGTTGGGATCAGTTACGAGTCCCTTTCCTATAAAATTCCACCAAGCTATTATTAGGGGGTTGTACTAGTGGAATTTCCCAAACATGGAATTTGGGGTTCATTTTTAGTGCGTGATATAATTTTCTATTCATTAGTATAATTTTCAATTATTTTTGCACACATGAACTCTAAAATTTTCATTTTGTTGCGATCTTATATCTTTTTTTTTACGCGGAAAAATGGGATTCACAAGTTTGGACCTGAAAAAAAAAATATTTGAACATCCAAAATGGCGATGCACAAATGCTAGGAGAGATAATTCCAAAGAGTATCATTCATTTTTAAGGATAGGAAAAAAAATGGGTTGTTTGGCTCTGGTAAAAAATATCCAACCACTTGAGAATTCGACTTTTTCTACCCCCCCTAATTTTTGGCCACTTGCATCCTCAACATTCTTGTGGCATGCACACCCACCACACTTAAACCATGTTGGGATCAGTTACAAGTCCCTTTCCTATAAAATTCCACCAAGCTATTATTAGGGGGTTGTACTAGTGGAAATTCCCAAACATGGATTTTGGGGTTCATTTTTACTGCGTAAAATAATTTTCTATTCATTATTATAGTTTTCAAAATTTTTTGCACACATGAACTCTAAAATTTTCGTTTTGTTGCGATCTTATATCTTTTTTGTCTACGAGGAAAAATGGGAGTCAGAAGTTTGGACCAGAAAAAAAAAATTTTGAACATTCTAAAATTTTCTGTTTATTGCGATCTTATATCTTTTTTGTTTACGAGGAAAAATGGGAGTCACAAGTTTGGACCTGAAAAAAAAAAAAATTTTGAACATCCAAAATGGGGATGCACAAATGCTGGGAGACATAATTCCAAAGAGTATCTGTGATTTTTAAGGATAGGCAAAAAAGAGGGTTGTTTGGCTCAGGTAAATATCCAACCACTTGAGAATTCAACTTTTTCTACCCCCCCAATTTTTGGCCACTTGCATCCTCAACATGCTTGTGGCATGCACACCCACCACACTTAAAGCATGTTGGGATCAGTTACAAGTCCCTTTCCTATAAAAATCCACCAAGCTATTATTAGGGGGTTGTACTAGTGGAATTTCCCAAACATGGATTTTGGGGTTCATTTTTAGTGCGTGAGATAATTTTCTATTCATTATTATACTTTTCAAATTTTTTTGCACACATGAACTCTAAAATTTTCATTTTGTTGTGATCTTATATCTTTTTTGTTTAGGAGGAAAAATGGGAGTCACCAGTTTAGACCTACAAAAAAAAAAAAAAATTTGAACATCCAAAATGGGGATGCACAAATACTGGGAGATATAATTCCAAAGAGTATCTGTGATTTTTATGGATAGGCAAAAAAGAGGGTTGTTTGGCTCAGGTAAATAGCCAACCACTTGAGAATTCAACTTTTTCTACCCCCCCCAATTTTTGGCCACTTGCATCCTCAACATGCTTGTGGCATGCACACCCACCACACTTAAAGCATGTTGGGATCAGTTACAAGTCCCTTTCCTATAAAATTCCACCAAGCTATTATTAGGGGGTTGTACTAGTGGAATTTCCCAAACATTGATTTTGCGGTTCATTTTTAGTGCGTGATATAATTTCCTATTCATTATTATAATTTTCAAATTTTTTTGCACACATGAACTCTAAAATTTTCATTTTGTTGCGATCTTATATCTTTTTTTTTTACGAGGAAAAATGGGATTCACAAGTTTGGACCTGAAAAAAAAAAAATTTGAACATCCAAAATGGCGATGCACAAATGCTGGGAGAGATAATTCCAAAGAGTATCTGTCATTTTTAAGGATAGGCAAAAAAGTGGGTTGTTTGGCTCTGGTAAAAAATATCCAACCACTTGCATCCTCAACATGCTTGTGGCCTGCACACCCACCACACTTAAAGCTTGTTGGGATCAGTTACAAGTCCCTTTCCTATAAAATTCCACCAAGCTATTATTAGGGGGTTGTACTAGTGGATATTCCCAAACATGGATTTTGGGGTTCATTTTTACTGCGTGAAATAATTTTCCATTCATTATTATAGTTTTCAAATTTTTTTGCACACACGAACTCAAAAATTTTCGTTTTGTTGCGATCTTATATCTTTTTTGTCTACGAGGAAAAATGGGAGTCAGAAGTTTGGACCTGAAAAAAAAAAAATTTTGAACATCCAAAATGGGGATGCACAAATGCTGGAGAAGATAATTCCAAAGAGTATCTGTGATTTTTAAGGATAGGCAAAAAAGTGGGTTGTTTGGCTCTGTTAAATATCCAACCAGTTGAGAATTCAACTTTTTCTACCCCCCCTAATTTTTGGCCACTTGCATCCTCAACATCCTTGTGGCATGCACACCCACCACACTTAAAGCATGTTGGGATCAGTTACAAGTCCCTTTCCTATAAAATTCCATGAAGCTATTATTAGGGGGTTGTACTAGTGGAATTTTCCAAACAAGGATTTTGGGGTTAATTTTTAGTGTTTGAAATAATTTTCTATTCATTATTATAGTTTTCAATTTTTTTTGCACACATGAACTCTAAAATTTTCATTTTGTTGGGATCTTATATCTTTTTTGTTTACGAGGAAAAATGGGAGTCACAAGTATGGACCTGAAAAAAAAAAATTTTGAACATCCAAAAATGGGGATGCACAAATGCTGGGAGAGATAATTCCAAAGAGTATCTGTTATTTTTAAGGATAGGCAAAAAAGTGGGTTGTTTGGTTCTGGTAAATATCCAACCACTTGAGAATTCAACTTTTTCTACCGCCCCTAATTTTTGGCCACTTGCATCCTCAACATGCTTGTGGCATGCACACCCACCACACTTAAAGCATGTTGGGACCAGTTACAAGTCTCTTTCCTATAAAATTCCACCTAGCTATTATTAGGGGGTTGTACTAGTGGAATTTCCCAAACATGGATTTTGGGGTTCATTTTTAGTGCGTGAAATAATTTTCTATTCATTATTATAGTTTTCAAATTTTTTTGCACACATGAACTCTATAATTTTCATTTTGTTACGATCTTATATCTTTTTTGTTTACGCGGAAAAATAGGAGTCACAAGTTTGGACCTGAAAAAAAAAAAATTTTGAACATCCAAAATGAGGATGCACAAATGCTGGGAGAGATAATTCCAAAGAGTATCTGTGATTTTTAAGGATAGGCAAAAAAGTGGGTTGTTTGGCTCTGGTAAATATCCAACCACTTGAGAATTCAACTTTTTCTACCCCCCCTTAATTTTTGGCCACTTGCAACCTCAACATGCTTGTGGCATGCACACCCACCACACTTAAAGCTTGTTGGGATCAGTTACAAGTCCCTTTCCTATAAAATTCCACCAAGCTATTTTTAGGGGGTTGTACTAGTGGAATTTTCCAACATGGATTTTGGGGTTCATTTTCAGTACGTGAAATAATTTTCTATTCATTATTATAGTTTTCAAATTTTTTTCCACACATGAACTCTAAAATTTTCATTTTGTTGCGATCTTTTTTCTTTTTTGTTTACGAGGAAAAATGGGAGTCACAAGTTTGGACCTGAAAAAAAAAAATTTCAACATCCAAAATGGGGATGCACAAATGCTGGGAAAGATAATTCCAAAGAGTACCTGTGATTTTTAAGGATAGGCAAAAAAGTAGGTTGTTTGGCTCTGGTAAAAAATATCCAACCACTTGCATCCTCAACATGCTTGTGGCCTGCACACCCACCACACTTAAAGCATGTTGGGATCAGTTACAAGTCCCTTTCCTATAAAATTCCACCAAGCTATTATTAGGGGGTTGTACTAGTGGAATTTCCCAAACATGGATTTTGGGGTTCATTTTTAGAGCGTGAAATAATTTTCTATTCATTATTAAAGTTTTCAAATTTTTTTGCACACATGAACTCTAAAATTTTCATTTTGTTGCGATATTATTTCTTTTTTGTTTACGAGGAAAAATGGGAGTCACAAGTTTGGACCTGAAAAAAAAAAAAATTTGAACATCCAAAATAGGGATGCACAAATGCTGGTAGAGATAATTCCAAAGAGTATTTGTGATTTTAAAGGATAGGCAAATAAGTGGGTTTTTTGGCTCTGGTACAAACTATCCAACAACATGAGAATTCAACTTTTTCTACCCCCTCCCCCCCCCCCTAATTTTTGGCCACTTGCATCCTCAACATGCTTGTGGCCTGCACACCCACCACACTTAAAGCATGTTGGGATCAGTCCCTTTCCTATAAAATTCCACCAAGCTATTATTAGGGGGTTGCACTAGTGGAATTTCCCAAACATGGATTTTGGGGTTCATTTTTACTGCGTGAAATAATTTTCTATTCATTGTTATAGTTTTCAAATTTTTTTGCACACATGAACTCTGAAATTTTCATTTTTGTTGCGATCTTATATCTTTTTGGTCTACGGGGGAAAATGGGAGTCACAAGTTTGGACCTGAAAAAAAAAAAATTGAACATCCAAAATGGGGATGCACAATTGCTGGGAGAGATAATTTCAAAGAGTATCTTTGATTTTTAAGGATAGGCAAAAAAGTGGGTTGTTTGGCTCTGGTAAATATCCAACCACTTGAAAATTCAACTTTTTCTACCCCCCCTAATTTTTGGCCACTTGCATCCTCAACATGCTTGTGGCATGCACACCCACCACACTTAAAGCATGTTGGGATCAGTTACAAGTCCCTTTCCTATAAAAATCCACCAAGCTATTATTAGGGGGTTGTACTAGTGGAATTTCCCAAACATGGATTTTGGGGTTCATTTTTACTGCGTGAAATAATTTTCTATTCATTATTGTAGTTTTCAAAAATTTTTTGCACACATGAACTCTAAAATTTTAATTTTGTTGTGATCTTATATCTTTTTTGTTTCGGAGGAAAAATGGGAGTCACAAGTTTGGACCTACAAAAAAAAAAAAAAATTTGAACATCCAAAATGGGGATGCACAAATGCTGGGAGAGATAATTCCAAAGAGTATCTGTGATTTTTAAGGATAGGCAAAAAAGTGGGTTGTTTGCCTCTGGTAAAAAATATCCAACCACTTGAGAATTCAAGTGTTTCTACCCCCCCAATTTTTGGCCACTTGCATCCTCAACATGCTTGAGGCATGCACACCCACAACACTTAAACCATGTTGGGATCAGTTTCAAGTCCCTTTCCTATAAAATTCCACCAAGCTATTATTAGGGGGTTGTACTAGTGGAATTTCCCAAACATGGATTTTGGGGTTCATTTTTAGTGCGTGATATAATTTTCTATTCATTATTATAATTTTCAAATTTTTTTGCACACATGAACTCTAAAATTTTCATTTTGTTGCGATCTTATATCTTTTTTTTTTTACGAGGAAAAATGGGATTCACAAGTTTGGACCTGAAAAAAAAAAATTTGAACATCCAAAATGGCGATGCACAAATGCTGGGAGAGATAATTCCAAAGAGTATCTGTCATTTTTAAGGATAGGAAAAAAAATGGGTTGTTTGGCTCTGGTAAAAAATATCCAACCACTTGAGAATTCGACTTTTTCTACCCCCCCTAATTTTTGGCCACTTGCATCCTCAACATTCTTGTGGCATGCACACCCACCACACTTAAACCATGTTGGGATCAGTTACAAGTCCCTTTCCTATAAAATTCCACCAAGCTATTATTAGGGGGTTGTACTTGTGGATATTCCCAAACATAGATTTTGGGGTTCATTTTTACTGCGTGAAATAATTTTCCATTCATTATTATAGTTTCCAAATTTTTTTGCACACATGAACTCAAAAATTTTCGTTTTGTTGCGATCTTATATCTTTTTTGTCTACGAGGAAAAATGGGAGTCAGAAGTTTGGACCTGAAAAAAAAAAAATTTTTGAACATCCGAAATGGGGATGCACAAATGCTGGAAAAGATAATTCCAAAGAGTATCTGTGATATTTAAGGATAGGCAAAAAAGTGGGTTGTTTGGCTCTGGTAAATATCCAACCACTTGAGAATTCAACTTTTTCTACCCCCCCTAATTTTTGGCCACTTGCATCCTCAACATGCTTGTGGCATGCACACCCACCACAATTAAAGCATGTTGGGATCAGTTACAAGTCCCTTTCCTATAAAATTCCACCAATCTATTATTAGGGGTTGTACTAGTGGAATTTCCCAAACATGGATTTTGGGGTTCATTTTTAGTGTGTGATATAATTTTTTATTCATTATAATAGTTTTCAAATTTTTTTGAAAACATGAACTCTAAAATTTTCATTTTGTTGCGATCTTATATCTTTTTTGTTTACGCGAAAAAATGGGAATCACAAGTTTGGACCTGAAAAAAAAAAATTTGAACATCCTAAATGGGGATGCTCAAATGCTGGGAGAGATAATTCCAAGGACTATCTGTGATCTATAAGGATAGGCGAAAAAGTGAGTTGTTTGGCTCTGGTAAATATCTAACCACTTGAGAATTCAACTTTATCTACCCCCCCTTAATTTTTGGCCACTTGCATCCTCAACATCCTTGTGGCATGCACACCCACCACACTTAAAGCATGTTGGGATCAGTTACAAGTCCCTTTCCTATAAAATTCCATGAAGCTATTATTAGGGGGTTGTACTAGTGGAATTTCCCAAACATTGATTTTGGGGTTCATTTTTAGTGCGTGAAATAATTTTCTATTCATTATTATAGTTTTCAAATTTTTTTGCACACATGAACTCTATAATTTTCATTTTGTTATGATCTTATATCTTTTTTGTTTACGCGGAAAAATGGGAGTCACAAGTTTGGACCTGAAAAAAAAAAAATTTTGAACATCCAAAATGAGGATGCACAAATGCTGGGAGAGATAATTCCAAAGAGTATCTGTGATTTTTAAGGATAAGCAAAAAAGTGGGTTGTTTGGCTCTGGTAAATATCCAACCACTTGAGAATTCAACTTTTTCTACCCCCCCCCCCCCCCCCCCCCCCCCCCCCCCTTCATTTTTGGCCACTTGCAACCTCAACATGCTTGTGGCATGCACACCCACCACACTTAAAGCATGTTGGGATCAGTTACAAGTCCCTTTCCTATAAAATTGCACCAAGCTATTATTAGGGGGTTGTACTAGTGGAATTTCCCAAACAAGGATTTTGGGGTACATTTTTAGTGCGTGAAATAATTTTCTATTCATTATTATGGTTTTAAATTTTTTTGCACACATGAACTCTAAAATTTTCATTTTGTTGAGATCTTATATCTTTTTTGTTTACGAGGAAAAATGGGAGTCACAAGTTTGGACCTGAAAAAAAAAAACTTTTGAACATCAAAAAATGGGGATGCACAAATGCTGGGAGAGATAATTCCAAAGAGTATCTGTGATTTTTAAGGATAGGCAAAAAAGTGGGTTGTTTGGTTCTGGTAAATATCCAACCACTTGAGAATTCAACTTTTTCTACCCCCCCTAACTTTTGGCCACTTGCATCCTCAACATGCTTGTGGCAAGCACACCCAGCACACTTAAAGCACGTTGGGATCAGTTAAAAGTCCCTTTGTTCTAAAATTCCACCTAGCTATTATTAGGGGGTTGTACTAGTGGAATTTCCCAAACATGGATTTTGGGGTTCATTTTTAGTGCGTGAAATAATTTTCTATTCATTATTATAGTTTTCAAATTTTTTTGCACACATGAAATCTATAATTTTCATTTTGTTACGATCTTATATCTTTTTTGTTTACGCGGAAAAATGGGAGTCACAAGTTTGGACCTGAAAAAAAAAAAAAAATTCGAACATCCTAAATGGGGATGCCCAAATGATGGGAGAGATAATTCCAAAGAGTATCTGTGATTTTTAAGGATAGGCATAAAAAGTGGGTTATTTGGCTCTGGTAAATATCTAACCACTTGAGAATTCCACTTTTTCTACCCCCCCTTAATTTTTGGGCACTTGCATCCTCAACATGCTTGTGGCATGCACACCCATCACACTTAAAGCATGTTGGGATCAGTTACAGTTCTCTTTCCAATAAAATTTCACCTAGCTATTATTAGGGGGTTGTACTAGTGGAATTTCCCAAACATGGTTTTTGGGGTTCATTTTTAGTGCGTGAAATAATTTTCTATTCATTATTATAGTTTTCAAATTTTTTTGCACACATGAACTCTAAAATTTTTAATTTTGTTGCAATCTTATATCGTTTTTGTTTACGTAGAAAAATGGGAGTCACAAGTATGGACCTGAAAAAAAAAAATTTTGAACATCCAACAATGGGGATGCTCAAATGCTGGGAGAGATAATTCCAAAGAGTATCTGTGATTTTTTAAGGATAGGCAAAAAAGTGGGTTGTTTGGTTCTGGTAAATATCCAACCACTTGAGAATTCAACTTTTTCTACCCCCCCTAATTTTTGGGCACTTGCATCCTCAACATGCTTGTGGTATGCACACCCACCACACTTAAAGCATGTTGGGATCAGTTACAAGTCCCTTTCCTATAAAATTCCACCAAGCTATTATTAGGCGGTTTGACTAGTGGAATTTACCAAACATGGATTTTGGGGTTCATTTTTAGTGTGTGAAATAATTTTCTATTCATTATTATAGTTTTCAATTTTTTTGCACACATGAACTCTATAATTTTCATTTTGTTATGATCTTATATCTTTTTTGTTTACATGGAAAAAATGGGAGTCAAAAGTTTGGACCTGAAAAAAAAAAAAAAATCGAACATCCAAAATGGGGATGCACAAATGCTGGGAGAGATAATTCCAAAGAGTATCTGTAATTTTTAAGGATAGGCAAAAAAGTGGGTTGTTTGGCTCTGGTAAATATCCAACCACTTGAGAATTCAACTTTTTCTACCCCCCTTAATTTTTGGCCACTTGCATCCTCAACATGCTTGTGGCATGCACACCCACCACACTTAAAACATATTGGGATCAGTTACAAGTCTCTTTCCTATAAAATTCCACAAGCTATTATTAGGGGGTTGTACTAGTGGAATTTCCCAAAGATGGATTTTGGGTTCATTTTTAGTGCGTGAAATAATTTTCTATTCATTATTAGAGTTTTCAATTTTTTTTGCTCACATGACCTCTAAAATTTTCATTTTGTTGCGATCTTATATCTTTTTTCTTTACGAGGAAAAAAGGGAGTCACAAGTTTGGACCTGAAAAAAAAAAAATATGAACATCCAAAATGGGGATGTACAAATGCTGGGAGAGATAATTCCAAAGAGTATCTATGATTATTAAGGATAGGCAAAAAAGTGGGTTGTTTGGCTCTGGTAAATATCCAACCACTTGAGAATTCAACTTTTTCTACCCCCCCTAATTTTTGGCCACTTGCATCCTCAACATGCTTGTGGCATGCACACCCACCACACTTAAAGCATGTTGGGATTAGTTACAAGTCCCTTTTCCTATAAAATTCCACCAAGCTATTACTAGGGGGTTGTACTAGTGGAATTTCCCAAACATGGATTTTGGGGTTCATTTTTAGTGCGTGATATAATTTTCTATTCATTATTATAGTTTTCAATTTTTTTTGCACACATGAACTCTATAATTTTCATTTTGTTAAAATCTTATATCTTTTTTGTTTACGTGGAAAAATGGGAGTCACAAGTTTGGACCCGAAAAAAAAAAAAAAATTTGAACATCCAAAATGGGGATGCACAAATGCTGGGAGAGATAATTCCAAAGAGTATCTGTGATTTTGAAGGAGAGGCAAAAAAAGTGGGTTGTTTGGCTCTGGTAAATATCCAACCACTTGAGAATTCAACTTTTTCTACCCCCGCTTAATTTTTGGCCACTTGCATCCTCAACATGCTTGTGGCATGCACACCCACCACACTTAAAGCATGTTGGGATCAGTTACAAGTCCCTTTCCTATAAATTTCCACCAAGCTATTATTAGGGGTTTGTACTAGTGGAATTTCCCAAACATGGATTTTTGGGGTTCACTTTTAGTGCGTGAAATAATTTTCTATTTATTATTATAGTTTTCAAATTGTTTTGCACACATGAACTCTAAAATTTTCTTTTTGTTGCAATCTTATATCTTTTTTGTTTACGAGGAAAAATGGGAGTCACAAGTTTGGACCTGAAAAAAAATAAAAATTTGAACATCCAAAATGGGGATGCACAAATGAGGGGAGAGATAATTCCAAAGAGTATCTGTCATTTTTACGGATAGGCAAAAAAGTGGGATGTTTGGCATTGGTAAATATCCAACCACTTGTGAATTCAACTTTTTCTACCCCCCCTAATTTTTGGCCACTTGCATCCTCAACATGCTTGTGGCATGCACACCCACCACACTTAAAGAATGTTGGGATCAGTTACAAGTCCCTTTCCTATAAAATTCCACCAAGCTATTATTAGGGGGTTGTACTAGTGGAAATTCCCAAACATGGATTTTGGGGTTCATTTTTAGTGCGTGAAATAATTTTCTACTCATTATTAAAGTTTTCAAATTTTTTTGCACACATGAACTCCAAAATTTACATTTTGTTGCGATCTTTTTTGTCTTCGAGGAAAAATTGGAGTCACAAGTTTGGACTTGAAAAAAAAAAATTTTGAACATCCAAAATGGGGATTGACAAATGCTGGGAGAGATAATTTCAAAGAGTATCTGTGATTTTGAAGGATAGGCACAAAGGTGGGTTGTTTGGCTCTAGTAAATATCCAACCACTTGAGAATTCAACTTTTTCTACCCCCCCTAATTTTTGGCCACTTGCATCCTCAACATGCTTGTGGCATGCACACCCACCACACTTAAAGCATGTTGGGATCAGTTACAAGTCTCTTTCCTATAAAATTCCACCTAGCTATTATTAGGGGGTTGTACTAGTGGAATTTCCCCAACATGGATTTTGGGGTTCATTTTTAGTGCGTGAAATAATTTTCTATTCATTATTATAGTTTTCAACTTTTTTTGCACACATGAACTCTAAAATTTTCATTTTGTTGCGATCTTATATCTTTTTTGTTTACGAGGAAAATTGGGAGTCACAAGTTTGGACCTGACAAAAAAAAAATTAGAATATCCAAAATGGGGATGCACATATGCTGGGAGAGATAATTCAAAAGAGTATCTGTGAATTTTAAGGATAGGCAAAAAAGTGGGTTGTTTGGCTCTGGTAAAAAATATCCAACCACTTGAGAATTCAACTTTTTCTACCCCCCCCTAATTTTTGGCCACTTGCATCCTCAACATGCTTGTGGCATACACGCCCACCACACTTAAAGCATGTTGGAATCAGTTACAAGTCCCTTTCCTATAAAATTCCACCAACCAATTATTAGTGGGTTGTACTAGTGGAATTTCCCAAACATGGATTTTGGGGTTCATTTTTACTGCGTGAAATAATTTTCTATTCATTATCATAGTTTTCAAAATTTTTTGCACACATGAACTCTAAAATTTTCATTTTGTTGCGATCTTATATCTTTTTTGTTTACGAGGAAAAATGGGAGTCAGAATTTCGGACCTGAAAAAAAAAAAAAGTGGGTTGTTTGGCTTTGGTAAATATCCAACCACTTGAGAATTCAACTTTTCTACCTCCCCTAATTTTTGGCCACTTGCATCCTCAACATGCTTGTGGCATGCACACCCACCGCAATTAAAGCATGTTGGAATCAGTTACAAGTTCCTTTCCTATAAAATTCCACCAAGCTATTATTAGGGGGTTGTACTAGTGGAATTTCCCAAACATGGTTTTTGGGGTTCATTTTTAGTGCGTGATATAATTTTCTATTCATTATTATAGTTTTCAAATTTTTTTGCACACATGAACTCTAAAATTTTCATTTTGTTGTGATCTTATATCTTTTTTGTTTACGAGGAAAAATGGGACTCACAAGTTTGGACCTGAAAAAAAAAAAAATTTGAACATCCAAAATGGGGATGCACAAATGCTGGGTGAGATAATTCCAAAGAGTATCTGTGATTTTTAAGGATAGGTAAGAAAGTGGGTTGTTTGGCTCAGGTAAATATCCATCCACTTGAGAATTCAACTTTTTCTACCCCCCCTAATTTTTGGCCACTTGCATCCTCAACATGCTTGTGGCATGCACACCCACCACACTTAAAGCATGTTGGGATCAGTTACAAGTCCCGTTTCCTATAAAATTCCACCAAGCTATTATTAGGGGGTGTACTAGTGGAATTTCCCAAACATGGATTTTGGGGTTCGTTTTTAGTGCGTGAAATAATTTTCTATTCATTATTATAGTTTTCAAATTTTTTTGCACACATAAACTCTATAATTTTCATTTTGTTGCGATCTTATATCTTTTTTGTTTACGCGGAAAAATGGGAGTCACCAGTTTGGACCTGAAAAAAAAAAAAATTTTGAACATCAAAAAATGGGGATGCACAAATGCTGGGAGAGATAATTCCAAAGAGTATTTGTGATTTTTACGGATAGGCAAAAAAGTGGGTTGTTTGGCTCTGGTAAATATCCAACCACTTGAGAATTCAACTTTTTCTACCCCCCCTAATTTTTGGCCACTTGCATCCTCAACGTACTTGTGGCATGCACACCCACCACACTTAAAGCATGTTGGGATCAGTTAAGTGTCCCTTTCCTATAAAATTCCACCAAGCTATTATTAAGGGGTTGTACTAGTGGAGTTTCCCAAATATGGATTTTGGGGTTCATTTTTAGTGCGAGAAATAATTTTCTATTCATTATTATAGTTTTCAAATTTTTTTGCACACATGAACTCTAAAATTTTCATTTTGTTGCGATCTTATATCTTTTTTGTTTACGAGGAAAAATGGGTGTCAGAATTTCGGACCTGAAAAAAAAAAAAGTGGGTTGTTTGGCTTTGGTAAATATCCAACCACTTGAGAATTCAACTTTTTCTACCCCCCCTAATTTTTGGCCACTTGCATCCTCAACATGCTAGTGGCATGCACACCCACCGCACTTAAAGCATGTTGGAATCAGTTACAAGTCCCTTTCCTATAAAATTCCACCAAGCTATTATTAGGGGGTTGTACTAGTGGAATTTCCCAAACATGGATTTTGGGATTCATTTTTAGTGCATGAAATAATTTTCTATTCATTATTACAGTTTTCAAATTTTTTAGCACACATGAACTCTAAAATTTTCATTTTGTTGTGATCTTATATCTTTTTTGTTTACGAGGAAAAATGGACTCACAAGTTTGGACCCGAAAAAAAAAAAATTTGAACATCCAAAATAGGGATGCACCAATGCTGGGAGAGATAATTTCAAAGAGTATCTTTGATTTTTAAGGATAGTCAAAAAAGTGGGTTGTTTGGATCTGGTAAATATCCAACCACTTGAGAATTGAACTTTTTCTACCCCCCCTAATTTTTGGCCACTTCCATCCTCAACATGCTTGTGGCATGCACACCCACCACACTTAAAGCATGTTGGGATCAGTTACAAGTCTCTTTCCTATAAAATTCCACCAAGCTGTTATTAGGGGGTTTTACTAGTGGAATTTCCCAAACATGGATTTTGGGATTCATTTTTAGTGCGTTAAATAATTTTCTATTCATTATTATAGTTTTCAAATTTTTTAGCACACATGAACTCTAAAATTTTTATTTTGTTGCGATCTTATATCTTTTTTGTTTAGGAGGAAAAATGGGACTCACAAGTTCGTACCTGAAAAAAAAAATTTGAACATCCAAAATGGGGATGAACAAATGACGGGAGAGATAATTCCAAAGAGTATCTGTGATTTTTAAGGATAGGCGAAAAAGTGGGTTGTTTGGATCTGGTAAATATCCAACCACTTGAGAATTCAACTTTTTCTAGCCCCCCTAATTTTTGGCCACTTGCATCCTCAACATGCTTGTGGCATGCACACCCACCACACTTAAGGCATGTTGGGATTAGTTACAAGTCCCTTTCCTATAAAATTCCACCAAGCTATTATTAGGGGGTTGTACTAGTGGAATTTCCCAAACATGGATTTTGGGGTTCATTTTTAGTGCGTGAAATAATTTTCTATTCATTATTATAGTTTTCAAATTCTTTTGCACACATGACCTCTAAAATTTTCATTTTGTTGCGATCTTTTATCTTTTTTTTGTTTACGAGGAAAAATGGGACTCACAAGTATGTTCCCGAAAAAAAAAAAATTTGAACATCCAAAATAGGGATGCACAAATGCTGGGAGAGATAATTCCAAAGAGTATCTGTGACTTTTAAGGATAGGCAAAAAAGTGGGTTGTTTGGCTCTGGTAAATATCCAACCACTTGAGAATTCAACTTTTTCTACCCCCCCTAATTTTTGGCCACTTGCATCCTCAACATGCTTGTGGCAAGCACACCCACCACACTTAAAGCATGTTGGGATCAGTTACATGTCCCTTTCCTATAAAATTCCACCAAGCTATTATTAAGCGGTTGTACTAGTGGAATTTCCCAAACATGGATTTTGGGGTTCATTTTTAGTGCGAGAAATAATTTTCTATTCATTATTAAAGTTTTCAAATTTTTTTGCACACAAGAACTCTAAAATTTTCATTTTGTTGCGATCTTATATCTTTTTTGTTTACGAGGAAAAATGGGAGTCAGAATTTCGGACCTGAAAAAAAAAAAAGTGGGTTGTTTGGCTTTGGTAAATATCCAACCACTTGAGAATTCAACTTTTTCTACCCCCCCTAATTTTTGGCCACTTGCATCCTCAACATGCTTGTGGCATACACGCCCACCACACTTAAAGCATGTTGGAATCAGTTACAAGTCCGTTTCCTATAAAATTCCACCAAGCTATTATTAGGGGGTTGTACTAGTGGAATTTCCCAAACATGGATTTTGGGGTTCATTTTTAGTGCATGAAATAATTTTCTATTCATTATTATAGTTTTCAAATTCTTTTGCACACATGAACTCTAAAATTTTCATTTTGTTGCGATCTTATATCTTTTTTGATTACGAGGAAAAATGGGACTCACAAGTTTGGACTCGAAAAAAAAAAATTTGAACATCCAAAATAGGGATGCACAAATGCTGGGAGAGATAATTCCAAAGAGTATCTGTGATTTTTAAGGATAGGCAAAAAAGTGGGTTGTTTGGCTCTGGTAAATATCCAACCACTTGAGAATTCAACTTTTTCTACACACCCCCCACCCCTCCCCCCCCCCCCCCCCCCCCCTCCAATTTTTGGCCACTTGCATCCTCAACATGCTTGTGGCAAGCACACCCACCACAATTAAAGCATGTTGGGATCAGTTACAAGTCCCTTTCCTATAAAATTCCTCCAAGCTATTATTAAGGGGTTGTACTAGTGGAATTTCCCAAACATGGATTTTGGGGTTCATTTTTAGTGCGAGAAATAATTTTCTATTCATTATTATAGTTTTCAAATTTTTTTTGCACACATGAACTCTAAAATTTTCATTTTGTTGCGATCTTATATCTTTTGTGTTTACGAGGAAAAATGGGAGTCAGAATTTCGGAGCTGAAAAAAAAAAAAAAGTGGGTTGTTTGGCTTTGGTAAATATCCAACCACTTGAGAATTCAACTTTTTCTACCCCCCCTAATTTTTTGCCACTTGCATCCTCAACATGCTTGTGGCATGCACACCCACCACACTTAAAGCATGTTGGGATCAGTTACATGTCCCTTTCCAATAAAATTCCACCAAGCTATTATTAAGCGGTTGTACTAGTGGAATTTCCCAAACATGGATTTTGGGGTTCATTTTTAGTGCGAGAAATAATTTTCTATTCATTATTATAGTTTTCAAATTTTTTTGCACACAAGAACTCTAAAATTTTCATTTTGTTGCGATGTTATATCTTTTTTGTTTACGAGGAAAAATGGGAGTCAGAATTTCGGACCTGAAAAAAAAAAAGTGGGTTATTTGGCTTTGGTAAATATCCAACCACTTGAGAATTCAACTTTTTCTACCCCCCCTAATTTTTGGCCACTTGCATCCTCAACATGCTTGTGGCATACACGCCCACCACACTTAAAGCATGTTGGAATCAGTTACAAGTCCGTTTCCTATTAAATTCCACCAAGCTATTATTAGGGGGTTGTACTAGTGGAATTTCCCAAACATGGATTTTGGGGTTCATTTTTAGTGCATGAAATAATTTTCTATTCATTATTATAGTTTTCAAATTCTTTTGCACACATGAACTCTAAAATTTTCATTTTGTTGCGATCTTATATCTTTTTTGTTTACGAGGAAAAATGGGACTCACAAGTTTGGACTCGAAAAAAAAAAATTTGAACATCCAAAATAGGGATGCACAAATGCTGGGAGAGATAAGTCCAAAGAGTATCTGTGATTTTTAAGGATAGGCAAAAAAGTGGGTTGTTTGGCTCTGGTAAATATCCAACCACTTGAGAATTCAACTTTTTTTACACCCCCACTCCCCCCCCCCCCCCCCCCCCCCCAATTTTTGGCCACTTGCATCCTCAACATGCTTGTGGCAAGCACACCCACCACAATTAAAGCATGTTGGGATCAGTTACAAGTCCCTTTCCTATAAAATTCCTCCAAGCTATTATTAAGGGGTTGTACTAGTGGAATTTCCCAAACATGGATTTTGGGGTTCATTTTTAGTGCGAGAAATAATTTTCTATTCATTATTATAGTTTTCAAATTTTTTTTGCACACATGAACTCTAAAATTTTCTTTTTGTTGCGATCTTATATCTTTTGTGTTTACGAGGAAAAATGGGAGTCAGACTTTCGGAGCTGAAAAATAAAAAAGTGGGTTGTTTGGCTTTGGTAAATATCCAACCACTTGAGAATTCAACTTTTTCTACCCCCCCTAATTTTTTGCCACTTGCATCCTCAACATGCTTGTGGCATGCACACCCACCACACTTAAAGCATGTTGGAATCAGTTACAAGTCCCTTTCCTACAAAATTCCACCAAGCTATTATTAGGGGGTTATACTAGTGGAATTTCCCTAACATGGTTTTTGGGGTTCATTTTCAGTGCGTGATATAATTTTCTATTCATTATTATAGTTTTCAAATTTTTTGCACACATGAACTCTAAAATTTTCATTTTGTTGCGATCTTATATCTTTTTTGTTTACGAGGAAGAATCGGACTCACAAGTTTGGACCTGAAAAAAAAAAAATTTGAACATCCAAAATGGGGATGCACAAATGCTGGGAGAGATAATTCCAAAGAGTATCTCTGATTTTTATGGATAGGCAAAAAAGTGGGTTGTTTGGCTCTGGTAAACATCCAACAACTTGAGAATTCAACTTTTTCTACCCCCCCTAATTTTTGGCCACTTGCATCCTCAACATGCTTGTGGCATTCACACCCACCTCTCTTAAAGCATGTTGGGATCAGTTACAAGTCCCGTTTCCTATAAAATTCCACCAAGCTATTATTAGGGGGCTGTACTAGTGGAATTTCCCAAACATTGATTTTGGGGTTCATTTTTAGTGTGTGAAATAATTTTCTATTCATTATTATAGTTTTCAAATTTTTTTGCAAAAAAAAATTCTATAATTTTCATTTTTTTGCGATCTTATATCTTTTTTGTTTACGCGGAAAAGTGGGAGTCACAAGATTGGACCAGAAAAAAAAAAAAATTGAACATAAAAAAATGGGGATGCACAAATACTGGGAGAGATAATTCCAAAGAGTATCTGTGATTTTTAAGGATAAGCAAAAAAGTGGGTTGTTTGGCTCTGGTAAATATCCAACCACTTGAGAATTCAACTTTTTCTACCCCCCCTAATTTTTGGCCACTTGCATCCTCTACGTGCTTGTGGCACACCCACCACACTTAAAGCATGTTGGGATCAGTTACAAGTCCCTTTCCTATAAAATTCCACCAAGCTACTATTAGGGGGTTGTACTAGTGGAATTTACCAAACAAGGATTTTGGGGTTCATTTTTAGTGCGTGAAATAATTTTCTATTAATTATTATAGTTTTCAAATTTATTTGCACACACGAACTCTAAAATTTTCATTTTGTTGTGATCTTATTTCTTTTTTGTTGACGAGGAAAAATGGACTCACAAGTTTGGACCCGAAAAAAAAAAATTTGTACATCCAAAATAGGGATGCACAAATGCTGGGAGAGATAATTCCAAAGAGTATATGTGATTTTTAAGGATAGGCAAAAAAGTGGGTTGTTTGGCTCTGGTAAATATCCAACCACTTGAGAATTGAACTTTTTCTACCCCCCCTAATTTTTGGCCACTTCCATCCTCAACATGCTTGAGGCATTCACACCCACTACACTTAAAACATGTTGGGATCAGTTACAAGTCCCTTTCCTATAAAATTCCACCAGCTATTATTAGGGGGTTGTACTAGTGGAATTTCCCAAACATGGATTTTGGGATTTATTTTTAGTGCATTAAATAATTTTCTATTCATTATTATAGTTTTCAAATTTTTTTGCACACATGAACTCTAAAATTTTCATTTTGTTGCGATCTTATATCTTTTTTGTTTACGAGGAAAAATGGGACTCACAAGTTTTGCTGAAGAAAAAAAAAGTTTAAACATCCAAAATGGGGATGCACAAATGCAGGGAGAGATAATTCCAAAGAGTATCTGTGATTTTTAAGGATAGGCAAAAAAGTGGGTTGTTTCGCTCTAGTAAATATCCAGCCACTTGAGAATTCATCTTTTTCTTCCCCCCCTAATTTTTGGCCACTTGCATCCTCAACATCCTTGTGGCATGCACACCCACCACACTTAAAGCATGTTGTGACCAGTTACAAGTCCCTTTCCTATAAAATTCCACCAAGCTACTATTAGGGGGTTGTACTAGTGGAATTTCCCAAACAAGGATTTTGGGTTCATTTTTAGTGCGTGAAATAATTTTCTATTCATTATTATATCTTTCAATTTTTTTTGCACACATGAACTCTAAAATTTTCATTTTGTTGCGATCTTATATCTTTTTTGTTTACGAGGAAAAAAGGACTTACAAGTTTGGACCCGAAAAAAAAAAATTTTGAACATCCAAAATAGGGATGCACAAATGCTGGGAGAGATAATTCCAAAGAGTATCTGTGATTTTTAAGGATAGGCAAAAAAGTGGGTTGTTTGGCTCTGGTAAATATCCAACCACTTGAGAATTCAACTTTTTCAACCCCCCCTAATTTTTGGCCACTTGCATCCTCAACATGCTTGTGGCATGCACACCCACCACACTTAAGGCATGTTGGGATCAGTACCAAGTCCCTTTCCTATAAAATTCCACCAAGCTATTATTAAGGGGTTGTACTGGTGGAATTTCCCAAACATGGATTTTGGGGTTCATTTTTAGTGCGTGAAATAATTTTCCATTCATTATTATAGTTTTTAAATTTTTTTGCACACATGAACTCTAAAATTTTCATTTTGTTGCAATCTTATATCTTTTTTGTTTACTAGGAAAAATGGGACTCACAAGTTTGGACCCGAAAAAAAAAAAAATTTCAACATCCAAAATAGGGATGCACAAATGCTGGGAGAGATAATTCGAAAGAGTATCTGTGATTTTTAAGGATAGGCAAAAAAGTGGGTTGTTTGGCTCTGGTAAATATCCAACCACTTGAGAATTGAACTTTTTCTACCCCCCCTAATTTTTGGCCACTTCCATCCTCAACATGCTTGTGGCATGCACACCCACCACACTTAAAACATGTTGGGATCAGTTACAACTCCCTTTCCTATAAAATTCCACCAAGCTATTATTAGGGGGTTGTACTAGTGGAATTTCCCAAACATGGATTTTGGGATTCATTTTTAGTGCATTAAATAATTTTCAATTCATTATTATAGTTTTCAAATTTTTTAGCACACATGAACTCTAAAATTTTCATTTTGTTGCGATCTTATATCTTTTTTGTTTACGAGGAAAAATGGGACTCACAAGTTTGGCTGTAGAAAAAAAAAGTTTGAACATCCAAAATGGGGATGCACAAATGCTGGGAGAGATAATTCCAAAGAGTATCTGTGATTTTTAAGGATAGGCAAAAAAGTGGGTTGTTTCGCTCTAGTAAATATCCAGCCACTTGAGAATTCATCTTTTTCTTCCCCCCCTAATTTTTGGCCACTTGCATCCTCAACATCCTTGTGGCATGCACACCCACCACACTTAAAGCATGTTGTGACCAGTTACAAGTCCCTTTCCTATAAAATTCCACCAAGCTACTATTAGGGGGTTGTACTAGTGGAATTTCCCAAACAAGGATTTTGGGTTCATTTTTAGTGCGTGAAATAATTTTCTATTCATTATTATATCTTTCAATTTTTTTTGCACACATGAACTCTAAAATTTTCATTTTGTTGCGATCTTATATCTTTTTTGTTTACGAGGAAAAAAGGACTTACAAGTTTGGACCCGAAAAAAAAAAATTTTGAACATCCAAAATAGGGATGCACAAATGCTGGGAAAGATAATTCCAAAGAGTATCTGTGATTTTTAAGGATAGGCAAAAAAGTGGGTTGTTTGGCTCTGGTAAATATCCAACCACTTGAGAATTCAACTTTTTCAACCCCCCCTAATTTTTGGCCACTTGCATCCTCAACATGCTTGTGGCATGCACACCCACCACACTTAAGGCATGTTGGGATCAGTACCAAGTCCCTTTCCTATAAAATTCCACCAAGCTATTATTAAGGGGTTGTACTGGTGGAATTTCCCAAACATGGATTTTGGGGTTCATTTTTAGTGCGTGAAATAATTTTCCATTCATTATTATAGTTTTTAAATTTTTTTGCACACATGAACTCTAAAATTTTCATTTTGTTGCAATCTTATATCTTTTTTGTTTACTAGGAAAAATGGGACTCACAAGTTTGGACCTGAAAAAAAAAAAAGTTTGAACATCCAAAATGGGGATGCACAAATGCTGGGAGAGATAATTCCAAAGAGTATCTGTGATTTTTAAGGATAGGCAAAAAAGTGGGTTGTTTGGCTCTGGTAAATATCCAACCACTTGAGAATTCAACTTTTTCTACCCCCCCTAATTTTTGGCCACTTGCATCCTCAACATGCTTGTGGCAAGCACACCCACCACACTTAAAGCATGTTGGGATCAGTTACAAGTCCCTTTCCTATAAAATTCCACCAAGCTATTATTAAGGGGTTGTACTAGTGGAATTTCCCAAACATGGATTTTAGGGTTCATTTTTAGTGCGAGAAATAATTTTCTATTCATTATTATAGTTTTCAAATTTTTTTGCACACATGAACTCTAAAATATTCATTTTGTTGCGATCTTATATCTTTTTTGTTTACGAGGAAAAATGGGAGTCAGAATTTCGGACCTGAAAAAAAAAAAGTGGGTTGTTTGGCTTTGGTAAATATCCAACCACTTGAGAATTCAACTTTTTTTACCCCCCCTAATTTTTGGCCACTTGCATCCTCAACATGCTCTTGGCATGCACACCCACCACACTTAAAGCATGTTGGTATTAGTTGCAAGTTCCTTTCCTATAAAATTCCACCAAGCTATTACTAAGGGGTTGTACTAGCGGAATTTCCTAAACATGGATTTTGGGGTTCATTTTTAGTGCGTGAAATAATTTTCTATTCATTATTATAGTTTTCAAATTTTTTTGCCCACATGAACTCTAAAATTTTTATTTTGTTGCAATCTTATATCTTTTTTGTTTACGTTGAAATATGGGACTCACAAGTTTGGCTGAAGAAAAAAAAAGTTTGAACGTCCAAAATGGGGATGCACAAATGCTGGGATTGATAATTCCAAAGAGTATCTGTGATTTTTAAGGATAGGCAAAAAAGTGGGTTGTTTCGCTCTAGTAAATATCCAACCACTTGAGAATTCAACTTTTTCTTCCCCCACTAATTTTTGGCCACTTGCATCCTCAACATGCTTGTGGCATGCACACCCACCACACTTAAAGCATGTTGGGATCAGTTACAAGTCCCTTTCCTATAAAATTCCACCAACTATTATTAACGGGTTGTACTAGTGGAATTTCCCAAACATGGATTTTGGGGTTCATTTTTAGTGCGTGAAATAATTTTCTATTCATTATTTTAGTTTTCAATTTTTTTCACACACATGCACTCTAAAATTTTCATTTTGTTGCGATCTTATATCTTTTTTGTTTACAAGGAAAAATGGGACTCACAAGTTTGGCTGAAGAAAAAAAAAGTTTGAACATCCAAAATGGGGATGCACAAATGCTGGGAGAGATAATTCCAAAGAGTATCTGTGATTTTAAAGGATAGGCAAAAAAGTGGGTTGTTTGGCTCTAGTAAATATCCATCCACTTGAGAATTCAACTTTTTCTTCCCCCACTAATTTTTGGCCACTTGCATCCTCAACATGCTTGTGGCATGCACACCCAGCACACTTAAACAATGTTGGGATCAGTTACAAGTCCATTTCCTATAAAATTCCACCAACCTATTATTAACGGGTTGTACTAGTGGAATTTCCCAAACATGGATTTTGGGGTTCATTTTTAGTGTGTGAAATAATTTTCTATTCGTTATTATAGTTTTCAATTTTTTTTGCACACATGAACTCTAAAATTTTCATTTTGTTGCGATCTTATATCTTTTTTGTATACGAGGAAAAATGGGAGTCACAAGTTTGGACCTGAAAAAAAAAAAATGTTTGAACGTCCAAAATGGGGATGCACAAATGTTGGGAGAGATAATTCCGAAGAGTATCTGTGATTTTTAAGGATAGGCAAAAAAGTGGGTTGTTTGGCTCTGGTAAATATCCAACCACTTGAGAATTCAACTTTTTCAACCCCCCAATTTTTGGCCACTTCCATCCTCAACATGCTTGTGGCTTGCACACCCACCACACTTAAAGAATGTTGGGATCAGTTACAAGTCCCTTTCCTATAAAATTCCACCAAGCTATTATTAGGGGGTTGAACTAGTGGAATTTCCCAAACATGGATTTTAGGGTTCATTTTTAGTGCGTGATATAATTTTCTATTCATTATTATAGTTTTCAAATTTTTTTGCACACATGAACTCTAAAATTTTCAATTTGTTGCGATTTTATATCTTTTTTGTTTACGAGGAAAAATGGGACTCACAAGTTTGGACCCGAAAAAAAAAAATTTGAACATCCAAAATAGGGATGCACAAATGGTGGGAGAGATAATTCCAAAGAGTATCTGTGATTTTCAAGCATCGGCAAAAAAGAGGGTTGTTTGGCTCTGGTAAATATCCAACCACTTGAGAATTCAACTTTTTCTACCCCCCCTAATTTTTGGCCACTTGCATCCTCAACATGCTTGTGGCATGCACACCCTCCACACCTAAAGCATGTTGGGATCAGTTACAAGTCCCTTTCCTATAAAATTCCACCAAGCTATTATTAAGGGGTTGTACAAGTGGAATTTCGAAAACATGGATTTTGGGGTTCATTTTTAGTGCGTGATATAATTTTCTATTCATTATTATAGTTTTCAAATTTTTTTGCACACATGAACTCTAAAATTTTCATTTTGTTGCGATCTTATATCTTTTTTGTTTACGAGGAAAAATGGGACTCCCAAGTTTGGACCCGAAAAAAAAAAAATTTTGAACATCGAAAATTGGGATATACAAATGCTGGGAGGGATAATTCCAAAGAGTATCTATCATTTTGAAGGATAGGCAAAAAAGTGGGTTGTTTGGCTCTGGTAAATATCCAACCACCTGAGAATTCAACTTTTTCCACCCCCCCTAATTTTTGGCCACTTGCATCCTCAACATGCTTGTGGCATGCACACCCACCAAACTTAAAGCATGTTGGGGTCAGTTACAAGTCCCTTTCCTATAAAATTCCACCAAGCTATTATTAAGGGGTTGTACAAGTGGAATTTCCCAAACATGGATTTTGGGGTTCATTTTTAGTGCGTGAAATAATTTTCTATTCATTATTATAGTTGTAAAATTTTTTTGCACGCATGAACTCTAAAATATTCATTTTGTTGCGATCTTATATCTTTTTTGTTTACGAGGAAAAATGGGAGTCACATGTTTGGACCTGAAAAAAAAAATTAGAACATCCAAAATGGGGATGCATAAATGCTGGGAGAGATAATTCCAAAGAGTAACTTTTATTTTTAAGGATAGGCAAAAAAGTGGGTTGTTTGGCTCTGGTAAATATCCAACCACTTGAGAATTCAACTTTTTCTACCCCCCCTAATTTTTGGCCACTTGCATCCTCAACATGCTTGTGGCATGCACACCCACCGCACTTAAATCATGTTGGAATCAGTTACAAGTCCCTTTCCTATAAAATTCCACCAAGCTATTATTAGGGGGTTGTACTAGTGGAATTTCCCAAACATGGATTTTGGAGTTCATTTTTAGTGCGTGAAATAATTTTCTATTCATTATTATAGTTTTCAAATTCTTTTGCACACATGAACTCTAAAATTTTCATTTTGTTGCGATCTTATTTCTTTTTTGTTTACGAGGAAAAATGGGACTCACAAGTTTGGACCTGAAGAAAATAAAAATTTGAACATCCAAAATAGGGATGCACAAATGCTGGGAGAGATAATTCCAAAGAGTATCTGTGATTTTTAAGGATAGGCAAAAAAGTGGGTTGTTTGGCTCTGGTAAATATCCAACCACTTGAGAATTCAACTTTTTCTACCCCCCCTAATTTTTGGCTACTTGCATCCTCAACATGCTTGTGGCAAGCACACCCACCACACTTAAAGCATGTTGGGATCAGTTACAAGTCCCTTTCCTATAAAATTCCACCAAGCTATTATTAAGGGGTTGTACTAGTGGAATTTCCCAAACATGGATTTTGGGGTTCATTTTTAGTGCGAGAAATAATTTTCTATTCATTATTATAGTTTTCAAATTTTTTTGCACACATGAACTCTAAAATATTCATTTTGTTGCGATCTTATATCTTTTTTGTTTACGAGGAAAAATGGGATCAGAATTTCGGACCTGAAAAAAAAAAAGTGGGTTGTTTGGCTTTGGTAAATATCCAACCACTTGAGAATTCAACTTTTTTTACCCCCCCTAATTTTTGGCCACTTGCATCCTCAACATGCTCTTGGCATGCACACCCACCACACTTAAAGCATGTTGGTATTAGTTACAAGTTCCTTTCCTATAAAATTCCACCAAGCTATTACTAAGGGGTTGTACTAGCGGAATTTCCTAAACATGGATTTTGGGGTTCATTTTTAGTGCGTGAAATAATTTTCTATTCATTATTATAGTTTTCAAATTTTTTTGCCCACATGAACTCTAAAATTTTTATTTTGTTGCGATCTTATATCTTTTTTGTTTACGTTGAAATATGGGACTCACAAGTTTGGCTGAAGAAAAAAAAAGTTTGAACGTCCAAAATGAGATTGCACAAATGCTGGGATTGATAATTCCAAAGAGTATCTGTGATTTTTAAGGATAGGCAAAAAAGTGGGTTGTTTCGCTCTAGTAAATATCCAACCACTTGAGAATTCAACTTTTTCTTCCCCCACTAATTTTTGGCCACTTGCATCCTCAACATGCTTGTGGCATGCACACCCACCACACTTAAAGCATGTTGGGATCAGTTACAAGTCCCTTTCCTATAAAATTCCACCAACTATTATTAACGGGTTGTACTAGTGGAATTTCCCAAACATGGATTTTGGGGTTCATTTTTAGTGCGTGAAATAATTTTCTATTCATTATTATAGTTTTCAATTTTTTTTACACACATGCACTCTAAAATTTTCATTTTGTTGCGATCTTATATCTTTTTTGTTTACAAGGAAGAATGGGACTCACAAGTTTGGCTGAAGAAAAAAAAAGTTTGAACATCCAAAATGGGGATGCACAAATGCTGGGAGAGATAATTCCAAAGAGTATCTGTGATTTTAAAGGATAGGCAAAAAAGTGGGTTGTTTGGCTCTAGTAAATATCCATCCACTTGAGAATTCAACTTTTTCTTCCCCCACTAATTTTTGGCCACTTGCATCCTCAACATGCTTGTGGCATGCACACCCAGCACACTTAAACAATGTTGGGATCAGTTACAAGTCCATTTCCTATAAAATTCCACCAAGCTATTATTAACGGGTTGTACTAGTGGAATTTCCCAAACATGGATTTTGGGGTTCATTTTTAGTGTGTGAAATAATTTTCTATTCGTTATTATAGTTTTCAATTTTTTTTGCACACATGAACTCTAAAATTTTCATTTTGTTGCGATCTTATATCTTTTTTGTTTACGAGGAAAAATGGGAGTCACAAGTTTGGACCTGAAAAAAAAAAAAAGTTTGAACGTCCAAAATGGGGATGCACAAATGTTGGGAGAGATAATTCCAAAGAGTATCTGTGATTTTTAAGGATAGGCAAAAAAGTGGGTTGTTTGGCTCTTGTAAATATCCAACCACTTGAGAATTCAACTTTTTCTACCCCCCCTAATTTTTGGCCACTTGCATCCTCAACATGCTTGTGGCATGCACACCCACCACACTTAAAGCATGTTGGGATCTGTTACAAGTCCCTTGCCTATAAAATTTCACCAAGCTCTTATTAGGGGGGTTGTACTAGAGGAATTTCCCAAACATGGATTTTGGGGTTCATTTTTAGTGCGTGAAATAATTTTCTATTCATTATTATAGTTTTCAAATTTTTTTGCACACATGAACTCTAAAATTTTTATTTTGTTGCGATCTTATATCTTTTTTGTTTACTAGGAAAAATGGGACACACAAGTTTGAACCTGAAAAAAAAAAAAGTTTGAGCATCCAAAATGGGGATGCACAAATGCTGGGAGAGATAATTCCAAAGTGTATCTGTGATTTTTAAGGATAGGCAAAAAAGCGGGTTGTTTGGCTCTAGTAAATATCCAACCACTTGAGAATTCAACTTTTTCTTCCCCCCCTCATTTTTTGCCACTTGCATCCTCAACATGCTTGTGGCATGCACACCCACCACACTTAAAGCATGTTGGGATCAGTTACAAGTCCCTTTCCTATAAAATTCCACCAAGCTATTATTAAGGGTTTGTACTAGTGGAATTTCCCAAACATGGATTTTGGGGTTCATTTTTAGTGCGTGAAATAATTTTCTATTCATTATTATAGTTTTCAAATTTTTTTACACACATGAACTCTAAAATTTTCATTTTGTTGCGATCTTAAATCTTTTTTGTTTACGAGGAAAAATGGGACTCACAAGTTTGGACCGGAAAAAAAAAAAATTTGAACATCCAAAATGTGGATGCACAAATGCTAGGAGAGATAATTCCAAAGAGTATCTGTGATTTTTATGGATAGGCAAAAAAGTGGGTTGTTTGGCTCTGGTAAATATCCAACCACTTGAGAATTCAACTTTTTCTACCCCCCCTAATTTTTGGCCACTTGCATCCTCAACATGCTTGTCGCATGCACACCCAGCACACTTAAAACATGTTGGGATCAGTTACAAGTCCCTTTCCTATAAAATTCCACCAAGCTATTATTAGGGGGTTGTACTAGTAGAATTTCCCAAACATGGATTTTGGGGTTCATTATTAGTGTGTGACATAATTTTCTTTTCATTATTATAGTTTTCAAATTTCTTGCCACACATGAACTCTAAAATTTTCATTTTGTTGCGATCTTATATCTTTTTATTTTACGAGGAAAAATGGAACTCACAAGTTTGGACCTGAAAAAAAAAAATTGAACATCAAAAAATGGGGATGCACAAATGCTGGGAGAGATAATTCCAAAGAGTATCTGTGATTTTTATGGATAGGCAAAAAAGTGGGTTGTTTGGCTCTGGTAAATATCCAACCACTTGAGAATTCAACTTTTTCTACCCCCCCTAATTTTTGGCCACTTGCATCCTCTGCATGCTTGTCGCATGCACACCCAGCACACTTAAAACATGTTGGGATCAGTTACAAGTCCCTTTCCTATAAAATTCCACCAAGCTATTATTAGGGGGTTGTACTAGTAGAATTTCCCAAACATGGATTTTGGGGTTCATTATTAGTGCGTGACATAATTTTCTTTTCATTATTATAGTTTTCAAATTTCTTGCCACACAAGAACTCTAAAATTTTCATTTTGTTGCGATCTTATATCTTTTTATTTTACGAGGAAAAATGGAACTCACAAGTTTGGACCTGAAAAAAAAAAAATTGAACATCAAAAAATGGGGATGCACAAATGCTGCGAGAGATAATTCCAAAGAGTATCTGTGATTTTTAAGGATAGGCAAAAAAGTGGGTTGTTTAGCTCTGGTAAATATCCAACCACTTGAGAATTCAAGTTTTTCTACCCCCCCCAATTTTTTGCCACTTGCATCCTCAACATGCTTCTGGCATGCACACCCACAAAACTTAAAGCATGTTGGGATCAGTTACAAGTCCCTTTCCTATAAAATTCCACCAAGCAATTATTATGGGGTTGTACTAGTGGAATTTCCCAAACATGGATTTTGGGGTTCATTTTTAGTGCGTGAAATAATTTTCTATTCATTATTATAGTTTTCAAATTTTTTTGCACACATGAACTCTAAAATTTTCATTTTGTTGCGATCTTATATCTTTTTTGTTTACGAGGAAAAATGGGACTCACAAGTTTGGACCTGAAAAAAAAAAAATTTGAACATCGAAAACGGCGATGCATAAATGCTAGGAGAGATAATTCCAAAGAGTATCCGTGATTTTTAAGGATAGGCAAAAAAGTGGGTTGTTTGGCTCTGGTAATTATCCAACCACTTGAGAATTCAACTTTTTCTACCCCCTTTAATTTTTGGCCACTTGCATCCTCAACATGCTTGTGGCAAGCACACCCACCACACTTAAAGCATGGTGGGATCAGTTACAAGTCCCTTTCCTATAAAATTCCACCAAGCTATTATTAGGGGGTTGTACTAGTGGAATTTCCCAAACATGGATTTTGGGGTTCATTTTTAGTGCGTGATATAATTTTCTATTCATTATTATAGTTTTCAAATTTTTTTGCACACATGAACTCTAAAATTTTCATTTTCTTGCGATCTGATATCTTTTTTGTTTACGAGGAAAGATGGGAGTCACAAGTTTGGACCAGAAAAAAAAAAATTTGAACATCCAAAATGGGGATGCCCAAATGCTGCAAGAGATAATTCCAAAGAGTATCTGTGATTTTTAAGGATAGTCAAAAAAGTGGGTTGTTTGGCTCTGGTAAATATCAAACCACTCGAGAATTCAACTTTTCCTACCCCCCCCTAATTTTTGGCCACTTGCATCCTCAACATGCTTGTGGCATGCACACCCACCACACTTAAAGCATGTTGGGATCAGTAACAAGTCCCTTTCATATAAAATTCCACCAAGCTATTATTAGGGGGTTGTTCTAGTGGAATTTCCCAAACATGGATTTTGGGGTTCATTTTTAGTGCGTGAAATAATTTTTTATTCATTATTATAGTTTTCAAATTTTTTTACAAGCATGAACTCTAAAATTTTCTTTTCGTTGCGATCTTATATCTTTTTTGTTTACAAGGAAAAATGGGAGTCACTAGTTTAAACCTGAAAAAAAAAAAATTTTTGAACATCCAGAATTGGGATGCACAAATGCTGGGAGAGATAATTCCAAAGTGTATCTGTGATTTTCAAGGATAGGCAAAAAAGTGGGTTGTTTGGCTCTGGTAAATATCCAACCACTTGAGAATTCATCTTTTTCTTCCACCCCTAATTTTTGGCCACTTGCGTCCTCAACATGCTTGTGGCATGTACACCCACCACACTTAAAGCATGTTGGGATCACTTACAAGTCCCTTTCCTATAAAATTCCACCAAGCTATTATTAGGGGGTTGTACTAGTGGAATTTCCCAAACATGGATTTTGGGGTTCATTTTTAGTGCGTGAAATAATTTTCTATTCATTATTATAGTTTTCAAATTTTTTTGCACACATGAACTCTAAAATTTTCATTTTGTTGCGATCTTATATCTTTTTTGTTTACGAGGTAAAATGGGAGTAACAAGTTTGGACCTGAAAAAAAAAAAAAATTTAAACATCCAAAATGGGTATGCACAAATGCTGGGAGAGATAATTCCAAAGAGTATCTATGATTTTTAAGGATAGCCAAAAAAGTGGGTTGTTTGGCTCTGGTAAATATCCAACCACTTGAGAATTCAACTTTTCCTACCCCCCCCCTAATTTTTGGCCACTTGCATCCTCAACATGCTTGTGGCATGCACACCCACCACACTTAAAGCATGTTGGGATCAGTTTCAAGTCCCTTTCCTATAAAATTCCACCAAGCTATTATTAGGGGGTTGTACTAGTGGAATTTCCCAAACATGAATTTTGGGGTTCATTTTTAGTGCGTGAAATAATTTTCTATTTATTATTATAGTTTTCAAATTTTTTTGCACACATGAACTCTAAAATTTTGATTTTGGAGCGATCTTATATCTATTTTGTTTACGAGGAAAAATGGGACCCCCAAGTTTGGACCTGAAAAAAAAAAAATTTGAATATCCAAAATGGGGATGCACAAATACTTGGAGAGATAATTCCAAAGTGTATCTGTGATTTTTAAGGATAGGCAAAAAAGTGGGTTGTTTGGCTCTGGTAAATATCTAACCACTTGAGAATTCAACTCTTTCTACCACCCCTAATTTTTGGCCAATTGCATCCTCAACATGCTTGTGGCATGCACACCCACCACACTTAAAGCATGTTGGGATCAGTTACAAGTCCCTTTCCTATAAAATTCCACCAAGCTATTATTAGGGGCTTGTACTAGTGGAATTTCCCAAACATGAATTTTGAGGTTCATTTTTAGTGCGTGAAATAATTTTCTATTCATTATTATAGTTTTCAAATTCTTTTGCACACATGAACTCTAAAATTTTCATTTTGTTGCGATCTTATATCTTTTTTGATTACGAGGAAAAATGGGAGTCACAAGTTTGGACTTGAAAAAAAAAAAAAAATTTTGAACATCCAAAATGGGGATTCACAAATGCTGGGAGAGATAATTCGAAAGAGTATCTGTGATTTTTAAGGATAGTCAAAAAAGTGGGTTGTTTGGCTCTGGTAAATATCCAACCTCTTGAGAATTCAACTTTTTCAAGGCCCCCTAATTTTTGGCCACTTGCATCCTCAACATGCTTGTGGCATACACACCCACCACACTTAAAGCATGTTGGGATCAGTTACAAGTCCCTTTCCTATAAAATTCCACCAAGCTATTATTAGGGGGTTCTACAAGAGGAATTTCCTAAACATGAATTTTGGGGTTCATTTTCAGTGCATGCAATTATTTTCTATTCATTATTATAGTTTTCAAATTTTTTTGCACACATGAACTCTAAAATTTTCATTTTGTTGCGATCTTATATCTTTTTTGTTTACGAGGAAAAATGGGAGTCATAGGTTTGGACCCGAAAAAAAAAAAAAATTGAGCATCCAAAATGGGATGCACAAATGCTGGGAGGGATAATTCCAAAGAGTATCTGTGATTCTTTAGGATAGGCAAAAAAGTGGGTTGTTTGACTCTGGTAAATATCCAACCACTTGAGAATTCAACTTTTTCTACCCCCCCTAATTTTTCGCCACTTGCATCCTCAACATGCTTGTGGCATGCACACCCACCACACTTAAAGCATGTTGGGATCAGTTACAAGTCCCTTTCCTATAAAATTCCACCAAGCTATTATTAGGGGGTTGTACTAGTGGAATTTCCCAAACATAGATTTTGGGGTTCATTTTTAGTGCGTGAAATAATTTTCTATTCATTATTATAGTTTTCAAATTTTTTTGCAGACATGACCTCTAAAATTTTCATTTTGTTGCGATCTTATATCTATTTTGTTTACGAGGAAAAATGGGAGTCACAAGTTTGGACTTGAAAAAAAAAATTTGAACATCCAAAATGGGGATGCACAAATGCTATGAGAGATAATTCCAAAGAGTATCTGTGATTATTAAGGATAGGCAAAAAAGTGGGTTGTTTGGCTCCGGTAAATATCCAACCACTTGAGAATTCAACTTCCACTGCCACCCCTACTTTTTGGCCACTTGCATCCTCAACTTGCTTGTGGCATGCACACCCACCACACTTAAAGCATGTTGGGATCAGTTACAAGTCCCTTTCTTATAAAATTCCACCAAGCTATTATTAGGGGGTTCTACTAGTGGAATCTCCCAAACATAGATTTTGGGGTTCATTTTTAGTGCGTGAAATAATTTTCTTTTCATTATTATAATTTTTAAATTTTTTTGCACACATGAACTCTAAAATTTTCATTTTGTTGCGATCTTATATCTTTTTAGTTTACGAGGAAAAATGGGACTCACATGTTTCGACCTGAAAAAAAAAAAATTTGAACATCCTAGATGGGGATGCACAAACGCTGGGAGAGATAATTCCAAAGAGTATCTGTGATTTTTAAGGATAGGCAAAAAAAGTGGGTTGTTTGGCTCTGGAAAATATACAACCACTTGAGAATTCAACTTTTTCTACCCCCCCTAATTTTTGGCCACTTGCATCCTCAACATGCTTGTGGCATGCACACCCACCACACTTAAAGCATGTTGGGATCAGTTACAAGTCCCTTTCCTATAAAATTCCACCAAACGATTATTAGGGGGTTGTACTAGTCGAATTTCCCAAACATGAATTTTGGGGTTCATTTTTAGTGCGTGAAATAATTTTCTATTCATTATTATAGTTTTCAGATTTTTTTGCACATATGAACTCTAAAATTTTAATTTTGTTGCAATCTTATATCTTTTTTGTTCACGAGGAAAAATAGGAGTCACAAGTTTGGACCCGAAAGAAAAATTAAAAATTGAACATCCAAAATGGGGATGCACAAATGCTGGGAAAGATAATTCAAAAGAGTATCTGTGATTTTTAAGGATAGGCAAAAAAGTGGGTCGTTTGGCTCTGGTAAATATCCAACCACTTGAGAATTCAACTTTTTCTACCCCCCCTAATTTTTGGCCACTTGCATGCTCAACATGCTTCTCGCATGCACACCCACCACACTTAAAGCATGTTGGGATCAGTTACAAGTCCCTTTCCTACAAAATTCCACCTAGCTATTATTAGGGGGTTGTACTAGTGGAATTTCCCAAACATGGATTTTGGGGTTCATTTTTAGTGCGTGAAATAATTTTCTATTCATTATTATAGTTTTCAAATTTTTTTGCACACATGAACTCTAAAATTTTCATTTTGTTGCGATCTTATATCTTTTTTGTTTATGAGGAAAAATGGGAGTCACAGGTTTGGACCCGAAAAAAAAAAAATTTGAACATCCAAAATGGGATGCACAAATGCTGGGAGAGATAATTCCAAAGAGTATTTGTGATTTTTAAGGATAGGGAAAAAACTGGGTTGTTTGGCTCTGTTAAGTATCCAACCACTTGAGAATTCAACTTTTTCTACCCCCCCTAATATTTGGCCACTTGCGTCCTCAACATGCTTGTGGCATGCACACCCACCACACTTAAAGCATGTTGGGATCAGTTACAAGTTCCTTTCCTATAAAATTCCACCAAGCTATTATAAGGGGGTTGTACTAGTGGAATTTCCCATGCATGGATTTTGGGGTCAATTTTTAGTGCGTGATATAATTTTCTATTCATTGTTATGGTTTTCATATTTTTTTGCATGCATGAACTCTAAAATTTTCTTTTAGTTGCGATCTTATATCTGCTTTGTTTACGAGGAAAACTGGGAGTCACAAGTTTAGACCTAAAAAAAAAAAAATTTGAACATCCAAAATGGGGATGCACAAATGCAGGGAGAGATAATTCCAAAGAGTATCGGTGATTTTTAAGGATAGGCAAAAAAGTGGGTTGTTTGGCTCCGGTAAATATCCAACCACTTGAGAATTCAACTTCCTCTGCCACCCCTACTTTTTGGCCACTTGCATCCTCAACTTGCTTGTGGCATGCACACCCACCACACTTAAAGCATGTTGGGATCAGTTACAAGTCCCTTTCCTATAAAATTCCACCAAGCTATTATTAGGGGGTTGTACTAGTGGAATTTCCCAAACATGGATTTTGGGGTTCATTTTTAGTGCGTGATATAATTTTCTATTCATTATTATAGTTTTCAAATTTTTTTGCACACATGAACTCTAAAATTTTCATTTTGTTGCGATCTTATATCTTTTTTGTTTACGAGGAAAAATGGGAGTCACAAGTTTGGACCCGAAAAAAAATAAAAAATTTGAACATCCAAAATAGGGATGCACAAATGCTAGGAGAGATAATTCCAAAGAGTATCTGTGATTTTTAAGGATAGGCAAAAAAGTGGGTTGTTTGGCTCTGGTAAATATCCAACCACTTGAGAATTCAACTTTTTCTACCCCCCCTAATTTTTGGCAACTTGCATCCACAACATGCTTGTGGCATGCACACCCACCACAATTAAAGCATGTTGGGATCAGTTACAAGTCCCTTTCCTATAAAATTCCACAAAGCTATTATTAGGGGGTTGTACTAGTGGAATTTCCCAAACATGGATTTTGGGGTTCATTTTTAGTGCGTGAAATAATTTTCTATTCATTATTATAGTTTTCAATTTTTTTTGCACACATGAACTCTAAAATTTTCATTTTGTTGCGATCTTATATCTTTTTTGTTCACGAGGAAAAATGGGAGTCACAAGTTTGGACCTGAAAAAAAAAAATTTTGAACATCCAAAATGGGGATGCACAAATGCTGGGAGAGATAATTCCAAAGAATATCTATGATTTTTGAGGATAGGCAAAAAAGTGGTTTGTTTGGCTCTGGTAAATATCCAACCGCTTGAGAATTCAACTTTTTTTACCCCCCCTAATTTTTGGCCACTTGCATCCTCAACATGCTTGTGGCATGCACACCCACCACACATAAAGCATGTTGGGATCAGTTACAAGTCCCTTTCCTATAAAATTCCACCAAGCTATTATTAGGGGGTTGTACTAGTGGAATTTCCCAAACATGGATTTTGGGGTTCATTTTTAGTGTGTGAAATTATTATAGCTTACAAATTTTTTTACACACATGAACTCTAAAATTTTCATTTTGTTGCGATCTTATATATTTTTTGTTTACGAGGAAAAATGGGACTCATTAGTTTGGACGCGAAAAAAAAAAAAATTTGAACATCCAAAATATGGATGCACAAATGCTGGGAGAGATAATTCCAAAGAGTATCTGTGATTTTTAAGGATGGGCAAAAAAGTGGGTTGTTTGGCTCTGGTAAATATCCAACCACTTGTGAATTCAACTTTTTCTACCCCCCCTAATTTTTGGTCACTTGCATCCTCAACATGCTTGTCGCATCCACACCCACCACACTTAAAGCATGTTGGGATCAGTTACAAGTCCCTTTCCTATAAAATTCCACCAAGCTATTATTAGGGGATTGTACTAGTGGAATTTCCCAAACATTTATTTTGGGGTTCATTTTTAGTGCGTGAAATAATTTTCTATTCATTATTATAGTTTTCAATTTTTTTTACACACATAAACTAGAAAATTTTCATTTTGTTTCGATCTTAATGTCTTTTTTGTTTACGAGGAAAACTGGGAGTCACAAGTTTGGACCTGAAAAAAGATAAAAATTCAACATCCAAAATCGGGATGCACAAATGCTGGGAGAGATAATTTCAAAGAGTATCTGTGATTTTTAAGGATAGGCAAAAAAGTGGGTTGTTTGGCTCTAGTAAATATCCAACCACTTGAGAATTCAACTATTTCTACCCCCCCTAATTTCTTTCCACTGGCAGCCTCAACATGCTTGTGGGATGCACACCCACCACACATAAAGCATGTTGGGATCAGTTACAAGTCCCTTTCCTATAAAATTCCACCAAGCTATTATTAGGGGGTTGTACTAGTGGAATTTCCCAAACATGGATTTTTGGGATTATTTTCAGTGCGTGAAATAATTTTCTATTCATTATTATAGTTTTCAAATTTTTTTGCACACATGAACTCTAAAATTTTCATTTTGTTGTGATCTTATATCTTTTTTGTTCACGAGGAAAAATGGGAGTCACAAGTTTGGACCTGAAAAAAAAAAATTTTGAACATCCTAAATGGGGATGCACAAATGCTGGGAGAGATAATTCCAAAGAGTATCTATGATTTTTAAGGATAGGCAAAAAAGTGGGTTGTTTGGCTCTGGTAAATATCCAACCACTTGAGAATTCAATTTTTTCTACCCCCCCTAATTTTTGGCCACTTGCATGCTCAACATGCTTCTCGCATGCACACCCACCACACTTAAAGCATGTTGGGATCAGTTACAAGTCCCTTTCCTACAAAATTCGACCTAGCTATTATTAGGGGGTTGTACTAGTGGAATTTCCCAAACATGGATTTTGGGGTTCATTTTTAGTGCATGAAATAATTTTCTATTCATTATTATAGTTTTCAAATTTTTTTGCACACATGAACTCTAAAATTTTCATTTTGTTGCGATCTTATATCTTTTTTGTTTATGAGGAAAAATGGGAGTCACAGGTTTGGACCCGAAAAAAAAAATTTGAACATCCAAAATGGGATGCACAAATGCTGGGAGAGATAATTCCAAAGAGTATTTGTGATTTTTAAGGATAGGCAAAAAACTGGATTGTTTGGCTCTGTTAAGTATCCAACCACTTGAGAATTCAACTTTTTCTACCCCCCCTAATTTTTGGCCACTTGCGTCCTCAACATGCTTGTGGCATGCACACCCACCACACTTAAAGCATGTTGGGATCAGTTACAAGTTCCTTTCCTATAAAATTCCACCAAGCTATTATAAGGGGGTTGTACTAGTGGAATTTCCCATGCATGGATTTTGGGGTCAATTTTTAGTGCGTGATATAATTTTCTATTCATTATTATAGTTTTCATATTTTTTTGCATGCATGAACTCTAAAATTTTCTTTTAGTTGCGATCTTATTTCTGCTTTGTTTACGAGGAAAACTGGGAGTCACAAGTTTAGACCTGAAAAAAAAAATTTGAACATCCAAAATGGGGATGCACAAATGCAGGGAGAGATAATTCCAAAGAGTATCGGTGATTTTTAAGGATAGTCAAAAAAGTGGGTTGTTTGGCTCTAGTAAATATCCAACCAGATGAGAATTCAACTTTTTCTAGCCCCCCTAATTTTTGACCACTTGCATCCTCAACATGCTTGTGGCATGGACACCCACCACACTTAAAGCATGTTGGGATCAGTTACAAGTCCCTTTCCTATAAAATTCCACCAAGCTATTATTAGGGGGTTGTACTAGTGGAATTTCCCAAACATGGATTTTGGGGTTCATTTTTAGTGCGTGATATAATTTTCTATTCATTATTATAGTTTTCAAATTTTTTTGCACACATGAACTCTAAAATTTTCATTTTGTTGCGATCTTATATCTTTTTTGTTTACGAGGAAAAATGGGAGTCACAAGTTTGGACCCGAAAAAAAATAAAAAATTTGAACATCCAAAATAGGGATGCACAAATGCTAGGAGAGATAATTCCAAAGAGTATCTGTGATTTTTAAGGATAGGCAAAAAAGTGGGTTGTTTGGCTCTGGTAAATATCCAACCACTTGAGAATTCAACTTTTTCTGCCCCCCCTAATTTTTGGCAACTTGCATCCACAACATGCTTGTGGCATGCACACCCACCACACTTAAAGCATGTTGGGATCAGTTACAAGTCCCTTTCCTATAAAATTCGACAAAGATATTATTAGGGGGTTGTACTAGTGGAATTTCCCAAACATGGATTTTGGGGTTCATTTTTAGTGCGTGAAATAATTTTCTATTCATTATTATAGTTTTCAAATTTTTTTGCACACATGAACTCTAAAATTTTCATTTTGTTGCGATCTTATATCTTTTTTGTTCACAAGGAAAAATGGGAGTCACAAGTTTGGACCTGAAAAAAAAAAAATTTTGAACATCCAAAATGGGGATGCACAAATGCTGGGAGAGATAATTCCAAAGAGTATCTATGATTTTTAAGGATAGGCAAAAAAGTGGGTTGTTTGGCTCTGGTAAATATCCAACCTCTTGAGAATTCAACTTTTTTTACCCCCCCTAATTTTTGGCCACTTGCATCCTCAACATGCTTGTGGCATGCACACCCACCACACTTAAAGCATGTTGGGATCAGTTACAAGTCCCTTTCCTACAAAATTCCACCTTGCTATTATTAGGGGGTTGTACTAGTGGAATTTCCCAAACATGGATTTTGGGGTTCATTTTTAGTGCATGAAATAATTTTCTATTCATTATTATAGTTTTCAAATTTTTTTGCACACATGAACTCTAAAATTTTCATTTTGTTGCGATCTTATATCTTTTTTGTTTATGAGGAAAAATGGGAGTCATAGGTTTGGACCCAAAAAAAAAAAAATTTGAACATCCAAAATGGGATGCACAAATGCTGGGAGAGATAATTCCAAAGAGTATTTGTGATTTTTAAGGATAGGCAAAAACTGGGTTGTTTGGCTCTGTTAAGTATCCAACCACTTGAGAATTCAACTTTTTCTACCGCCCCTAATTTTTGGCCACTTGCGTCCTCAACATGCTTGTGGCATGCACACCCACCACACTTAAAGCATGTTGGGATCAGTTACAAGTTCCTTTCCTATAGAATTCCACCAAGCTATTATAAGGGGGTTGTACTAGTGGAATTTCCCATGCATGGATTTTGGGGTCAATTTTTAGTGCGTGATATAATTTTCTATTCATTATTATAGTTTTCATATTTTTTTGCATGCATGAACTCTAAAATTTTCTTTTAGTTGCGATCTTATATCTGCTTTGTTTACGAGGAAAACTGGGAGTCACAAGTTTCGACCTGAAAAAAAAAAATTTGAACATCCAAAATGGGGATGCACAAATGCAGGGAGAGATAATTCCAAAGAGTATCGGTGATTTTTAAGGATAGTCAAAAAAGTGGGTTGTTTGGCTCTAGTAAATATCCAACCAGATGAGAATTCAACTTTTTCTAGCCCCCCTAATTTTTGACCACTTGCATCCTCAACATGCTTGTGGCATGGACACCCACCACACTTAAAGCATGTTGGGATCAGTTACAAGTCCCTTTCCTATAAAATTCCACCAAGCTATTATTAGGGGGTTGTACTAGTGGAATTTCCCAAACATGGATTTTGGGGTTCATTTTTAGTGCGTGATATAATTTTCTATTCATTATTATAGTTTTCAAATTTTTTTGCACACATGAACTCTAAAATTTTCATTTTGTTGCGATCTTATATCTTTTTTGTTTACGAGGAAAAATGGGAGTCACAAGTTTGGACCCGAAAAAAAATAAAAAATTTGAACATCCAAAATAGGGATGCACAAATTCTAGGAGAGATAATTCCAAAGAGTATCTGTGATTTTTAAGGATAGGCAAAAAAGTGGGTTGTTTGGCTCTGGTAAATATCCAACCACTTGAGAATTCAACTTTTTCTACCCCCCCTAATTTTTGGCAACTTGCATCCACAACATGCTTGTGGCATGCACACCCACCACACTTAAAGCATGTTGGGATCAGTTACAAGTCCCTTTCCTATAAAATTCGACAAAGCTATTATTAGGGGGTTGTACTAGTGGAATTTCCCAAACATGGATTTTGGGGTTCATTTTTAGTGCGTGAAATAATTTTCTATTCATTATTATAGTTTTCAAATTTTTTTGCACACATGAACTCTAAAATTTTCATTTTGTTGCGATCTTATATCTTTTTTGTTCACAAGGAAAAATGGGAGTCACAAGTTTGGACCTAAAAAAAAAAAAATTTTGAACATCCAAAATGGGGATGCACAAATGCTGGGAGAGATAATTCCAAAGAGTATCTATGATTTTTAAGGATAGGCAAAAAAGTGGGTTGTTTGGCTCTGGTAAATATCCAACCTCTTGAGAATTCAACTTTTTTTACCCCCCCTAATTTTTGGCCACTTGCATCCTCAACATGCTTGTGGCATGCACACCCACCACACTTAAAGCTTGTTGGGATCAGTTACAAGTCCCTTTCCTACAAAATTCCACCTTGCTATTATTAGGGGGTTGTACTAGTGGAATTTCCCAAACATGGATTTTGGGGTTCATTTTTAGTGCATGAAATAATTTTCTATTCATTATTATAGTTTTCAAATTTTTTTGCACACATGAACTCTAAAATTTTCATTTTGTTGCGATCTTATATCTTTTTTGTTTATGAGGAAAAATGGGAGTCACAGGTTTGGACCCGAAAAAAAAAAAAATTTGAACATCCAAAATGGGATGCACAAATGCTGGGAGAGATAATTCCAAAGAGTATTTGTGATTTTTAAGGATAGGCAAAAAACTGGGTTGTTTGGCTCTGTTAAGTATCCAACCACTTGAGAATTCAACTTTTTCTACCCCCCCTAATTTTTGGCCACTTGCGTCCTCAACATGCTTGTGGCATGCACACCCACCACACTTAAAGCATGTTGGGATCAGTTACAAGTTCCTTTCCTATAAAATTCCACCAAGCTATTATAAGGGGGTTGTACTAGTGGAATTTCCCATGCATGGATTTTGGGGTCAATTTTTAGTGCGTGATATAATTTTCTATTCATTATTATAGTTTTCATATTTTTTCGCATGCATGAACTCTAAAATTTTCTTTTAGTTGCGATCTTATATCTGCTTTGTTTACGAGGAAAACTGCGAGTCACAAGTTTCGACCTGAAAAAAAAAAATTTGAACATCCAAAATGGGGATGCACAAATGCAGGGAGAGATAATTCCAAAGAGTATCGGTGATTTTTAAGGATAGTCAAAAAAGTGGGTTGTTTGGCTCTAGTAAATATCCAACCAGATGAGAATTCAACTTTTTCTAGCCCCCCTAATTTTTGACCACTTGCATCCTCAACATGCTTGTGGCATGGACACCCACCACACTTAAAGCATGTTGGGATCAGTTACAAGTCCCTTTCCTATAAAATTCCACCAAGCTATTATTAGGGGGTTGTACTAGTGGAATTTCCCAAACATGGATTTTGGGGTTCATTTTTAGTGCGTGATATAATTTTCTATTCATTATTATAGTTTTCAAATTTTTTTTCACACATGAACTCTAAAATTTTCATTTTGTTGCGATCTTATATCTTTTTTGTTTACGAGGAAAAATGGGAGTCACAAGTTTGGACCCGAAAAAAAATAAAAAATTTGAACATCCAAAATAGGGATGCACAAATGCTAGGAGAGATAATTCCAAAGAGTATCTGTGATTTTTAAGGATAGGCAAAAAAGTGGGTTGTTTGGCTCTGGTAAATATCCAACCACTTGAGAATTCAACTTTTTCCACCCCCCCTAATTTTTGGCAACTTGCATCCACAACATGCTTGTGGCATGCACACCCACCACACTTAAAGCATGTTGGGATCAGTTACAAGTCCCTTTCCTATAAAATTCGACAAAGCTATTATTAGGGGGTTGTACTAGTGGAATTTCCCAAACATGGATTTTGGGGTTCATTTTTAGTGCGTGAAATAATTTTCTATTCATTATTATAGTTTTCAAATTTTTTTGCACACATGAACTCTAAAATTTTCATTTTGTTGCGATCTTATATCTTTTTTGTTCACGAGGAAAAATGGGAGTCACAAGTTTGGACCTGAAAAAAAAAAAATTTTGAACATCCAAAATGGGGATGCACAAATGCTGGGAGAGATAATTCCAAAGAGTATCTATGATTTTTAAGGATAGGCAAAAAAGTGGGTTGTTTGGCTCTGGTAAATATCCAACCTCTTGAGAATTCAACTTTTTTTACCCCCCCTAATTTTTGGCCACTTGCATCCTCAACATGCTTGTGGCATGCACACCCACCACACATAAAACATATTGGGATCAGTTACAAGTCCCTTTCCTATAAAATTCCACCAAGCTATTATTAGAGGGTTGTACTAGTGGAATTTCCCAAACATGGATTTTGGGGTTCATTTTTAATGCGTGAAATAAATTTCTATTCATTATTATAGTTTTCAAATTTTTTTGCACACATGAACTCTAAAATTTTCATTTTGTTGCAATCTTATATCTTTTTTGTTTACGAGGAAAAATAGGACTCACAAGTTTGGACCTGAAAAAAAAAATTGAACATCCAAAATGGGGATGCACAAATCCTGGGAGAGATAATTCCACAGAGTATCTGTGATTTTTAAGGATACGCAAAAAAGTGGGTTGTTTGGCTCTGGTAAAAAAAATCCAACCACTTCAGAATTCAACTTTTTCTACTCCCCCTAATTTTTGGCCACTTGCATCTTCTACATGCTTGTGGCATGCACACCCATCACACTTAAAGCATGTTGCGATCAGTTACAAGTCCCTTTCCTATAAAATTCCAACAAGCTATTATTAGGGGGTTGTACTAGTGGAATTTCCCAAACATGGATTTTGGGGTTCATTTTTAGTGAGAGAAATAATTTTTTATTCATTATTATAGTTTTAAATTTTTTTTGCACACATGAACTCTAAAATTTTCATTTTGTTGCGATCTTATATCTTTTTTGTTTACGAGGAAAAATGGGAGTCACAAGTTTGGACCTGAAAAAAAAAAAATTTGAACATCCAAAATGGGGATGCACAAATGCTGGGAAAGATAATTCCAAAGTGTATCTATGATTTTGAAGGATAGGCAAAAAAGTGGGTTGTTTGGCTCTAGTAAATATCCAACCACTTGAGAATTCAACTTTTTCTAGCCCCCCTAATTTTTGGCCACTTGCATCCTCAACATGCTTGTGGCATGCACACCTCCACATTTAAAGCATGTTGGGATCAGTTACAAGTCCCTTTCATATAAAATTCCACCAAGCTATTATTAGGGGGTTGTACTAGTGGAATTTCCCAAACATGGATTTGAGGGTTCATTTTTAGTGCGTGAAATAATCTTCTATTCATTATTATAGTTTTCAAATTTTTTTGCACACATGAACTCTAAAATTTTCATTTTGTTGCGATCTTATATCTTTTTTGTTTACGAGGAAAAATGGGAGTCACAATTTTGGACCTGAAAAAAAAAAAATTTGAACATCCAAAATGCGGATGCACAAATACTGGGAGAGATACTTCCAAAGAGTATCAGTGACTTTTAAGGATAGGCAAAAAAGTGGGCTGTTTGGCTCCGGTAAATATCCAACCACTTGAGAATTCAACTTTTTCTGCCTCCCCTAATTTTTGGCCACTTGCATCCTCAACATTCTTGTGGCATGCACACCCACCACACTTAAAGCATCTTGGGATCAGTTACATGTCCCTTTCCTATCAAATTCCACCAAGCTATTATTAGGGGGTTGTACTAGTGGAATTTCCCAAACATGGATTTTGGGGTTCATTTGTAGTGCGTGAAATTACTTTCTATTCATTATTACAGTTTTTAAATTTTTTTGCACACATGAACTCTAAAATTTTCATTTTGTTGCGATCTTATATCTTTTTTGTTTACGAGGAAAAATGGGAGTCACAAGATTGGACCTGAAAAAAAAATTTTGAACATCCAAAATAGGGATGCACAAATACTGGGAGAGATAATTCCAAAGAGTATCTCTGATTTTTAAGGATAGGCAAAAAAGTGGGTTGCTGGTTCTGGTAAATATCCAACCACTTGAGAATTCAACTTTTTCTACCCCCCCTAATTTTTGGCCACTTGCATCCTCAACATGCTTGTGGCATACACACCCACCACACTTAAAGCATGTTGGGATCAGTTACAAGTCCCTTTCCTATAAAATTCCTCCAATCTATTATTAGGGGGTTGTACAAGTGGAATTTCCCAAACATGAATTTTGGGGTTCATTTTTAGTGCGTGAAATAATTTTCTATTCATTATTATAGTTTTCAATTTTTTTTGCACACATGAACTCTAAAATTTTCATTTTAATGCTATCTTATATCTTTTTTGTTTACGAGGAAAAATGGGAGTCCGCGGTTTGGACCCCAAAAAATTGAACATCCAAAATGGGGATGCACAAATGCTGGGAGAGATAATTCCAAAGAGTATCTGTGATATTTAAGAATAGGCAAAAAAGTGGATTGTTTGGCTCTGGTAAAAAATATCCAACCACTTGAGAATTCAACTTTTTCTACCCCCCCTAATTTTTGGCCTCTTGCATCCTCAACATGCTTGTGGCATGCACACCCACCACACTTAAAGCATCTTGGGATCAGTTACAAGTCCCTTTCCTATAAAATTCCACCAAACTATTATTAGGGGGTTGTACTAGTGGAATTTCCCAAACATGGATTTTGGGGTTCATTTTTAGTGCGTGAAATAGTTTTCTATTCATTATTATAGTTTTCAAATTTTTTTGCACACATGAACTCTAAAATTTTCATTTTGTTGCGATCTTATATCTTTTTTGTTTACGAGGAAAAATGGGAGTCACCAGTTTGGACCTGAAAAAAAAAAAAAATTGAACATCTAAAATGCGGATGCCCAAATGCTGGAAGAGATACTTCCAATGAGTATCAGTGACTTTTAAGGATAGGCAGAAAAGTGGGCTGTTTGGCTCTGGCAAATATCCAACCACTTGAGAATTCAACTTTTTCTACCCCCCCTAATTTTTGGCCACTTGCATCCTCAACATGCTTGTGGCATGCACACCCACCACACTTAAAGCATCTTGGGATCAGTTACAAGTTCCTTTCCTATAAAATTCCACCAAGCTATTATTAGGGGGTCGTACTAGTGCAATTTCCCAAACATGGATTTTGGGGTTCATATTTAGTGCGTGAAATAATTATCTATTCATTATTATAGTTTTCAAATTTTTTTGCACACATGAACTCTAAAATTTTCACTTTGTTGCGATCTTATATCTTTTTTGTTTACGAGGAAAAATGGGAGTCACAAGTTTGGACCTGAAAAAAAAAAAAATTTTTGAACATCCAAAACAGGGTTGCACAAATGCTGGGAAAGATAATTCCAAAGAGTATCTGTGATTTTGAAGGATAGGAACAAAAGTGGGTTGTTTGGCTCTAGTAAATATTCAACCACTTGAGCATTCAACTTTTTCTTGCCCCCCTAAGTTTTGGCCACTTGCATCCTCAACATGCTTGTGGCATGCACACCGACCGCACTTAAAGCATCTTGGGATCAGTTACAAGTCCCTTTCCTATAAAATTCCACCAAGCTATTATTAGGGGTTGTACTACTGGAATTTCCCAAACATGGATTTTGGCGTTCATTTTTAGTGCGTGAAATTATTTTATATTCACTATTATAGTTTTCAAATTTTTTTGCACACATGAACTCTAAAATTTTCAATTTGTTACGATCTTATATCTTTTTTGTTTACGAGGAAAATGGGAGTCTCAAGTTTGGACCTGAAAATAAAAAAATTTGAACATCCAAAATGGGGATGCACAAATACTGGGAGAGATAATTCCTAAGAGTATCTGTGATTTTTAAGGATAGGCAAAAAAGTGGGTTCTTTGGCTCTGGTAAATATCCAACCACTTGAGAATTCAACTTTTTCTACCCCCCCTAATTTTTGGCCACTTGCATCCTCAACATGCTTTTGGCATGCACACCCACCACACTTAAAGCATGTTGGGATCAGTTACAAGTCCCTTTTCTATAAAATTCCACCAAGCTATTATTAGGGGGTTGTACTAGTGGAATTTCCCAAACATGGATTTTGGGGTTCATTTTTAGTGCGTGAAATAATTTTCTATTCACTAGTATAGTTTTCAAATTTTTTTGCACACATGAACTCTAAAATTTTCATTTTGTTACGATAATATATCTTTTTTGTTTACGAGGAAAAATGGGAGTCACAAGTTTGGACCTGAAAAAAAAAAAATTAAACATCCAAAATGGGGATGCACAAATACTGGGACAGATAATTCCTAAGAGTATCTGTGATTTTTAAGGATAGGCAAAAAAGTGGGTTGTTTGGCTCTGGTAAATATCCAACCACTTGAGAATTCAACTTTTTCTACCCCCCCTAATTTTTGGCCACTTGCATCCTCAACATGCTTGTGGCATGCACACCCACCACACTTAAAGCATCTTGGGATCAGTTACAAGTCCCTTTCCTATAAAATTCCACCAAGCTATTATTAGGGGGTTGTACAAGTGGAATTTCCCAAACATGAATTTTGGGTTCATTTTTAGTGCGTGAAATAATTTTCTATTCATTATTATAGTTTTCAAATTTTTTTGCACACATGAACTCTAAAATTTTTATTTTGTTGCGATCTTATATCTTTTTTGTTTACGAGGAAAAATGGGAGTCACAAGTTTGGACCTGAAAAAAAAAAAAAAAATTTGAACATCCAAAATGCAGATGCACAAATGCTGGAAGAGATACTTCCAAAGAGTATCAGTGACTTTTAAGGATAGGCAGAAAAGTGGGCTGTTTGGCTCTGGCAAATATCCAACCACTTGAGAATTCAACTTTTTCTACCCCCCCTAATTTTTGGCCACTTGCATCCTCAACATGCTTGTGGCATGCACACCCACCACACTTAAAGCATCTTGGGATCAGTTACAAGTTCCTTTCCTATAAAATTCCACCAAGCTATTATTAGGGGGTTGTACTAGTGCAATTTCCCAAAGACGGATTTTGGGGTTCATTTTTAGTGCGTGAAATAATTATCTATTCATTATTATAGTTTTCAAATTTTTTTGCACACATGAACTCTAAAATTTTCACTTTGTTGCGATCTTATATCTTTTTTGTTTACGAGGAAAAAAGGGAGTCACAAGTTTGGACCTGAAAAAAAAAATTTTTTGAACATCCAAAACGGGTTGCACAAATTATGGGAAATATAATTCCAAAGAGTATCTGTGATTTTGAAGGATAGGCAAAAAAGTGGGTTGTTTGGCTCTAGTAAATATTCAACCAGTTGAGAATTCAACTTTTTCTGGCCCCCCTAATTTTTGGCCACTTGCATCCTCAACATGCTTGTGGCATGCACACCCACCACACTTAAAGCATCTTGGGATCAGTTACAAGTCCCTTTCCTATAAAATTCCACCAAGCTATTATTAGGGGGTTGTACTACTGGAATTTCCCAAACATGGATTTTGGGGTTCATTTTTAGTGCGTGAAATCATTTTATATTCACTATTATAGTTTTCAAATTTTTTTGCACACATGAACTCTAAAATTTTCAATTTGTTACGATCTTATATCTTTTTTGTTTACGAGGAAAAATGGGAGTCTCAAGTTTGGACCTGAAAAAAAAAAAAAATTTGAACATCCAAAATGGGGATGCACAAATACTGAGAGAGATAATTCCTAAGAGTATCTGTGATTTTTAAGGATAGGCAAAAAAGTGGGTTGTTTGGCTCTGGTAAATATCCAACCACTTGAGAATTCAACTTTTTCTACCCCCCCTAATTTTTGGCCACTTGCATCCTCAACATGCTTTTGGCATGCACACCCACCACACTTAAAGCATGTTGGGATCGGTTTACAAGTCCCTTTCCAATAAATTTCCACCAAGCTATTATTAGGGGGTTGTACTAGTGGAATTTCCCAAACATGGATTTTGGGGTTCATTTTTAGTGCGTGAAATAATTTTCTATTCACTATTATAGTTTTCAAATTTTTTTGCACACATGAACTCTAAAATTTTCATTTTGTTACGATCTTATATCTTTTTTGTTTACGAGGAAAAATGCGAGTCACAAGTTTGGACCTGAAAAAAAAAAATTGAACATCCAAAATGGGGATGCACAAATACTGGGAGGGATAATTCCTAAGAGTATCTATGATTTTTAAGGATAGGCAAAAAAGTGGGTTGTTTGGCTCTGGTAAATATCCAACCACTTGAGAATTCAACTTTTTCTACCGCCCCTAATTTTTGGCCACTTGCATCCTCAACATGCTTGTGGCATGCACACCCACCACACTTAAAGCATGTTGGGATCAGTTACAAGTCCCTATCCTATAAATTCCACCAACCTATTATTAGGGGGTTGTACTAGTGGAATTTCCCAAGCATGGATTTTGAGGTTCATTTTTAGTGCGTGAAATAATTTTCTATTCATTATTATAGTTTTCAAATTTTTTTGCACACATGAACTCTAAAATTTTCATTTTGTTGCGATCTTACATCTTTTTTGTTTACGAGGAAAAATGGGAGTCACAAGTTTGGACCTGAAAAAAAAAAAAAATTTGAACATCCAAAATGGGGATGCACAAATGCTGGGAGAGATAATTCCAAAGAGTATCTGTGATTTTTAAGGATAGTAAAAAAAGTGGGCTGTTTGGCTCAGGTAAATATCCAACCACTTGAGAATTCAACTTTTTCTAGCCGCCCTAATTTTTGGCCACTTGCATCCTCAACGTGCTTGTGGCATGCACACCCACCACACTTAAAGCCTGTTGGGATCAGTTACAAGTCCCTTTCCTATCAAATATCACCAACCTATTATTAGGGGGTTATACTAGTGGAATTTCCCAAACATGGATTTTGAGGTTCACTTTTAGTGCGTTAAATAATTTTCTATTCATTATTATCATTTTCAAATTTTTTTGCACACATGAACTCTAAAATTTTCATTTTGTTGCGATCTTATATCTTTTTTGTTTACGAGGAAAAATGGGAGTCATAAGTTTGGACCTGAATGAAAAAAAAAATTTGAACATCCAAAATGCGGATGCACAAATGCTGGGAGAGATACTTCCAAAGAGTATCTGTGATTTTTAAGGATAGGAAAAAAAGTGGGTTGTTTGGTTCTGCTAAATATCCAACCACTTGAGAATTCAACTTTTTCTACCCCCCCTAATTTTTGGCCACTTGCATCCTCAACATGCTTGTGGCATGCACACCCACCACACTTAAAACATGTTGGGATCAGTTACAAGTCCCTTTCCTATATAATTCAACCAAGTTATTATTAGGGGGTTGCACTACTGGAATTTCCCAAACATGAATTTTGGGGTTCATTTTTAGTGCGTGAAATAATTTTCTATTCATTATTATAGTTTTCAAATTTTTTTGCACACATGAACTCTAAAATTTTCATTTTGTTGCGATCTTATATCTTTTTTGTTTACGAGGAAAAATGGGAGTCACAGGACCTGAAAAAAAAAATTTGAACATCCAAAATAGGGTTGCACAAATACTGGGAGAGATAATTCCAAAGAGTATCTGTGATTTTTAAGGATAGGCAAAAAAGTGGGTTGCTGGTTCTGGTAATTATCCAACCACTTGAGAATTCAATTTTTTCTTCCCCCCCTAATTTTTGGCCACTTGCATCCTCAACATGCTTGTGGCATACACACCCACCACACTTAAAGCATGTTGGGATCAGTTACAAGTCCCTTTTTTATAAAATTCCACCAATCTATTATTAGGAGGGTATACAAGTGGAATTTCCCAAACACGAATTTTGGGGTTCATTTTTAGTGCGTGAAATAATTTTCTATTCATTATTATAGTTTTCTATTTTTTTTGCACGCATGAACTCTAAAATTTTCATTTTAATGCGATCTTATATCTTTTTTGTTTACGAGGAAGAATGGGAGTCAGCGGTTTGGACCCCAAAAAAAAATAAAGTTGAACATCCAAAATGGAGATGCACAAGTGCTGGGAGAGATAATTCCAAAGAGTATCTGTGATTTTTAAGGATAGGCAAAAAAGTGGATTGTTTGGCTCTGGCAAATATCCAACCACTTGAGAATTCAACTTTTTCTACCCCCCCTAATTTTTGGCCACTTGCATCCTCAACATGCTTGTGGCATGCACACCCACCACACTTAAAGCATCTTGGGATCAGTTACAAGTTCCTTTCCTATAAAATTCCACCCAGCTATTATTAGGGGGTTGTACTAGTGCAATTTCCCAAACATGGATTTTGGGGTTCATATTTAGTGCGTGAAATAATTATCTATTCAATATTATAGTTTTCAAATTTTTTTGCACACATGAACTCTAAAATTTTCATTTTGTTGCGATCATATATCTTTTTTGTTTACGAGCAAAAATGGGAGTCACAAGTTTGGACCTGAAAAAAAGAAAAATATTTGAACATCCAAAAATGGGGATGCACAAATGCTGGGAGTGATAATCCCAAAGAGTATCTATGATATTTAAGGATAGGCAAAAAAGTGGATTGTTTGGTTCTGGTAAATATCCAACCACTTGAGAATTCAACTTTTTCTACCCCCCCTAATTTTTGGCCAATTGCATCCTCAACATGCTTGTGGCATGCACACCCACCACACTTCAAGCATGTTGGGATCAGTTACAAGTCCCTTTCCTATAAAATTCCACCAAGCTATTATTAGGGGGTTGTACTAGTGGAATTTCCCAAATATGGATTTTGGGGTTCATTTTTAGTGAGTGAAATAATTTTCTATTCATTATTATAGTTTTTGAATTTTTTTGCACACATGAACTCTAAAATTTTCATTTTGTTGCGATCTTATATCTTTTTTGTTTACGAGGAAAAATGGGAGTCACAAGTTTGGACCTGAAAAAAAAAAAAATTTTGAACATCCAAAACAGGGTTGCACAAATGCTGGGAAAGATAATTCCAAAGAGTATCTGTGATTTTGAAGGATAGGCAAAAAAGTGGGTTGTTTGGCTCTAGTAAATATTCAACCACTTGAGAATTCAACTTTTTCTTGCCCCCCTAAGTTTTGGCCACTTGCATCCTCAACATGCTTGTGGCAAGCACACCCACCACACTTTAAGCATCTTGGGATCAGTTACAAGTCCCTTTCCTATAAAATTCCACCAAGCTATTATTAGGGGGTTGTACTACTGGAATTTCCCAAACATGGATTTTGGGGTTCATTTTTAGTGCGTTAAATTATTTTATATTCACTATTATAGTTTTCAAATTTTTTTGCACACATGAACTCTAAAATTTTCAATTTGTTACGATCTTGTATCTTTTTTGTTTACGAGGAAAAATGGGAGTCGCAAGTTTGGACCTGAAAAAAAAAAAATTTGAACATCCAAAATGGGGATGCACAAATACTAGGAGAGATAATTCCTAAGAGTATCTGTGATTTTTAAGGATAGGCAAAAAAGTGGGTTGTTTGGCTCTGGTAAATATCCAACCACTTGAGAATTCAACTTTTTCTACCCCCCCTAATTTTTGGCCACTTGCATCCTCAACATGCTTTTGGCATGCACACCCACCACACTTAAAGCATGTTGGGATCAGTTACAAGTCCCTTTTCTATAAAATTCCACCAAGCTATTATTAGGGGGTTGTACTAGTGGAATTTCCCAAACATGGATTTTGGGGTTCATTTTTAGTGCGTGAAATAATTTTCTATTCACTATTATAGTTTTCAAATTTTTTTACACACATGAACTCTAAAATTTTCATTTCGTTACGATAATATATCTTTTTTGTTTACGAGGAAAAATGGGAGTCACAAGTTTGGACCTGAAAAAAAAAAAATTTGAACATCCAAGATGGGGATGCACAAATACTGGAACAGATAATTCCTAAGAGTATCTGTGATTTTTAAGGATAGGCAAAAAAGTGGGTTGTTTGGCTCTGGTAAATATCCAACCACTTGAGAATTCAACTTTTTCTACCCCCCCTAATTTTTGGCCACTTGCATCCTCAACATGCTTGTGGCATGCACACCCACCACACTTAAAGCATGTTAGGATCAGTTACAAGTCCCTTTCCTACAAAATTCCACCAAACGATTATTAGGGGGTTGTACTAGTCGAATTTCCCAAACATGAATTTTGGGGTTCATTTTTAGTGCGTGAAATAATTTTCTATTCATTATTATAGTTTTCATATTTTTTTGCACATATGCACTCTAAAATTTTAATTTTGTTGCAATCTTATATCTTTTTTGTTCACGAGGAAAAATAGGAGTCACAAGTTTGGACCTGAAAGAAAAATTAAAAATTGAACATCCAAAATGGGGATGCACAAATGCTGGGAAAGATAATTCAAAAGAGTATCTGTGATTTTTAAGGATAGGCAAAAAAGTGGGTTGTTTGGCTCTGGTAAATATCCAACCACTTGAGAATTCAACTTTTTCTACCCCCCCAATTTTTGGCCACTTGCATGCTCAACATGCTTCTCGCATGCACACCCACCACACTTAAACATTTTGGGATCAGTTACAAGTCCCTTTCCTACAAAATTCCACCTAGCTATTATTAGGGGGTTGTACTAGTGGAATTTCCCAAACATGGATTTTGGGGTTCATTTTTAGTGCGTGAAATAATTTTCTATTCATTATTATAGTTTTCAAATTTTTTTCCACACATGAACCCTAAAATTTTCATTTTGTTGCGATCTTATATCTTTTTTGTTTACGAGGAAAAATGGGAGTCAGAGGTTTGGACCCGAAAAAAAAAAAATTTGAACATCCAAAATGGGATGCACAAATGCTGGGAGAGATAATTCCAAAGAGTAATTGTGATTTTTAAGGATAGGCAAAAAAGTGGGTTGTTTGTCTCTATTAAGTATCCAACCACTTGAGAATTCAACTTTTTCTACCCCCCCTAATTTTTGGCCTCTTGCGTCCTCAACATGCTTGTGGCATGCACGCCCCCACCACACTTAAAGCATGTTGGGATCAGTTACAAGTTCCTTTCCTATAAAATTCCACCAAGCTATTATAAGGGGGTTGTACTAGTGGAATTTCCTATGCATGGATTTTGGGGTTAATTTTTAGTGCGTGATATAATTTTCTATTCATTATTATAGTTTTCATATTTTTTTGCATGCATGAACTCTAAAATTTTCTTTTAGTTGCGATCTTATATCTGCTTTGTTTACGAGGAAAACTGGGAGTCACAAGTTTAGACCTGAAAAAAAAAAAATTTGAACATCCAAAATGGGGATGCACAAATGCAGGGAGAGATAATTCCAAAGAATATCGGTGATTTTTAAGGATAGTGAAAAAAGTGGGTTGTTTGGCTGTAGTAAATATCCAACCAGATGAGAATTCAACTTTTTCTAGCCCCCCTAATTTTTGACCACTTGCATCCTCAACATGCTTGTGGCATGCACACCCACCACACTTAAAGCATGTTGGGATCAGTTACAAGTCCGTTTCCTATAAAATTCCACCAAGCTATAATTAGGGGGTTTTACTAGTAGAATTTCCCAAACATGGGTTTTGGGGTTCATTTTTAGTGCGTGAAATAATTTTCTATTCATTATTGTAGTTTTCAATTTTTGTTGCACGCATGAACTCTAAAATTTTCTTTTTGTTGCGATCTTATATCTTTTATGTTTACGACGAAAAATGGGAGTCAAAAGTTTGGACTTGAAAAAAAAAAAAATTTGAACATCCAAAATGGGGATCCACAAATGCTGGGAGAGATGGTTCCAAAGAGTATCTGTGATTTTTAAGGATAGGCCAAAAAGTGGGTTTTTTGGCTCTGGTAAAAAATATCCATCCACTTGAGAATTCAACTTTTTCTACCCCCCCTAATTTTTGGCCACTTGCATCCTCAACATGCTTGTGGCATGCACACCCATCACACTTAAAGCATGTTGGGAACAGTTACAAGTCCCTTTCCTATAAAATTCTACCAAGCTATTATTAGGGGTTTGTACTAGTGGAATTTCCCAAACATGGATTTTTGGGTACATTTTTAGTGCGTGAAATAATTTTGTATTCATTATTATAATTTTCCAATTTTTTTTCACAAATGAACTCTAAAATTTTCATTTTGTTGCGATCTTATATCTTTTTTGTTTACGAGGAAAAATGGGACTCATAAGTTTGGACCTGAAAAAAATAAAAAATTTGAACATCCAAAATGGGGATGCACAAATGTTGGGAGAGTTAATTCCAAAGAGTATATGTGATTTTTAAGGAAAGGCAAAAATGTGGGTTGTTTGGCTCTAGTAAAAAATATCCAACCACTTGAGAATTCAACTTTTTCTACCCCCCCTAATTTTTGGCCACTTGCATCCTCAACATGCTTGTGGCAAGCAGACCCACCACACCTAAAGCATGTTGGGATCAGTTACAAGTCCCTTTCCTATAAAATTCCACCAAGCTATTATTAAGGGGTTGTACTAGTGGAATTTGCCAATCATGGATTTTGGGGTTCATTTTTAGTGCGTGAAATAATTTTCTATTCATTATTATAGTTTTCAAATTTTTTTGCACACATGAACTCTAAAATTCTCATTTTGTTGCGATCTTATATGTTTTTTGTTTACAAGAAAAAATGGAAGTCACAAGTTTGGACCTGAAAAAAAAAAAATTTGAACATTGAAAATGGGGATGCACAAATACTGGGAGAGATAATTCCAAAGAGTATCTGTGATTTTTAAGGATAGGCAAAAAAGTGGGTTGTTTGGCTCAAGTAAATATCCAACCACTTGAGATTTCAAATTTTTCTACCCCCCCTAATTTTTGGCCACTTGCATCTTCAACATGCTTGTGGCATGCACACCCACAACACATAAAGCATGTTGGGATCAGTTACAAGTCCCTTTCCTATAAAATTCCACCAAGCTATTATTAGGGGGTTGTACTAGTGGAATTTCCCAAACATAGATTTTGGGTTCATTTTTAGTGCGTGAAATAATTTTCTATTCATTATTATAGTTTTCAAATTTTTTTGCACGCATGAACTCTAAAATTTTCATTTTGTCGCTATCTTATATCTTTTTTGTTTACGAGGAAAAATGGGAGTCACAAGTTTGGACCTGAAAAAAAAAAAAAATTTGAACATCCAAAATGGGGATGCACAAATACTGGGAGAGATAATTCCAAAGAGTATCTGTGATTTTTAAGGATAGTCAAAAAAGTGGGTTGTTTGGCTCTGGTAAATTTCCAACCACTTGAGAATTCAACTTTTTCTACCCCCCCTAATTTTTGGCCACTTGCATCCTCAACATGCTTGTGGCATGCACACCCACCACACTTAAAGCATGTTGGGATCAGTTACAAGTCCCTTTCCTATAAAATTCCACCAAGCTATTATTAAGGGGTTGTACTAGTGGAATTTCCCAATCATGGATTTTGGGGTTCATTTTTAGTGCGTGAAATAATTTTCTATTCATTATTATAGTTTTCAAATTTTTTAGCACACATGAACTCTAAAATTTTCATTTTGTTGCGATCTTATATCTTTTTTGTTTACTAGAAAAAATGGGAGTCACAAGTTTGGACCTAAAAAAAAAAAATTTGAACATTGAAAATGGGTATGCACAAATGCTGGGAGAGATAATTCCAAAGAGTATCTATGATTTTTAAGGATAGGCAAAAAAGTGGGTTGTTTGGCTCTAGTAAATATCCAACCACTTGAGAATTCAACTTTTTCTACCCCCCCTAATTTTTGGCCACTTGCATCCTCAACATGCTCGTGGCATGCACACCCACAACACATAAAGCATGTTGGGATCAGTTACAAGTCCCATTCCTATAAAATTCCACCAAGCTATTATTCGGGGGTTGTACTAGTGGAATTTCCCAAACATGGATTTTGGGGTACATTTTTAGTGCGTGAAATAATTTTCTATTCATTATTATAGTTTTCAAATTTTTTGCACACATGAACTCTAAAATTTTCATTTTGTTGCGATCATATATCTTTTTTGTTTACGAGGAAAAATGGGAGTCACAAGTTTGCACCTGAAAAAAAACAAAATGAACATCCAAAATGGGGATGCACAAAAGCTGGGAGAGATAATTCCAAAGAGTATCTGTGATTTTTAACGATATTAGAAAAAGTGGGTTGTTTGGTTATGGTAAATATCCAACCACTTGAGAATTCAACTATTTCTACCCCCCTAATTTTTGGCCACTTGCATCCTCAACATGATTGTGGCAGGCACACCCACCACACTTAAAGCATGTTGGGATCAGTTACAAGTCCCTTTCCTATAAAATTCCACCAAGCTATTATTATGGGGTTGTACTAGTGGAATTTCCCAAACATGGATTTTGGGGTTCATTTTTAGTGCGTGAAATAATTTTCTATTCATTATTGTAGTTTTCAATTTTTTTTGCACACATGAACTCTAAAATTTTCTTTTTGTTGCGATCATATATCGTTTTTTATTTACGCGAAAAAATGGGAGTCACAAGTTTGGACCTCAAAAAAAAAAAAAATTTGAACATCCAAAATGGGGATGCACAAATTCTGGGAGAGATAATTCCAAAGAGTATCTGTGATTTTTAAGGATAGGTAAAAAAGTGGGTTGTTTGGCTCTGGTAAATATCCAACCACTTGAGAATTCAACTTTTTCTACCCCCCCTAATTTTTGGCCACTTGCATCCTCAACATGCTTGTGGCATGCACACCCACCACACTTAAAGCATGTTGGGATCAGTTACAAGTCCCTTTCCTATAAAATTCCACCAAGCTATTATTAGGGGGTTGTACTAGTGGAATTTCCCATACATGGATTTTGGGGTTCATTTTTAGTGCGTGAAATAATTTTCTATTCATTATTATAGTTTTCAATTTTTTTTTCACGCATGAACTCTAAAATTTTGATTTTGTTGCGATCTTATATATTTTTTGTTAACGAGGAAAAAAGGGAGTCACAAGTTTGAACCTGAAAAAAAATAAAAAAATTTGAACATCCAAAATGGGATTGCACAAATGCTGGGAGAGATGGTTCCAAAGAGTATCTATGATTTTTAAGGATAGTCAAAAAAGTGGGTTGTTTGGCTCTGGTAAAAAATATCAAACCACTACAGAATTCAACTTTTTCTACCCCCCCTAATTTTTGGCCACTTGCATCCTCAACATGCTTGTGGCATGCACACCCATCACACTTAAAGCATGTTGGGATCAGTTTACATGTCCCTTTCCTATAAAATTCCACCAAGCTATTATTAGGGGGTACTAGTGGAATTTCCCAAACATGGATTTCGGGGTTCATTTTTAGTGCGTGAAATAAGTTTGTATTCATTATTGTAGTTTTCAAATTTTTTTGCACACATGAACTCTAAAATTTTCATTTTGTTGCGATCTTATATCTTTTTTGTTTACGCGGAAAAATGGGAGTCACAAGTTTGGACCTGAAAAAAAAAAGTATTTGAACATCCAAAATGGGGATGCACAAATAATGGGAGTGATAATTCCAAAGACTATCTGTGATTTTTAAGGATAGGCAAAAAAGTGGGTTGTTTGGTTCTAGTAAATATCCAACCACTTGAGAATTCAACTTTTTCTACCCCCCCAAATTTTTGGCCACTTGCATCCTCAACATGTTTGTGGCATGCACACCCACCACACTTAAACCATGTTGGGAACAGTTACAAGTCCCTTTCCTATAAAATTCTACCAAGCTATTATTAGGGGGTTGTACTAGTGGAATTCCCCAAACAAGGATTTTGGGGTTCATTTTTAGTGCGAGAAATAATTTTCTAATCATTATTATATTTTTCCAATTTTTTTGCACACTTGAACTCTTAAATTTTCATTTTGTTGCGATGTTATATCTTTTTTGTTTACGTGGAAAAATGGGAGTCACAAGTTTGGACCAGAAAAAAAAAAAATTTGAACATCCAAAATCGGGATGCACGAATTCTGGGAGAGTTAATTCCAAAGAGTATCTGTGATTTTTAAGGATAAGCAAAAAAGTGGGTTGTTTGGCTCTGGTAAATATCCAACCACTTGAGAATTCAACTTTTTCTACCCCCCCTAATTTTTGGCCACTTGCATCCTCAACATGCTTGTGGCATGCACACCCACTACACTTAATGCATGTCTCAGTTACAAGTCCCTTTCCTATAAAATTCCACCAAGCTATTATAAGGGGGTTGTACTAGTGGAATTTCCCAAACATTGATTTTGGGTTTCATTTTTAGTGCTTAAAATAATTTTCTATTCATTATTATAGTTTTCAAATTTTTTTGCACACATGAACTCTAAAATTTTCATTTTGTTGCGATCTTATATCTTTTTTGTTTACGAGGAAAAATGGGACTCACAAGTTTGGACCTGAAAAAAATAAAAAATTTGAGCATCCAAAATGGGGATGCACAAATGCTGGGAGTGATAATTCCAAAGAGTATCTGTGATTTTTAAGGATAGGCAAAAAAAGGGGGTTGTTTGGCTCTAGTAAAAAATATCCAACCACTTGAGAATTCAACTTTTTCTACCCCCCCTAATTTTTGGCCACTTGCATCCTCAACATGCTTGTGGCATGCACACCCGTCACACTTAAAGCATGTTGGGATCAGTTTACAAGTCCCTTTCCTATAAAATTCCACCAAGCTATTATTAGGGGGTTGTACTAGTGGAATTTCCCAAACATGGATTTTGGGGTTCATTTTTAGTGCGTGAAATAATTTTGTATTCATTATTGTAGTTTTCAAATTTTTTTGCACACATGAACTCTAAAATTTTCATTTTGTTGCGATCTTATATCTTTTTTGTTTACGCGAAAAAATGGGAGTCACAAGTTTGGACCTGAAAAAAAAAGTATTTGAACATCCAAAATGGGGATGCACAAATAATGGGAGTGATAATTCCTAAGAGTATCTGTGATTTTTATGGATAGGCAAAAAAGTGGGTTGTTTGGTTCTAGTAAATATCCAACCACTTGAGAATTCAACTTTTTCTACCCCCCCTAATTTTTGGCCACTTGCATCCTCAACATGTTTGTGGCATGCACACCCACCACACTTAAACCATGTTGGGAACAGTTACAAGTCCCTTTCCTATAAAATTCTACCAAGCTATTATTAGGGGGTTGTACTAGTGGAATTTCCCAAACATGGATTTTGGGGTTCATTTTTAGTGCGTGAAATAATTTTCTATTCATTATTATAGTTTTCCAATTTTTTTGCCCACATGAACTCTAAAATTTTCATTTTGTTGCGATCTTATTTCTTTTTTGTTTACGTGGAAAAATGGGAGTCACAAGTTTGGACCAGAAAAAAAAAAAAATTTGAACATCCAAAATCGGGATGCACGAATTCTGGGATAGTTAATTCCAAAGAGTATCTCTGATTTTTAAGGATAAGCAAAAAAGTGGGTTGTTTGGCTTTGGTAAATATCCAACCACTTGAGAATTCAACTTTTTCTACCCCCCCTAATTTTTGCCCACTTGCATCCTCAACATGCTTTTGGCATGCACACCCACCACACTTAATGCATGTTGGGATCAGTTACAAGTCCCTTTCCTATAAAATTCCACCAAGCTATTATAAGGGGGTTGTACTAGTGGAATTTCCCATGGATTTTGGGTTTCATTTTTAGTGCGTGAAATAATTTTCTATTCATTATTATAGTTTTTAAATTTTTTTGCACACATGAACTCTAAAATTTTCATTTTGTTGCGATCTTATATCTTTTTTGTTTACGAGGAAAAATGGGACTCACAAGTTTGGACCTGAAAAAAATAAAAAATTTGAGCATCCAAAATGGGGATGCACAAATGCTGGGAGTGATAATTTCAAAGAGTATCTGTGATTTTTAAGGATAGGCAAAAAATGGGGTTGTTTGGCTCTAGTAAAAAATATCGAACCACTTGAGAATTCAAGTTTTCTACCCCCCCTAATTTTTGGCCACTTGCTTCCTCAACATGCTTGTGGCATGCACACCCATCACACTTAAAGCATGTTGGGATCAGTTTACAAGTCCCTTTCCTATAAAATTCCACCAAGCAATTATTAGGGGGTTGTACTAGTGGAATTTCCCTAACATGGATTTTGGGGTTCATTTTTAGTGCGTGAAATAATTTTGTATTCATTATTGTAGTTTTCAAATATTTTTGCACACATGATCTCTAAAATTTTCATTTTGTTGCGATCTTTTATCTTTTTTGTTTACGCGGAAAAATGGGAGTCACAAGTTTGGACCTGAAAAAAAAAGTATTTGAACATCCAAAATGGGGATGCACAAATAATGGGAGTGATAATTCCAAAGAGTATCTGTGATTTTTAAGGATAGGCAAAAAAGTGGGTTGTTTGGTTCTAGTAAATATCCAACCACTTGAGAATTCACCTTTTTCTACCCCCCCTAATTTTTGGCCACTTGCACCCTCAACATGTTTGTGGCATGCACACCCACCACACTTAAACCATGTTGGGAACAGTTACAAGTCCCTTTCCTATAAAATTCTACCAAGCTATTATTAGGGGGTTGTACTAGTGGAATTTCCCAAACATGGATTTTGGGGTTCATTTTTAGTGCGTGAAATAATTTTCTATTCATTATTATAGTTTTCCAATTTTTTTGCACACATGAACTCTAAAATTTTCATTTTGTTGCGATCTTATTTCTTTTTTGTTTACGTGGAAAAATGGGAGTCACAAGTTTGGACCTGAAAAAAAAAAAATTTGAACATCCAAAATCGGGATGCACGAATTCTGGGATAGTTAATTCCAAAGAGTATCTGTGATTTTTAAGGATAGGCAAAAAAGTGGGTTGTTTGGCTCTGGTAAATATCCAACCACTTGAGAATTCAACTTTTTCTACCCCCCCTAATTTTTGGCCACTTGCATCCTCAACATGCTTTTGGCATGCACACCCACCACACTTAATGCATGTTGGGATCAGTTACAAGTCCCTTTCCTATAAAATTCCACCAAGCTATTATAAGGGGGTTGTACTAGTGGAATTTCCCATGGATTTTGGGTTTCATTTTTAGTGCGTGAAATAATTTTCTATTCATTATTATAGTTTTCAAATTTTTTTGCACACATGAACTCTAAAATTTTCATTTTGTTGCGATCTTATATCTTTTTTGTTTACGAGGAAAAATGGGACTCACAAGTTTGGACCTGAAAAAAATAAAAAATTTGAGCATCCAAAATGGGGATGCACAAATGCTGGGAGTGATAATTCCAAAGAGTATCTGTGATTTTTAAGGATAGGCAAAAAAAGGGGGTTGTTTGGCTCTAGTAAAAAATATCCAACCACTTGAGAATTCAACTTTTTCTACCCCCCCTAATTTTTGGCCACTTGCATCCTCAACATGCTTGTGGCATGCACACCCATCACACTTAAAGCATGTTGGGATCAGTTTACAAGTCCCTTTCCTATAAAATTCCACCAAGCTATTATTAGGGGGTTGTACTAGTGGAATTTCCCAAACATGGATTTTGGGGTTCATTTTTAGTGCGTGAAATAATTTTCTATTCATTATTATAGTTTTCCAATTTTTTTGCACACATGAACTCTAAAATTTTCATTTTGTTGCGATCTTATTTCTTTTTTGTTTACGTGGAAAAATGGGAGTCACAAGTTTGGACCTGAAAAAAAAAAAATTTGAACATCCAAAATCGGGATGCACGAATTCTGGGATAGTTAATTCCAAAGTGTATCTATGATTTTTAAGGATAGGCAAAAAAGTGGGTTGTCTGGCTCTGGTAAATATCCAACCACTTGAGAATTCAACTTTTTCTACCCCCCTAATTTTTGACCACTTGCATCCTCAACATGCTTGTGGCATGCACACCCACCACACTTAAAGCATGTTGGGATCAGTTACAAGTCCGTTTCCTATTAAATTCCACCAAGCTATTATTAGGGGGTTGCACTAGTGAAATAATTTTCTATTCATTATTATTGTTTTCAATTTTTTTTGCACACATGAACTCTAAAATTTTCATTTTGTTGCGGTCTTATGTCTTTTTTGTTTACGAGCAAAAATGGGAGTCACAAGCTAGGACCTGAAAAAAAAAAAAAATTTGAACATCGTAAATAGGGATGCACAAATGCTGGGAGAGATAATTCCAAAGAGTATCTGAGATTTTTAAGGATAGGCAAAAAAGTGGGTTGTTTGGCTCTGGTAAAAAACATCCAACCATTTGAGAATTCAACTTTTTCTACCCCCCCTAATTTTTGGCCACTTGCATCCTCAACATGCTTGTGGCATGCACACCCACCACACTTAGAGCATGTTGGGATCAGTTACAAGTCCCTTTCCTATAAAATTCCACCAAGCTATTATTAGGGGGTTGTACTAGTAGAATTTCCCAAACATGGATTTTGGGGTTGATTTTTTTTGCGTGAAATAATTTTCTACTCATTATTATAGTTTTCGAATTTTTTTGCACACATAAAATCTAAAATTTTCATTTTGTTGCTATCTTATATCTTTTTTGTCTACGAGGAAAAATGGGAGTCACAAGTTTGGACCTGAAAAAAAATTAAATTTGAACATCCACAATGGGGATGCACAAATGCTGGGAAAGATAATTCCAAAGAGTATCTGTGATTTTTAAGGATAGGCAAAAAAGTGGGTTGTTTGGCTCTGGTAAATATCCAACCACTTGAGAATTCAACTTTTTCTACCCCCCCTAATTTTTGGCCACTTGCATGCTCAACATGCTTGTGGCATGCACACCCACCACACTTAAAGCATGTTGGGATCAGTTGGTGTCCCTTTCCTATAAATTTCCACAAAGCTATTATTAGGGGTTGTACTAGTGGAATTTCCGAAACATGGATTTTGGGGTTCATTTTTAGTGCGTGAAATAATTTTCTATTCATTATTATAGTTTTCAATTTTTTTTGCACACATGAACTCTAAAATTTTCTTTTTTTTGCAATCTTATATCTTTTTTGTTCACGAGGAAAAATGGGAGTCAAAAGTTTGGACCTGAAAAAAAAAAAATTTGAACATCCAAAACGGGGATGCTCAAATGCTGGGAGAGATAATTCCAAAGAGTATCTGTGATTTTTAATGATAGGCAAAAAAGTGGGTTGTTTGGCTCTGGTAAAAAATTTCCAACCACTTGAGAATTCAACTGTTTCTATCCCCCCTAATTTTTGGCCACTTTCATCCTCAACATGCTTGTGGCATGCACACCCACCACACTTAAAGCATGTTGGGATCAGTTACAAGTCCCTTTCCTATAAAATTCTACCAAGCTATTATTAGGGGGTTGTACTAGTGAAATAATTTTCTATTCATTATTGTAATTTTAAATTTTTTTTGCACACATGAACTCTAAAATTCTCATTTTGTTGCGATCTTATATATTTTTTGTTTACGAGGAAAAATGGGAGTTACAAGTTTGCACCTGAAAAAAACAAAAAAAATTTGAACATCCAAAATGGGGATGCACAAATGCTGGGAGAGATAATTCAAAAGAGTATCTGTGATTTTGAAGGATAGTCAAAAATGTGGGTTGTTTGGCTCTGGTAAAAAATATCCAACCACTTGAGAATTCAACTTTTTCTACCCCCCCTAATTTTTTACCACTTGCATCCTCAACATGCTTGTGGCATGCACACCCACCACACTTAAAGCATGTTGGGATCAGTTACAAGTCCGTTTCCTATAAAATTCCACCAAGCTATTATTAGGGGGTTGTACTAGTAGAATTTCCCAAACATGGATTTTAGGGTTCATTTTTAGTGCGTGAAATAATTTTCTATTCATTATTATAGTTTTCAAATTTTTTTGCATGCATGTACTCTAAAATTTTCTTTTTGTTGCAATCTTATATATTTTTTGTCTACGAGGAAAAATGGGAGTCAAAAGTTTGGACAGAAAAAAAATAAAAAAATTTGAACATCCAAAATGGGGATGCACAAATGCTGGGAGAGATAATTCCAAAGAGTGTCTGTGGTTTTTAAGGATAGGCAAAAAAGTGGGTTGTTTGGCTCTGGTAAATATCCAACCACATGAGAATTCAACTTTTTCTACCCCCCTTAATTTTTGACCACTTGCATCCTCAACATTCTTGTGGCATGCACACCCACCACACTTAAAGCATGTTGGGATCAGTTACAAATCCTTTCCTACAAAATTCCTCCAAGCTATTATTAGGGGGTTGCACTAGTGGAATTTCCCAAACATGGATTTTGGGGTTCATTTTTAGTGCGTGAAATAATTTTCTATTCATTATTATAGTTTTCAAATGTTTTTGCACGAATGAACTCTAAAATTTTCTTTTTGTTGCGATCTTATATCTTTTTTGTTTACAAGGAAAAATGGGAGTCACCAGTTTTGACCAGAAAAAAAAATAATTTGAACATCCAAAATTGGGATGCACAAATGCAGGGATAGATAATTCCAAAGAGTATCTGTGATTTTTATTGATAGGCAAAAAAGTGGGTTGTTTGACTTTGGTAAATATCCAACCACTTGAGAATTCAACTTTTTCTACCCCCGCTAATTTTTTGCGGCTTGAATCCTCAACATGCTTGCGGCATGCACACCCACCACACTTAAAGCATGTTGGGATCAGTTACAAGTCCCTTTCCTATAAAATTCCACAAAGCTATTCTTAGGGGGTTTTACTAGTGAAATAATTTTCTATTCATTATTATAGTTTTCAAATTTTTTTGCACACATGAACTCTAAAATTTTCATTTTGTTGTGATCTTATATCATTTTTGTTTACGAGGAAAAATGGGAGTCACAAGTTTGGACCTGAAAAAAAAAAAATTTTGAACATCCAAAATGGGGATGCACAAATGCTGGGAGAGATAATTCCAAAGAGTATCTTTGATTTTTAAGGATAGGCAAAAAAGTGGGTTGTTTGGCTCTGGTAAATATCCAACCACATGAGAATTGAACTTTTTCTACCCCCCCTACTTTTTGGCCACTTGCATCCTGAACATGCTTGTGGCATGCACACCCACCACACTTAAATCATGTTGGGATCAGTTACAAGTCCCTTTCCTATAAAATTCCACCAAGCAATTATTAGGGGGTTCTACTAGTGGAATTTCCCAAACATAGATTTTGGGGTTCATTTTTATTGCGTGAAATAATTTTCTATTCATTATTATAGTTTTCAATTTTTTTTGCACACATGAACTCTAAAATTTTCATTTTGTTGCGATCTTATATCTTTTTTGTTTACGAGGAAAAATGGGACTCAAAAGTTTGGACCTGAAAAAAAAAAAAAATTTGAACATCCAAGATGGGGATGCACAAATGCTGGGAGAGATAGTTCCAAAGAGTATCTGTGATTTTTAAGGATAGGCAAAAAAGTGGGTTGTTTGGCTCTGGTAAATATATAACCACTTGAGAATTCAACTTTTTCTACCCCCCCAATTTTTGGCCACATGCATCCTCAACATGCTTGGGGCATGCACACCCACCACACTTAAAGCATGTGGGGATCAGTTACCAGTCCCTTTCCTATAAAATTCCACCAAGAGATTATTAGGGGGTTGTACTAGACGAATTTCCCAAACTTGAATTTTGGGATTCATTTTTAGTGTGTGAAATAATTTTCTATTCATTATTATAGTTTTCAAATTCTTTTGCACAGATGAACTCTAAAATTTTCATTTTGTTGCGATCTTATATCTTTTTTGTTTACGAGGAAAAATAGGAATCACAAGTTTGGACCTGAAAAAAAAATAAAAAATTGAACATCCAAAATGGGGATGCACAAATGCTGGGAAAGATAATTCCAAAGAGTATCTGTGATTTTTAAGGATAGACAAAAAAGTGGGTTTTTTGGCTCTGGTAAATATCGAACCACTTGAGAATTCAACTTTTTCTACCCCCCCTAATTTTTGGCCACTTGCATGCACAACATGCTTGTGGCATGCACACCCACCACACTTAAAGCATGTTGGGATCAGTTACAAGTCCCTTTCCTACAAAATTCCACCAAGCTATTATTAGGGGGTTGTACTAGTGGAATTTCCCAAACATGGATTCTGGGGTTCATTTTTTTGTGCGTGAAATAATTTTCTATTCATTATTATAGTTTTCAAATTTTTTTAAACTCATGATCTCTAAAATTTTTATTTTTTTGCAATCTTATATCTTTTTTGTTTACGAGGAAAAATGGGAGTCACAAGTTTTGACCTGAAAAAAAAAAAATTTTAGCATCCAAAATGGGGATGCACAAATGCTGGGAAAGATAATTCCAAAGAGTATCTGTAATTTTTAAGGATAGGCAAAAAAGTGGGTTGTTTGGCTCTGGTAAATATCCAACCACTTGAGAATTCAACTTTTTCTACCCCCCCTAATTTTTGGCCAATTGCATCCTCAACATGCTTGTGGCATGCACACCACACATAAAGCATGTTGGGATCTGTTACAAGTCCCTTTCCTATAAAATTCCACCAAGCTATTATTAGGGGGTTGTACTAGTGGAATTTCCCAAACATGGATTTTGGGGTTCATTTTTAGTGCGTGAAATAATTTTCTATTCATTATTATAGTTCTCAAATTTTTTTGCACACATGAACTCTAAAATTTTCATTTTGTTGCGATCTTATATCTTTTTTTTTTACGAGGAAAAATGGGAGTCACAAGTTTGGACCTGAGAAAAAATAAAAAATTTGAACATCCAAAATGGGGATGCACAAATTCTAGGAGAGATAATTCCAAAGAGTATCTGTGATTTTTAAGGATAGGCAAAAAAGTGGGTTGTCTGGCTCTGGTAAATATCCAACCACTTGAGAATTCAACTTTTTCTACCCCCCCTAATTTTTGGCCACTTGCATCCTCAACATGCTAGTGGCATGCACACCCACCACACTTAAACCATGTTGGGATCAGTTACAAGTCCCTTTCCTATGAAATTCCACCAAGCTATTATTAGGGGGTTTTACTAGTGAAATAATTTTCTATTCATTATTGTAGTTTTCAATTTTTTTTGCACACATGAACTCTAAAATTTTTCATTTTGTTGTGATCTTATTTCTTTTTGTTTACAAGGAAAAATCGGAGTCACAAGTTTGGACCTGAAAAAAAAATTTGAACATCCAAAATGGGGATGCACAAATGCTGGGAGAGATAATTCCAAAGAGTATCTGTGATTTTGAAGGAAAGGCAAAAAAGTGGGTTGTTTGGCTCTGGTAAAAAATACCCAACCACTTTAGAATTCAAATTTTTCTACCCCCCCTTATTTTTGGCCACTTGCATCCTCAACATGCTTGTGGCATGCACACCCACCACACTTAAACCATGTTGGGATCAGTTACAAGTCCCTTTCCTATAAAATTCCACCAAGCTATTATTAGGGGGTTGTACTAGTGGAATTTCCCAAATATGGATTTTGGGGTTCATTTTTAGTGAGTGAAATAATTTTCTATTCATTATTATAGTTTTCGAATTTTTTTGCACACATGAACTCTAAAATTTTTCATTTTATTGCGATCTTATATCTTTTTTGTTTACGAGGAAAAATAGGAGTCACAACTTTGCACCTGAAAAAAAAAAAAAATTTGAACATCCAAAATGGGGATGCACAAATGCTGGGAGAGATAATTCCAAAGAGTATCTGAGATTTTTAAGGATAGCCAAAAAAGTGGGTTGTTTGGCTCTGGTAAAAAATATCCAACCACTTGAGAATACAACTTTTTCTACCCCCCCTAATTTTTGGCCACTTGCATCATCAACATGCATGTGGCATGCACACCCACCACACTTAAAGCATGGTGGGATCAGTTACAAGTCCCTTTCCTATAAAATTCCACCAAGCTATTATTAGGGGGTTGTACTAGTGGAATTTCCCAAACATAGATTTTGGGTTTCATTTTTAGTGCGTGAAATAATTTTCTATTCATTATTATAGTTTTCAAATTTTTTTGGACACATGAACTCTAAAATTTTCATTTTGTTGCGATCTTATATCTTTTTTGCTTACGAGGAAAAATGGGAGTCACAAGTTTGGACCTGAAAAAAAAAAATTTGAACATCCAAAATGGGGATGCACAAATGCTACGAGAGATAATTCCAAAAGAGTATCTGTGATTTTTAAGGATAGGCAAAAAATTGGGTTGTTTGGCTCCGGTAAATATCCAACCACTTGAGAATTCAACTTTTTCTGCCCCCCCTACTTTTTGGCCACTTGCATCCTCAACATGCTTGTGGCATGCACACCCACCACACTTAAAGCATGTTGGGATCAGTTAGAAGTCCCTTTCCTATAAAATTCCACCAAGCTATTATTAGGGGGTTCTACTAGTGGAATTTCCCAAACATAGATTTTGGGGTTCATTTTTAGTGCGTGAAATAATTTTCTATTCATTATTATAGTTTTCAAATTTTTTTGCACACATGAACTCTAAAATTTTTCATTTTGTTGCGATCTTATATCTTGTTTGTTTACGAGGAATAATAGGAGTCACAAGTTTGGACCTGAGAAAAAATAAAAAATTTGAACATCCAAGATTGGGATGCACAAATGCTGGGAGAGATAATTCCAAAGAGTATCTGTGATTTTTAAGGAAAGGCAAAAAAGTGGGTTGTTTGGCTCTGGTAAATATACAACCACTTGAGAATACAACTTTTTCTACCCCCCCTAATTTTTGGCCACTTGCATCCTCAACATGCATGTGGCATGCACACCCACCACACTTAAAGCATGTTGGGATCAGTTACAAGTCCCTTTCCTATAAAATTCCACCAAGCTATTATTAGGGGGTTGTACTAGTGGAATTTCCCAAACATAGATTTTGGGTTTCATTTTTAGTGCGTGAAATAATTTTCTATTCATTATTATAGTTTTCAAATTTTTTTGGACACATGAACTCTAAAATTTTCATTTTGTTGCGATCTTATATCTTTTTTGTTTACAAGGAAAAATAGGAGTCACAAGTTTGGACCTGAAAAAAAAAAAAAATTTGAACATCCAAAATGGGGATGCACAAATGCTGGGAGAGATAATTCCAAAGAGTATCTGTGATTTTTAAGGATAGGCAAAAAAGTGGGTTGTTTGGCTCTGGTAAAAAATATCCAACCACTTGAGAATTCAACTTTTTCTACCCCCCCTAATTTTTGGCCACTTGCATCCTCAACATGCATGTGGCATGCACACCCACCACACTTAAAGCATGTTGGGATCAGTTACAAGTCCCTTTCCTATAAAATTCCACCAAGCTATTATTATGGGGTTGTACTAGAGGAATTTCCCAAACATGAATTTTGGGGTTCATTTTTAGTGCGTGAAATAATTTTCTATTCATTATTATAGTTTTCAAATTTTTTTGCACACATGAACTCTAAAATTTTCATTTTGTTGCGATCTTATATCTTTTTTGTTTACGAGGAAAAATGGGAGTCACAGGTTTGGACCCGAAAAAAAAAAAAATTTGAACATCCCAAATGGGATGTACAAATGCTAGGAGAGATAATTCCAAAGAGTATCTGTGATTTTTAAGGATAGGCAAAAAAGTGGGTTGTTTGGCTCTATTAAGTATCCAACCACTTGAGAATTCAACTTTTTCTACCCCCCCTAATTTTTAGCCACTTGCATCCTCAACATGCTTGTGGCATGCACACCCACCACACTTAAAGCATGTTGGGATCAGTTACAAGTCCCTTTCCTATAAAATTCCACCAAGCTATTATAAGGCGGTTGTACTAGTGGAATTTCCCAAGCATGGATTTTGGGGTTCATTTTTAGTGCGTGATATAATGTTCTATTCATTATTATAGTTTTCAATTTTTTTTGCATGCATGAACTCTAAAATTTTCTTTTTGTTGCGATCTTATATCTGTTTTGTTTACGCGGGAAAATGGGAGTCACAAGTTTGGACCTGAAAAAAAAAAAATTTTGAACATCCAAAATGGGGATGCACAAATGCAGGGAGAGATAATTCCAAAGAGTATCGGTGATTTTTAAGCATAGTCAAAAAAGTGGGTTGTTTGGCTCTAGTAAATATCCAACCAGATGAGAATTCAACTTTTTCTAGCCCCCCTAATTTTTGACCACTTGCATCCTCAACATGCTTGTGGCATGCACACCCACCACACTTAAAGCATGTTGGGATCAGTTACAAGTCCGTTTCCTATAAAATTCCACCAAGCTATAATTAGGGGGTTTTACTAGTAGAATTTCCCAAACATGGATTTTGGGGTTCATTTTTAGTGCGTGAAATAATTTTCTATTCATTATTATAGTTTTCAATTTTTTTTGCACGCATGAACTCTAAAATTTTCTTTTTGTTGCGATCTTATATCTTTTTTGTTTACGAGGAAAAATGGGAGTCACTAGTTTGGACCTGAAAAAAAAAAAAATTTGAACATCAAAAATGGGGATCCACAAATGCTGGGAGAGATGGTTCCAAAGAGTATCTGTGATTTTGAAGGATAGGCCAAAAAGTGGGTTGTTTGGCTCTCATAAAAAATATCCATCCACTTGGGAATTCAACTTTTTCTACCCCCCCTAATTTTTGGCCACTTCCTCAACATGCTTGTGGCATGCACACCCATCACACTTAAAGCATGTTGGGATCAGTTTACAAGTCCCTTTCCTATAAAATTCCACCAAGCTATTATTAGGTGGTTGTACTAGTGGAATTTCCCAAACATGGATTTTGGGGTTCATTTTTAGTGCGTGAAATAATTTTGTATTCATTATTGTAGTTTTCAAATTTTTTTGCACACATGAACTCTAACATTTTCATTTTGTTGCGATCTTATATCTTTTATGTTTACAAGGAAAAATGGATTCACAAGTTTGGACCTGAAAAAAAAAAATTTGAACATCCAAAATGGGATGCACAAATACTGGGAGTGTTAATTCCAAAGAGTATCTATGATTTTTAAGGATAGGCAAAAAAGTGGGTTGTTTGGTTCTGGTAAATATCCAACCACTTGAGAATTCAACTTTTTCTACCCCCCCTAATTTTTGGCCACTTGCATCCTCAACATGTTTGTGGCATGCACACCCACCACACATAAACCATGTTGGGAACAGTTACAAGTCCCTTTCCTATAAAATTCTACCAAGCTATTATTAGGGGGTTGTACTAGTGGAATTTCCCAAACATGGATTTTTGGGTTCATTTTTAGTGCGTGAAATAATTTTCTATTCATTATTATAGTTTTCCAATTTTTTTGCACACAAGAACTCTAAAATTTTCATTTTGTTCCGATCTTATATCTTTTTTGTTTACGAGGAAAAATGAAACTCACAAGTTTGGACCTGAAAAAAATAAAAAATTTGAACATCCAAAATGGGGATGCACAAATGCTGGGAGAGATAATTCCAAAGAGTATCTGTGATTTTTAAGGATAGGCAAAAAAGTGGGTTGTTTGGCTCTGGTAAATATCCAACCACTTGAGAATTCAACTTTTTCTACCCCCCTTAATTTTTGGCCACTTGCATCCTCAACATGCTTGTGGCATGCACACCCACCACACTTAAAGCATGTTGGGATCAGTTACAAGTCCCTTTCCTATAAAATTCCACCAAACTATTATTAGGGGGTTGTACTAGTGGAATTTCCCAAACATGGATTTTGGAGTTCATTTTTAGTGCGTGAAATAATTTTCTATTCATTATTGTAGTTTTCAAATTTTTTTGCACACATGAACTCTAAAATTTTTATTTTGTTGCGATCTTATATCTTTTTTGTTTACGTGGAAAAAAGGGAGTCACAAGTTTGGACCTGAAATAAAAAATTTTGAACATCCAAAATGGGGATGCACAAATACTGGGAGTGATAATTCCAAAGAGTATCTGTGATTTTTAAGGATAGGCAAAAAAGTGGGTTGTTTGGTTCTAGTAAATATCCAACCACTTGAGAATTCCACTTTTTCTACCCCCTGTAATTTTTGGCCATTTGCATCCTCAACATGCTTGTGGCATGCACACCCACCACACTTAAACCATGTTGGGAATGGTTACAAGTCCCTTTCCAATAAAATTCTACCAAGCTATTATTAGGGGGTTGTACTAGTGGAATTTCCCAAACATGGATTTTGGGGTTCATTTTTAGTGCGTGAAATAATTTTCTATTCATTATTATAGTTTTCCAATTTTTTTGCACACATGAACTCTAAAATTTTCATTTTGTTGCGATCTTATATCTTTTTTGTTTACGAGGAAAAATGGGAGTCACAAGTTTGGACCTGAAAAAAAAAAAAATTTGAACATCCAAAATCGGGATGCATGAATTCTGGGAGAGTTAATTCCAAAGAGTATCTGTGATTTTTAAGGATAGGCAAAAAAGTGGGTTGTTTGGCTCTGGTAAAAAATTTCCAACCATTTGAGAATTCAACTTTTTCTACCCCCCCTAATTTTTGGCCACTTGCATCCTCAACATGCTTGTGGCATGCACACCCACCACACTTAGAGCATGTTGGGATCAGTTACAAGTCCCTTTCCTATAAAATTCCACCAAGCTATTATTAGGGGTTGTACTAGTGGAATTTCCCAAACATGGATTTTGGGGTTCATTTTTACTGCCTGAAATAATTTTCTATTCATTATTATAGTTTTCAATCTTTTTTGCACACATAAACTCTAAAATTTTCATTTTGTTACGATCTTATATCTTTTTTGTCTACGAGGAAAAATGGGAGTCACAAGTTTGGACCTGAAAAAAAAAAAAATTTGAACATCCAAAATGGGGATGAACAAATGCTGGGAGAGATAATTCCGAAGAGTATCTGTGATTTTTAAGGATAGGCAAAAAAGTGGGTTGTTTGGCTCTGGTAAATATCCAATCACTTGAGAATTCAACTTTTTCTACCCCCCTAATTTTTGGCCACTTGCATCCTCAACATGCTAGTGGCATGCACACCCACCACACTTAAAGCAAGTTGGGATCAATTACAAGTCCCTTTCCTATAAAATTCCACCAAGCTATTATTAGGGGGTTTTACTAGTGAAATAATTTTCTATTCATTATTGCAGTTTTCAATTTTTTTTGCACACATGAACTCTAAAATTTTCATTTTTGTTGCGATCTTATACCTTTTTTGTTTACGAGGAAAAATGGGAGTCACAAGTTTGGACCTGAAAAAAAAAAAATTTGGACATCCAAAATGGGGATGCACAAATGCTGGGAGAGATAATTCCAAAGAGTATCTGTGATTTTTAAGGATAGGCAAAAAATTGGGTTGTTTGGCTCTGGAAAATATCCAACCACTTGTGAATTCAACTTTTTTTACTCCCCCTAATTTTTGGCCACTTGCATCCTCAAAATGTTTGTGGCAAGCACACCCACCACACTTAAAGCATGTTGGGATCAATTACAAGTCCCTTTCCTATAAAATTCCACCAAGCTATTTTTAGGGGGTTCTACTAGTGGAATTTCCCAAAGATGGATTTTGGGGTTCATTTTTACTCCATGAAATAATTTTCTATTCATTATTATAGTTTTCAAATTTTTTTCACACATAAACTCTAAAATTTTCATTTTGAACCGATCTTATATCTTTTTTGTCTACGAGGAAAAATGGGAGTCGCAAGTTTGGTCCAAAAAAAAAAAAAATTTGATCATCCGAAATGGGGATGCACAAATGCTGGGAGAGATAATTCCAAAGAGTATCTGTGATTTTTAAGGATAGGCAAAAAATTGGATAGTTTGGCTCTGGAAAATATCCAACCACTTGTGAATTCAACTTTTTTTACTCCCCCTAATTTTTGGCCACTTGCATCCTCAACATGTTTGTGGCATGCACACCCACCACACTTAAAGCATGTTGGGATCAATTACAAGTCCCTTTCCTATAAAATTCCACCAAGCTATTTTTAGTGGGTTGTACTAGTGGAATTTCCCAAACATGGATTTTGGGGTTCATTTTTAGTGCGTGAAATAATTTTTTATTCATTATTATAGTTTTCAAATTTTTTTGCACGCATGAACTCTAAAATTTTCTTTTTTTTGCGATCTTTTATCTTTTTTGTTTACGAGGAAAAATGGGAGTCACAAGTTTGGACCTGAAAAAAAAAAAATTTGGACATCCAAAATGGGGATGCACAAATTCTGGGAGAGATAACTCCAAAGAGTATCTGTGATTTTTAAGGATAGGCAAAAAAGTGGGTTGTTTGGCTCTGGTAAATATCCAACCACTTGAGAATTCAACTTTTTCTACCCCCCCTAATTTTTGGCCACTTGCATCCTCAACATGCTTGTGGCATGCACACCCACCACACTAAAAGCATGTTGGGATCAGTTACAAGTCCCTTTCCTATAAAATTCCACCAATCTATTATTAGGGGTTTGTACTTGTGAAATAATTTTCTATTCATTATTATAGTTTTCAATTTTTTTTGCACACATGAACTCTAAAATTTTCATTTTGTTGCGATCTGATATCTTTTTTGTTTACGAGGAAAAATGGGAGTCAATAGTTTGGACCTGAAAAAAAAAAAACAATTTGAACATCCAAAATGGGGATGCACAAATGCTGGGAGAGATAATTCCAAAGAGTATCTGTGATTTTTAAGGATAGGCAAAAAAGTGGGTTGTTTGGCTCTGGTAAAAAATATCCAACCACTTGAGAATTCAACTTTTTCTACCCCCCCTAATTTTTGGCCACTTGCATCCTCAACATGCTTGTGGCATGCACACCCACCACACTTAAAGCATGTTGGGATCAGTTTCATGTCCCTTTCCTATAAAATTCCACCAAGCTATTATTAGGGGGTTGTACTAGTGGAATTTCCCAAACATGGATTTTGGGATTCATTTTTAGTGAGTGAAATATTTTTCTATTCATTGTTATAGTTTTTAAATTTTTCTGCACACATGAACTCTAAAATTTTCATTTTGTTGCGATCTGATATCTTTTTTGTTTACGAGGAAAAATGGGACTCACAAGTTTGGACCTGAAAAAAAAAAATTTTTGAACATCCAAAATGGGGATGCACAAATGCTAGGAGAGATAATTCCAAAGAGTATCTATGATTTTTAAGGATAGGCAAAAAAGTGGGTTGTTTGGCTCTAGTAAAAAATATCCAACCACTTGAGAATTCAACTTTTTCTACCCCCCCTAGTTTTAGGCCACTTGCATCTTCAACATGCTTGTGGCATGCACACCCACCACACTTAAAGCATGTTGGGATCAGTTACAAGTCCCTTTCCTATAAAATTCCACCAAGCTATTATTTGGGGGTTGTACTAGTGGAATTTTACAAACATGGATTTTGGGGTTCATTTTTAGTGCGTGAAATAATTTTCTAATCATTATTATAGTTTTCAAATTTTTCTGCACACATGAACTCTAAAATTTTCATTTTGTTGCGATCTTATATCTTTTTTGTTTACGAGGAAAAATGGGAGTCACAAGTTTGGACCTGAAAAAAAAAAAATTTGAACATCCAAAATGGGGATGCACAAATGCTGGGAGAGATAATTCCAAAGAGTATCTGTGATTTTTAAGGATAGGCAAAAAAGTGGGTTGTTTGGCTCTGGTAAAAAATATCCAACCACTTGAGAATTCAACTTTTTCTACCCCCCCTAATTTTTGGCCACTTGCATCCTCAACATGCTTGTGGCATGCACACCCACCACACTTAAAGCATGTTGGGATCAGTTTCATGTCCCTTTCCTATAAAATTCCACCAAGCTATTATTAGGGGGTTGTACTAGTGAAATAATTTTCTATTCATTATTATAGTTTTCAATTTTTTTTGCACACATGAACTCTAAAATTTTCATTTTGTTGCGATCTTATATCATTTTTGTTTACGAGGAAAAATGGGAGTCACAAGTTTGGACCTGAAAAACAAAAAAAAATGAACATCCAAAATGGGGATGCCCAAATACTGGGAGAGATAATTCCAAAGAGTATCTGTGATTTTTAAGGATAGGCAAAAAAGTGTGTTGTTTGGCTCTGGTAAATATCCAACCACTTGAGAATTCAACTTTTTCTACCACCCCTAATTTTGGGCACTTGCATCCTCAACATGTTTGTGGCATGCACACCCACCACACTTAAAGCAAGTTGGGACGAGTTACAAGTCACTTTCCTATAAAATTCCACAAAGCTATTATTAGGGGGTTGTACTAGTGAAATAATTTTCTATTCATTATTATAGGTTTCAATTTTTTTTGCACACATGAACTCTAAAATTTTAATTTTGTTGCGATCTAATATCTTTTTTGTTTACGAGGAAAAATGGGAGTCACAAGTTTGGACCTGAAAAAAAAAAAAATTTGAACATCCAAAATGGGGATGCACAAATGCTGGGAGAGATAATTCCAAAGAGTATCTGTGATTGTTAAGGATAGGCAAAAAAGTGTGTTGTTTGGCTCTGGTAAATATCCAACCAGTTGAGAATTCAACTTTTTCTACCCCCCTAATTTTGGGCACTTGCATCCTCAACATGTTTGTGGCGTGCACACCCACCACACTTAAAGTATGTTGGGATCAGTTACAAGTCCCTTTCCTATAAAATTCCACCAAGCTATTATTTGGGGGTTGTACTAGTGAAATAATTTTCTATTCATTATTATAGGTTTCAATTTTTTTTGCACACATGAACTCTAAAATTTTCACTTTGTTGCGATCTAATATCTTTTTTGTTTACAAGGAAAAATGGGAGTAAAAAATTTGGACCTGAAAAAAAAAAAAATTGAACATCCAAAATGGGGATGCACAAATGCTGGGAGAGATAATTCCAAAGAGTATCTGTGATATTTAAGGATAGGCAAAAAAGTGGGTTGTTTGGCTCTGGTAAAAAATATCCAACCACTTGAGAATTCAACTTTTTCTACCCCCCCCTAATTTTTGGCCTCTTGCATCCTCAACATGCTTCTGGCATGCACACCCACCACACTTAAAGCATGTTGGGATCAGTTACAAGTCCCTTTCCTATAAAATTCCACCAAGCTATTATTAGGGGTTGTACTAGTGGAATTTCCCAAACATGGATTTTGGGGTTCATTTTTACTGCGTGAAATATTTTACTATTCATTATTATAGTTTTCGAATTTTTTTGCACACATAAACTCCAAAATTTTCATTTTGTTGCGATCTTATATCTTTTTTGTCTACGACGAAAAATGGGAGTCACAAGTTTGGACCTGAAAAAAAAAAAAAATTTGAACATCCAAAATGGGGATGCACAAATGATGGGTGAGATGATTCCAAAGAGTATCTGTGATTTTTAAGGATAGGCAAAAAAGTGGGTTGTTTGGCTCTAGTAAATATCCAACCACATGAGAATTCAACTTTTTCTACCCCCCCTAATTTTTGACCACTTGCATCCACAACATGCTTTTGGCATGCACACCCTCCACACTTAAAGCATGTTGGGATCAGTTACAAGTCCGTTTCCTATAAAATTTCACCAAGCTATTCTGAGGGGGTTGTACTAGTGGAATTTCCCAAACATGGATTTTGGGGTTCATTTTTAGTGCGTGAAATAATTTTCTATTCATTATTATAGTTTTCATATTTTTTTGCACGCATGAACTCTAAAATTTTCATTTTGTTGCGATCTTATATCTTTTTTGTTTACGAGGAAAAATGGGACTCACAAGTTTGGACCTGAAAAAAAAAAATACGAACATCCAAAATGGGGATGCACAAATTCTGGGAAAGATAATTCCAAAGAGTATCTGTGATTTTTAAGGATAGGCAAAAAAGTGGGTTGTTTGGCTCTGGTAAATATCCAACCACTTGAGAAATCAACTTTTTCTACCCCCCCTAATTTTCGGCCACTTGCATCCTCAACATGCTAGTGGCATGGACACCCACCACACTTAAAGGCTGTTGGGATCAGTTACAAGTCCCTTTCCTATAAAATTCCACCAAGCTATTATTAGGGGGTTTTACTACTGAAATAATTTTCTTTTCGTTATTATAGTTTTCAATTTTTTTTGCACTCAAGAACTCTAAAATTTTCATTTTGTTGCGATCATTTATCTTTTTTGTTTACGAGGAAAAATGGGAGTCACAAGTTTGGTCCTAAAAAAAAAAAATATATTTGAACATCCAAAATGGGGATGCACAAATGCTGGGAGAGATAATTCCAAAGAGTATCTGTGATTTTTTAGGATAGGAAAAAAAGTTGGTTGTTTGGCTCTGGTAAAAAATATCCAACCACTTGAGAATTCAACTTTTTCTACCCCCCCTAATTTTTGGCCACTTGCATCCTCAACATGCTTGTGGCATGCACACCCACCACACTTAAAGCATGTTGGGATCAGTTACAAGTCCCTTTCCTATAAAATTCCACCAAGCTATTATTAGGGGTTGTACTAGGGAAATTTCCCAAATATGGATTTTGGGGTTCATTTTTATTGCGTGAAATAATTTTCTATTCATTATTATAGTTTTCGAATTTTTTTGCACACATAAACACTTAAATTTTCTTTTTGTTATGATCTTTTATCTTTTTTGCCTACGAGGAAAAATGGGAGTCACAAGTTTGAACCTGAAAAAAAAAAAAATTTGAACATCCAAAATGGGGATGCACAAATGCTGGGAGAGATAATTCCAAAGAGTATCTGTGATTTATAAGGATAGGCAAAAAAGTGGGTTGTTTGGCTCTGGTAAATATCCAACCACTTGAGAATTCAACTTTTTCTACCCCCCCTAATTTTTGGCCACTTGCAACCTCAACATGCTAGTGCCATGCACACCCACCACACTTAAAGCATGTTGGGACCAGTTACAAGTCCCTTTCCTATAAAATTCCACCAAGCTATTATTAGGGGGTTTTACTACTGAAATAATTTTCTATTCATTATTATAGTTTTCAATTTTTTTGCACACATGAACTCTAAAATTTTCATTTTGTTGCGATCTTATATCTTTTTTGTTTACGAGGAAAACTGGGAGTCACAAGTTTGGACCTGAAAAAAAAAAAAAAATTGAACATCCAAAATGGGGATGCACAATTGCTGGGAGAGATAATTCCAAAGAGTATCTGTGATTTTTTAGGATAGGAAAAAAAGTTGGTTGTTTGGCTCTGGTAAAAAATATCCAACCACTTGAGATTTCAACTTTTTCTACCCCCCCTAATTTTTGGCCACTTGCATCCTCAACATGCTTGTGGCATGCACACCCACCACACTTAAACCATGTTGGGATCAGTTACAAGTCCCTTTCCTATAAAATTCCACCAAGCTATTATTAGGGGTTGTACTAGTGGAATTTCCCAAACATGGATTTTGGGGTTCATTTTTACTGCGTGAAATAGTTTTCTATTCATTATTATAGTTTTCGAATTTTTTTGCACACATAAACTCTAAAATTTTCATTTTGTTGCGATCATATATCTTTTTTGTCTACGACGAAAAATGGGAGTCACAAGTTTGGACCTGAAAAAAAAAAAAATTTGAACATCCAAAATGGGGATGCACAAATGATGGGTGAGATAATACCAAAGAGTATCTGTGATTTTTAAGGATAGGCAAAAAAGTGTGTTGTTTGGCTCTGGTAAATATCCAACCACTTGAGAATTCAACTTTTTCTACCCTAATTTTGGGCACTTGCACCCTCAACATGTTTGTGGCATGCACACCCACCACACTTAAAGCAAGTTGGGACCAGTTACAAGTCCCTTTCCTATAAAATTCCACAAAGCTATTATTAGGGGGTTGTACTAGTGAAATAATTTTCTATTCATTATTATAGGTTTCAATTTTTTTTGCACACATGAACTGTAAAATTTTCATTTTGTTGCGATCTAATATCTTTTTTGTTTACGAGGAAAAATGGGAGTCACAAGTTTGGACCTGAAAAAAAAAAAAATTTGAACATCCAAAATGGGGATGCACAAATGCTGGGAGAGATAATTCCAAAGAGTATCTGTGATTGTTAAGGATAGGCAAAAAAGTGTGTTGTTTGGCTCTGGTAAATATCCAACCACTTGAGAATTCAACTTTTTCTACCCCCCTAATTTTGGGCACTTGCATCCTCAACATGTTTGTGGCATGCACACCCACCACACTTAAAGCATGTTGGGATCAGTTACAAGTCCCTTTCCTATAAAATTCCACCAAGCTATTATTTGGGGGTTGTACTAGTGAAATAATTTTCTATTCATTATTATAGTTTTCAATTTTTTTTGCACACATGAACTCTAAAATTTTCATTTTGTTGCGATCTAATATCTTTTTTGTTTACAAGGAAAAATGGGAGTAAAAAATTTGGACCTGAAAAAAACAAAAAATTGAACATCCAAAATGGGGATGCACAAATGCTGGGAGAGATAATTCCAAAGAGTATCTGTGATATTTAAGGATAGGCAAAAAAGTGGGTTGTTTGGCTCTGGTAAAAAATATCCAACCACTTGAGAATTCAACTTTTTCTACCCCCCCCTAATTTTTGGCCTCTTGCATCCTCAACATGCTTCTGGCATGCACACCCACCACACTTAAAGCATGTTGGGATCAGTTACAAGTCCCTTTCCTATAAAATTCCACCAAGCTATTATTAGGGGTTGTACTAGTGGAATTTCCCAAACATGGATTTTGGGGTTCATTTTTACTGCGTGAAATATTTTTCTATTCATTATTATAGTTTTTGAATTTTTTTGCACACATAAACTCTAAAATTTTCATTTTGTTGCGATCTTATATCTTTTTTGTCTACGACGAAAAATGGGAGTCACAAGTTTGGACCTGAAAAAAAAAAAAATTTGAACATCCAAAATGGGGATGCACAAATGATGGGTGAGATGATTCCAAAGAGTATCTGTGATTTTTAAGGATAGGCAAAAAAGTGGGTTGTTTGGCTCTAGTAAATATCCAACCACATGAGAATTCAACTTTTTCTACCCCCCCTAATTTTTGACCACTTGCATCCTCAACATGCTTTTGGCATGCACACCCTCCACACTTAAAGCATGTTGGGATCAGTTACAAGTCCGTTTCCTATAAAATTTCACCAAGCTATTCTTAGGGGGTTGTACTAGTGGAATTTCCCAAACATGGATTTTGGGGTTCATTTTTAGTGCGTGAAATAATTTTCTATTCATTATTATAGTTTTCAAATTTTTTTGCACGCATGAACTCTAAAATTTTCATTTTGTTGCGATCTTATATCTTTTTTGTTTACGAGGAAAAATTGGACTCACAAGTTTGGACCTGAAAAAAAAAATTCGAACATCCAAAATGGGGATGCACAAATTCTGGGAGAGATAATTCCAAAGAGTATCTGTGATTTTTAAGGATAGGCAAAAAAGTGGGTTGTTTGGCTCTGGTAAATATCCAACCACTTGAGAATTCAACTTTTTCTACCCCCCCTAATTTTTGGCCACTTGCATCCTCAACATGCTAGTGGCATGGACACCCACCACACTTAAAGCATGTTGGGATCAGTTACAAGTCCCTTTCCTATAAAATTCCACCAAGCTATTATTAGGGGGTTTTACTACTGAAATAATTTTCTTTTCGTTATTATAGTTTTCAATTTTTTTTGCACTCAAGAACTCTAAAATTTTCATTTTGTTGTGATCATTTATCTTTTTTGTTTACGAGGAAAAATGGGAGTCACTAGTTTGGACCTAAAAAAAAAAAAAATATTTGAACATCCAAAATGGGGATGCACAAATGCTGGGAGAGATAATTCCAAAGAGTATCTGTTATTTTTTAGGATAGGAAAAAAAGATGGTTGTTTGGCTCTGGTAAAAAATATCCAACCACTTGAGAATTCAACTTTTTCTACCCCCCCTAATTTTTGGCCACTTGCATCCTCAACATGCTTGTGGCATGCACACCCACCACACTTAAAGCATGTTGGGATCAGTTACAAGTCTCTTTCCTATAAAATTCCACCAAGCTATTATTAGGGGTTGTACTAGGGAAATTTCCCAAATATGGATTTTGGGGTTCATTTTTATTGCGTGAAATAATTTTCTATTCATTATTATAGTTTTCGAATTTTTTTGCACACATAAACACTTAAATTTTCTTTTTGTTATGATCTTATATCTTTTTTGTCTACGAGGAAAAATGGGAGTCACAAGTTTGGACCTGAAAAAAAAAAAAATTTGAACATCCAAAATGGGGATGCACAAATGCTGGGAGAGATAATTCCAAAGAGTATCTGTGATTTTTAAGGATAGGCAAAAAAGTGGGTTGTTTGGCTCTGGTAAATATCCAACCACTTGAGAATTCAACTTTTTCTACCCCCCCTAATTTTTGGCCACTTGCAACCTCAACATGCTAGTGCCATGCACACCCACCACACTTAAAGCATGTTGGGATCAGTTACAAGTCCCTTTCCTATAAAATTCCACCAAGCTATTATTAGGGGGTTTTACTACTGAAATAATTTTCTATTCATTATTATAGTTTTCAATTTTTTTGCACACATGAACTCTAAAATTTTCATTTTGTTGCGATCTTATATCTTTTTTGTTTACGAGGAAAAATGGGAGTCACAAGTTTGGACCTGAAAAAAAAAAAAAAATTGAACATCCAAAATGGGGATGCACAATTGCTGGGAGAGATAATTCCAAAGAGTATCTGTGATTTTTTAGGATAGGAAAAAAAGTTGGTTGTTTGGCTCTGGTAAAAAATATCCAACCATTTGAGAATTCAACTTTTTCTACCCCCCCTAATTTTTGGCCACTTGCATCCTCAACATGCTTGTGGCATGCACACCCACCACACTTAAAGCATGTTGGGATCAGTTACAAGTCCCTTTCCTATAAAATTCCACCAAGCTATTATTAGGGGTTGTACTAGGGAAATTTCCCAAATATGGATTTTGGGGTTCATTTTTATTGCGTGAAATAATTTTCTATTCACTATTATAGTTTTCGAATTTTTTTGCACACATAAACACTTAAATTTTCTTTTTGTTATGATCTTATATCTTTTTTGTCTACGAGGAAAACTGGGAGTCACAAGTTTGGACCTGAAAAAAAAAAAAATTTGAACATCCAAAATGGGGATGCACAAATGCTGGGAGAGATAATTCCAAAGAGTATCTGTGATTTATAAGGATAGGCAAAAAAGTGGGTTGTTTGGCTCTGGTAAATATCCAACCACTTGAGAATTCGACTTTTTCTACCCCCCCTAATTTTTGGCCACTTGCAACCTCAACATGCTAGTGCCATGCACACCCACCACACTTAAAGCATGTTGGGATCAATTACAAGTCCCTTTCCTATAAAATTCCACCAAGCTATTATTAGGGGGTTTTACTACTGAAATAATTTTCTATTCATTATTATAGTTTTCAATTTTTTTGCACACATGAACTCTAAAATTTTCATTTTGTTGCGATCTTATATCTTTTTTGTTTACGAGGAAAAATGGGAGTCACAAGTTTGGACCTGAAAAAAAAAAAAAAAATTGAACATCCAAAATGGGGATGCACAATTGCTGGGAGAGATAATTCCAAAGAGTATCTGTGATTTTTTAGGATAGGAAAAAAAGTTGGTTGTTTGGCTCTGGTAAAAAATATCCAACCACTTGAGAATTCAACTTTTTCTACCCCCCCTAATTTTTGGCCACTTGCATCCTCAACATGCTTGTGGCATGCACACCCACCACACTTAAAGCATGTTGGGATCAGTTACAAGTCCCTTTCCTATAAAATTCCACCAAGCTATTATTAGGGGTTGTACTAGGGGAATTTCCCAAATATGGATTTTGGGGTTCATTTTTACTGCGTGAAATAATTTTCTATTCATTATTACAGTTTTCGAATTTTTTTGCACACATAAACACTAAAATTTTCTTTTTGTTGCGATCTTATATCTTTTTTGTCTACGAGGAAAATGGGAGTCACTAGTTTTGACCTGAAAAAAAAAAAAATTTGAACATCCAAAACGGGGATGCACAAATGCTGGGAGAGATAATTCCAAAGAGTATCTGTGATTTTTAAGGATAGGCAAAAAACTGGGTTGTTTGGCTCTGGTAAATATCCAACCACTTGAGAATTCAACTTTTTCTACCCCCCCTAATTTTTGGCCACTTGCAACCTCAACATGCTAGTGCCATGCACACCCACCACACTTAAAGCATGTTGGGATCAGTTACAAGTCCCTTTCCTATAAAATTCCACCAAGCTATTATTAGGGGGTTTTACTACTGAAATAAATTTCTATTCATTATTATAGTTTTCAATTTTTTTGCACACATGAACTCTAAAATTTTCATTTTGTTGCGATCTTATATCTTTTTTGTTTACGCGGAAAAATGGGAGTCAAGGGTTTGGACCTGAAAAAAAAAAAAAATTGAACATCCAAAATGGGGATGCACAAATGCTGGGAGAGATAATTCCAAAGAGTATCTGTGATTTTTAAGGATAGGCAAAAAAGTGGGTTGTTTGGCTCTGGTAAATATCCAACACTTGAGAATTCAACTTTTTTACCCCCCCTAATTTTTGGCCACTTGCATCCTCAACATGTTTGTGGCATGCACACCCACCACACATAAAAGCATGTTGGGATCAGTTACAAGTCCCTTTCCAATAAAATTCCTCCAAGCTATTATTAGGGAGTTGTACTAGTGGAATTTCCCGAACATGGATTTTGGGGTTCATTTTTAGTGTGTGAAATAATTTTCTATTCATTTTTATAGTTTTCAATTTTTTTTGCACACATGAACTCTAAAATTTTCATTTGTTGCAATCTAATATCGTTTTTGTTTACGAGGAAAAATGGGAATCACAAGTTTGGACCTGAAAAAAAAAAAAAATTTGAACATCCAAAATGGGGATGCACAAATGCTGGGAGAGATAATTCCAAAGAGTATCTGTGATTTTTTAGGATAGGCAAAAAAGTTGGTTGTTTGGCTTATCCAACCACTTCAGAATTCAACTTTTTCTACCCCCCCTAATTTTTGGCCACTGGCATCCTCAACATGTTTATGGCATGCACACCCACCACACTTAAAGCATGTTGGGATCAGTTACAAGTCCCTTTCCTATAAAATTCCACCAAGCTATTATTAGGGGGTTGCATTAGTGGAATTTCCCTAACATGGATTTTGGGGTTCATTTTTAGTGCGTGAAATAATTTTCTATTCATTATTATTGTTTTCAAATTTTTCTGCACACATGAACTCTAAAATTTTCATTTTGTTGCGATCTGATATCTTTTTTGTTTACGAGGAAAAATGGGAGTTACAAGTTTGGACCTGAAAAAAAAAAAATTTGAACATCCAAAATGGGGATGCACAAATGCTGGGAGAGATAATTCCAAAGAGTCTTTGTGATTTTTAAGGATAGGCAAAAAAGTGTGTTGTTTGGATCTGGTAAATATCCAACCAGTTGAGAATTCAACATTTTCTACCCCCCCTAATTTTTGGCCACCTGCATCTTCAACATGCTTGTGGCATGCACATCCACCACACTTAAAGCATGTTGGGATCAGTTACAAGTCCCTTTCCTAAAAAATTCCACCAAGCTATTATTAGGGTGTTGTACTAGTGGAATTTCCCAAACATGGATTTTGGGGTTCATTTTTAGTGCGCGAAATAATTTTCTATTCATTATTATAGTTTTCAATTTTTTTTGCACACATGAACTCTAAAATTTTCATTTTGTTGCGATCTCATATCTTTTTTGTTTACGAGGAAAAATGGGAGTCACAAGTTTGGACCTGAAAAAAAAAATTTGAACATCCAAAATGGGGACGCACTAATGCTGGGAGAGATAATTCCAAAGAGTATGTGTGATTTTTAAGGATAGGCAAAAAAGTGGGTTGTTTGCCTCTGGTAAAAAATATCTAACCACTTGAGAATTCAAGTTTTTCTACCCCCCTTAATTTTTGGCCACTTGCATCCTCAACATGTTTGTGGCATGCACATCCACCACACTTAAAGCATGTTGGGATCAGTTACAAGTCCCTTTCCTAAAAAATTCCACCAAGCTATTATTAGGGTGTTGTACTAGTGGAATTTCCCAAACATGGATTTTGGGGTTCATTTTTAGTGCGCGAAATAATTTTCTATTCATTATTATAGTTTTCAATTTTTTTTGCACACATGAATTCTAAAATTTTCATTTTGTTGCGATCACATATCTTTTTTGTTTACGAGGAAAAATGGGAGTCACAAGTTTGGACTTGAAAAAAAAAAAATTTTGAACATCCAAAATGGGGATGCACAAATGCTGGGAGAGATAATTCCAAAGTTTATCTGTGATTTTTAAGGATAGGCAAAAAAGTGGGTTGTTTGGCTCTGGTAAATATCCAGCCACTTGAGAATTCAATTTTTTCTACCCCCGCTAATTTTTGGCCACTTGCATCCTCAAAATGCTTGTGGCATGCACACCCACCACACTTAAATCATGTTGGGATCAGTTACAAGTCCCTTTCCTATAAAATTCCACCAAGCTATTATTAGGGGGTTGTTCGAGTGGAATTTCCCAAACATGGATTTTGGTGTTCATTTTTAGTGCGTGAAATAATTTTCTATTCATTATTATAGTTTTCAATTTTTTTTGCACACATGAACTCTAAAATTTTCATTTTGTTGCGATATAATATCTTTTGTTATTTACGAGGAAAGATGGAACTCACAAGTTTGGACCTGAAAAAAAAAAAAAATTAAAACATCCAAAATGGGGATGCACAAATGCTGGGAGAGATAATTCCAAAGAGTATCTGTGATTTTTATGGATAGGCAAAAAAGTGGATTGTTTGGCTCTGGTAAATATCCAACCACTTGAGAATTCAACATTTTCTACCCCCCCTAATTTTTGGCCTCTTACATCCTCAACATGCTGGTGGCATGGACACCCACCACACTAAAAGCATGTTGGGATCAGTTACAAGTCCCTTTCCTATAAAATTCCACCAAGCTATTATTAGGGGGTTGTACTAGTGGAATTTCCCAAACATGGATTTTGGGGTTCATTTTAGTGCGTGAAATAATTTTCTATTCATTATTACAGTTTTCAATTTTTTTTGCACACATGAACTCAAAAATTTTCATTTTGTTGCGATCTTATATCTTTTTTGTTTACGAGGAAAAATGGGAGTCACAAGTTTGGACCTGAAAAAAAAAAATTTGAACATCCAAAATGGAAATGCACAAATGCTGGGAGAGATAATTCCAAAGAGTATCGGTGATTTTTAAGGATAGGCAAAAAAGTGGGTTGTTGGGCTTTGGTAAATATCCAACCACTTGAGAATTCAACTTTTTCTACCCCCCCTAATTTTTGGCCACTTGCATCCTCAACATGCTTGTGGCATGCACACCCACCACACTTAAAGCATGTTGGGATCAGTTACAAGTCCCTTTCCTATAAAATTCCACCAAGCTATTATTAGAGGGTTGTACTAGTGAAATTTCCCAAACATGGATTTTGGGGTTCATTTTTACTACGTGAAATAATTTTCTATTCATTATTATAGTTTTCAAATTTTTTTGCACGCACAAACTCTAAAATTTTCATTTTGTTGCGATCTTATATCTTTTTTGTCTACGAGGAAAAATGGGAGTCACAAGTTTGGAACTGAAAAAAAAAAAAAATTGAACATCCAAAATGGGGATGCGCAAATGCTGGGACAGATAATTCCAAAGAGTATCTGTGATTTTTAAGGATAGGCAAAAAAGTGGGATGTTTGGCTCTGGTAAATATCTTACCACATGAGCATTCAACTTTTTCTACCCCCCCTAATTTTTGATCACTTGCATCCTCAACATGCTTGTGGCATGCACACCCACTACACTTAAAGCATGTTGGGATCAGTAACAAGTCCCTTTCCTATAAAATTCCTTGAAGCTATTATTTGGGGGTTTTACTAGTGAAATAATTTTCTATTCATTATTATAGTTTTCAATTTTTTTTGCACACATGAACTCTAAAATTGTCATTTTGTTGCGATCTAATATCTTTTTTGTTTACGAGGAAAAAAGGGAGACACAAGTTTGGACCTGAAAAAAAAAAAAAATTTGAACATCCAAAATGGGGATGCACAAATGCAGGGACAGATAATTCCAAAGAGTATCTGTGATTTTTAAGGATAGGCAAAAAAGTGGGTTGTTTGGCTCCGGTAAATATTCAACCACTTGAGAATTCAACTTTTTCTAACCCCCCTGATTTTTGGCCACTTGCATCCTCAACATGTTTGTGGCATGCACACCCACCACACTTAAAACATGTTGGGATCAGTTACAAGTCCCTTTCCTATAAAATTCCACCAAGCTATTATTAGGGGGTTGTTCTAGTGGAATTTCCCAAACAAGGATTTTGGGGTTCATTTTTAGTGCGTGAAATAATTTTCTATTCATTATTATAGTTTTCAATTTTTTTTGCACACATGAACTCTAAAATTTTCATTTTGTTGCGATATAATATCTTTTTTATTTACGAGGAAACATGGAACTCACTAGTTTGGACCTGAAAAAAAAAAATTAAAACATCCAAAATGGGGATGCACAAATGCTGGGAGAGATAATTCCAAAGAGTATCGTTGATTTTTATGGATAGGCAAAAAAGTGGATTGTTTGGCTCTGGTAAATATCCAACCACTTGAGAATTCAACATTTTCTACCCCCCCTAATTTTTGGCCTCTTGCATCCTCAACATGCTGGTGGCATGGACACCCACCACACTAAAAGCATGTTGGGATAAGTTACAAGTCCCTTTCCTATAAAATTCCACCAAGCTATTATTAGGAGGTTGTACTAGTGGAATTTCCCAAACATGGATTTTGGGGTTCATTTTTAGTGCGTGAAATAATTTTCTATTCATTATTATAGTTTTCAATTTTTTTTGCACACATGAACTCAAAAATTTTCATTTTGTTGCGATCTTATATCTTTTTTGTTTACGAGGAAAAATGAGAGTCAAAGGTTTGGACCTGAAAAAAAAAAAATTTTGAACATCCAAAATGGGGATGCACAAATGCTGGGAGAGATAATTCCAAAGAGTATCGGTGATTTTTAAGGATAGGCAAAAAAGTGGGTTGTTTGGCTCTGGTAAATATCCAACCACTTGAGAATTCAACTTTTTCTACCCCCCCTAATTTTTGGCCACTTGCATCCTGAACATGCTTGTGCCATGCACACCCACTACACTTAAACCATGTTGGGATCAGTTACAAGTCCCTTTCCTATAAAATTCCACCAAGCTATTATTAGAGGGTTGTACTAGTGGAATTTCCCAAACATGGATTTTGGGGTTCATTTTTACTGCGTGAAATAATTTTCTATTCATTATTATAGTTTTCAAATTTTTTTGCACGCACAAACTCTAAAATTTTCATTTTGTTGCGATCTTATATCTTTTTTGTCTACGAGGAAAAATGGGAGTCACAAGTTTGGACCTGAAAAAAAAAAAATTTGAACATCCAAAATGGGGATGCACAAATGCTGGGACAGATAATTCCAAAGAGTATCTGTGATTTTTAAGGATAGGCAAAAAAGAGGGATGTTTAGCTCTGGTAAATATCCAACCACATGAGCATTCAACTTTTTCTACCCCCCCTAATTTTTGACCACTTGCATCCTCAACATGCTTTTGGCATGCACACCCTCCACACTTAAAGCATGTTGGGATCAGTTACAAGTCCCTTTCCTATAAAATTCCACCAAGATATTATTAGGGGGTTGTACTAGTGGAATTTCCCAAACATGGATTTTGGGGTTCATTGTTAGTGCGTGAAATAATTTTCTATTCATTATTATAGTTTTCAATTTTTTTTGCACGCATGAACTCTAAAATTTTCATTTTGTTGCGATCTTATATCTTTTTTGTTTACGAGGAAAAATGGGACTCACAAGTTTGGACCTGAAAAAAAAAAAAATTTGAACATCCAATATGGGGAAACACAAATTCTGGGAGAGATAATTCCAAAGAGTATCTGTGATTTTTAAGGATAGGCAAAAAAGTGGGTTGTTTGGCTCTGGTAAATATCCAACCACTTGAGAATTCAACTTTTTCTACCCCCCTAATTTTTGCCCACTTGCATCCTCAACAAGCTTGTGGCATGCACACCCACCACACTTAAAGCATGTTGGGATCAGTTACAAGTCCCTTTCCTATAAAATTCCACCAAGCTATTATTAGGGGGTTTTACTAGTGAAATAATTTTCAATTCATTATTACAGTTTTTAATTTTTTTTGCACACATGAACTCCAAAATTTTCATTTTGTTGCGATCTTATATCTTTTTTTTTTACGAGGAAAAATGGGAGTCACAAGTTTGGACCTGAAAAAAAAAAATTGAACTTCCAAAATGGGGGTGCACAAATGCGGGGAGAGATAATTCTAAAGAGTATCTGTGATTTTTAAGGACAGGCAAAAAAGTGTTGTTTGGCTTATCCAACCACTTCAGAATTCAACTTTTTCTACCCCCCCTAATTTTTGGCCACTTGCATCCTCAACATGCTTGTGGCATGCACACCCACCACACGTAAAGCATGTTGGGATCAGTTACAAGTCCCTTTCCTATAAAATTCCACCAAGCTATTATTAGGGGGTTGTACAAGTGGAATTTCCCAAACATGGATTTTGGGGTTCATTTTTAGTGCGTGAAATAATTTTTTATTCATTATTATAGTTTTCAAATTTTTCTGCACACATGAACTCTAAAATTTTCATTTTGTTGCAATCTTATTTCTTTTTTGTTTACGCAGAAAAATGGGAGTCACAAGTTTGGACCTGAAAAAAATAAAAATTTGAACATCCAAAATGCGGATGCACAAATGCTGGGAGAGATAATTCCAATGAGTATCTGTGATTTTTAAGGATAGGCAAAAAAGTGGGTGGTTTGGCTCTCGTAAATATCCAACCACTTGATAATTCAACTTTTTCTAACCCCCCTAATTTTTGGCCACTTGCATCCTCAACATGTTTGTGGCATGCACACCCACCACACTTAAAGCATGTTGGGATCAATTTACAAGTCCATTTCCTATGAAATTCCACCAAGCTATTATTAGGGGGTTGTACTAGTGGAATTTCCCAGACATTGATTTTGGGGTTCATTTTTACTGCGTGAAATAATTTTCTATTCATTATTATAGTTTTCAAATTTTTCTGCACACATGAACTCTAAAATTTTCATTTTGTTGCAATCTTATATCTTTTTTGTTTACGTAGAAAAATGGGAGTCACAAGTTTGGACCTGAAAAAAATAAAAATTTGAACATCCAAAATAGGGATGCACAAATGCTGGGTGAGATAATTCCAATGAGTATCTGTGATTTTTAAGGATAGGCAAAAAAGTGGGTGGTTTGGCTCTGGTAAATATCCAACCACTAGATAATTCAACTTTTTCTAACCCCCCTAATTTTTGGCCACTTGCATCCTCAACATGCTTGTGGCATGCACACCCACCACACTTAAAGCATGTTGGGATCTGTTTACAAGTCCCTTTCCTATGAAATTCACCGAGCTATTATTAGGGGGTTGTACTAGTGGAATTTCCCAAACATGGACTTTGGGGTTCATTTTTACTGCGTGAAATAATTTTCTATTCATTGTTATAGTTTTCAAATTTTTTTGCACACATGAACTCTAAAATTTTCATTTTGTTGCGATCTTATATCTTTTTTGTTTACGAGGAAAAATGGGACTCACCAGTTGGGACCTGAAAAAAAAAAAGGTTTGAACATCCAAAATGGGCATGCACAAATGCTGGGAGAGATAATTCCAAAAAGTATCTGTGATTTTTAAGGATAGGCAAAAAAGTGGGTGGTTTGGCTTATCCAACCACTTCAGAATTCAACTTTTTCTACCCCCCCTAATTTTTGGCCACTTGCATCCTCAACATGCTTGTGGCATGCACACCCACCACACTTAAAGCATGTTGGGATCAGTTACAAGTCCCTTTGCTATAAAATTCCAGCAAGCTATTATTAGGGGGTTGTACTAGTGGAATTTCCCAAACATGGATTTTGGGGTTCATTTTTAGTGCGTGAAATAATTTTTTATTCATTATTATAGTTTTCAAATTTTTCTGCACACATGAACTCTAAAATTTTCATTTTGTTGCGATCTTATATCTTTTTTGTTTACGCAGAAAAATGGGAGTCACAAGTTTGGACCTGAAAAAAATAAAAATTTGAACATCCAAAATGGGGATGCACAAATGCTGGGAGAGATAATTCCAATGAGTATCTGTGATTTTTAAGGATAGATAAAAAAGTGGGTGGTTTGGCTCTGGTAAATATCCAACCACTTGATAATTCAACTTTTTCTAACCCCCCTAATTTTTGGCCACTTGCATCCTCAACATGCTTGTGGCATGCACACCCACCACACTTAAAGCATGTTGGGATCTGTTTACAAGTCCCTTTCCTATGAAATTCCACCAAGCTATTATTAGGGGGTTGTACTAGTGGAATTTCCCAAACATGGATTTTGGGGTTCATTTTTACTGCGTGAGATAATTTTCTATTCATTACTATAGATTTCAAATTTTTTTGCACACATGAACTCCAAAAAATTCATTTTGTTGCGATCTTATATCTTTTTTGTTTACGAGGAGAAATGGGAGTCTCAAGTTTTGACCTGAAAAAGAAAAATTGAACATCCAAAATGGGGATGCACAAATGCTGGGAGAGATAATTCCAAAGATTATCTGTGATTTTTAAGGATAGGCAAAAAAGTGGGTTGTTTGGCTTTGGTAAAAAATATCCAACCACTTGAGAATTCAACTTTTTTTACCCCCCCTAATTTTTGGCCACTTGCATCCTCAACATGCTTGTGGCATGCACACCCACCACACTTAAAGCATGTTGGGATCAGTTACAAGTCCCTTTCCTATAAAATTCCACCAAGCTATTATTAGGGGGTTGTACTAGTGAAATAATTTTCTATTCATTATTATAGTTTTCAATTTTTTTTGCACACATGAACTCTAAAATTTTCATTTTGTTGCGATCTTATTTCTTTTTTGTTTACGAGGAAAAATGGGAGTCACAAGTTTGGACCTAAAAAAAAAAAAAAAATTGAACATCCAAAATGGGGATCCACAAATGCTGGGAGAGGTAATTCCAAAGAGTATCTGTGATTTTTAAGGTTAGGCAAAAAAGTGGGTTGTTTGGCTCTGGTAAATATCCAACCACTTGAGAATTCAACTTTTTCTACCCCCCTAATTTTTGGCCACTTGCAACCTCAACATGTTTGTGGCATGCACACCCACCACACTTAAGGCATGTTGGGATCAGTTACAAGTCCCTTTCCTATAAAATTCCACCAAGCTATTATTAGGGGGTTGTACTAGTGGAATTTCCCAAACATGGATTTTGGGGTTCATTTTTAGTGCGTGAAAAAATTTTCTATTCATTATTATAGTTTTCAATTTTTTTTGCACACATGAACTCTAAAATTTTCATTTTGTTGCGATCTTATATCTATTTTGTTTACGAGGAAAAATGGGACTCACAAGTTTGGACCTGAAAAAAAAAAATTTGAACAACAAAAATGGGGATGCACAAATGCTGGGAGAGATAATTCCAAAGAGTATCTACGATTTTTAAGGATAGGCAAAAAAGTGGGTGGTTTGGCTTATCCAACCACTTCAGAATTCAACTTTTTCTACCCCCCCTAATTTTTGGCCACTTGCATCCTCAACAAGCTTGTGGCATGCACACCCACCACACTTAAAGCATGCTGGGATCAGTTACAAGTCCGTTTCGTATAAAATTCCACCAAGCTATTATTTGGGGGTTGTACTAGTGGAATTTCCCAAACATGGATTTTGGGGTTCATTTTTAGTGAGTGAAATAATTTTCTATTCATTATTATAGTTTTCAAATTTTTCTGTACACATGAACTCTAAAATTTTCATTTTGTTGCAATCTTATATCTTTTTTGTTTACGCGGAAAAATGGGAGTCACAAGTTTGGACCTGAAAAAAAAAAAAAATTGAACATCCAAAATAGGGATGCACAAATGCTGGGAGAGATAATTCGAAAGAGTATCTGTCATTTTTAAGGATAGGCAAAAAAGTTGGTTTTTGGCTCTGGTAAAAAATATCTAACCACTTCAGAATTCAACTTTTTCTTCCCCCCCCTAATTTTTGGCCACTTGCATCCTCAACATGCTTGTGGCATGCACACCCACCACACTTAAAGCATGTTGGGATCAGTTACAAGTCCCTTTCCTATAAAATTCCACCAAGCTATTATTAGGGGGTTGTACTTGTGGAATTTCCCAAACATGGATTTTGGGGTTCATTTTTAGTGCGTGAAATAATTTTTAATTAATTATTATAATTTTCAAATTTTTCTGCACACATGAACTCTAAAATTTTCATTTTGTTGCGATCTTTTATCTTTTTTGTTTACGTGGAAAAATGGGACTCACAAGTTTGGACCTGAAAAAAAAAAAATTTGAACAACCAAAATGGAGATGGACAAATGCTGGGAGAGTTAATTCCAAAGAGTATCTGCGATTTTTAAGGATAGGCAAAAAAGTGCGTGGTTTGGCTCATCCAACCACTTCAGAATTCAACTTTTTCTACCCCCCCTAATTTTTGGCCACTTGCATCCTCAACAAGCTTGTGGCATGCACACCCACCACAGTTAAAGCATGCTGGGATCAGTTACAAGTCCGTTTCGTATAAAATTCCACCAAGCTATTATTGGGGAGTTGTAGTAGTGGAATTTCCCAAACATGGATTTTGGGGTTCATTTTTAGTGCGTGAAATAATTTTCTATTCATTATTATAGTTTTCAAATTTTTCTACACACATGAACTCTAAAATTTTCATTTTGTTGCGATCTTATATCTTTTTTGTTTACGCGGAAAAATGGGAGTCACAAGTTTGGACCTGAAAAAAAAAAAATTTGAACATCCAAAATAGGAATGAACAAATGCTGGGAGAGATAATTCCAAAGAGTATCTGTGATTTTTAAGGATAGGCAAAAAAGTGGGTTGTTTGGCTCTGGTAAAAAATATCCAACCACTTGAGAATTCAACTTTTTCTACCCCCCCCCACAATTTTTGGCCACTTGCATCCTCAACATGCTTGTGGCATGCACACCCACCACACTTAAAGCATGTTGGGATCAGTTACAAGTCCCTTTCCCATAAAATTCCACCAAACTATTATTAGGGGGTTGTACTAGTGGAATTTCCCAAACATGGATTTTGGGGTTCATTTTTACTGCATGAAATAATTTTCTATTCATTATTATAGTTTAAAAATATTTTTACACACTTGAACTCTAAAATTTTCATTTTCTAGCGATCTTATATCTTTTTTGTTTACGAGGAAAAATGGGAGTCACAAGTTTGGACCTGAAAAAAAAAAAATTTGAACATCCAAAATGGGGATGCACAAATGCTGGGAGAGATAATTCGAAAGAGTATCTGTCATTTTTAAGGATAGGCAAAAAAGTTGGTTGTTTGGCTCAGGTAAAAAATATCCAACCACTTCAGAATTCAAGTTTTTCTTCCCCCCCTAATTTTTGGCCACTTGCATCCTCAACATGCTTGTGGCATGCACACCCACCACACTTAAAGCATGTTGGGATCAGTTACAAGTCCCTTTCCTATAAAATTCCACCAAGCTATTATTAGGGGGTTGTACTAGTGGAATTTCCCAAACATGGATTTTGGGGTTCATTTTTAGTGCGTGAAATAATTTTCCCTTCATTATTATAGTTTTCAAATTTTTCTGCACACATGAACTCTAAAATTTTCATTTTTTTGCGATCTTATATCTTTTTTGTTTACGAGAAAAAATGGGAGTCACAAGTTTGGACCTGAAAAAAAAAAAAAAATTTGAACATCCAAAATGGGGATGCACAAATGGTGGGAGAGATAATTCCAAAGAGTATCTGTGATTTTTAAGGATAGGCAAAAAAGTGGGTTGTTTGGCTCTGGTAAAAAATATCCAACCATTTGAGAATTCAACTTTTTCTACCCACCCCCCCCCCCCCCCCCCCCCCCCCCCTAATTTTTGGCCACTTGCGTCCTCAACATGCTTGTGGCATGCACACCCGCCACACTTAAAGCATGTTGGGATCAGTTACAAGTCCCTTTCCTATAAAATTCCACCAAGCTATTATTAGGGGGTTGTACTAATGGAATTTCCCAAACATCGATTTTGGGATTCATTTTTGCCGCATTAAATAATTTTCTATTTATTATTATAGTTTTCAAATTTTTTTGCGCACTTAAACTCTAAAGTTTTCATTTTGTTGCGATCTTATACCTTTTTTGTCTACGTGGAAAAATGGGAGTCACAAGTAAGGACCTGAAAAAAAAAAAAAATTTTGATCATCCAAAATGGGGATGCACAAATGCTGGGAGAGATAATTCCAAAGAGTATCTGTGATTTTTAAGGATAGGCAAAAAAGTGGGTTGTTTGGCTTTGGTAAATATCCAACCACTTGAGAATTCAACTTTTTCTACCCCCCCCCCCCCCCCCCCCCCCCTCCCCCCCTAATTTTTGGCCAGTTGCATCCTAAACATGCTTGTGGCATGCACACCCACCACTTAAAGCATGCTGGGATCAGTTACAAGTTCCTTTCCTATAAAATTTCACCAAGCTATTATTAGGGGGTTGTACTAGTGGAATTTCCCAAACATGGATTTTGGGGTTCATTTTTACTGCATGAAATAATTTTCTATTCATTATTATAGTTTTCAAATATTTTTGCACACTTGAACTCTAAAATTTTCATTTTCTAGCGATCTTATATCTTTTTTGTTTACGAGGAAAAATGGGAGTCACAAGTTTGGACCTGAAAAAAAAAAAAATTGAACATCCAAAATGGGGATGCACAAATGCTGGGAGAGATAATTCGAAAGAGTATCTGTCATTTTTAAGGATAGGCAAAAAAGTTGGTTGTTTGGCTCTGGCAAAAAATATCCAACCACTTCGGAATTCAACTTTTTCTTCACCCCCTAATTTTTGGCCACTTGCATCCTCAACATGCTTGTGGCATGCACACCCACTACACTTAAAGCATGTCACTTAAAGCATGTTAGGATCAGTTACAAGTCCCTTTCCTATAAAATTCCACCAAGCTATTATTAGGGGGTTGTACTAGTGGAATTTCCGAAACATGGATTTTGGGGTTCATTTTTAGTGCGTGAAATAATTTTCTATTCATTATTATAGTTCTCAAATTTTTCTGCACACATGAACTCTAAAATTTTCATTTTGTTGCGATCTTATATCTATTTTGTTTACGAGGAAAAATGGGACTCACAAGTTTGGACCTGAAAAAAAAAAAAATTTGAACATCCAAAATGCGGATGCACAAATGCTGGGAGAGATAATTCCAAAGAGTATCTGTGATTTTTAAGGATAGGCAAAAAAGTGGGTTGTTTGGCTCTGGTAAAAAATACCCAACCACTTGAGAATTCAACTTTTTCTACCCCCCCCCTAATTTTTGGCCACTTGCATCCTCAACATGCTTGTGGCATGCACACCCACCACACTTAAAGCATGTTGGGATCAGTTACAAGTCCCTTTCCTATAAAATTCCACCAAGCTAATATTAGGGGGTTGTACTAGTGGAATTTCCCAAACATGGATTTTGGGGTTCATTTTTAATGCGTGAAATAATTTTCTATTCTTTATTATAGTTTTCAATTTTTTTTGCACACATGAACTCTAAAATTTTCATTTTGGTGCGATGTTATATCTTTTATGTCTACGAGGAAAAATGGGAGTCACAAGTTTGGACCTGAAAAAAAAAAAATTTGAACATCCAAAATGGGGATGCACAAATACTTGGAGTGATAATTCCAAAGAGTATCTTTTATTTTTAAGGATAGGCAAAAAAGTGGGTTTTTTGGTTCTGGTAAATATCTAACCACTTGATAATTCAACTTTTTCTACCCTCCCTAATTTTTTGCCACTTGCATCCTCAACATGCTTGTGGCATGCACACCCACCACACTTAAAGCATGTTGGGATCAGTTACAAGTCCCTTTCCTATAAAATTCCACCAAGCAATTAATAGGGGGTTGTACTAGTGGAATTTCCCAAACATGGATTTTGGGGTTCATTTTCAGTGCGTGAAATAATTTTCTATTCATTATTATAGTTTTGAAATTTTTTTGCACACATGAACTCTAAAATTTCCTTTTTGTTGCGATCTTATATCTTTTTTTGTTTACGAGGAAAAATGGGAGTCACAAGTTTGGACCTGAAAAAAAAAAAAAATTGAACATCCAAAATGGGGATGCACAAATGCTGGGAGAGATAATTCGAAAGAGTATCTGTCATTTTTAAGGATAGGCAAAAAAGTTGGTTGTTTGGCTCCGGTAAAAAATATCCAACCACTTCAGAATTCAACTTTTTCTTCCCCCCCTAATTTTTGGCCACTTGCATCCTCAACATGCTTGTGGCATGGACACCCACCACACTTAAAGCATGTTGGGATCAGTTACAAGTCCCTTTCCAATAAAATTCCACCAAGCTATTATTAGGGGGTTGTACTAGTGGAATTTCCCAAACATGGATTATGGTGTTCATTTTTAGTGCTCGAAATAATTTTCTATTCATTATTATAGTTTTCAAAATTTTTTGCACACATGAACTCTAAAATTTTCATTTTGTTGCGATCTTATATCTTTTTTGTTTACGAGGAAAAATGGGGGTCACAAGTTTGGACCTGAAAAAAAATAAAAAATTTGAACATCCAAAATGGGGATGCACAAATGCTGGGAGAGATAATTCCAAGGAGTATCTGTGATTTTTAAGGATAGGCAAAAAAGTGGGTTGTTTGGCTCTGGTAAAAAATATCCAACCACTTGAGAATTCAACTTTTTCTACCCCCCCCACAATTTTTGGCCACTTGCATCCTCAACATGCTTGCGGCATGCACACCCACCATACTTAAATCATGTTGGGATCAGTTACAAGTCCCTTTCCTATAAATTCCACCAAGCTATTATTAGGGGGTTGTACTAGTGGAATTTCCCAAACATGGATTTTGGGATTCATTTTTACCGCTTGAAATAATTTTCTATTCATTATTATAGTTTTCAAATTTTTTTGCGCACATAAACTCTTAAATTTTCATTTTGTTGCGATCTTATATCTTTTTTGTCTACGAGGAAAAATGGGAGTCACAAGTAAGGACCTGAAAAAAAAAAATTTTTTTTGAACATCCAAAATGGGGATGCACAAATGCTGGGAGAGATAATTCCAAAGAGTATCTGTGATTTTTAAGGATAGGCAAAAAAGTGGGTTGTTTGGCTCTGGTAAATATCCAACCACATGAGAATTCAACTTTTTCTACCACCCCTTATTTTTAACAATTTGCATCCTCAACATGCCTGTGGCATGTACACCCACCACACTTAAAACATGTTGGGATCAGTTACAAGTCCCTTTCCTATAAAATTCCACCAAGCTATTATTAGGTGGTTGTACTAGTGGAATTTCCCCAACATGGATTTTGGGGTTCATTTTTAGTGCGTGAAATAATTTTCTATTCATTATTATAGTTTTCAAATTATTTTGAACGCTTGAGTTCTAAAATTTTCTTTTTGTTGTGATCTTATATCTTTTTTATTTACGAGGAAAAATGGGAGTCACAATTTTGGACCTGAAAAAAAAAATTTGAACATCCAAAATGGGGATGCTCAAATTCTGGGAGAGATAATTCGACTGAGTATCTGTCATTTTTAAGGATAGGCAAAAAAGTTGGTTGTTTGGCTATGGTAAAAAATATCCAACCACTTCAGAATTCAACTTTTTCTTCCCCCCCTAATTTTTGGCCACTTGCATCCTCAACATGCTTGTGGCATGCACACCCACCACACTTAAAGCATGTTGGGATCAGTTACAAGTCCCTTTCCTATAAAATCCACCAAGCTATTATTAGGGGGTTGTACTAGTGGAATTTCCCAAACATGGATTTTGGGGTTCATTTTTAGTGCGTGAAATAATTTTCTATTCATTATTATAGTTTTCAAATTTTTCTGCACACATGAACTCTAAAATTTTCATTTTGTTGCGATCTTATATCTTTTTTGATTACGAGGAAAAATGGGCGGCACAAGTTTGCACCTGAAAAAAAAAAAAAATTTGAACATCCAAAATGGGCATGCACAAATGCTGGGAGAGATAATTCCAAAGAGTATCTGTGATTTTTAAGGATAGGCAAAAAAGTGGGTTGTTTGGCTGTGGTAAAAAATACCCAACCACTTGAGAATTCAACTTTTTCTACCCCCCCTAATTTTTGGCCACTTGCATCCTCAACATGCATGTGGCATGCACACCCACCACACTTAAAGCATGTTGGGATCAGTTACCAGTCCCTTTCCTCTAAAATTCCACCAAGCTAATATTATGGGGTTGTACTAGTGGAATTTCCCAAACATGGATTTTGGGGTTCATTTTTAATGTGTGAAATAATTTTCTATTCATTATTATAGTTTTCAAATTTTTTGGCACACATGAACTCTAAAATTTTCATTTTGTTGCGATGTTATATCTTTTATGTCTACGAGGAAAAATGGGAGTCACAAGTTTGGTCCTGAAAAAAAAAAAAAATTTTGAACATCCAAAATGGGGATGCACAAATGCTGGGAGAGATAATTTCCAAAGAGTATCTGTGATTTTTAAGGATAGGCAAAAAAGTCGGTTGTTTGGCTCTGGGAAATATCCAACCACTTGAGAATTCAACTTTTTCTACCCACCCTAATTTTTGGCCGCTTGCATCCTCAACATGCTTGTGGCATGCACTCCCACCACACTTAAAGCAAGTTGGGATCATTTACAAGTCCCTTTCCTATAAAATTCCACCAAGCAATTATTTGGGGGTTATACTAGTGGAATTTCCCAAACATGGATTTTGGGGTTCATTTTTAGTGTGTGAAATAATTTTCTATTATTATTATAGTTTTCAAATTTTTTTGCACACATGAACTCTAAAATTTTTATTTTGTTGCGATCTTATATCTTTTCTGTTTACTAGGAAAAATGGGACTCACAAGTTTGGACCAGAAAAAAAAAAATTTGAACATCCAAAGTAGGGATGCACAAATGCTGGGAGAGATAATTTCAAAGAGTATCTTTGTTTTTTAAGGATAGGCAAAAAAGTGGGTTGTTTGGCTCTTGTAAAAAATATCCAACAACTTGAGAATTCAACTTTTTCTACCCCCACTAATATTTGGCCACTTGCATCCTCAACATGCTTGTGGCATGCACACCCACCACACTTAAAGCATGTTGGGATCTGTTTCAAGTCCCTTTCCTATAAAATTCCACCAAGCTATTATTAGGGGTTGTACTAGTGGAATTTCCCAAACATGGATTTTGGGGTTCATTGTTACAGCGTGAAATAATTTTCTATTCATTATTATAGTTTTCAAATTTTTTTGCACTCATGAACTCTAAAATTTTCATTTTTTTGCGATCTTATATCTTTTTTGTCTACGAGGAAAAATGGGAGCCACAAGTTTGGACCTGAAAAAAAAAAAAAAGATTTGAACATCCAAAATGGGGATGCACAAATGCTGGGAGAGATAATTTCCGAAGAGTATCTGTGATTTTTAAGGATAGGCAAAAAAGTGTGTTGTTTGGCTCTGGTAAATATCCAACCACTTGAGAATTCAACTTTTTCTACCCCCCCTAATTTTTGGCCACTTGCAACCTCAACATGCTTGTGGCATGCACACCCACCACACTTAAAGCATGTTGGGATCAGTTACAAGTCCCTTTCCTATAAAATTCCACCAAGCTTTTATTAGGGGGTTGTACTAGTGGAATTTCCAAAACATGGATTTCGGGGTACATTTTTAGTCCGTGAAATAATTTTCTATTCATTATTATAGTTTTCAAATTTTTTTGCACACTTGAACTCTAAAATTTTCATTTTGTTGCGATCTTATATCTTTTACGTTTACGAGGAAACATGAGAGTCACAAGTTTGGACCTGAAAAAAAAAAATTTGAACATCCAAAATAGGGATGCACAAATGCTGGGAGAGATAATTCCAAAGAGTATCTGTGTTTTTTAAGGATAGGCAAAAAAGTGGGTTGTTTGGCTCTAGTAAAAAATATCCAACAACTTGAGAATTCAACTTTTTCTACCTCCACTAATTTTTGGCCACTTGCATCCTCAACATGCTTGTGGCATGCACACCCACCATACTTAAAGCATGTTGGGATCTGTTACATGTCCCTTTCCTATAAAATTCCACTAAGCTGTTATTAGGGGGTTGTACTAGTGGAATTTCCAAAACATGGATTTTGGTGTTCATTTTTAGTGCGTGAAATAATTTTCTATTCATTATTATAATTTTCAACTTTTTTTTCACCCATAAACTCTAAAATTTTCTTTTTGTTGCGATCTTATATCTTTTTTGTTTACGAAGAAAAAAGGGAGTCACATGTTTGGACCTGAAAAAAAAAAATTTGAACATCCAAAATGGGGATGCACATATGCTGGGAGAGATAATTCCAAAGAGTATCTGTGATTTTTAAGGATAGGCAAAAAAGTGGGTGTAAATATCCAACCACTTGAGAATTCAACTTTTTCTACGCCCCCTAATTTTTGGCCACTTGCATCCTCAACATGCTTGTGGCATGCATACCCACCACACTTAAAGCATGTTGGGATCAGTTTCAAGTCCCTTTCCTATAAAATTCCACCAAGCTATTATTAGGGGGTTCTACTAGTGGAATTTCCCAAACATGAATTTTGGGGTTCATTTTTACTGCGTGAAATAATTTTCTATTCATTATTATAGTTTTCAAATTTTTTTGCACACATCAACTCTAAAATTTTCATTTTGTTGCGGTCTTATATCTTTTTTGTCTACGAGTAAAAATGGGAGTCTCAAGTTTGGACCTGAAAAAAAAAAAATTTTTGAACATCCAAAATGGGGATTTACAAATGCTGGGAGAGATAATTCCAAAGAGTATCTGTGATTTTTAATGATAGGCAAAAAAGTGGGTTGTTTGGCTCTGGTAAATATCCAACCACTTGAGAATTCCACTTTTTCTACCCCCCCTAATTTTTGGCCACTTGCATCCTTGACATGCTTGTCGCATGCACACCCACCATACTTAAAGCATGTTGGGATCTGTTACAAGTCCCTTTCCTATAATATTCCACCAAGCTGTTATTAGGGGGTTGTACTAGTGGAATATCCAAAACATGGATTTTGGTGTTCATTTTTAGTGCGTGAAATAATTTTCTATTCATTATTATAGTTTTCAAAAAAAATTTCACACATAAACTCTAAAATTTTCTTTTTGTTGCGATCTTATATCTTTTTTGTTTACGAGGAAAAATGGGAGTCACAAGTTTGGACCTGAAAAAAAAAAAATTTGAACATCCAAAAAGGGGATGCACAAATGCTGGGAGAGATAATTCCAAAGAGTAACTGTGATTTTTAAGGATAGGCAAAAAAGTGGGTTGTTTGGCTGTGGTAAAAAATACCCAACCACTTGAGAATTCAACTTTCTCTACCCCCCCTAATTTTTGGCCACTTGCATCCTCAACATGCTTGTGGCATGCGCACTCACCACACTTAAAGCATGTTGGGATCAGTTACGAGGCCCTTTCCTATAAAATTCCACCAAGCTGTTATTAGGGGGTTGTACTAGTGGAATTTCCCAAACATGGATTTTGGGGTTCATTTTTAGCGCATGAAATAATTTTCTATTAATTATTATTGTTTTCAATTTTTTTTCACACATGAACTCTAAAATTTTCATTTTGTTGCGATCTTATATCTTTTTTGTTTACGCGGAAAAATGGGAGTCACAAGTTTCGTCCTGAAAAAAAAAAAATTTGAACATCCAAAATGGGGATGTGCAAATGCTGGGACAGATAATTCATAAGAGTATCTATGATTTTTAAGGATAGGCAAAAAAGTGGGTTGTTTGGCTCAGGTAAATTTCCAACCACTTGAGAATTCAACTTTTTCTTACCCCCCCCCCCCCCCCCCCCCCCCTAATTTTTGGCCACTTGCATCCTCAACATGCTTGTGGCATGCACACCCACCACACTTAAAGCATGTTGGGATCACTTACGAGTCCCTTTCCTATAAAATTCCACCAAGCTGTTATTAGGGGGTTGTACTAGTGGAATTTCCCAAACATGGATTTTGGGGTTCATTTTTAGTGCGTGAAATAATTTTCTATTAATTATTATTGTTTTCAATTTTTTTTCACACATGAACTCTAAAATTTTCATTTTGTTGCGATCTTATATCTTTTTTGTTTACGCGGAAAAATGGGAGTCACAAGTTTGGACCTGAGAAAAAAAAAAAAGAACATCCAAAAGGGGGACGCACAAATGCTGGGAGAGATAATTCCAATGAGTATCTGTGATTTTTAAGGATAGGCAAAAAAGTGGGTTGTTTGGCTCTGGTGAATATCCAACCACTTGAGAATTCAACATTTTCTACCCCCCCTAATTTTTGGCCACTTGCATCCTCAACATGATTGTGGCATACACACCTACCACACTTAAAGCATGTTGGGATCAGTTACAAGTCCCTTTCCTATAAAATTCCACCAAGCTATTATTAGGGGGTCGTACTAGTGGAATTTCTCAAACATGGATTTTGGGGTTCATTTTTACTGGGTGAAATAATTTTCTATTCATTATTATATTTTTCAAAGTTTTTTGCACACATGAACTCTAAAATTTTCATTTTGTTGCGATCTTATATCTTTTTTGTCTACGAGGAAAAATGGGAGTCACAGGTTTGGATCTGAAAAAATAAAAATTTGAACATCCAAAATGGGGATGCACAAATGCTGGGAGAGATAATTCCAAAGAGTATCTTTGATTTTTAAGGAGAAGCAAAAAAGTGGGTTGTTTGGCTTTGGTAAATATCCAACCACTTGAGAATTCAACTTTTTCTACCCCCCCCTAATTTTTGGCCACTTGCATCCTCAACATGCTTGTGGCATGCACACCCACCACACTTAAAGCATGTTGGGATCCATTACAAGTCCCTTTCCTATAAAATTCCACCAAAGTATTATTAGCGGGTTGTACTAGTGGAATTTCCCAACATGGATTTTGGGGTTCATTTTTAGTACGTGATATAATTTTCTATTCATTATTATAGTTTTCAAATTTTTTTGCACACATGAACTCTAAAATTTTCATTTTGTCGCGATCTTATTTCTTTTTTGTTTACGAGCTAAAATGGGAGTCACAAGTTTGGACCTGAAAAAAAAAATTTGAACATCCAAAATGGGGATGCACAAATGCTGGGAGAGATAATTCCAAAGAGTATCTGTGATTTTTATGGATAGGCAAAAAAGTAGGTTGTTTGGCTCTGGTAAAAAATATCCAACCACATGAGATTTCAACTTTTTCTACCGCCCCTAAATTTTGGCCACTTGCATCCTCAACATGCTTGTGGCATGCACACCCACCACACTTAAAGCATGTTGGGATCAGTTACAAATCCTTACCAATAAAATTCCACCAAGCTATTATTAGGGGGTTGTACTTGTGGAATTTCCCAAACATGGATTTTGGGGTTCATTTTTACAGCGTGAAATAATTTTCTATTCATTATTATAGTTTTCAAATTTTTTTGCACACATGAACTCTAAAATTTTCATTTTCTTGCGATCTTATATCTTTTTTGTTTAGGAGGAAAAATGGGAGTCACAACTTTGGACCGGAAAAAAAAATTTGAACATCCAAAATAGGGATGCACAAATGCTGGGAGAGATAATTCCAAAGAGAATCTGTGATTTTTAAGGATAGGCAAAAAAGTTGGTTGTTTGGCTCTGGTAAAAAATATCCAACCACTTCAGAATTCAACTTTTTCTTCCCCCCCTAATTTTTGGCCACTTGCATCCTCAACATGCTTGGGGCATGCACACCAGCCACACTTGAAGCATGTTGGGATCAGTTACAAGTCCCTTTCCTATAAAATTCCACCAAGCTATTATTAGGGGGTGGTACTAGTGGAATTTCCCAAACATGGATTTTGGGGTTCATTTTTTGTGCGTGAAATAATTTTCTATTCATTATTATAGTTTTCAAATTTTTTTGCACACATGAACTCTAAAATTTTCATTTTGTTGCGATCTTATATCTTTTTTGTTTACGAGGAAAAATGGGAGTCACAAGTTTGGACCAGGAAAAAAAAAATTTGAACATCTAAAATAGGGACGCACAAATGCAGGGAGAGATAATTCCAAAGAGTATCTGTGATTTTTAAGGATTGGTAAAAAAGTGGGTTGTTCGGCTCTGGTAAAAAATATCCAACAACTTGAGAATTCAAATTTTTCTAGCCCCCCTAATTTTTGCCCACTTGGATCCTCAACATGCTTGTGGCATGCACACCCACCACACTTAAAGCATGTTGGGATCAGTTACAAGTCCCTTTCCTATAAAATTCCTCCAATCTATTATTAGGGGGTTGTACTAGTGGAATTTCCCAAACATGGATTTTGGGGTTCATTTTTACTGCGTGAAATAATTTTCTTTTCATTATTATAGTTTTCAAATTTTTTTGCAGACACGAACTCTCAAATTTTCATTTTGTTGGGATCTTATATCTTTTTTGTCTACGAGGAAAAGTGGGAGTCACAAGTTTGGACCTGAAAAAAAAAAAAACATTTGAACATCCAAAATGGGGATGCACAAAAGCTGGGAGAGATAATTCCAGAGTGTATCTTTGATTTTTAATGAGAGGCAAAAAAGAGGGTTGTTTGGCTCTCGTAAATATCCAACCACTTGAGAATTCAACTTTTTCTACCCCCCCTAATTTTTGGCCACTTGCATCCTCAACATGCTTGTGGCATGCACACCCACCACACTTAAAGTATGTTGGGATCAGTTACAAGTCCCTTTCCTATAAAATTCCACAAAGCTATTATTAGGGGGTTGTACTAGTGGAATTTCCCAAACATGGATTTTGGGGTTCAGTTTTAGTGCGTGAAATAATTTTCTATTCATTATTATAGTTTTCAAATTTTTTTGCACACATAAACTCTAAAATTTTCATTTTGTTGTGATCTTATATCTTTTTTGTTTACGAGGAAAAATGGGTGTCACATGTTTGGACCTGAAAAAAAAAATTTTTCAACATCCAAAATGGGGATGCACAAATGCTGGGAGAGATAATTCCAAAGAGTATCTATGATTTTTAAGGATAGGCAAAAAAGTGGGTTATTTGGCTCTAGTAAAAAATATCCAACCACTTGAGAATTCAACATTTTCTTACCCCTCCAATTTTTCGCCACTTGCATCCTCAACATGCTTGTGGCATGCACACCCACCACACTTAAAGCATGTTGGGATCAGTTACATGTCCCTTACCTATAAAATTCCACCAAGCTATTATTAGGGGGTTGTACTAGTGAAATTTCCCAAACATGGATTTTGGGGTTCATTTTTATTGCGTGAAATAATTTTCGATTCATTATTATAGTTTTCAATTTTTTTTGCACACATGAACTCTTAAATTTTCATTTTGTTGCGATCTTATATCTTTTTTGTTCACGAGGAAAAATGGGAGTCACAAGTTTGGACCTGAAAAAAAAAAAAATTTGAACTTCCAAAATGGGGATGCACAAATGTTGGGAGAGATAATTCCAAAGAGTATATGTGATTTTTAAGGATAGGCAAAAAAGTGGGTTGTTTGGCTCTGGTAAAAAATATCCAACAACTTGAGAATTCAACTTTTTCTACCCCCCCTAATTTTTGGCCACTTGCATCCTCAACATGCTTGTGGCATGCACACCCACCACACTTAAAGCATGTTGGGATCAGTTACAAGTTCCCTTCCTATAAAATTCCACCAAGCTATTTTTAGGGGGTTGTACTAGTGGAATTTCCCAAACATGGATTTTGGGGTTCATTTTTAGTGCGTGAAATAATTTTCTATTCATTATTATAGTTTTCAAATTTTTTTGCACACATGAACTCTAAAATTTTCATTTTGTTGCGATCTTATATCTTTTTTGTTGACGAGGAAAAATGGGAGTCACAAGTTTGGTCCTAAAAAAAAAAAAAATTTGAACATCCAAAATGGGGATGCACAAATGCTGGGAGAGATAATTCCAAAGAGTATCTGTGATTTTTAAGGATAGGAAAAAAAGTGGGTTGTTTGGCTCTGGTAAAAAATATCCAACAACTTGAGAATTCAACTTTTTCTACCCCCCCCAAATTTTTGGCCACTTGCATCCTCAACATGCTTGTGGCATGCACACCCACCACACTTAAAGCATGTTGGGATCAGTTACAAGTCCCTTTCCTATAAAATTCCACCAAGCTATTATTAGGGGCTAGTATTAGTGGAATTTCCCAAACATGGATTTTGGGGTTCATTTTTAGTGCGTGAAATAATTTTCTATTCATTATTATTGTTTTCAAATTTTTTTGCACGCATGAACTCTAAAATTTTCATTTTCATGAGATCTTATATCTTTTTTGTTTACGAGGAAAAATGGGAGACACAAGTTTGGACCTTAAAAAAAAAAAAAAATTCGAACATCCAAAATGGGGATGCACAATAATTCCGAAGAGTAACTGTGATTTTTAAGGATAGGCAAAAAAGTGGGTTGTTTGGCTCTGGTAAATATTCAACCACTTGAGAATTCAACTTTTTCTACCCCCCCTAATTTTTGGCCACTTGCATCCTCAACATGCTTGTGGCATGCACACCCACCACACTTAAAGCATGTTGGGATCAGTTACAAGTCCCTTTCTTAAAAATTCCACAAAGCTATTATTAGGGGTTGTACTAGTGGAATTTCCCAAACATGGATTTTGGGGTTCAGTTTTAGTGCGTGAAATAATTTTCTATTCATTACTATAGTTTTCAAATTTTTTTGCACTCATAAACTCTAAAATTTTCATTTTGTTGTGATCTTATATCTTTTTTGTTTACGAGGAAAAATGGGAGTCACAAGTTTGGACCTGAAAAAAAAAAATTTGAACATCCAAAATGGGGATGCACAAATGCTGGGAGAGAAAATTCCAAAGAGTATCTGTGATTTTTAAGGATAGGCAAAAAAGTGGGTTGTTTGGCTCTGGTAAAAAATATCCAACCACTTGAGAATTCAACTTTTTCTACCCCCCCTAATTTTTGGCCACTTGCATCCTCAACATGCATGTGGCATGCACACCCACCACACTTAAAGCATGTTGGGATCAGTTACAAGTCCCTTTCCTATAAAATTCCACCAAGCTATTATTAGGGGGTTGTATTAGTTGAATTTCCCAAACATGGATTTTATTGTTCATTTTTAGTGCGTGAAATAATTTTCTATTCATTATTTTTGTTTTCAAATTTATTTGTAGGCATGAACTCCAAAATTTTCATTTTCTTGCGATCTTATATCTTTTTTGTTTACGAGCAAAAATGGGAGTCACAGGTTTGGATCTTAAAAATAAAAAAATTTGAACATCCAAAATGGGGATGCACAAATGCTGGGAGAGATAATTCTAAAGAGTAACTGTGATTTTTAAGGATAGGCAAAAAAGAGGGTTGTTTGGCTCTGGTAAATATTCAACCTCTTGAGAATTCAACTTTTTCTACCCCCCCTAATTTTTGGCCACTTGGATCCTCAACATGCTTGTGGCATGCACACCAGCCACACTTAAAGCATGTTGGGATCAGTTACAAGTCCCTTTCCTATAAAATTCCACCAAGCTATTATTAGGGGGTGGTACTAGTGGAATTTCCCAAACATGGATTTTGGGGTTCATTTTTACTGCGTGAAATAATTTTCTATTCATTATTATAGTTTTCAAATTTTTTTGCACACATGAACTCTAAAATTTACATTTTGTTGCGATCTTATATCTTTTTTGTTTACGAGGAAAAATGGGAGTCACAGGTTTGGTCCTCAAAAAAAAAAAAAAAATTGAACTTCCGAAATGGGGATACACAAATGCTGGGAGAGATAATTCCAAAGAGTATCAGTGATTTTTAAGGATAGGAAAAAAAGTGGGTTGTTTGGCTCTGGTAAAAATCCAACCACTTGAGAATTCAACTTTTTCTACCTCCCCTAATTTTTGGCCACTTGCATCCTCAACGTGCTTGTGGCATGCACACCCACCACACTTAAAGCATGTTGGGATCAGTTACAAGTCCCTTTGCTATAAAATTCCACCAAGCTATTATTACACCAAGCAATTATTAGGGGGTTGTACTAGTGGAATTTCCCAAACATGGATTTTGGGGTTCATTTTTAGTGCGTGAAATAATTTTCTATTCATTATTATAGTTTTCAAATATATTTGCACACATGAACTCTAAAATTTTCATTTTGTTGCGATCTTATATCTTTTTTGTTTACAAGGAAAAATGGGAGTCACAAGTTTGGACCTGGAAAGAAAAAAATTTGAACATCTAAAATAGGGATGCACAAATGCAGGGAGAGATAATTCCAAAGAGTATCTGTGATTTTTAAGGATTGGCAAAAAAGTGGGTTGTTTGGCTCTGGTAAAAAATATCCAACAACTTGAGAATTCAAATTTTTCTAGCCCCCCTAATTTTTGGCCACTTGGATCCTCAACATGCTTGTGGCATGCACACCCACCACACTTAAAGCATGTTGGGATCAGTTACAAGTCCCTTTCCTATAAAATTCCACCAATCTATTATTAGGGGGTTGTACTAGTGGAATTTCCCAAACATGGATTTTGGGGTTCATTTTTACTGCGTGAAATAATTTTCTTTTCATTATTATAGTTTTCAAATTTTTTTGCCCACATGAACTCTAAAATTTTCATTTTGTTGCGATCTTATATCTTTTTTGTCTACAAGGAAAAATGGGAGTCACAAGTTTGGACCAGAAAAAAAAAAAAAACATTTGAACATCCAAAATGGGGATGCACAAATGCTGGGAGAGATAATTCCAAAGTGTATCTTTGATTTTTAATGAGAGGCAAAAAAGTGGGTTGTTTGGCTCTGGTAAATATCCAACCACTTGAGAATTCAACTTTTTCTACCCCCCCCTTATTTTTGGCCACTTGCATCCTCAACATGCTTGTGGCATGCTTGTGGCATGCACACCCACCACACTTAAAGCATGTTGGGATCAGTTACAAGTCCCTTTCCTATAAAATTCCACAAAGCTATTATTAGGGGGTTGTACTAGTGGAATTTCACAAACATGGATTTTGGGGTTCAGTTTTAGTGCGTGAAATAATTTTCTATTCATTATTATAGTTTTCAAATTGTTTTGCACACATAAACTCTAAAATTTTCATTTTGTTGTGATTTTATATCATTTTTGTTTACAAGGAAAAATGGGAGTCACATGTTTGGACCTGAAAAAAAAAAATTTGAACATCCAAAATGGGGATGCACAAATGCTGGGAGAGATAATTCCAAAGAGTATATGTGATTTTTAAGGATAGGCAAAAAAGTGGGTTGTTTGGCTCTGGTAAAAAAATCCAACAACTTGAGAATTCAACTTTTTCTACCCCCCCTAATTTTTGGCCACTTGCATCCTCAACATGCTTGTGGCATGCACATCCACCACACTTAAAGCATGTTGGGATCAGTTACGAGTCCCTTTCCTATAAAATTCCACCAAGCTATTATTAGGGGGTTGTACTAGTGGAATTTCCCAAACATGGATTTTGGGGTTCATTTTTAGTGCGTGAAATAATTTTCTATTCATTATTATAGTTTTCAATTTTTTTTGCACACATGAACTCTAAAATTTTCATTTTGTTGCGATCTTATATCTTTTTTGTCTACGCGGAAAAATGGGAGTCACAAGTTTGGACTTGAAAAAAAAAAAAATTTGAACATCCAAAATAGGGATGCACAAATGCTGGGAGAGATAATTCCAAAGAGTATCTTTGATTTTTAAGGATAGGCAAAAAAGTGGGTTGTTTGGTTCTGGTAAATATCCAACCACTTGAGAATTCAACTTTTTCTACCCCCCCTAATTTTTGGCCACTTGCATCCTCATCATCTTTGTGGCATGCACACCCACCACACATAAAGCATGTTGGGATCAGTTACAAGTCCCTTTCCTATAAAATTCCACCAAGCTATTGTTAGGGGGTTGTACTAGTGGAATTTCCCAAACATGGATTTTGGGGTTCATTTTTAGTGCGTGAAATAATTTTCTATTCATTATTAAAGTTTTCAACTTTTTTTGCACACATGAACTCTAAAATTTTCATTTTGTTGCGATCTTATATCTTTTTTGTTTACGAGGAAAAATGGGAGCCAGAAGTTTGGACCTGAAAAAAAAAAAAATTGAACATCCAAAATTGGGATGCACAAATGCTGGGAGAGATAATTCCAAAGAGTATCTGTGATTTTTAAGGATAGGCAAAAAAGTGGGTTGTTTGGCTCTGGTAAAAAATATCCAACAACTTGAGAATTCAAGTTTTTCTACCCCCCCTAATTTTTTGCCACTTGCATCCTCAACATGCTTGTGGCATGCACACCCACCACACTTAAAGCATGTTGGGATCAGTCGCTTTCCTATAAAATTCCACCAAGCTATTATTAGGGGCTTGTATTAGTGGAATTTCCCAAACATGGATTTTGGGGTTCATTTTTAGTGCGTGAAATAATTTTCTATTCATTATTATAATTTTCAAATTTTTTTTCACGCATGAACTCTAAAATTTTCATTTTCTTGCGATCTTATATCTTTTTTGTCTACGAGGAGAAAAGGGAGACACAAGTTTGCACCTGAAAAAAAAAAAAAAATTTGAACATCCAAAATGGGGATGCATAAATGCTGGGAGAGATAATTCCAAAGAGTAACTGTGATTTCTAAGGATAGGCAAAAAAGTGGGTTGTTTGGCACAGGTAAATATCCAACCACTTGAGAATTCAACTTTTTCTAGCCCCCCTAATTTTTGGCCACTTGCATCCTCAACATGCTTGTGGCATGCACACCCACCACACTTAAAGCATGTTGGGATCAGTTACAAGTCCCTTTCCTATAAAATTCAACCAAGCTATTATTAGGGGGTGGTGTAGTGGAATTTCCCAAACATGGATTTTCGGGTTCATTTTTAGTGCGTGAAATAATTTTCTATTCATTATTCTAGTTTTCAAATTTTTTTGCACGCATGAACTCTAAAATTTTCTTTTTGTTGCGATCTTTTACCTTTTTTGTTTACGAGGAAAAATGGGAGTCACAAGTTTGGACCTGAAAAAAAAAAATTTGAACATCCAAAATGGGGATGCACAAATGCTGGGAGAGATAATTCCAAAGAGTATCTGTGATTTTTAAGGATAGGCAAAAAAGTGGGTTGTTTGCCTCTGGTAAAAAATATCCAACAACTTGAGAATTCAACTTTTTCTACCCCCACTAATTTTTGGCCACTTGCATCCTCAACTTGCTTGTGGCATGCACACACACCACACTTAAAGCATGTTGGGATCAGTTACAAGTCCATTTCCTATAAAATTCCACCAAGCTATTATTAGGGGGTTGTACTAGTGGAATTTCCCAAACATGGATTTTGGGGTTCATTTTTACTGCGTGAAATAATTTTCTATTCAATATTATAGTTTTCAATTTTTTTTGCAAACATGAAATATAAAATTTCCATTTTGTTCCGATCTTATATCTTTTTTGTTTATGAGGAAAAATTGGAGTCTCAAGTTTGGACCTGAAAAAAAAAATTTGAACATCCAAAATGGGGATGCACAAATGCTGGGACAGATAATTCCAAAGAGTATCTGTGATTTTTAAGGATAGGCAAAAAAGTGGGTTGTTTGGCTCTGGTAAAAAATATCCAACAACTTGAGAATTCAACTTTTTCTACCCGCCTAATTTTTGGCCACTTGCATCCTCAACATGCTTGTGGCATGCACACCCACCACACTTAAAGCATGTTGGGATCAGTTACAAGTCCCTTTCCTATAAAATTTCACCAAGCTATTATTAGGGGGTTGTACTAGTGGAATTTCCCAAACATGGATTTTGGGGTTCATTTTTACTGCGTGAAATAATTTTTTATTCATTATTATAGTTTTCAAATTTTTTTGCACACATGAACTCTAAAATTTTCATTTTGTTGCGATCTTATATATTTTTTGTCTACGACGAAAAATGGGAGTCACAAGTTTGGACCTGAAAAAAAAAACATTTGAACATCCAAAATGGGGATGCACAAATGCTGGGAGAGATAATTTGCAAAGAGTATCTTTGATTTTTAAGGAGTGGCAAAAAAGTGGGTTGTTTGGCTCTGGTAAATATCGAACCACTTGAGAATTCAACTTTTTCTACCCCCCCTAATTTTTGGCCACTTGCATCCTCAACATGCTTGTGGCAACCACACCCACCACACTTAAAGCATGTTGGGACCAGTTACAAGTCGCTTTCCTATAAAATTCCACAAAGCTATTATTAGGGGGTTGTACTAGTGGAATTTCCCAAACATGGATTTTGGGGTTCAGTTTTAGTGCGTGAAATAATTTTCTATTCATTATTATAGTTTTCAATTTTTTTTGCACACATAAACTCTAAAATTTTCATTTTGTTGTGATCTTATATCTTTTTTGTTTACGAGGAAAAATGGGAGTCACAAGTTTGGACCTGAAAAAAAAAAAATTTTGAACATCCAAAATGGGGATGCACAAATGCTGGGAGAGATAATTCCAAAGAGTGTCTGTGATTTTTAAGGATAGGCAAAAAAGTGGGTTGTTTGGCTTCGGTAAAAAATATCCAACCACTTGAGAATTCAACTTTTTCTACCCCCCCCTAATTTTTGGCCACTTGCATCCTCAACATGCTTGTGGCATGCACACCCACCACACTTAAAGCATGTTGGGATCAGTTACATGTCCCTTATCTATAAAATTCCACCAAGCTATTATTAGGGGGTTGTACTAGTGGAATTTCCCAAAGATGGATTTTGGGGTTCATTTTTACTGCGTGAAATAATTTTCTATTCATTATTATAGTTTTCAAATTTTTTTGCACACATGAACTCTAAAATTTTCATTTTGTTGTGATCTTATATCTTTTTTGTTTATGAGGAAAAATGGGAGTCAAACCTTTGGACCTGAAATAAAAAATTTGAACATCCAAAATAGGGATGCACAAATGCTGGGAGAGATAATTCCAAAGAGTATCTGTGATTTTTAAGGATAGGCAAAAAACTGGGTTGTTTGGCTCTGGTAAAAAATATGCAACAACTTGAGAATTCAACTTTTTCTACCCCCCCCCCCCCCCCCCCCCCCCTAATTTTTGGCCGCTTGCATCCTCAACATGCTTGTGGCATGCACACCCACCACACTTAAAGCATGTTGGGATCAGTTACAAGTCCCTTTCCTATAAAATTTCACCAAGCTATTATTTGGGGGTTGTACTTGTGGAATTTCCCAAACATGGATTTTGGGGTTCATTTTTACTGCGTGAAATAATTTTCTATTCATTATTATAGTTTTCAAATTTTTTTGCACACATGAACTCTAAAATTTTCATTTTGTTGCGATCTTATATCTTTTTTGTCTACGAGGAAAAATGGGAGTCACAAGTCTGGACCTGAAAAAAAAAAAATTTGAACATCCAAAATGGGCATGCACAAATGCTGGGAGAGATAATTCCAAAGAGTATCTTTGATTTTTAAGGATAGGGTAAAAAGTGGGTTGTTTGGTTCTGGTAAATATCCAACCACTTGAGAATTCAACTTTTTCTACCCCCCCTAATTTTTGGCCACTTGCATCCTCAATATGATTGTGGCGTGCACACCCACCACACTTAAAGCATGTTGGGATCAGTTACAAGTCCCTTTCCTATAAAATTCCACCAATCTATTATTAGGGGGTTGTACTAGTGGAATTTCCTAAACATGGATTTTGGGTTCATTTTTACTGTGTGAAATAATTTTATTTTCATTATTATAGTTTTCAAATTTTTTTGCACACATGAACTCTAAAATTTTCATTTTGTTGCGATCTTATATCTTTTATGTCTACGAGGAAAAATAGGAGTCACAAGTTTGGACCGGGAAAAAAAAAACATATGAACATCTAAAATGGGGATGCACAAATGCTCGGAGAGATAATTCCAAAGAGTATCTTTGATTTTTAAGGATAGGCAAAAAAGTGGGTTGTTTGGCTCTGGTAAATATCCAACCACTTGAGAATTCAACTTTTTCTACCCCCCCTAATTTTTGGCCACTTGCATCCTCAACATGTTTGTGGCATGCACACCCACCACACTTAAAGCATGTTGGGATCAGTTACAAGTCCCTTTCCTATAAAATTCCACCAAGCAATTATTGGGGGGTGGTACTAGTGGAATTTCCCAAACATGGATTTTGGGGTTCATTTTTAGCGCTTGAAATAATTTTCTATTCATTATTCTAGTTTTCAATTTTTTTTGCACACATGAACTCTAAAATTTTCATTTTTGTTGCGTTCTTATATCTTTTTTGTTTACGAGGAAAAATTGGAGTCACAAGATTGGACCTAAAAAAAACAAATTTGAACATCCAAAATAGGGATGCACAAATGCTGGGAGAGATAATTCCAAAGAGTATCTGTGATTTTAAAGGATAGGCAAAAAAGAGGGTTGTTTGGCTCTGGTAAAAAATATCCAACAACTTGAGAATTCAACTTTTTCTACCCCCCCTAATTTTTGGCCACTTGCATCCTCAACATGCTTGTGGCATGCACACCCACCACACTTAAAGCATGTTGGGATCAGTTACAAGTCCCTTTCCTATAAAATTCCACCAAGCTATTATTAGGGGGTTGTACTAGTGGAATTTCCCAAACATGGATTTTGGGGTTCATTTTTACTGCGTGAAATAATTTTCTATTCATTATTATAGTTTTCAAATTTTTTTGCACACATGAACTCTAAAATTTTCATTTTGTTGCGATCTTATATCTTTTTTGTTTACGAGGAAAAATGAGAGTCACATGTTTGGACCTGAAAAAAAAAAATCTGAACATCCAAAATGGGGATGCATAAATGCTGGGAGAGATAATTCCAAAGAGTAACTTTGATTTTTCAGGATAGGCAAAAAAGTGGGTTGTTTGGCTCTGGTAAATATCCAACCACTTGAGAATTCAACTTTTTCTACCTCCCCTAATTTTTGGCCACTTGCATCCTCAACATGCTTGTGGCATGCACACCCACCACACTTAAAGCATGTTGGGATCAATTACAAGTCCCTTTCTTATAAAATTCCACCAAGCTATTATTAGGGGGTGGTACTAGTGGAATTTCCCAAACATGGATTTTGGGGTTCATTTTTAGCGCGTGAAATAATTTTCTATTCATTATTAAAGTTTTCAAATTTTTTTGCACACTTGAACTCTAAAATTTTCTTTTTGTTGCGATCTTATGTCTTTTTTGTTTACGAGGAAAAATGGGAGCCAGAAGTTTGGACCTGAAAAAAAAAAAAATTGAACATCCAAAATTGGGATGCACAAATGCTGGGAGAGATAATTCCAAAGAGTATCTGTGATTTTTAAGGATACGCAAAAAAGTGGGTTGTTTGGCTCTGGTAAAAAATATCCAACAACTTGAGAATTCAAGTTTTTCTACCCCCCCTAATTTTTTGCCACTTGCATCCTCAACATGCTTGTGGCATGCATACCCACCACACTTAAAGCATGTTGGGATCAGTTACAAGTCGCTTTCCTATAAAATTCCACCAAGCTATTATTAGGGGCTTGTATTAGTGGAATTTCCCAAACATGGATTTTGGGGTTCATTTTTACTGCGTGAAATAATTTTTTATTCATTATTATAGTTTTCACATTTTTTTGCACACATGAACTCTAAAATTTTCATTTTGTTGCGATCTTATATATTTTTTGTCTACGACGAAAAATGGGAGTCACAAGTTTGGACCTGAAAAAAAAAACATTTGAACATCCAAAATGGGGATGCACAAATGCTGGGAGAGATAATTTGCAAAGAGTATCTTTGATTTTTAAGGAGTGGCAAAAAAGTGGGTTGTTTGGCTCTGGTAAATATCGAACCACTTGAGAATTCAACTTTTTCTACCCCCCCTAATTTTTGGCCACTTGCATCCTCAACATGCTTGTGGCAACCACACCCACCACACTTAAAGCATGTTGGGACCAGTTACAAGTCGCTTTCCTATAAAATTCCACAAAGCTATTATTAGGGGGTTGTACTAGTGGAATTTCCCAAACATGGATTTCGGGGTTCAGTTTTAGTGCGTGAAATAATTTTCTATTCATTATTATAGTTTTCAATTTTTTTTGCACACATAAACTGTAAAATTTTCATTTTGTTGTGATCTTATATCTTTTTTGTTTACGAGGAAAAATGGGAGTCACAAGTTTGGACCTGAAAAAAAAAAAATTTTGAACATCCAAAATGGGGATGCACAAATGCTGGGAGAGATAATTCCAAAGAGTGTCTGTGATTTTTAAGGATAGGCAAAAAAGTGGGTTGTTTGGCTCTGGTAAAAAATATCCAACAACTTGAGTATTCAACTTTTTCTACCCCCACTAATTTTTGGCCACTTGCATCCTCAACATGCTTGTGACATGCACACTCACCACACTTAAAGCATGTTGGGATCAGTTACAAGTCCCTTTCCTATAAAATTCCACCAAGCTATTATTAGGGGGTTGTACGAGTGGAATATCGCAAACATGGATTTTGGGGTTCATTTTTAGTGCGTGAAATAATTTTCTATTTATTAATATAATGTTCAAATTTTTTTGCACACATGAACTCTAAAATTTTCATTTTCTTGCGATCTTATATCTTTTTTGTCTACGAGGAAAAATGGGAGTCACAAGTTTGGACATGAAAAAAAAAAAAAATTTGAACTTCAAAAATGGGATGCACAAATGCTGGGAGAGATAATTCCAAAGAGTAATTGTCATTTTTAAGGATAGGCAAAAAAGTGGGTTGTTTGGCTCTGGTAAATATCCAACCACTTGAGAATTCAACTTTTTCTACCCACCGTAATTTTTGGCCCCTTGCATCCTCAACATGCTTGTGGCATGCACACCCACCACACTTAAAGCATGTTGGGATCAGTTACAAGTCCCTTTCCTATAAAATTCCACCAAGCTATTATTAGGGGGTTGTACTAGTGGAATTTCCCAAACATGGATTTTGGGGTTCATTTTTAGTGGGTGAAATAATTTTCTATTCATCATTATAGTTTTCAATTTTTTTTGCACACATGAAATATAAAATTTCCATTTTGTTCCGATCTTATATCTTTTTTGTTTATGAGGAAAAATGGGAGTCACAAGTTTGGACCTGAAAAAAAAAAAATTTTGAACATCCAAAATGGGGATGCACAAATGCTGGGACAGATAATTCCAAAGAGTATCTGTGATTTTTAAGGATAGGCATAAAAGTGGGTTGTTTGGCTCTGGTAAATATCCCACCACCCGAGCATTCTACTTTTTCTACCCCGCCTAATTTTTGGCCACTTGCATCCTCTACATGCTTGTGGCATTCACACCCGCCACACTTAAAGCATGTTGGGATCAGTTACAAGTCCTTTTCCTATAAAATTCCACCAAGCTATTATTAGGGGGTTGTATTAGTGGAATTTCCCACACATGGATTTTGGGGTTCATTTTTAGTGCGTGAAATAATTTTCTATTCATTATTATAGTTTTCAAATTTTTTTTGCACACATAAACTGTAAAATTTTCATTTTGTTGTGATCTTATATCTTTTTTGTTTACGAGGAAAAAATGGGAGTCACAAGTTTGGACCTGAAAAAAAAAAAATTTTGAACATCCAAAATGGGGATGCACAAATGCTGGGAGAGATAATTCCAAAGAGTGTCTGTGATTTTTAAGGATAGGCAAAAAACTGGGTTGTTTGGCTTCGGTAAAAAATATCCAACCACTTGAGAATTCAACTTTTTCTACCCCCCCTAATTTTTGGCCACTTGCATCCTCAACATGCTTGTGGCATGCACACCCACCACACTTAAAGCATGTTGGGATCAGTTACATGTCCCTTATCTATAAAATTCCACCAAGCTATTATTAGGGGGTTGTACTAGTGGAATTTCCCAAAGATGGATTTTGGGGTTCATTTTTACTGCGTGAAATAATTTTCTATTCATTATTATAGTTTTCAAATTTTTTTGCACACATGAACTCTAAAATTTTCATTTTGTTGTGATCTTATATCTTTTTTGTTTACGAGGAAAAATGGGAGTCAAACCTTTGGACCTGAAATAAAAAATTTGAACATCCAAAATAGGGATGCACAAATGCTGGGAGAGATAATTCCAAAGAGTATCTGTGATTTTTAAGGATAGGCAAAAAACTGGGTTGTTTGGCTCTGGTAAAAAATATGCAACAACTTGAGAATTCAACTTTTTCTACCCCCCCCCAATTTTTGGCCGCTTGCATCCTCAACATGCTTGTGGCATGCACACCCACCACACTTAAAGCATGTTGGGATCAGTTACAAGTCCCTTTCCTATAAAATTTCACCAAGCTATTATTTGGGGGTTGTACTTGTGGAATTTCCCAAACATGGATTTTGGGGTTCATTTTTACTGCGTGAAATAATTTTCTATTCATTATTATAGTTTTCAAATTTTTTTGCACACATGAACTCTAAAATTTTCATTTTGTTGCGATCTTATATCTTTTTTGTCTACGAGGAAAAATGGGAGTCACAAGTTTGGACCTGAAAAAAAAAAAATTTGAACATCCAAAATGGGCATGCACAAATGCTGGGAGAGATAATTCCAAAGTGTATCTTTGATTTTTAAGGATAGGTAAAAAAGTGGGTTGTTTGGTTCTGGTAAATATCTAACCACTTGAGAATTCAACTTTTTCTACCCCCCCTAATTTTTGGCCACTTGCATCCTCAATATGATTGTGGCGTGCACACCCACCACACTTAAAGCATGTTGGGATCAGTTACAAGTCCCTTTCCTATAAAATTCCACCAATCTATTATTAGGGGGTTGTACTAGTGGAATTTCCTAAACATGGATTTTGGGTTCATTTTTACTGTGTGAAATAATTTTATTTTCATTATTATAGTTTTCAAATTTTTTTGCACACATGAACTCTAAAATTTTCATTTTGTTGCAATCTTATATCTTTTATGTCTACGAGGAAAAATAGGAGTCACAAGTTTGGACCGGGAAAAAAAAAACATATGAACATCTAAAATGGGGATGCACAAATGCTCGGAGAGATAATTCCAAAGAGTATCTTTGATTTTTAAGGATAGGCAAAAAAGTGGGTTGTTTGGCTCTGGTAAATATCCAACCACTTGAGAATTCAACTTTTTCTACCCCCCCTAATTTTTGGCCACTTGCATCCTCAACATGTTTGTGGCATGCACACCCACCACACTTAAAGCATGTTGGGATCAGTTACAAGTCCCTTTCCTATAAAATTCCACCAAGCAATTATTGGGGGGTGGTAGTAGTGGAATTTCCCAAACATGGATTTTGGGGTTCATTTTTAGCGCTTGAAATAATTTTCTATTCATTATTCTAGTTTTCAATTTTTTTTGCACACATGAACTCTAAAATTTTCATTTTTGTTGCGTTCTTATATCTTTTTTGTTTACGAGGAAAAATTGGAGTCACAAGATTGGACCTAAAAAAAACAAATTTGAACATCCAAAATAGGGATGCACAAATACTGGGAGAGATAATTCCAAAGAGTATCTGTGATTTTAAAGGATAGGCAAAAAAGAGGGTTGTTTGGCTCTGGTAAAAAATATCCAACAACTTGAGAATTCAACTTTTTCTACCCCCCCTAATTTTTGGCCACTTGCATCCTCAACATGCTTGTGGCATGCACACCCACCACACTTAAAGCATGTTGGGATCAGTTACAAGTCCCTTTCCTATAAAATTCCACCAAGCTATTATTAGGGGGTTGTACTAGTGGAATTTCCCAAACATGGATTTTGGGGTTCATTTTTACTGCGTGAAATAATTTTCTATTCATTATTATAGTTTTCAAATTTTTTTACACACATGAACTCTAAAATTTTCATTTTGTTGCGATCTTATATCTTTTTGGTTTACGAGGAAAAATGGGAGTCACATGTTTGGACCTGAAAAAAAAAAATCTGAACATCCAAAATGGGGATGCATAAATGCTGGGAGAGATAATTCCAAAGAGTAACTTTGATTTTTCAGGATAGGCAAAAAAGTGGGTTGTTTGGCTCTGGTAAATATCCAACCACTTGAGAATTCAACTTTTTCTACCTCCCCTAATTTTTGGCCACTTGCATCCTCAACATGCTTATGGCATGCACACCCACCACACTTAAAGCATGTTGGGATCAATTACAAGTCCCTTTCTTATAAAATTCCACCAAGCTATTATTAGGGGGTGGTACTAGTGGAATTTCCCAAACATGGATTTTGGGGTTCATTTTTAGCGCGTGAAATAATTTTCTATTCATTATTAAAGTTTTCAAATTTTTTTGCACACTTGAACTCTAAAATTTTCTTTTTGTTGCGATCTTATATCTTTTTTGTTTACGAGGAAAAATGGGAGCCAGAAGTTTGGACCTGAAAAAAAAAAAATTGAACATCCAAAATTGGGATGCACAAATGCTGGGAGAGATAATTCCAAAGAGTATCTGTGATTTTTAAGGATACGCAAAAAAGTGGGTTGTTTGGCTCTGGTAAAAAATATCCAACAACTTGAGAATTCAAGTTTTTCTACCCCCCCTAATTTTTTGCCACTTGCATCCTCAACATGCTTGTGGCATGCATACCCACCACACTTAAAGCATGTTGGGATCAGTTACAAGTCGCTTTCCTATAAAATTCCACCAAGCTATTATTAGGGGCTTGTATTAGTGGAATTTCCCAAACATGGATTTTGGGGTTCATTTTTAGTGCGTGAAATAATTTTCTATTCATTATTATTATTTTCAAATTTTTTTGCACGTATGAAGTCTAAAATTTTCATTTTCTTGCGATCTTATATCTTTTTTGTTTACGAGGAAAAATGGGAGACACAAGTTTGGACCTTAAAAAAAAAAAAATTTGAACATCCAAAATGGGGATGCACAATAATTCCGAAGAGTAACTGTGATTTTTAAGGTTAGGCAAAAAAGTGGGTTGTTTGGCTCTGGTAAATATTCAACCACTTGAGAATTCAACTTTTTCTACCCCCCCTAATTTTTGGCCACTTGCGTCCTCAACATGCTTGTGGCATGCACACCCACCACACTTAAAGCATGCTGGGATCAGTTACAAGTCCCTTTCCTATAAAATTCCACCAAGCTATTATTAGGGGGTTGTACGAGTGGAATATCGCAAACATGGATTTTGGGGTTCATTTTTAGTGCGTGAAATAATTTTCTATTTATTAATATAATGTTCAAATTTTTTTGCACACATGAACTCTAAAATTTTCATTTTCTTGCGATCTTATATCTTTTTTGTCTACGAGGAAAAATGGGAGTCACAAGTTTGGACATGAAAAAAAAAAAAAATTTGAACTTCCAAAATGGGATGTACAAATGCTGGGAGAGATAATTCCAAAGTGTAACTGTGATTTTTAAGGATAGGCAAAAAAGTGGGTTGTTTGGCTCTGGTAAATATCCAACCACTTGAGAATTCAACTTTTTCTACCCACCGTAATTTTTGGCCCCTTGCATCCTCAACATGCTTGTGGCATGCACACCCCACCACACTTAAAGCATGTTGGGATCAGTTACAAGTCCCTTTCCTATAAAATTCCACCAAGCTACTATTAGGGGGTTGTACTAGTGGAATTTCCCAAACATGGATTTTGGGGTTCATTTTTAGTGGGTGAAATAATTTTCTATTCATCATTATAGTTTTCAATTTTTTTTGCACACATGAAATATAAAATTTCCATTTTGTTCCAATCTTATATCTTTTTTGTTTATGAGGAAAAATGGGAGTCACAAGTTTGGACCTGAAAAAAAAAAAATTTTGAACATCCAAAATGGGGATGCACAAATGCTGGGACAGATAATTCCAAAGAGTATCTGTGATTTTTAAAGATAGGCATAAAAGTGGGTTGTTTGGCTCTGGTAAATATCCCACCACTCGAGCATTCTACTTTTTCTACCCCGCCTAATTTTTGGCCACTTGCATCCTCTACATGCTTGTGGCATTCACACCCGCCACACTTAAAGCATGTTGGGATCAGTTACAAGTCCTTTTCCTATAAAATTCCACCAAGCTATTATTAGGGGGTTGTATTAGTGGAATTTCCCACACATGGATTTTGGGGTTCATTTTTAGTGCGTGAAATAATTTTCTATTCATTATTATAGTTTTCTAATTTTTTTGCACGCATGAACTCTAAAATTTTCATTTTCTTGCGAACTTATATCTTTTTTGTTTACGAGGAAAAATGGGAGACACAAGTTTGCACTTGAAAAAAAAAAAAATTTTGAACATCCAAAATGGGGATGCATAAATGCTGGGAGAGATAATTCCAAAGAGTAACTGTGATTTTTAAGGATAGGTAAAAAAGTGGGTTGTTTGGCTCAGGTAAATATCCAACCACTTGAGAATTCAACTTTTTCTACCCCCCCTAATTTTTGGCCACTTGCATCCTCAACATGCTTGTGGCATGCACACCCACCACACTTAAAGCATGTTGGGATCAGTTACAAGTCCCTTTCCTATAAAATTCCACCAAGCTATTATTAGGGGGTGGTACTAGTGGAATTTCCCAAACATGGATTTTCGGGTTCATTTTTAGTGCGTGAAATAATTTTCTATTCATTATTCTAGTTTTCAAATTTTTTTGCACGCATGAACTCTAAAATTTTCTTTTTGTTGCGATCTTATACCTTTTTTGTTTACGAGGAAAAGTGGGAGTCACAAGTTTGGACCTGAAAAAAAAAAATTTGAACATCCAAAATGGGGATGCACAAATGCTGGGAGAGATAATTCCAAAGAGTATGTAAGATTTTTAAGGATAGGCAAAAAAGTGGGTTGTTTGCCTCTGGTAAAAAATATCCAACAACTTGAGTATTCAACTTTTTCTACCCCCACTAATTTTTGGCCACTTGCATCCTCAACATGCTTGTGACATGCACACTCACCACACTTAAAGCATGTTGGGATCAGTTACAAGTCCCTTTCCTATAAAATTCCACCAAGCTATTATTAGGGGGTTGTACTAGTGGAATTTCCCAAACATGGATTTTGGGGTTCATTTTTACTGCGTGAAATAATTTTCTGTTCAATATTATAGTTTTCAATTTTTTTTGCAAACATGAAATATAAAATTTCCTTTTTGTTCCGATCTTTTATCTTTTTTGTTTATGAGGAAAAATGGGAGTCACAAGTTTGGACCTGAAAAAAAAAAAATTTGAACATCCAAAATGGGGATCCACAAATGCTGGGACATATAATTCCAAAGAGTATCTGTGATTTTTAAGGATAAGCATAAAAGTGGGTTGTTTGGCTCTCGTAAATATCCAACCACTTGAGAATTCAACTTTTTCTACCCCCCCTAATTTTTGGCCACTTGCATCCTCAACATGCTTGTGGCATGCACACCCGCCACACTTAAAGCATGTTGGGATCAGTTACAAGTCCCTTTCCTATAAAATTCCACCAAGCTATTATTAGGGGGTTGTATTAGCGGAATTTCCCAAACATGGATTTTGGGGTTCATTTTTAGCGCGTGAAATAATTTTCTATTCATTATTATAGTTTTCAAATTTTTTTTCACACATGAACTCTAAAATTTTCTTTTTGTTGCGATCTTATATATTTTTTGTTTACGAGGAAAAATGGGAGTCACAAGTTTGGACCTGAAAAAAAAAAATTTGAACATCCAAATTCGGGATGCACAAATGCGGGGAGAGATAATTCCAAAGAGTATCTGTGATTTTTAAGGATAGGCAAAAAAGTGGGTTGTTTGGCACTGGTAAAAAATATCCAACAACTTGAGAATTCAAGTTTTTCTACCCCCCCTAATTTTTTGCCACTTGCATCCTCAACATGCTTGTTCCAATAAAATTCCACCAAGCTATTATTAGGGGGTTGTTCTAGTGGAATTTCCCAAACATGGATTTTGGGGTTCATTTTTACTGCGTGAAATAATTTTCTATTCATTATTCTAGTTTTCAAATTTTTTTGCACGCATGAACTCTAAAATTTTCTTTTTGTTGCGATCTTTTACCTTTTTTGTTTACGAGGAAAAATGGGAGTCACAAGTTTGGACCTGAAAAAAAAAAATTTGAACATCCAAAATGGGGATGCACCAATGCTGGGAGAGATAATTCCAAAGAGTATCTGTGATTTTTAAGGATAGGCAAAAAAGTGGGTTGTTTGCCTCTGGTAAAAAATATCCAACAACTTGAGAATTCAACTTTTTCTACCCCCACTAATTTTTGGCCACTTGCATCCTCAACTTGCTTGTGGCATGCACACACACCACACTTAAAGCATGTTGGGATCAGTTACAAGTCCATTTCCTATAAAATTCCACCAAGCTATTATTAGGGGGTTGTACTAGTGGAATTTCCCAAACATGGATTTTGGGGTTCATTTTTACTGCGTGAAATAATTTTCTATTCAATATTATAGTTTTCAATTTTTTTTGCAAACATGAAATATAAAATTTCCATTTTGTTCCGATCTTATATCTTTTTTGTTTATGAGGAAAAATTGGAGTCTCAAGTTTGGACCTGAAAAAAAAAATTTGAACATCCAAAATGGGGATGCACAAATGCTGGGACAGATAATTCCAAAGAGTATCTGTGATTTTTAAGGATAGGCAAAAAAGTGGGTTGTTTGGCTCTGGTAAAAAATATCCAACAACTTGAGAATTCAACTTTTTCTACCCGCCTAATTTTTGGCCACTTGCATCCTCAACATGCTTGTGGCATGCACACCCACCACACTTAAAGCATGTTGGGATCAGTTACAAGTCCCTTTCCTATAAAATTTCACCAAGCTATTATTAGGGGGTTGTACTAGTGGAATTTCCCAAACATGGATTTTGGGGTTCATTTTTACTGCGTGAAATAATTTTTTATTCATTATTATAGTTTTCAAATTTTTTTGCACACATGAACTCTAAAATTTTCATTTTGTTGCGATCTTATATATTTTTTGTCTACGACGAAAAATGGGAGTCACAAGTTTGGACCTGAAAAAAAAAACATTTGAACATCCAAAATGGGGATGCACAAATGCTGGGAGAGATAATTTGCAAAGAGTATCTTTGATTTTTAAGGAGTGGCAAAAAAGTGGGTTGTTTGGCTCTGGTAAATATCGAACCACTTGAGAATTCAACTTTTTCTACCCCCCCTAATTTTTGGCCACTTGCATCCTCAACATGCTTGTGGCAACCACACCCACCACACTTAAAGCATGTTGGGACCAGTTACAAGTCGCTTTCCTATAAAATTCCACAAAGCTATTATTAGGGGGTTGTACTAGTGGAATTTCCCAAACATGGATTTTGGGGTTCAGTTTTAGTGCGTGAAATAATTTTCTATTCATTATTATAGTTTTCAATTTTTTTTGCACACATAAACTCTAAAATTTTCATTTTGTTGTGATCTTATATCTTTTTTGTTTACGAGGAAAAATGGGAGTCACAAGTTTGGACCTGAAAAAAAAAAAATTTTGAACATCCAAAATGGGGATGCACAAATGCTGGGAGAGATAATTCCAAAGAGTGTCTGTGATTTTTAAGGATAGGCAAAAAAGTGGGTTGTTTGGCTTCGGTAAAAAATATCCAACCACTTGAGAATTCAACTTTTTCTACCCCCCCCTAATTTTTGGCCACTTGCATCCTCAACATGCTTGTGGCATGCACACCCACCACACTTAAAGCATGTTGGGATCAGTTACATGTCCCTTATCTATAAAATTCCACCAAGCTATTATTAGGGGGTTGTACTAGTGGAATTTCCCAAAGATGGATTTTGGGGTTCATTTTTACTGCGTGAAATAATTTTCTATTCATTATTATAGTTTTCAAATTTTTTTGCACACATGAACTCTAAAATTTTCATTTTGTTGTGATCTTATATCTTTTTTGTTTATGAGGAAAAATGGGAGTCAAACCTTTGGACCTGAAATAAAAAATTTGAACATCCAAAATAGGGATGCACAAATGCTGGGAGAGATAATTCCAAAGAGTATCTGTGATTTTTAAGGATAGGCAAAAAACTGGGTTGTTTGGCTCTGGTAAAAAATATGCAACAACTTGAGAATTCAACTTTTTCTACCCCCCCCCCCCCCCCCCCCCCCCCTAATTTTTGGCCGCTTGCATCCTCAACATGCTTGTGGCATGCACACCCACCACACTTAAAGCATGTTGGGATCAGTTACAAGTCCCTTTCCTATAAAATTTCACCAAGCTATTATTTGGGGGTTGTACTTGTGGAATTTCCCAAACATGGATTTTGGGGTTCATTTTTACTGCGTGAAATAATTTTCTATTCATTATTATAGTTTTCAAATTTTTTTGCACACATGAACTCTAAAATTTTCATTTTGTTGCGATCTTATATCTTTTTTGTCTACGAGGAAAAATGGGAGTCACAAGTCTGGACCTGAAAAAAAAAAAATTTGAACATCCAAAATGGGCATGCACAAATGCTGGGAGAGATAATTCCAAAGAGTATCTTTGATTTTTAAGGATAGGGTAAAAAGTGGGTTGTTTGGTTCTGGTAAATATCCAACCACTTGAGAATTCAACTTTTTCTACCCCCCCTAATTTTTGGCCACTTGCATCCTCAATATGATTGTGGCGTGCACACCCACCACACTTAAAGCATGTTGGGATCAGTTACAAGTCCCTTTCCTATAAAATTCCACCAATCTATTATTAGGGGGTTGTACTAGTGGAATTTCCTAAACATGGATTTTGGGTTCATTTTTACTGTGTGAAATAATTTTATTTTCATTATTATAGTTTTCAAATTTTTTTGCACACATGAACTCTAAAATTTTCATTTTGTTGCGATCTTATATCTTTTATGTCTACGAGGAAAAATAGGAGTCACAAGTTTGGACCGGGAAAAAAAAAACATATGAACATCTAAAATGGGGATGCACAAATGCTCGGAGAGATAATTCCAAAGAGTATCTTTGATTTTTAAGGATAGGCAAAAAAGTGGGTTGTTTGGCTCTGGTAAATATCCAACCACTTGAGAATTCAACTTTTTCTACCCCCCCTAATTTTTGGCCACTTGCATCCTCAACATGTTTGTGGCATGCACACCCACCACACTTAAAGCATGTTGGGATCAGTTACAAGTCCCTTTCCTATAAAATTCCACCAAGCAATTATTGGGGGGTGGTACTAGTGGAATTTCCCAAACATGGATTTTGGGGTTCATTTTTAGCGCTTGAAATAATTTTCTATTCATTATTCTAGTTTTCAATTTTTTTTGCACACATGAACTCTAAAATTTTCATTTTTGTTGCGTTCTTATATCTTTTTTGTTTACGAGGAAAAATTGGAGTCACAAGATTGGACCTAAAAAAAACAAATTTGAACATCCAAAATAGGGATGCACAAATGCTGGGAGAGATAATTCCAAAGAGTATCTGTGATTTTAAAGGATAGGCAAAAAAGAGGGTTGTTTGGCTCTGGTAAAAAATATCCAACAACTTGAGAATTCAACTTTTTCTACCCCCCCTAATTTTTGGCCACTTGCATCCTCAACATGCTTGTGGCATGCACACCCACCACACTTAAAGCATGTTGGGATCAGTTACAAGTCCCTTTCCTATAAAATTCCACCAAGCTATTATTAGGGGGTTGTACTAGTGGAATTTCCCAAACATGGATTTTGGGGTTCATTTTTACTGCGTGAAATAATTTTCTATTCATTATTATAGTTTTCAAATTTTTTTGCACACATGAACTCTAAAATTTTCATTTTGTTGCGATCTTATATCTTTTTTGTTTACGAGGAAAAATGAGAGTCACATGTTTGGACCTGAAAAAAAAAAATCTGAACATCCAAAATGGGGATGCATAAATGCTGGGAGAGATAATTCCAAAGAGTAACTTTGATTTTTCAGGATAGGCAAAAAAGTGGGTTGTTTGGCTCTGGTAAATATCCAACCACTTGAGAATTCAACTTTTTCTACCTCCCCTAATTTTTGGCCACTTGCATCCTCAACATGCTTGTGGCATGCACACCCACCACACTTAAAGCATGTTGGGATCAATTACAAGTCCCTTTCTTATAAAATTCCACCAAGCTATTATTAGGGGGTGGTACTAGTGGAATTTCCCAAACATGGATTTTGGGGTTCATTTTTAGCGCGTGAAATAATTTTCTATTCATTATTAAAGTTTTCAAATTTTTTTGCACACTTGAACTCTAAAATTTTCTTTTTGTTGCGATCTTATGTCTTTTTTGTTTACGAGGAAAAATGGGAGCCAGAAGTTTGGACCTGAAAAAAAAAAAAATTGAACATCCAAAATTGGGATGCACAAATGCTGGGAGAGATAATTCCAAAGAGTATCTGTGATTTTTAAGGATACGCAAAAAAGTGGGTTGTTTGGCTCTGGTAAAAAATATCCAACAACTTGAGAATTCAAGTTTTTCTACCCCCCCTAATTTTTTGCCACTTGCATCCTCAACATGCTTGTGGCATGCATACCCACCACACTTAAAGCATGTTGGGATCAGTTACAAGTCGCTTTCCTATAAAATTCCACCAAGCTATTATTAGGGGCTTGTATTAGTGGAATTTCCCAAACATGGATTTTGGGGTTCATTTTTAGTACGTGAAATAATTTTCTATTCATTATAATTATTTTCAAATTTTTTTGCACGTATGAAGTCTAAAATTTTCATTTTCTTGCGATCTTATATCTTTTTTGTTTACGAGGAAAAATGGGAGACACAAGTTTGGACCTTAAAAAAAAAAAAATTTGAACATCCAAAATGGGGATGCACAATAATTCCGAAGAGTAACTGTGATTTTTAAGGTTAGGCAAAAAAGTGGGTTGTTTGGCTCTGGTAAATATTCAACCACTTGAGAATTCAACTTTTTCTACCCCCCCTAATTTTTGGCCACTTGCGTCCTCAACATGCTTGTGGCATGCACACCCACCACACTTAAAGCATGCTGGGATCAGTTACAAGTCCCTTTCCTATAAAATTCCACCAAGCTATTATTAGGGGGTTGTACGAGTGGAATATCGCAAACATGGATTTTGGGGTTCATTTTTAGTGCGTGAAATAATTTTCTATTTATTAATATAATGTTCAAATTTTTTTGCACACATGAACTCTAAAATTTTCATTTTCTTGCGATCTTATATCTTTTTTGTCTATGAGGAAAAATGGGAGTCACAAGTTTGGACATGAAAAAAAAAAAAAATTTGAACTTCCAAAATGGGATGCACAAATGCTGGGAGAGATAATTCCAAAGAGTAACTGTGATTTTTAAGGATAGGCAAAAAAGTGGGTTGTTTGGCTCTGGTAAATATCCAACCACTTGAGAATTCAACTTTTTCTACACACCGTAATTTTTGGCCCCTTGCATCCTCAACATGCTTGTGGCATGCACACCCACCACACTTAAAGCATGTTGGGATCAGTTACAAGTCCCTTTCCTATAAAATTCCACCAAGCTATTATTAGGGGGTTGTACTAGTGGAATTTCCCAAACATGGATTTTGGGGTTCATTTTTAGTGGGTGAAATAATTTTCTATTCATCATTATAGTTTTCAATTTTTTTTGCACACATGAAATATAAAATTTCCATTTTGTTCCGATCTTATATCTTTTTTGTTTATGAGGAAAAATGGGAGTCACAAGTTTGGACCTGAAAAAAAAAAATTTTTGAACATCCAAAATGGGGATGCACAAATGCTGGGACAGATAATTCCAAAGAGTATCTGTGATTTTTAAGGATAGGCATAAAAGTGGGTTGTTTGGCTCTGGTAAATATCCCACCACTTGAGAATTCAACTTTTTCTACCCCCCCTAATTTTTGGCCACTTGCATCCTCAACATGCTTGTGGCATGCACACCCACCACACTTAAAGCATGTTGGGATCAGTTACAAGTCCCTTTCCTATAAAATTCCACCAAGCTATTATTAGGGGGTGGTACTAGTGGAATTTCCCAAACATGGATTTTCGGGTTCATTTTTAGTGCGTGAAATAATTTTCTATTCATTATTCTAGTTTTCAAATTTTTTTGCACGCATGAACTCTAAAATTTTCTTTTTGTTGTGATCTTATACCTTTTTTGTTTACGAGGAAAAGTGGGAGTCACAAGTTTGGACCTGAAAAAAAAAAATTTGAACATCCAAAATGGGGATGCACAAATGCTGGGAGAGATAATTCCAAAGAGTATGTATGATTTTTAAGTATAGGCAAAAAAGTGGGTTGTTTGCCTCTGGTAAAAAATATCCAACAACTTGAGTATTCAACTTTTTCTACCCCCACTAATTTTTGGCCACTTGCATCCTCAACATGCTTGTGACATGCACACTCACCACACTTAAAGCATGTTGGGATCAGTTACAAGTCCCTTTCCTATAAAATTCCACCATGCAATTATTAGGGGGTTGTACTAGTGGAATTTCCCAAACATGGATTTTGGGGTTCATTTTTACTGCGTGAAATAATTTTCTGTTCAATATTATAGTTTTCAATTTTTTTTGCAAACATGAAATATAAAATTTCCTTTTTGTTCCGATCTTTTATCTTTTTTGTTTATGAGGAAAAATGGGAGTCACAAGTTTGGACCTGAAAAAAAAAAAATTTGAACATCCAAAATGGGGATCCACAAATGCTGGGACATATAATTCCAAAGAGTATCTGTGATTTTTAAGGATAGGCATAAAAGTGGGTTGTTTGGCTCTCGTAAATATCCAACCACTTGAGAATTCAACTTTTTCTACCCCCCCTAATTTTTGGCCACTTGCATCCTCAACATGCTTGTGGCATGCACACCCGCCACACTTAAAGCATGTTGGGATCAGTTACAAGTCCCTTTCCTATAAAATTCCACCAAGCTATTATTAGGGGGTTGTATTAGCGGAATTTCCCAAACATGGATTTTGGGGTTCATTTTTAGCGCGTGAAATAATTTTCTATTCATTATTATAGTTTTCAAATTTTTTTTCACACATGAACTCTAAAATTTTCTTTTTGTTGCGATCTTATATATTTTTTGTTTACGAGGAAAAATGGGAGTCACAAGTTTGGACCTGAAAAAAAAAAATTTGAACATCCAAATTCGGGATGCACAAATGCGGGGAGAGATAATTCCAAAGAGTATCTGTGATTTTTAAGGATAGGCAAAAAAGTGGGTTGTTTGGCACTGGTAAAAAATATCCAACAACTTGAGAATTCAAGTTTTTCTACCCCCCCTAATTTTTTGCCACTTGCATCCTCAACATGCTTGTTCCAATAAAATTCCACCAAGCTATTATTAGGGGGTTGTTCTAGTGGAATTTCCCAAACATAGATTTTGGGGTTCATTTTTACTGCGTGAAATAATTTTCTATTCATTATTCTAGTTTTCAAATTTTTTTGCACGCATGAACTCTAAAATTTTCTTTTTGTTGCGATCTTTTACCTTTTTTGTTTACGAGGAAAAATGGGAGTCACAAGTTTGGACCTGAAAAAAAAAATTTGAACATCCAAAATGGGGATGCACCAATGCTGGGAGAGATAATTCCAAAGAGTATCTGTGATTTTTAAGGATAGGCAAAAAAGTGGGTTGTTTGCCTCTGGTAAAAAATATCCAACAACTTGAGAATTCAACTTTTTCTACCCCCACTAATTTTTGGCCACTTGCATCCTCAACTTGCTTGTGGCATGCACACACACCACACTTAAAGCATGTTGGGATCAGTTACAAGTCCATTTCCTATAAAATTCCACCAAGCTATTATTAGGGGGTTGTACTAGTGGAATTTCCCAAACATGGATTTTGGGGTTCATTTTTATTGCTGAAATAATTTTCTATTCAATATTATAGTTTTCAATTTTTTTTGCAAACATGAAATATAAAATTTCCATTTTGTTCCGATCTTATATCTTTTTGGTTTATGAGGAAAAATTGGAGTCTCAAGTTTGGACCTGAAAAAAAAAAATTTGAACATCCAAAATGGGTATGCACAAATGCTGGGACAGATAATTCCAAAGAGTATCTGTGATTTTTAAGGATAGGCAAAAAAGTGGGTTGTTTGGCTCTGGTAAAAAATATCCAACAACTTGAGAATTCAACTTTTTCTACCCGCCTAATTTTTGGCCACTTGCATCCTCAACATGCTTGTGGCATGCACACCCACCACACTTAAAGCATGTTGGGATCAGTTACAAGTCCTTTTCCTATAAAATTTCACCAAGCTATTATTAGGGGGTTGTACTAGTGGAATTTCCCAAACATGGATTTTGGGGTTCATTTTTACTGCGTGAAATAATTTTTTATTCATTATTATAGTTTTCAAATTTTTTTGCACACATGAACTCTAAAATTTTCATTTTGTTGCGATCTTATATATTTTTTGTCTACGACGAAAAATGGGAGTCACAAGTTTGGACCTGAAAAAAAAAACATTTGAACATCCAAAATGGGGATGCACAAATGCTAGGAGAGATAATTTGCAAAGAGTATCTTTGATTTTTAAGGAGTGGCAAAAAAGTGGGTTGTTGGCTCTGGTAAATATCGAACCACTTGAGAATTCAACTTTTTCTACCCCCCCTAATTTTTGGCCACTTGCATCCTCAACATGCTTGTGGCAACCACACCCACCACACTTAAAGCATGTTGGGACCAGTTACAAGTCGCTTTCCTATAAAATTCCACAAAGCTATTATTAGGGGGTTGTACTAGTGGAATTTCCCAAACATGGATTTTGGGGTTCAGTTTTAGTGCGTGAAATAATTTTCTATTCATTATTATAGTTTTCAATTTTTTTTGCACACATAAACTGTAAAATTTTCATTTTGTTGTGATCTTATATCTTTTTTGTTTACGAGGAAAAATGGGAGTCACAAGTTTGGACCTGAAAAAAAAAAAATTTTTGAACATCCAAAATGGGGATGCACAAATGCTGGGAGAGATAATTCCAAAGAGTGTCTGTGATTTTTAAGGATAGGCAAAAAAGTGGGCTGTTTGGCTTTGGTAAAAAATATCCAACCACTTGAGAATTCAACTTTTTCTACCCCCCCTAATTTTTGGCCACTTGCATCCTCAACATGCTTGTGGCATGCACACCCACCACACTTAAAGCATGTTGGGATCAGTTACATGTCCCTTATCTATAAAATTCCACCAAGCTATTATTAGGGGGTTGTACTAGTGGAATTTCCCAAAGATGGATTTTGGGGTTCATTTTTACTGCGTGAAATAATTTTCTATTCATTATTATAGTTTTCAAATTTTTTTGCACACATGAACTCTAAAATTTTCATTTTGTTGCGATCTTATATCTTTTTTGTTTACGAGGAAAAATGGGAGTCAAACCTTTGGACCTGAAATAAAAAATTTGAACATCCAAAATAGGGATGCACAAATGCTGGGAGAGATAATTCCAAAGAGTATCTGTGATTTTTAAGGATAGGCAAAAAACTGGGTTGTTTGGCTCTGGTAAAAAATATGCAACAACTTGAGAATTCAACTTTTTCTACCCCCCCCCCCCTAATTTTTGGCCGCTTGCATCCTCAACATGCTTGTGGCATGCACACCCACCACACTTAAAGCATGTTGGGATCAGTTACAAGTCCCTTTCCTATAAAATTTCACCAAGCTATTATTTGGGGGTTGTACTTGTGGAATTTCCCAAACATGGATTTTGGGGTTCATTTTTACTGCGTGAAATAATTTTCTATTCATTATTATAGTTTTCAAATTTTTTTGCACACATGAACTCTAAAATTTTCATTTTGTTGCGATCTTATATCTTTTTTGTCTACGAGGAAAAATGGGAGTCACAAGTCTGGACCTGAAAAAAAAAATATTTGAACATCCAAAATGGGCATGCACAAATGCTGGGAGAGATAATTCCAAAGAGTATCTTTGATTTTTAAGGATAGGTAAAAAAGTGGGTTGTTTGGTTCTGGTAAATATCCAACCACTTGAGAATTCAACTTTTTCTACCCCCCCTAATTTTTGGCCACTTGCATCCTCAATATGATTGTGGCGTGCACACCCACCACACTTAAAGCATGTTGGGATCAGTTACAAGTCCCTTTCCTATAAAATTCCACCAATCTATTATTAGGGGGTTGTACTAGTGGAATTTCCTAAACATGGATTTTGGGTTCATTTTTACTGTGTGAAATAATTTTATTTTCATTATTATAGTTTTCAAATTTTTTTGCACACATGAACTCTAAAATTTTCATTTTGTTGCGATCTTATATCTTTTATGTCTACGAGGAAAAATAGGAGTCACAAGTTTGGACTGGGAAAAAAAAAACATATGAACATCTAAAATGGGGATGCACAAATGCTCGGAGAAATAATTCCAAAGAGTATCTTTGATTTTTAAGGATAGGCAAAAAAGTGGGTTGTTTGGCTCTGGTAAATATCCAACCACTTGAGAATTGAACTTTTTCTACCCCCCCTAATTTTTGGCCACTTGCATCCTCAACATGTTTGTGGCATGCACACCCACCACACTTAAAGCATGTTGGGATCAGTTACAAGTCCCTTTCCTATAAAATTCCACCAAGCAATTATTGGGGGGTGGTACTAGTGGAATTTCCCAAACATGGATTTTGGGGTTCATTTTTAGCGCTTGAAATAATTTTCTATTCATTATTCTAGTTTTCAATTTTTTTTGCACACATGAACTCTAAAATTTTCATTTTTGTTGCGTTCTTATATCTTTTTTGTTTACGAGGAAAAATTGGAGTCACAAGATTGGACCTAAAAAAAACAAATTTGAACATCCAAAATAGGGATGCACAAATGCTGGGAGAGATAATTCCAAAGAGTATCTGTGATTTTAAAGGATAGGCAAAAAAGAGGGTTGTTTGGCTCCGGTAAAAAATATCCAACAACTTGAGAATTCAACTTTTTCTACCCCCCCTAATTTTTGGCCACTTGCATCCTCAACATGCTTGTGGCATGCACACCCACCACACTTAAAGCATGTTGGGATCAGTTACAAGTCCCTTTCCTATAAAATTCCACCAAGCTATTATTAGGGGGTTGTACTAGTGGAATTTCCCAAACATGGATTTTGGGGTTCATTTTTACTGCGTGAAATAATTTTCTATTCATTATTATAGTTTTCAAATTTTTTTGCACACATGAACTCTAAAATTTTCATTTTGTTGCGATCTTATATCTTTTTTGTTTACGAGGAAAAATGGGAGTCACATGTTTGGACCTGAAAAAAAAAAATCTGAACATCCAAAATGGGGATGCATAAATGCTGGGAGAGATAATTCCAAAGAGTAACTTTGATTTATCAGGATAGGCAAAAAAGTGGGTTGTTTGGCTCTGGTAAATATCCAACCACTTGAGAATTCAACTTTTTCTTCCTCCCCTAATTTTTGGCCACTTGCATCCTCAACATGCTTGTGGCATGCACACCCACCACACTTAAAGCATGTTGGGATCAATTACAAGTCCCTTTCTTATAAAATTCCACCAAGCTATTATTAGGGGGTGGTACTAGTGGAATTTCCCAAACATGGATTTTGGGGTTCATTTTTAGCGCGTGAAATAATTTTCTATTCATTATTAAAGTTTTCAAATTTTTTTGCACACTTGAACTCTAAAATTTTCATTTTGTTGCTATCTTATATCTTTTTTGTTTACGAGGAAAAATGGGAGCCAGAAGTTTGGACCTGAAAAAAAAAAAAATTGAACATCCAAAATTGGGATGCACAAATGCTGGGAGAGATAATTCCAAAGAGTATCTGTGATTTTTAAGGATACGCAAAAAAGTGGGTTGTTTGGCTCTGGTAAAAAATATCCAACAACTTGAGAATTCAAGTTTTTCTACCCCCCCTAATTTTTTGCCACTTGCATCCTCAACATGCTTGTGGCATGCATACCCACCTCACTTAAAGCATGTTGGGATCAGTTACAAGTCGCTTTCCTATAAAATTCCACCAAGCTATTATTAGGGGCTTGTATTAGTGGAATTTCCCAAACATGGATTTTGGGGTTCATTTTTAGTGCGTGAAATAATTTTCTATTCATTATTATTATTTTCAAATTTTTTTGCACGTATGAAGTCTAAAATTTTCATTTTCTTGCGATCTTATATCTTTTTTGTTTACGAGGAAAAATGGGAGACACAAGTTTGGACCTTAAAAAAAAAAAAATTTGAACATCCAAAATGGGGATGCACAATAATTCCGAAGAGTAACTGTGATTTTTAAGGTTAGGCAAAAAAGTGGGTTGTTTGGCTCTGGTAAATATTCAACCACTTGAGAATTCAATTTTTTCTACCCCCCCTAATTTTTGGCCACTTGCGTCCTCAACATGCTTGTGGCATGCACACCCACCACACTTAAAGCATGCTGGGATCAGTTACAAGTCCCTTTCCTATAAAATTCCACCAAGCTATTATTAGGGGGTTGTACGAGTGGAATATCGCAAACATGGATTTTGGGGTTCATTTTTAGTGCGTGAAATAATTTTCTATTTATTAATATAATGTTCAAATTTTTTTGCACACATGAACTCTAAAATTTTCATTTTCTTGCGATCTTATATCTTTTTTGTCTACGAGGAAAAATGGGAGTCACAAGTTTGGACATGAAAAAAAAAAAAAATTTGAACTTCCAAAATGGGATGCACAAATGCTGGGAGAGATAATTCCAAAGAGTAACTGTGATTTTTAAGGATAGGCAAAAAAGTGGGTTGTTTGGCTCTGGTAAATATCCAACCACTTGAGAATTCAACTTTTTCTACCCACCGTAATTTTTGGCCCCTTGCATCCTCAACATGCTTGTGGCATGCACACCCACCACACTTAAAGCATGTTGGGATCAGTTACAAGTCCCTTTCCTATAAAATTCCACCAAGCTATTATTAGGGGGTTGTACTAGTGAAATTTCCCAAACATGGATTTTGGGGTTCATTTTTAGTGGGTGAAATAATTTTTTATTCATCATTATACTTTTCAATTTTTTTTGCACACATGAAATATAAAATTTCCATTTTGTTCCGATCCTATATCTTTTTTGTTTATGAGGAAAAATGGGAGTCACAAGTCTGGACCTGAAAAAAAAAAAATTTTGAACATCCAAAATGGGGATGCACAAATGCTGGGACAGATAATTCCAAAGAGTATCTGTGATTTTTAAGGATAGGCATAAAAGTGGGTTGTTTGGCTCTGGTAAATATCCCACCACTCGAGCATTCTACTTTTTCTACCCCCCCTAATTTTTGGCCACTTGCATCCTCTACATGCTTGTGGCATTCACACCCGCCACACTTAAAACATGTTGGGATCAGTTACAAGTCCTTTTCCAATAAAATTCCACCAAGCTATTATTAGGGGGTTGTATTAGTGGAATTTCCCACACATGGATTTTGGGGTTTATTTTTAGTGCGTGAAATAATTTTCTATTCATTATTATAGTTTTCTAATTTTTTTGCACGCACGAACTCTAAAATTTTCATTTTCTTGCGATCTTATATCTTTTTTGTTTACGAGGAAAAATGGGAGACACAAGTTTGCACCTGAAAAAAAAAAAAATTTTGAACATCCAAAATGGGGATGCATAAATGCTGGGAGAGATAATTCCAAAGAGTAACTGTGATTTTTAAGGATAGGTAAAAAAGTGGGTTGTTTGGCTCAGGTAAATATCCAACCACTTGAGAATTCAACTTTTTCTACCCCCCCTAATTTTTGGCCACTCGCATCCTCAACATGCTTGTGCAATGCACACCCACCACATTTAAAGCATGTTGGGATCAGTCACAAGTCCCTTTCCTATAAAATTCCACCAAGCTATTATTAGGGGGTGGTACTAGTGGAATTTCCCAAACATGGATTTTCGGGTTCATTTTTAGTGCGTGAAATAATTTTCTATTCATTATTCTAGTTTTCAAATTTTTTTGCACGCATGAACTCTAAAATTTTCTTTTTGTTGCGATCTTATACCTTTTTTGTTTACGAGGAAAAGTGGGAGTCACAAGTTTGGACCTGAAAAAAAAAAATTTGAACATCCAAAATGGGGATGCACAAATGCTGGGAGAGATAATTCCAAAGAGTATGTATGATTTTTAAGGATAGGCAAAAAAGTGGGTTGTTTGCCTCTGGTAAAAAATATCCAACAACTTGAGTATTCAACTTTTTCTACCCCCACTAATTTTTGGCCACTTGCATCCTCAACATGCTTGTGACATGCACACTCACCACACTTAAAGCATGTTGGGATCAGTTACAAGTCCCTTTCCTATAAAATTCCACCAAGCTATTATTAGGGGGTTGTACTAGTGGAATTTCCCAAACATGGATTTTGGGGTTCATTTTTACTGCGTGAAATAATTTTCTGTTCAATATTATAGTTTTCAATTTTTTTTGCAAACATGAAATATAAAATTTCCTTTTTGTTCCGATCTTTTATCTTTTTTGTTTATGAGGAAAAATGAGAGTCACAAGTTTGGACCTGAAAAAAAAAAAATTTGAACATCCAAAATGGGGATCCACAAATGCTGGGACATATAATTCCAAAGAGTATCTGTGATTTTTAAGGATAGGCATAAAAGTGGGTTGTTTGGCTCTCGTAAATATCCAACCACTTGAGAATTCAACTTTTTCTACCCCCCCTAATTTTTGGCCACTTGCATCCTCAACATGCTTGTGGCATGCACACCCGCCACACTTAAAGCATGTTGGGATCAGTTACAAGTCCCTTTCCTATAAAATTCCACCAAGCTATTATTAGGGGGTTGTATTAGCGGAATTTCCCAAACATGGATTTTGGGGTTCATTTTTAGCGCGAGAAATAATTTTCTATTCATTATTATAGTTTTCAAATTTTTTTTCACACATGAACTCTAAAATTTTCTTTTTGTTGCGATCTTATATATTTTTTGTTTACGAGGAAAAATGGGAGTCGCAAGTTTGGACCTGAAAAAAAAAAATTTGAACATCCAAATTCGGGATGCACAAATGCGGGGAGAGATAATTCCAAAGAGTATCTGTGATTTTTAAGGATAGGCAAAAAAGTGGGTTGTTTGGCACTGGTAAAAAATATCCAACAACTTGAGAATTCAAGTTTTTCTACCCCCCCTAATTTTTTGCCACTTGCATCCTCAACATGCTTGTTCCAATAAAATTCCACCAAGCAATTATTAGGGGGTTGTTCTAGTGGAATTTCCCAAACATGGATTTTGGGGTTCATTTTTACTGCGTGAAATAATTTTCTATTCATTATTCTAGTTTTCAAATTTTTTTGCACGCCTGAACTCTAAAATTTTCATTTTCTTGCGATCTTATATCTTTTTTGTTTACGAGGAAAAATGGGAGTCACAAGTTTGGACCTGAAAAAAAAAATTTGAACATCCAAAAAGGGGATGCACAAATGCTGGGAGAGATAATTCCAAAGAGTAACTGTGATTTTTAAGGATAGGCAAAAAAGTGGGTTGTTTGGCTGTGGTAAAAAATACCCAACCACTTGAGAATTCAACTTTTTCCACCCCCCCTAATTTTTGGCCACTTGCATCCTCAACATGCTTGTGGCATGCACACTCACCACACTTAAAGCATGTTGGGATCAGTTACAAGTCCCTTTCCTATAAAATTCCACCAAACCATTATTAGGGGTTGTACTAGTGGAATTTCTCAAACATGGATTTTGGGGTTCATTTTTAGTGCTTGAAATAATTTTCTATTCATTATTATAGTTTTCAAATTTTTTTGCACACATGAACTCTAAAATTTTCTTTTTGTTGCGATCTTATATCTTTTTTGTTTACGAGGAAAAATGGGAGTCACAAGTTTAGACATGAAAAAAAAAAATTTGAACATCCAAAATGGGGATGCCACAATGCTGGGAGAGATAATTCCAAAAGAGTATCTGTGATTTTTAAGTATAGGCAAAAAAGTGGGTTGTGTGGCTCTGGTAAAAAATATCCAACAACTTGAGAATTCAACTTTTTCTACCCCCCCTTATTTTTGTTCACTTGCATCGTCAACATGCTTGTGGCATGCACACTCACCACACTTAAAGCATGTTGGGATCAGTTAAGACTCCCTTTCCTATAAAATTCCACCAAGCTATTATTAGGGGCTTGTACTAGTGGAATTTCCCAAACATGGATTTTGGGTTCATTTTTACTGCGTGAAATAATTTTCTATTCATTATTCTAGTTTTCAAATTTTTTGCACGCATGAACTCTAAAATTTTCATTTTCTTGCGATCTTATATCTTTTTTGTTTACGAAGAAAAATGGGAGTCACAAGTTTGGACCTGAAAAAAAAAATTTGAACATCCAAAATGGGGATGCACAAATGCTGGGAGAGATAATTCCGAAGAGAATCTGTGATTTTTAAGGATAGGCAAAAAAGTGGGTTGTTTGGCTCTAGTAAAAAATATCCAACAACTTGAGAATTCAACTTTTTCTACCCCCCCTAATTTTTGGCCACTTGCATCCTCAACATGCTTGTGGCATGCACACTCACCACACTTAAAGCATGTTGGGATCAGTTACAAGTCCCTTTCCTATAAAATTCCACCAAGCTATTATTAGGGGTTGTTGTACTAGTGGAATTTCTCAAACATGGATTTTGGGGTTCATTTTTACTGCGTGAAATAATTTTCTATTCATTATTATAGTTTTTAAATTTTTTTGCACACATGAACTCTAAAATTTTCATTTTCTTGCGATCTTATATCTTTTTTGTCTACGAGGAAAAATGGGAGTCACAAGTTTGGACATGAAAAAAAAAAGAAATTTGAACTTCCAAAATGGGGATGCACAAATGCTGGGAGAGATAATTCCAAAGAGTAACTGTGATTTTTAAGGATAGCCAAAAAAGTGGGTTGTTTGGCTCTGGTAAATATCCAACCACTTGAGAATTCAACTTCTTCTACCCACCGTAATTTTTGGCCCCTTGCATCCTCAACATGCTTGTGGCATGCACACCCACCACACTTAAAGCATGTTGGGATCAGTTACAAGTCCCTTTCCTTTAAAATTCCACCAAGCTATTATTAGGGGGTTGTACTAGTGGAATTTCCCAAACATGGATTTTGGGGTTCATTTTTAGTGCGTGAAATAATTTTCTATTCATCATTATAGTTTTCAATTTTTTTAGCACACATGAAATATAAAATTTCCATTTTGTTCCGATCTTATATCTTTTTTGTTTATGAGGAAAAATGGGAGTCACAAGTTTGGACCTAAAAAAAAAAAAAATTTGAACTTCCAAAATGGGGATGCACAAATGCTGGGACAGATAATTCCAAAGAGTTTCTGTGATTTTTAAGGATAGGCATAAAAGTGGGTTGTTTGGCTCTGGTAAATATCCCACCACTCGAGCATTCAACTTTTTCTACCCCCCCCTTATTTTTGGCCACTTGCATCCTCAACATGCTTGTGGCATGCTTGTGGCATGCACACCCACCACACTTAGAGCATGTTGGGATCAGTTACAAGTCCCTTTCCTATAAAATTCCACCAAGATATTATTAGGGGGTTGTACTAGTGGAATTTCCCAAACATGGATTTTGGGGTTCATTTTTACTGCGTGAAATAATTTTCTATTCATTATTATAGTTTTCAAATTTTTTTGCACGTATGAACTCTAAAATTTTCATTTTCTTGCGAGCTTATATCTTTTTTGTTTACGAGGAAAAATGGGAGTCACAAGTTTGGACCTGAAAAAAAATGAACATCCAAAATGGGGATGCACAAATGCTTGGAGAGATAATTCCAAAGAGAATCTGTGATTTTTAAGGATAGGCAAAAGAGTGGGTTGTTTGGCTCTGGTAAAAAATATCCAACAACTTGAGAATTCAACTTTTTCTACCCCCCCTAATTTTTGGCCACTTGCATCCTCAACATGCTTGTGGCATGCACACTCACCACACTTAAAGCATGTTGGGATCAGTTACAAGTCCCTTTCCTATAAAATTCCACCAAGCTATTATTAGGGGTTGTTGTACTAGTGGAATTTCTCAAACATGGATTTTGGGGTTCATTTTTACTGCGTGAAATAATTTTCTATTCATTATTATAGTTTTTAAATTTTTTTGCACACATGAACTCTAAAATTTTCATTTTCTTGCGATCTTATATCTTTTTTGTCTACGAGGAAAAATGGGAGTCACAAGTTTGGACATGAAAAAAAAAAGAAATTTGAACTTCCAAAATGGGGATGCACAAATGCTGGGAGAGATAATTCCAAAGAGTAACTGTGATTTTTAAGGATAGCCAAAAAAGTGGGTTGTTTGGCTCTGGTAAATATCCAACCACTTGAGAATTCAACTTCTTCTACCCACCGTAATTTTTGGCCCCTTGCATCCTCAACATGCTTGTGGCATGCACACCCACCACACTTAAAGCATGTTGGGATCAGTTACAAGTCCCTTTCCTTTAAAATTCCACCAAGCTATTATTAGGGGGTTGTACTAGTGGAATTTCCCAAACATGGATTTTGGGGTTCATTTTTAGTGCGTGAAATAATTTTCTATTCATCATTATAGTTTTCAATTTTTTTAGCACACATGAAATATAAAATTTCCATTTTGTTCCGATCTTATATCTTTTTTGTTTATGAGGAAAAATGGGAGTCACAAGTTTGGACCTAAAAAAAAAAAAAATTTGAACTTCCAAAATGGGGATGCACAAATGCTGGGACAGATAATTCCAAAGAGTTTCTGTGATTTTTAAGGATAGGCATAAAAGTGGGTTGTTTGGCTCTGGTAAATATCCCACCACTCGAGCATTCAACTTTTTCTACCCCCCCCTTATTTTTGGCCACTTGCATCCTCAACATGCTTGTGGCATGCTTGTGGCATGCACACCCACCACACTTAAAGCATGTTGGGATCAGTTACAAGTCCCTTTCCTATAAAATTCCACCAAGATATTATTAGGGGGTTGTACTAGTGGAATTTCCCAAACATGGATTTTGGGGTTCATTTTTACTGCGTGAAATAATTTTCTATTCATTATTATAGTTTTCAAATTTTTTTGCACGTATGAACTCTAAAATTTTCATTTTCTTGCGAGCTTATATCTTTTTTGTTTACGAGGAAAAATGGGAGTCACAAGTTTGGACCTGAAAAAAAATGAACATCCAAAATGGGGATGCACAAATGCTTGGAGAGATAATTCCAAAGAGAATCTGTGATTTTTAAGGATAGGAAAAAAAGTGGGTTGTTTAGCTCTGCTAAATATCCAACCACTTGAGAATTCAAATTTTTCTAGCCCCCCTAATTTTTGGCCACTTGCATCCTCAACATGCTTGTGGCATGCACACCCACCACACTTAAAGCATGTTGGGATCAGTTACAAGTGCCTTTCCTATAAAATTCCACCAAGCTATTATTAGGGGGTTGTACTAGTGGAATTTCCCAAACATGGATTTTGGGGTTCATTTTTAGTCCGTGAAATAATTTTCTATTCATCATTATAGTTTTCAATTTTTTTTGTACACATGAAATATAAAATTTCCATTTTGTTCCGATCTTATATCTTTTTTGTTTATGAGGAAAAATGGGAGTCACTGGATTGGACCTGAAAAAAAAAAAATTTGAACATCCAAAATGGGGATGCACAAATGCTGGGACAGATAATTCCAAAGAGTATCTGTGGTTTTTATGGATAGGCATAAAAGTGGATTGTTTGGCTCTTGTAAATATCCAACCACTTGAGAATTCAACTTTTTCTACCCCCCCTAATTTTTGGCCACTTGCATCCTCTACATGCTTGTGGCATGCACACCTGCCACACTTAAAGCATGTTGGGATCAGTTACAAGTCCCTTTCCTATAAAATTCCACCAAGCTATTATTAGGGGGTTGTATTAGTGGAATTTCCCAAACATGGATTTTGGGGTTCATTTTTAGTGCGTGAAATAATTTTCTATTCATTATTATAGTTTTCAAATTTTTTTGCACGAATGAACTCTAAAATTTTCATTTTCTTGCGATCTTATACCTTTTTTGTTTACGAGGAAAAATAGGAGACACAAGATTGGACCTGAAAAAAAAAACAAATTTGAACATCCAAAATGGGGATGCATAAATATTGGGAGAGATAATTCCAAAGGGTAACTGTGATTTTTAAGGATAGGCCAAAAAGTGGGTTGTTTGGCTCAGGTAAATATCCAACCACTTGAGAGATTTTTAAGGATAGGCAAAAAAATGGGTTGTTCGGCTCAGGTAAATATCCAACCACTTGAGAATTCAACTTTTTCTACCCCCCCTAAATTTTGGCCACTTGCATCCTCAACATGCTTGTGGCATGCACACCCACCACACTTAAAGCATGTTGGGATCAGTTACAAGTCCCTTTCCTATAAAATTCCACCAAGCATTTATTAGGGGGTTGTACTAGTGGAATTTCCCAAACAAGGATTTTCGGGTTCATTTTTAGTGCGTGAAATAATTTTCCATTCATTATTCTAGTTTTCAAATTTTTTTGCACACATGAACTCTGAAATTTTTATTTTGTTGCGATCTTATATCTTTTTTGTTTACGAGGAAAAATGGGAGTCTCAAGTTTGGACCTGAAAAAAAAAAAATTTTGAACATCCAAAATGGGGATGCACAAATGCTGGGAGAGATAATTCCAAAGAGTATCTGTGATTTTTAAGGATACGCAAAAAAGTGGGTTGTTTGCTCTGGTAAATATCAAACCACTTGAGAATTCAACTTTTTCTACCCCCCCCCTAATTTTTGGCCACTTGCATCCTCAACATGCTTGTGGCATGCACAACCACCACACTTAAAGCATGTTGGGATCAGTTACAAGTCCCTTTCCTATAAAATTCCACCAAGCTATTATTAGGGGGTTGTACTAGTGGAATTTCCCAAACATGGATTTTGGGGTTCATTTTTACTACGTGAAATAATTTTCTATTCATTACTATAGTTTTCAAATTTTTTTGCACACATGAACTCTAAAATTTTCATTTTGTTGCGATCTTATATCTTTTTTGTTTACGAGGAAAAAAGGGAGTCACAAGTTTGGACCTGAAAAAAAGAAATTTGAACATCCAAAATGGGGATGCACAAATGCTGGGAGAGATAATTCCAAATAGTATCTGTGATTTTTAAGGATAGGCAAAAAAGTGGGTTGTTTGGCTCTGATAAATATCCAACCACTTGAGAATTCAACTTTTTCTACCCCCCCTAATTTTTGGCCACTTGCATCCTCAACATGTTTGTGGCATGCACACCCACTACACTTAAAGCATGTTGGGATCAGTTACAAGTCCCTTTCCTATAAAATTCCACCAAGCTATTATTAGGGGGTTGTACTAGTGGAATTTCCCAAACATGGATTTTGGGGTTCATTTTTAGTGCATTAAATAAATTTCTATTCATTATTATTGTTTTCAAATTTTTTTGCACACATGAACTCTAAAATTTTCATTTTGTTGCGATCTTATATCTTTTTTGTTTACGAGGAAAAATTTGAGTCATAAGTTTGGTCCTGAAAAAATAATATTTGAACATCCAAAATAGGGATTCACAAATGCTGGGAGAGATAATTCCAAAGAGTATCTGTGATTTTTAAGGATAGGCAAAAAAGTGAGTTGTTTGGCTCTGGTAAAAACTAGCCGAGAACTTGAGAATTCAACTTATTCTACCTCCCCTAATTTTTGGCCACTTACATCCTCAACATGCTTGTGGCATGCACAACCACCACACTTAAAGCATGTTGGGATCAGTTACAAGTCCCTTTCCTATAAAATTCCACCAAGCTATTATTAGGGGGTTGTACTAGTGGAATTTCCCAAACATGGATTTTGGGGTTCATTTTTAATGCGTGAAATAATTTTCTATTCATTATTATAGGTTTCAAATTTTTTTGCACACATGAACTCTAAAATTTTCATTTTGTTGCGATCTTATATCTTTTTTGTCTACGAGGAAAAATGGGAGTCACAAGTTTGGACCTGAAAAAAATAAAAATTTGGACATCCAAAATGGGGATGCACAATTGCAGGGAGAGATAATTCCAAAGAGTATCTGTGATTTTTAAGGATAGGCAAAAAAGTGGGTTGTCTGGCTCTGGTAAATATCCAACCACTTGAGAATTCATCTTTTTCTACCCCACCTAATTTTTGGCCACTTGCATCCTCAACATGTTTGTGGCATGCACACCCACCACACGTAAAGCATGTTGGGATCAGTTACAAGTCCCTTTCCTATAAAATTCCACCAAGCTATTATTAGGGGGTTGTACTAGTGGAATTTCCCAAACATGGATTTTGGGGTTCACTTTTAGTGCGTGAAATAATTTTCTATTCATTATTATAGTTTTCAATTTTTTTGCACACGTGAACTCTAAAATTTTCATTTTGTTGCGATCTTATAACATTTTTGTTTACGAGGAAAAATGGCAGTCACAAGTTTGGACCTGAAAAAAAAAAATTTGAACATGCAAAACGGGGATGCAGAATTGCTGGGAGAGATAATTCCATAGAGTATCAGTGATTTTTAACGATAGGCAAATAAGTGGGTTGTTTGGCTCTGGTAAATATCCAACCACTTGAGAATTCAACTTTTTCCACCTCCCCTAATTTTTGGCCACTTGCATCCTCAACATGTTTGTGGCATGCACACCCACCACACTAAAAGCATGTTGGGATCAGTTACAAGTCCCTTTCCTATAAAATTCCACCAAGCTATTATTAGGTGGTTGTACTAGTGGAATTTCCCAGCATGGAATTTGAGGTTCATTTTTAGTACGTGAAATAATTTTCTATTCATTATTATAGTTTTCAAATTTTTTTGCACACATGAAATCTAAAATTTTCATTTTGTTGCGATCTTATATCTTTTTTGTTTACGAGAAAAAATGGGAGTCACAAGTTTCGACCTAAAAAAAAAAATTTGAACATCCAAAATGGGGATGCACCAATGCTGGGAGAGATAATTCCAAAGAGTATCTGTGATTTTTAAGGATAGGCAAAAAAGTGGGTTGTTTGGCTCTGGTAAAAAATATCCAACCACTTGAGAATTCAACTTTTTCTACCCCCCCTAATTTTTGGCCACTTGCATCCTCAACATGCTTGTGGCATGCACACCCACCACACTTAAAGCATGTTGGGATCAGTTACAAGTCCCTTTCCTATAAAATTCCACCACGCTATTATTAGGGGGTTGTACTAGTGGAAATTCCCAAACATGGATTTTGGGGTTCATTTTTACTGTGTGAAATAATTTTTATTCATTATTATAGTTTTCAAATTTTTTTGCACACATGAACTCTAAAATTTCATTTTGTTGCGATCTTATATCGTTTTTGTTTACGAGGAAAAACTGGGAGGCACAACTTTTGACCTGAAAAAAAAGAAATTTTTGAACATCCAAAATGGGGATGTACAAATGCAGGGAAAGATAATTCCAAAGAGTATCTATGATTTTTAAGGATAGGCAAAAAAGTGGGTTGTTTTACTCTGGTAAAAAATATCCAACAACTTGAGAATTCAACTTTTTCTACCCTCGCCTAATTTTTTGCCACTTGCATCCACAACATGCTTGTGGCATGCACACCCACCACACTTAAATCATGTTGGGATCAGTTACACGTCCCTTTCCTATAAAATTCCACCAAGCTATTATTATGGGGTTGTACTAGTCGAATTTCCCAAACATGGATTTTGGGGTTCATTTTTACTGCGTGAAATAATTTTCTATTCATTATTATAGTTTTCAAATTTTTTTGCACACATGAACTCAAAAATTTTCATTTTCTTGCGATCTTATATCTTTTTTGTTTACGAGGAAAAAAGGGAGTCACAAGTTTGGACCTGAAAAAAAAAAAAAATTTGGACATCCAAAATGGGGATGCACAATTGCTGGGAGAGATAATTCCAAAGAGTATCTGTGATTTTTAAGGATAGGCAAAAAAGTGGGTTGTTTGGCTCTGGTAAATATCCAACCACTTGAGAATTCATCTTTTTCTACCCCTTCTAATTTTTGGCCACTTGCATCCTCAACATGTTTGTGGCATGCACACCCACCACACGTAAAGCATGTTGGGATCAGTTACAAGTCCCTTTCCTATAAAATTCCACCAAGCTATTATTAGGGGGTTGTACTAGTGGAATTTCCCAAACATGGATTTTGGGGTTCATTTTTAGTGCGTGAAATAATTTTCTATTCATTATTATAGTTTTCAAATTTTTTTGCACACATAAACTCTAAAATTTTCATTTTGTTGCGATCTTATAACTTTTTTGTTTACGAGGAAAAATGGGAGTCACAAGTTTGGACTAGAAAAAAAAAATTTGAACATCCAAAATGGGGATGCAGAAATGCTGGGAGAGATAATTCCAAAGAGTATCTGTGATTTTTAGCGATAGGCAAAAAAGTGGGTTGTTTGGCTCTGGTAAATATCCAACCACTTGAAAATTCAACTTTTTCAACCCCCCCTAATTTTTGGCCACTTGCATCCTCAACATGCTTGTGGCATGCTCACCCACCACACTTAAACCATGTTGGGATCAGTTACAAGTCCCTTTCCTACAAAATTCCACCAAGCTATTATTAGGGGGTTGTACTAGTGGAATTTCCCAACATTGATTTTGGGGTTCATTTTTAATACGCGAAATAATTTTCTCTTCATTATTATAGTTTTCAAAATTTTTTGCACACATGAACTCTAAAATTTTCATTTTGTTGCGATCTTATATCTTTTTTGGTTACGAGGAAAAATGGGAGTCACAAGTTTCGACCTGAAAAAAAAACATTTGAACATCCAAAATGGGGATGCACCAATGCTGGGAGAGATAATTCCAAAGAGTATCTGTGATTTTTAAGGATAGGCAACAAAAGTGGGTTGTTTGGCTCTGGTAAAAAATATCCAACCACATGAGAATTCAACTTTATCTACCCCCCCTAATTTTTGGCCACTTGTACTAGTGGAATTTCCCAAACATGGATTTTGGGGTTCATTTTTACTGTGTGAAATAATTTTCTATTCATTATTATAGTTTTCAAATTTTTTTGCACACATGAACTCTAAAATTTTCATTTTGTTGCGATCTTATATCTTTTTTGTTTACGAGGAAAAATTGGGAGGCACAACTTTCGACCTGAAAAAAAATAAATTTTTGAACATCCAAAATGGGGATGTACAAATGCTGGGAAAGAAAATTCCAAAGAGAATCTGTGATTTTTAAGGATAGGCAAAAAAGTGGGTTGTTTGGCTCTGGTAAAAAATATCCAACAACTTGAGAATTAAACTTTTTCTACCCTCACCTAATTTTTGGCCACTTGCATCCACAACAAGCTTGTGGCATGCACACCCACCACACCTAAAGCAAGTTGGGATCAGTTACACGTCCCTTTCCTATAAAATTCCACCAAGCTATTATTAGGGGGTTGTACTAGTGGAATTTCCCAAACATGGATTTTGGGGTTCATTTTTACTGCGTGAAATAATTTTCTATTCATTATTATAGTTTTCAAATTTTTTTGCACACATGAACTCTAAAATTTTCATTTTCTTGCGATCTTATATCTTTTTTGTTTACAAGGAAAAAAGGGAGACACAAGTTTGGACCTGAAAAAAAAAAAAATTTGAACATCCAAAATGGGGATGCACAAATGCTGGGAGAGATAATTCCAAAGAGTATCTGTGATTTTTAAGGATAGGCAAAAAAGTGGGTAGTTTGGGTCTGGTAAATATCCAACCACTTGAGAATTCAACTTTTTCTACCCCCCCTAATTTTTGGCCTCTTTCATCCTCAACATGGTTCTGGCATGCACACCCACTACACTTAAAGCATGTTGGGATAAGTTACAAGTCCCTTTCCTATAAAATTCCACCAAGCTATTATTAGGGGGTGGTACTAGTGGAATTTCCCAAACATGGATTTTGGGGTTCATTTTTAGCGCGTGAAATAATTTTCAACTCATTATTCTAGTTTTCAAATTTTTTTGCACACATGAACACTAAAATTTTCTTTTTGTTACGATCTTATATCTTTTTTGTTTACGAGGAAAAATGGGAGTCACAAGTTTGGACCTGAACAAAAAAAAAATTGAACATCCAAAATGGGGATGCACAAATGTTGGGACAGATAATTCCAAAGAGTATCTGTGATTTTTAAGGATAGGCATAAAAGTGGGTTGTTTGGCTCTGGTAAATTTCCAACCACTTGAGAATTCAACTTTTTCTACCCCCCCTAATTTTTGGCCTCTTGCATCCTCAACATGCTTGTGGCATGCACACCTGCCACACTTAAAGCATGTTGGGATCAGTTACAAGTCCCTTTCCTATAAAATTCCACCAAGCTATTATTAGGGGGTTGTATTAGTAGAATTTCCCAAACATGGATTTTGGGGTTCATTTTTTGTGCGTGAAATAATTTTCTATTCATTATTATAGTTTTCAAAAATTTTTGCACGCATGAAATTTAAAATTTTCAATCTCTTGCGATCTTATATCTTTTTTTTTACGAGGAAAAATGGGAGACACAAGTTTGGATCTGAAAAAAAAAAAAAATTTGAACATCCAAAATGGGGATGCATAAATGCTGGGAGAGATAATTCCAAAGAGTAACTGTGATTTTTAAGGATAGGAAAAAAAGTGGGTTGTTTGGCTCAGGTAAATATCCAACCACTTGAGAATTCAACTTTTTCTACCCCCCCTAATTTGTTGCCACTTGCAACCTCAACATGCTTGTGGCATGCACACCCACCACACTTAAAGCATGTTGGGATCAGTTACAAGTCCATTTCCTATAAAATTCCACCAAGCTATTATTAGGGGGTTGTACTAGTGGAATTTCCCAAACGTGGATTTTGGGGTTCATTTTTACTGCGTGAAATAATTTTCTATTCATTATCATAGTTTTCAAATTTTTTTGCACGCATGAACTCTAAAATTTTTGTTTTCTTGCGATCTTATATCTTTTTTGTTTACGAGGAAAAATGGGAGTTACAAGTTTGGACCTGAAAAAAAAAAATTGAACATCCAAAATGTGGATGCACAAATGCTGGGAGAGATAATTCCAAAGGGTATCTGTGATTTTTAAGGATAGGAAAAAAAGTGGGTTGTTTAGCTCTGCTAAATATCCAACCACTTGAGAATTCAAATTTTTCTACCCCCCCTAATTTTTGGCCACTTGCATCCTCAACATGCTTGTGGCATGCACACCCACCACACTTAAAGCATGTTGGGATCAGTTACAAGTGCCTTTCCTATAAAATTCCACCAAGCTATTATTAGGGGGTTGTACTAGTGGAATTTCCCAAACATGGATTTTGGGGTTCATTTTTAGTCCGTGAAATAATTTTCTATTCATCATTATAGTTTTCAATTTTTTTTGTACACATGAAATATAAAATTTCCATTTTGTTCCGATCTTATATCTTTTTTGTTTATGAGGAAAAATGGGAGTCACTGGATTGGACCTGAAAAAAAAAAAATTTGAACATCCAAAATGGGGATGCACAAATGCTGGGACAGATAATTCCAAAGAGTATCTGTGATTTTTAAGGATAGGCATAAAAGTGGATTGTTTGGCTCTTGTAAATATCCAACCACTTGAGAATTCAACTTTTTCTACCCCCCCTAATTTTTGGCCACTTGCATCCTCTACATGCTTGTGGCATGCACACCTGCCACACTTAAAGCATGTTGGGATCAGTTACAAGTCCCTTTCCTATAAAATTCCACCAAGCTATTATTAGGGGGTTGTATTAGTGGAATTTCCCAAACATGGATTTTGGGGTTCATTTTTAGTGCGTGAAATAATTTTCTATTCATTATTATAGTTTTCAAATTTTTTTGCACGAATGAACTCTAAAATTTTCATTTTCTTGCGATCTTATACCTTTTTTGTTTACGAGGAAAAATAGGAGACACAAGATTGGACCTGAAAAAAAAAACAAATTTGAACATCCAAAATGGGGATGCATAAATATTGGGAGAGATAATTCCAAAGGGTAACTGTGATTTTTAAGGATAGGCCAAAAAGTGGGTTGTTTGGCTCAGGTAAATATCCAACCACTTGAGAGATTTTTAAGGATAGGCAAAAAAATGGGTTGTTCGGCTCAGGTAAATATCCAACCACTTGAGAATTCAACTTTTTCTACCCCCCCTAAATTTTGGCCACTTGCATCCTCAACATGCTTGTGGCATGCACACCCACCACACTTAAAGCATGTTGGGATCAGTTACAAGTCCCTTTCCTATAAAATTCCACCAAGCATTTATTAGGGGGTTGTACTAGTGGAATTTCCCAAACAAGGATTTTCGGGTTCATTTTTAGTGCGTGAAATAATTTTCCATTCATTATTCTAGTTTTCAAATTTTTTTGCACACATGAACTCTGAAATTTTTATTTTGTTGCGATCTTATATCTTTTTTGTTTACGAGGAAAAATGGGAGTCTCAAGTTTGGACCTGAAAAAAAAAAAATTTTGAACATCCAAAATGGGGATGCACAAATGCTGGGAGAGATAATTCCAAAGAGTATCTGTGATTTTTAAGGACACGCAAAAAAGTGGGTTGTTTGGCTCTGGTAAATATCAAACCACTTGAGAATTCAACTTTTTCTACCCCCCCCCCCCCCCCCTAATTTTTGGCCACTTGCATCCTCAACATGCTTGTGGCATGCACAACCACCACACTTAAAGCATGTTGGGATCAGTTACAAGTCCCTTTCCTATAAAATTCCACCAAGCTATTATTAGGGGGTTGTACTAGTGGAATTTCCCAAACATGGATTTTGGGGTTCATTTTTACTACGTGAAATAATTTTCTATTCATTACTATAGTTTTCAAATTTTTTTGCACACATGAACTCTAAAATTTTCATTTTGTTGCGATCTTATATCTTTTTTGTTTACGAGGAAAAAAGGGAGTCACAAGTTTGGACCTGAAAAAAAGAAATTTGAACATCCAAAATGGGGATGCACAAATGCTGGGAGAGATAATTCCAAATAGTATCTGTGATTTTTAAGGATAGGCAAAAAAGTGGGTTGTTTGGCTCTGATAAATATCCAACCACTTGAGAATTCAACTTTTTCTACCCCCCCTAATTTTTGGCCACTTGCATCCTCAACATGTTTGTGGCATGCACACCCACTACACTTAAAGCATGTTGGGATCAGTTACAAGTCCCTTTCCTATAAAATCCACCAAGCTATTATTAGGGGGTTGTACTAGTGGAATTTCCCAAACATGGATTTTGGGGTTCATTTTTAGTGCATTAAATAAATTTCTATTCATTATTATTGTTTTCAAATTTTTTTGCACACATGAACTCTAAAATTTTCATTTTGTTGCGATCTTATATCTTTTTTGTTTACGAGGAAAAATTTGAGTCATAAGTTTGGTCCTGAAAAAATAATATTTGAACATCCAAAATAGGGATTCACAAATGCTGGGAGAGATAATTCCAAAGAGTATCTGTGATTTTTAAGGATAGGCAAAAAAGTGGGTTGTTTGGCTCTGGTAAAAACTAGCCGAGAACTTGAGAATTCAACTTATTCTACCTCCCCTAATTTTTGGCCACTTACATCCTCAACATGCTTGTGGCATGCACAACCACCACACTTAAAGCATGTTGGGATCAGTTACAAGTCCCTTTCCTATAAAATTCCACCAAGCTATTATTAGGGGGTTGTACTAGTGGAATTTCCCAAACATGGATTTTGGGGTTCATTTTTAATGCGTGAAATAATTTTCTATTCATTATTATAGGTTTCAAATTTTTTTGCACACATGAACTCTAAAATTTTCATTTTGTTGCGATCTTATATCTTTTTTGTCTACGAGGAAAAATGGGAGTCACAAGTTTGGACCTGAAAAAAATAAAAATTTGGACATCCAAAATGGGGATGCACAATTGCAGGGAGAGATAATTCCAAAGAGTATCTGTGATTTTTAAGGATAGGCAAAAAAGTGGGTTGTCTGGCTCTGGTAAATATCCAACCACTTGAGAATTCATCTTTTTCTACCCCACCTAATTTTTGGCCTCTTGCATCCTCAACATGTTTGTGGCATGCACACCCACCACACGTAAAGCATGTTGGGATCAGTTACAAGTCCCTTTCCTATAAAATTCCACCAAGCTATTATTAGGGGGTTGTACTAGTGGAATTTCCCAAACATGGATTTTGGGGTTCACTTTTAGTGCGTGAAATAATTTTCTATTCATTATTATAGTTTTCAATTTTTTTGCACACGTGAACTCTAAAATTTTCATTTTGTTGCGATCTTATAACATTTTTGTTTACGAGGAAAAATGGCAGTCACAAGTTTGGACCTGAAAAAAAAAAATTTGAACATGCAAAACGGGGATGCAGAATCGCTGGGAGAGATAATTCCAAAGAGTATCAGTGATTTTTAACGATAGGCAAATAAGTGGGTTGTTTGGCTCTGGTAAATATCCAACCACTTGAGAATTCAACTTTTTCCACCTCCCCTAATTTTTGGCCACTTGCATCCTCAACATGTTTGTGGCATGCACACCCACCACACTAAAAGCATGTTGGGATCAGTTACAAGTCCCTTTCCTATAAAATTCCACCAAGCTATTATTAGGGGGTTGTACTAGTGGAATTTCCCAACATGGAATTTGAGGTTCATTTTTAGTACGTGAAATAATTTTCTATTCATTATTATAGTTTTCAAATTTTTTTGCACACATGAACTCTAAAATTTTCATTTTGTTGCGATCTTATATCTTTTTTGTTTACGAGAAAAAATGGGAGTCACAAGTTTCGACCTAAAAAAAAAAATTTGAACATCCAAAATGGGGATGCACCAATGCTGGGAGAGATAATTCCAAAGAGTATCTGTGATTTTTAAGGATAGGCAAAAAAGTGGGTTGTTTGGCTCTGGTAAAAAATATCCAACCACTTGAGAATTCAACTTTTTCTACCCCCCCTAATTTTTGGCCACTTGCATCCTCAACATGCTTGTGGCATGCACACCCACCACACTTAAACCATGTTGGGATCAGTTACAAGTCCCTTTCCTATAAAATTCCACCACGCTATTATTAGGGGGTTGTACTAGTGGAAATTCCCAAACATGGATTTTGGGGTTCATTTTTACTGTGTGAAATAATTTTTATTCATTATTATAGTTTTCAAATTTTTTTGCACACATGAACTCTAAAATTTCATTTTGTTGCGATCTTATATCGTTTTTGTTTACGAGGAAAAACTGGGAGGCACAACTTTCGACCTGAAAAAAAAGAAATTTTTGAACATCCAAAATGGGGATGTACAAATGCAGGGAAAGATAATTCCAAAGAGTATCTATGATTTTTAAGGATAGGCAAAAAAGTGGGTTGTTTTACTCTGGTAAAAAATATCCAACAACTTGAGAATTCAACTTTTTCTACCCTCACCTAATTTTTTGCCACTTGCATCCACAACATGCTTCTGGCATGCACACCCACCACACTTAAAGCATGTTGGGATCAGTTACACGTCCCTTTCCTATAAAATTCCACCAAGCTATTATTATGGGGTTGTACTAGTCGAATTTCCCAAACATGGATTTTGGGGTTCATTTTTACTGCGTGAAATAATTTTCTATTCATTATTATAGTTTTCAAATTTTTTTGCACACATGAACTCTAAAATTTTCATTTTCTTGCGATCTTATATCTTTTTTGTTTACGAGGAAAAAAGGGAGTCACAAGTTTGGACCTGAAAAAAAAAAAAAATTTGGACATCCAAAATGGGGATGCACAATTGCTGGGAGAGATAATTCCAAAGAGTATCTGTGATTTTTAAGGATAGGCAAAAAAGTGGGTTGTTTGGCTCTGGTAAATATCCAACCACTTGAGAATTCATCTTTTTCTACCCCTTCTAATTTTTGGCCACTTGCATCCTCAACATGTTTGTGGCATGCACACCCACCACACGTAAAGCATGTTGGGATCAGTTACAAGTCCCTTTCCTATAAAATTCCACCAAGCTATTATTAGGGGGTTGTACTAGTGGAATTTCCCAAACATGGATTTTGGGGTTCATTTTTAGTGCGTGAAATAATTTTCTATTCATTATTATAGTTTTCAAATTTTTTTGCACACATAAACTCTAAAATTTTCATTTTGTTGCGATCTTATAACTTTTTTGTTTACGAGGAAAAATGGGAGTCACAAGTTTGGACCAGAAAAAAAAAATTTGAACATCCAAAATGGGGATGCAGAAATGCTGGGAGAGATAATTCCAAAGAGTATCTGTGATTTTTAGCGATAGGCAAAAAAGTGGGTTGTTTGGCTCTGGTAAATATCCAACCACTTGAAAATTCAACTTTTTCAACCCCCCCTAATTTTTGGCCACTTGCATCCTCAACATGCTTGTGGCATGCTCACCCACCACACTTAAACCATGTTGGGATCAGTTACAAGTCCCTTTCCTACAAAATTCCACCAAGCTATTATTAGGGGGTTGTACTAGTGGAATTTCCCAACATTGATTTTGGGGTTCATTTTTAATACGCGAAATAATTTTCTCTTCATTATTATAGTTTTCAAAATTTTTTGCACACATGAACTCTAAAATTTTCATTTTGTTGCGATCTTATATCTTTTTTGGTTACGAGGAAAAATGGGAGTCACAAGTTTCGACCTGAAAAAAAAACATTTGAACATCCAAAATGGGGATGCACCAATGCTGGGAGAGATAATTCCAAAGAGTATCTGTGATTTTTAAGGATAGGCAACAAAAGTGGGTTGTTTGGCTCTGGTAAAAAATATCCAACCACATGAGAATTCAACTTTATCTACCCCCCCTAATTTTTGGCCACTTGTACTAGTGGAATTTCCCAAACATGGATTTTGGGGTTCATTTTTACTGTGTGAAATAATTTTCTATTCATTATTATAGTTTTCAAATTTTTTTGCACACATGAACTCTAAAATTTTCATTTTGTTGCGATCTTATATCTTTTTTGTTTACGAGGAAAAATTGGGAGGCACAACTTTCGACCTGAAAAAAAATAAATTTTTGAACATCCAAAATGGGGATGTACAAATGCTGGGAAAGAAAATTCCAAAGAGAATCTGTGATTTTTAAGGATAGGCAAAAAAGTGGGTTGTTTGGCTCTGGTAAAAAATATCCAACAACTTGAGAATTAAACTTTTTCTACCCTCACCTAATTTTTGGCCACTTGCATCCACAACAAGCTTGTGGCATGCACACCCACCACACCTAAAGCAAGTTGGGATCAGTTACACGTCCCTTTCCTATAAAATTCCACCAAGATATTATTAGGGGGTTGTACTAGTGGAATTTCCCAAACATGGATTTTGGGGTTCATTTTTACTGCGTGAAATAATTTTCTATTCATTATTATAGTTTTAAAATTTTTTTGCACACATGAACTCTAAAATTTTCATTTTCTTGCGATCTTATATCTTTTTTGTTTACAAGGAAAAAAGGGAGACACAAGTTTGGACCTGAAAAAAAAAAAATTTGAACATCCAAAATGGGGATGCACAAATGCTGGGAGAGATAATTCCAAAGAGTATCTGTGATTTTTAAGGATAGGCAAAAAAGTGGGTAGTTTGGGTCTGGTAAATATCCAACCACTTGAGAATTCAACTTTTTCTACCCCCCCTAATTTTTGGCCTCTTTCATCCTCAACATGGTTCTGGCATGCACACCCACTACACTTAAAGCATGTTGGGATCAGTTACAAGTCCCTTTCCTATAAAATTCCACCAAGCTATTATTAGGGGGTTGTACTAGTGGAATTTCCCAAACATGGCTTTTGGGGTTAATTTTTAGTCCGTGAAATAATTTTCTATTCATTATTATAGTTTTCAAATTTTTTTGCACACATGAACTCTTAAATTTTCATTTTGTTGCGATCTTATATCTTTTTTGTTTACGAGGCAAAATGGGAGTCACAAGTTTGGACCTGAAAAAAAAAATATTTGAACTTCCAAAATAGGGATGCACAAATACTGGGAGAGATAATTCCAAAGAGTATCTGTGATTTTTAAGGATAGGCAAAAAAGTGGGTTGTTTGGCTCTGGTAAAAAATCTCCAACAACTTGAGAATTCAACTTTTTCTACCCCCCCCTAATTTTTGGCCACTTGCATCCTCAACATGCTTGTGGCATGCACACCCACCACACTTAAAGCATGTTGGGATCAGTTACAAGTCCCTTTCCTATAAAATTCCACCAAGCTACTATTAGCGGGTTGTACTAGTGGAATTTGCCAGACATGGATTTTGGGGTTCATTTTTACTGCGTGAAATAATTTTCTATTCATTATTATAATTTTCAATTTTTTTTGCACACATGAACTCTAAAATTTTCATTTTCTTGCGATCTTATATCTTTTTTGTTTACGAGGAAAAATGGGTGTCACAAGTTTGGACTTGAAAAAAAAAAAATTTTGAACATTCAAAATGGGGATGCCCAAATGCTGGGAAAGATAATTCCAAAGAGTATCTGTGATTTTTAAGGATAGGCAAAAAAGTGGGTTGTTTGGCTCTGGTAAATATCCAACCACTTGAGAATTCAACTTTTTCTACCCCCCCCCCCCCCCCCCCCCCCCCCCCCCCCCCCCATTTTTGGCCACTTGCATCCTCAACATGCTAGTGGCATGCACACCCACCACACTTAAAGCATGTTGGGATCAGTTACAAGTCCCTTTCCTATAAAATTCCACCAAGCTATTATTAGGGGGTTGTACTAGTGGAATTTCCCAAACATGGATTTTGGGGTTCATTTTTACTGCGTGAAATAATTTATTATTCATTAATATAGTTTTCAAATTTTTTTGCACACATGAACTCTAAAATTTTCATTTTGTTGCGATCTTATATCTTTTTTGTTTACGAGGAAATATGGGAGTCACAAGTTTGGACCTGAAGAAAAAAAAAAATTTGAACATCCAAAATGGGGATGCACAAATGCTGGGAGAGATAATTCCAAAGAGTATCTGTGATTTTAAAGGATAGGCAAAAAAGTGGGCTGTTTGGCTCTGGTAAATATCCAACCACTTGACAATTCAACTTTTTCTACCCCCCCTAATTTTTGGCCACTTGCGTCCACAACATGTTTGTGGCATGCACACCCACCACACTTAAAGCATGTTGGGATCAGTTACAAGTCCCTTTCCTATAAAATTCCACCAAGCAATTTTTAGGGGGTTGTACTAGTGGAATATCCCAAACATGGATTTTGGGGTTCATTTTTTCTGCGTGAAATAATTTTCTATTCATTATTATAGTTTTCAAATTTTTTTGCACACATGAACTCTAAAATTTTTATTTTCTTGCGTTCTTATATCTTTTTTCTTTACGAGGAAAAAAGGGAGTCACAAGTTTGGTACTGAAAAAAAAAAATTTGAACATCCAAAATGGGAATGCACAAATGCTGGGAGAGATAATTCCAAAGAGTATCTGTGATTTTTAAGGATAGGCAAAAAAATGGGTTGTTTGGCTCTGGTAAATATTCATGCACTTGAGAATTCAACTTTTTCTACCCCCCCTAGTTTTTGGCCACTTGCATCCTCAACAAGCTTGTGGCATGCACACCCACCACACTTAAAGCATGTTGGGATCAGTTATAAGTCCCTTTCCTATAAAATTCCACCAAGCTATTATTAGGGTGTTGTACTAGTGGAATTTCCCAAACATGGACTTTGGGGTTCATTTTTACTGCGTGAAATAATTTTCTATTCATTATTATAGTTTTCAAATTTTTTTTGCACACATGAACTCTAAAATTTTCATTTTGTTGCGATCTTATATCTTTTTTGTCTACGAGGAAAAATGGGAGTCACAAGTTTGGACGTGAAAAAAAAAAAATTTGAACTTCCCAAATGGGGATGCACAAATGCTGGGAGAGATAATTCCAAAGAGTATCTTTGATTTTTAAGGATAGGCAAAAAAGTGGGTTGTTTGGCTCTGGTAAATATCCAACCACTTGAGAATTCAACTTTTTCTACCCCCCCTAATTTTTGGCCACTTGCATCCTTAACATGCTTGTGCCATGCACACCAACCACACTTAAAGCATGTTGGGATCAGTAACAAGTCGCTTTCCTATAAAATTCCACCAAGCTATTATTAGGGGGTGGTACTCGTGGAATTTCCCAAACATGGATTTTGGGGTTCATTTTTAGTGCGTGAAATAATTTTCAATTCATTATTATAGTTTTCAAATTTTTTTGCAGACATGCACTCTAAAATTTTCTTTTTGTTGCGATCTTATATCTTTTTTTTTTACGAGGAAAAATGGGAGTCACAAGTTTGGACCTGAAAAAAAAAAATTTGAACATCCAAAATAGGGATGCACAAATGCTGGGAGAGATAATTCCAAAGAGTATCTGTCATTTTTAAAGATAGGCAAAAAAGTGGGTTGTTTGGCTCTGGTAAAAAATATCCAACAACTTGAGAATTCAACTTTTTCTACCCCCCCTAATTTTGGGCCACTTGCATCCTCAACATGCTTGTGGCATGCACACCCACCACACTTAAAGCAAGTTGGGATCAGTTACAAGTCCCTTTTCTATAAAATTCCACCAAGCCATTATTAGGGGGTTGTACTGGTGGAATTTCCCAAACATGGATTTTGGGGTTCATTTTTTCTGCGTGAAATAATTTTCTATTCATTATTATAGTTTTCAAATTTTTTTACACACATGAACTCTAAAATTTTCATTTTGTTGCTTCCCAAATGGGGATGCACAAATGCTGGGAGAGATAATTCGAAAGAGTATCTGTCATTTTTAAGGATAGGCAAAAAAGTGGGTTGTTTGGCTCTGGTAAATATCCAACCACTTGAGAATTCAACTTTTTCTACCCCCCATAATTTTCGGCCACTTGCATCCTCAACATGTTTCTGGCATGCACACCCACCACACTTAAAGCATGTTGGGATCAGTTACATGTCCCTTTCCAATAAAATTCCACCAAGCTATTATTAGGGGGTTGTACTAGTGGAATTTCCCAAACATGGATTTTGGGGTTCATTTTTAGTGCGTGAAATAATTTTCTATTCATTAATATAGTTTTCAAATTTTTTTGCACGCATGAACTCTTAAATTTTCCTTTTGTTACGATCTTATATCTTTTTTGTTTACGAGGAGAAATGGGACTCACAGGTTTGGACCAGAAAAAAAAAAAATTTTCAACATCCAAAATGGGGATGCACTAAAGCTGGGAGAGATAATTCCAAAGAGCAACTGTGATTTTTAAGGATAGGCAAAAAAGTGGGTTGTTTGGCTCTGGTAAAAAATATCCAACCACTTGAGAATTCAACTTTTTCTACCCCCCCTAATTTTTGGCCACTTGCATCCTTAACATGCTTGTGGCATGCACACCCACCACACTTAAAGCATGTTGGGATCAGTTACAAGTCCCTTTCCTATAAAATTCCACCAAGCTGTTATTAGGGGGTGGTACTCGTGGAATTTCCCAAACATGGATTTTGGGGTTCATTTTTAGTGCGTGAAATAATTTTCATTCATTATTATAGTTTTCAAATTTTTTTGCACACATGAACTCTAAAATTTTCTTTTTGTTGTGATCTTATATCTTTTTTGTTTACGAGGAAAAATGGGAGTCACAAGTTTGGACCTGAAAAAAGAAAAATTTGAACTTCCAAAATAGGGATGCACAAATGCTGGGAGAGATAATTCCAAAGAGTATCTGTGATTTTTACGAATAGGAAAAAAAGTAGGTTGTTTGGCTCTGGTAAAAAATATCCAACAACTTGAGAATTCAAATTTTTCTACCCCCCCTAATTTTGGGCCACTTGCATCCTCAACATGCTTGTGGCATGGACACCCACCACACTTAAAGCATGTTGGGATCAGTTACAAGTCCCTTTCCTATAAAATTCCACCAAGCTATTATTAGGGGGTTGTACTAGTGGAATTTCCCAAACACGGATTTTGGGGTTCATTTTTACAGCGTGAAATAATTTTCTATTCATTATGATAGTTTTAAATTTTTTTTGCACACATGAACTCCAAAATTTTCATTTTGTTACGATCTTATTTCTTTTTTGTCTACGAGGAAAAATGGGAGTCACAAGTTTGGACCTGAAAAAAAAAAAAAATTTGTACATCCAAAATGGGGATGCACAAATGCTGGGAGAGATAATTCCAAAGAGTATTTTTGATTTTTAAGGATAGACAAAAAAGTGGTTTGTTTGGCTCTGGTAAATATCCAACCACTTGAGAATTCAAAATTTTCTAACCCCCCTAATTTTTGGCCACTTGCATCCTCAACATGTTTGTGGCATACACACCCACCACACTTAAAGCATGTTGGGATCAGTTACAAGTCCCTTTCCTATAAAATTCCTCCAAGCTATTATTAGGGGGTTGTACTAGTGGAATTTCCCAAACATGGATTTTTGGGTTCATTTTTAGTGCGTGAAACAATTTTCTAATTATTATTATAGTTTTCAAATTTTTTTGCACACATGAAATATAAAATTTCCATTTTGTTGCGATCTTATATCTTTTTTGTTTACGAGGAAAAATGGGAGTCACAAGTTTGGACCCGAAAAAAAAAAAAAAAATTTGAACATCCAAAATGGGGATGCACAAATGCTGGGAGAGATAATTCCAAAGAGTAACTGTGACTTTTAAGGATAGGCAAAAAAGTGGGTTGTTTGGCTCTGGTAAATATCCACACACTTGTGAATTCAACTTTTTCTACCCCTCCTAATTTTTGGCCACATCCATCCTCAACATGTTTGTGGCATGCACACCCACCACACCTAAAGCATGTTGGGATCAGTTACAAGTCCCTTTCCTATAAAATTCCACCAAGCTATTATTAGGGGGTTGTACTAGTGGAATTTTCCAAATAAGGATTTTGGGGTTTATTTTTAGTGCGTGAAATAATTTTCAATTTATTATTATAGTTTTCAAATTTTTTTGCACACATGAAATATAAAATTTCCATTTTGTTGCGATCTTATATCTTTTTTGTTTACGAGGAAAAATGGGAGTCACATGTTTCGACCTGAAAAAAAAAAAAAATTGAACATCCAAAATGGGGCTGCACAAATGCTGGGAGAGATAATTTCAAAGAGCATCTTTGATTTTTAAGGATAGCCAAAAAAGTGGGTTGTTTGGCTCTGGTAAATATTCAACCACTTGAGAATTCAACTTTTTCTACCCCCCCTAATTTTTGGCCACTTCCATCCCCAACATGTTTGTAGCATGCACACCCACCACACTTAAAGCATGTTGGGATCAGTTACAAGTCCCTTTCCTATAAAATTCCACCAAGCTATTATTAGGGGGTTCTACTAGTGGAATTTCTCAAACATGGATTTTGGGGTTCATTTTTAGTGCGTGATATAATTTTATATTCATTATTATAGTTTTCAATTTTTTTGCACACATGAACTCTAAATTTTTTTTTTTGTTGTGATCTTATATCTTTTTTGTCTACGAGGAAAAACGGGAGTCACAAGTTTGGACCTGAAAAAAAAAAAAATTTTTGACCATCCAAAATGGCATTGCACAAATGCAGGAAGCGATAATTCCAAAGAGTATCTGTGATTTTTAAGGATAGGCAAAAAAGTGGGTTGTTTGGCTCTGGTAAAAAATATCCAACCACTTGAGAATTCAACTTTTTCTATGCCCCCTAAATTTTGGCCACTTGCATCCTCAACATGCTTGTGGCATGCACACCCACCACACTTAAAGCATGTTGGGATCAGTTACAAGTCCCTTTCCAATAAAATTCCACAAAGCTATTATTAGGCGGTTGTACTAGTGGAATTTCCCAAACTTGGATTTTGGGGTTCATTTTTAGTGCGTGATATAATTTTCTATTCATTATTACAGTTTTCAAATTTTTTTGCACGCATGAACTCTAAAATTTTCTTTTTGTTGCGATCTTCAATCTTTTAGGCTTACGAAGAAAAATGGGAGACACAAGTTTCGACCTGAAAAAAAAAAAAATTTGACCATCCAAAATGGGGATGCACAAATGCTGGGAGAGATAATTCCAAAGAGTATCTGTGATTTTTAAGGATAGGCAAAAAAGAGGGTTGTTTGGCTCAGGTAAATATCCAACCACTTGAGAATTCAACTTTTTCTACCCCCCCAATTTTTGGCCACTTGCATCCTCAACATGCTTGTGGCATGCACACCCACCACACTTAAAGCATGTTGGGATCAGTTACAAGTTCCTTTCCTATAAAATTCCACCAAGCTATTATTAGGGGGTTGTACTAGTGGAATTTCCCAAACATGGATTTTGGGGTTCATTTTTACTGCGTGAAATAATTTTCTATTCATTATTACAGTTTTCAAATTTTTTTGCACACATGAACTCTAAAATTTTGATTTTGTTGCGATCTTATTTCTTTTTTGTTTACGAGGAAAAATGGTAGCCGCAAGTTTGGACCTGAAAAAAAAAAAATTGAACATCCAAAATGGGGATGCACAAATGCTGGGAGAGATAATTCCAAAGAGTATCTGTGATTTTTAAGGATAGGCAAAAAAGTGGGTTGTTTGGCTCTCGTAAAAAATATCCAACCACTTGAAAATTCAAGTTTTTGTACCCCCCCTAATTTTTGGCCACTTGCATCCTCAACATGCTTGTGGCATGCACACCCACCACACTTAAACCATGTTGGGATCATTTACAAGTCCCTTTCCTATAAAATTCCACCAAGCTATTATTAGGGGGTTGTACTAGTGGAATTTCCCAAACATGGATTTTGGGGTTCATTTTTAGTGCATGATATAATTTTCTATTCATTATTATAATTTTCAAAGTTTTTTTAACACATGAACTCTAAAATTTTCATTTTGTTGCGATCTTATATCTTTTTTATTTACGAGGAAAAATGGGAGTCACAAGTTTGGACCTGAAAAAAAAATTTGAACATCAAAAATGGGGATGCACAAATGCTGGGAGAGATAATTCGAAAGAGTATATGTCATTTTTAAGGGTAGGCAAAAAAGTGGGTTGTTTGGCTCTGGTAAAAAATATCCAACCACTTGAGAATTCAACTTTTTCTACCCCCCCTAATTTTTGGCCACTTGCATCCGCAACATGCTTGTGGCATGCTCACCCACCACACTTAAACCATGTTGGGATCAGTTACAAGTCCCTTTCCTATAAAATTCCACCAAGCTATTATTAGGGGGTTGTTCTAGTGGAATTTCCAAAACATGGATTTTGGGGTTCATTTTTAGTGCGTGAAATAATTTTCTATTCATTATTATAGTTTTCAAAATTTTTTTGCTCACATGAATTCTAAAATTTTTATTTTGTTGCGATCTTATATCTTTTTTGTCTTCGAGGAAAAATGGGAGTCACAAGTTTGGACCTGAAAAAAAAAATTTGAACATCCAAAATGGGGATGCACAAATGCTAGGAGAGATAATTCCAAAGAGTATCTGTGATTTTTAGGGATAGGCAAAAAGGTGGGTTGTTTGGCTCTGGTAAATATCCAACCACTTGAGAATTCAACTTTTCTACCCCCCCTAATTTTTGGCCACTTGCATCCTCAACATGCTTGTGGCATGCACACCCACCACACTTAAAGCATGTTGGGATCAGTTACATGTCCCTTTCTTATAAAATTCCACCAAGCTATTTTTAGGGGATTGTACTAGTGGAATTTCCCAAACATGGATTTTGGGGTTCATCTTTAGTGTGTGATATAATTTTCTATTCAGTATTATAGCTTTCAAATTTTTTTGCACGCATGAACTCTAAAATTTTCTTTTTGTTGCTATGTTATATCTGTTTTGTTTACGAGGAAAAATGGGAGTCACAAGTTTCGACCTGAAAAAAAAAAAAATTTGAACATCCAAAATGGGGATGCACAAATGCTGGGAGAGATAATTCCAAAGAGAATCTGCGATTTTTAAGGATAGGCAAAAAAGTGGGTTGGTTGGCCCTGGTAAATATCCAACCACTTGAGAATTCAACTTTTTCTACCCCCCCTAATTTTTGGCCACTTGCATCCTCAACATGCTTGTGGCATGCACACCCACCACACTTAAACCATGTTGGGATGAGTTACAAGTCCCTTTCCTATAAAATTCCACCAAGCTATTATTAGGGGGTTGTACTAGAGGAATTTCCCAAACATGGATTTTGGGGTTCATTTTTAGTGCGTGAAATAATTTTCTATTCATTATTATAGTTTTCAAATTTTTTTCACACATGAACTCTAAAATTTTCTTTTTGTTGCGATCTTATATCTTTTTTGTTTACGAGGAAAAATGGGAGTCATAAATTTGGACCTGAAAAAAGAAAAAATTTTGAACTTCCAAAATGGGGATGCACATATTATGAGAGAGATAATTCCAAAGAGTATCTGTGATTTTTAAGGATAGGCAAAAAAGTGGGTTGTTTGGCTCTGGTAAAAAATAACCAACCACCTTAGAATTCAACTTTTTCTACCCCCCCTAATTTTTGGCCACTTGCATCCTCAACATGCTTGTGGCATGCACACCCACCACACTTAAAGCATGTTGGGATCAGTTACAAGTCCCTTTCCTATAAAATTCCACCAAGCTATTATTAGGCGGTTGTACTAGTGGAATTTCCAAACATGGATTTTGGGGTTCATTTTTAGTGCGTGATATAATTTTCTATTCATTATTATAATTTTCAAAGTTTTTTGAACACATGAACTCTTAAATTTTCATTTTGTTACGATCTTATATCTTTTTTGTTTACGAGGAGAAATGGGAGTCACAAGTTTGGACCTAAAAAAAAAATTTGAAGATCAAAAATGGGGATGCACAAATGCTGGGAGAGATAATTCGAAAGAGTATCTGTCATTTTTAAGGATAGGCATAAAAGTGAGTTATTTGGCTCTGGTAAAAAATATCCAACCACTTGAGAATTCAACTTTTTCCACCCCCCCTAATTTTTGGCCACTTGCATCCGCAACATGCTTGTGGCATGCTCACCCACCACACTTAAACCATGTTGGGATCAGTTACAAGTCCCTTTCCTATAAAATTCCACCAAGCTATTATTAGGGGGTTGTACAAGTGGAATTTCCCAAACATGGATTTTGGGGTTCATTTTTACTGCGTGAAATAATTTTCTATTCATTATTATAGTTTTCGAATTTTTTTGCACACATGAACTCAAAAATTTTCATTTTCTTGCGATCTTATATCTTTTTTGTCAACGAGGAAAAATGGGAGTCACAAGTTTGGACCTGAAAAAAAAAAAAAAATTTGAACATCCAAAATGGGGATGCACAAATGCTGGGAGAGATAATTTCAAAGAGTATCTGCGATTTTTAAGGATAGGCAAAAAAGTGGGTTGGTTGGCCCTGGTAAATATCCAACCACTTGAGAATTCAACTTTTTCTACCACCCCTAATTTTTGGCCACTTGCATCCTCAACATGCTTGTGGCATGCACACCCACCACACTTAAACCATGTTGGGATGAGTTACAAGTCCCTTTCCTATAAAATTCCACCAAGCTATTATTAGGGGGTTGTACTAGTGAAATTTCCCAAACATGGATTTTGGGGTTCATTTTTAGTGCGTGAAATAATTTTCTATTCATTATTATAGTTTTCAAATTTTTTTTCTCACATGAACTCTAAAATTTTCTTTTTGTTGGGATCTTATATCTTTTTTGTTTACGAGAAAAAATGGGAGTCATAAATTTGGACGTGAAAAAAAAAAAAATTTTGAACTTCCAAAATGGGGATGCACAAATTATGGGAGAGATAATTCCAAAGAGTATCTGTGATTTTTAAGGATAGGCAAAAAATTGGGTTGTTTGGCTCTGGTAAAAAATATCCAACCACCTTAGAATTCAACTTTTTCTACGCCCCCTAATTTTTGGCCACTTGCATCCTCAACATGCTTGTGGCATGCACACCCACCACACTTAAAGCATGTTGGGATCAGTTACAAGTCCCTTTCCTATAAAATTCCACCAAGCTATTATTAGGCGGTTGTACTAGTGGAATTTCCCAAACATGGATTTTGGGGTTCATATTTAGTGCGTGATAAAATTTTCTATTCATTATTATAATTTTCAAAGTTTTTTGAACACATGAACTCTAAAATTTTCATTTTTTTGCGATCTTATATCTTTTTTGTTTACGAGGAAAAATGGGAGTCACAAGTTTGGACCTGAAAAAAAAAATTTGAACATCAAAAATGGGGATACACAAATGCTGGGAGAGATAATTCGAAAGAGTATCTGTCATTTTTAAGGATAGGCAAAAAAGTGAGTTGTTTGGCTCTGGTAAAAAATATCCAACCACTTGAGAATTAAACTTTCCCCCCCCCCCTAATTTTTGGCCACTTGCATCCGCAACATGTTTGTGGCATGCTCACCCAACACACTTAAACCATGTTGGGATCAGTTACAAGTCCCTTTCCTATAAAATTCCACCAAGCTATTATTAGGGGGTTGTACTAGTGGAATTTCCCAAACATGGATTTTGGGGTTCATTTTTACTGTGTGAAATAATTTTCTATTCATTATAATAGTTTTGGAATTTTTTTGCACACATGAACTCAAAAATTTTCATTTTCTTGCGATCTTATATCTTTTTTGTGTACGAGGAAAAATGGGAGTCACAAGTTTGGACCTGAAAAAAAAAAAAAATTTTGAACATCCAAAATGGGGATGCACAAATGCTGGGAGAGATAATTCCAAAGAGTATCTGCGATTTTTAAGGATAGGCAAAAAAGTGGGTTGGTTGGCCCAGGTAAATATCCACTTGAGAATTCAACTTTTTCTACCACCCCTAATTTTTGGCCACTTGCATCCTCAACATGCTTGTGGCATGCACACCCACCACACTTAAACCATGTTGGGATGAGTTACAAGTCCCTTTCCTATAAAATTCCACCAAGCTATTATTAGGGGGTTGTACTAGTGGAATTTCCCAAACATGGATTTTGGGGTTCATTTTTAGTGTGTGAAATAATTTTTTATTCATTATTATAGTTTTCAAATTTTTTTGCACACATGAACTCTAAAATTTTATTTTTGTTGCTATCTTATATCTTTTTTGTTTACGAGGAAAAATGGGAGTCATAAATTTGAACCTGAAAAAAAAAAAATTTGAACTTCCAAAATGGGGATGCACAAATTATGGGAGAGATAATTCAAAAGAGCATCTGTGATTTTTAAGGATAGGCAAAAAAGTGGGTTGTTTGGCTCTGGTAAAAAATATCCAACCACCTTAGAATTCAACTTTTTCTACCCCCCCTAATTTTTGGCCACTTGCATCCTCAACATGCTTGTGGCATGCACACCCACCACACATAAAGCATATTGGGATCAGTTACAAGTCCCTTTCCTATAAAATTCCACGAAGCTATTATTAGGCGATTGTACTAGTGGAATTTCCCAAACATGGATTTTGGGGTTCATTTTTAGTGCATGATATAATTTTCTATTCATTATTATAATTTTCAAAGTTTTTTGAACACATGAACTCTAAAATATTCATATTGTTGCGATCTTACATCTTTTTTGTTTACGAGGAAAAAAGGGAGTAACAAGTTTGGGCCTGAAAAAAAAAATTTGAACATAAAAAATGGGGATGCACAAATGCTGGGAGAGATAATTCGAAAGAGTATCTGTCATTTTTAAGGATAGGCAAAAAAGTGAGTTGTTTGGCTTTGGTAAAAAATATCCAACCACTTGAAATTCAACTTTTTCTACCCCCCCTAATTTTTGGCCACTGGCATCCGCAACATGCTTGTGGCATGCTCACCCACCACACTTAAACCATGTTGGGATCAGTTACAAGTCCCTTTCCTATAAAATTCCAACAAGCTATTATTGGGGGGTTGTACTAGTGGAATTTCCAAAACATGGATTTTGGGGTTCATTTTTGCTGCGTGAAATAAATTTCTATTCATTATTGTACTTTTCAAATTTTTTTGCACACTTGAATTCTAAAATTTTCATTTTGTTGCGATCTTATATCTTTTTTGTCTTCGAGGAAAAATGGGAGTCACAAGTTTGGACCTGAAAAAAAAAAAATTTGAACATCCAAAATGGGATGCACAAATGCTAGGAGAGATAATTCCAAAGAGTATCTGTGATTTTTAAGGATAGGCAAAAAGGTGGGTTGTTTGGCTCAGGTAAATATCCAACCACTTGAGAATTCAACTTTTTCTACCCCCCCTAATTTTTGGCCACTTGCATCCTCAACATGCTTGTGGCATGCACACCCACCACACTTAAAGCATGTTGGGATCAGTTACATGTCCCTTTCTTATAAAATTCCACCAAGCTATTATTAGGGGGTTGTACTAGTGGAATTTCCCAAACATGGATTTTGGGGATCATTTTTTCTGTGTGAAATAATTTTCCATTCATTATTATAGTTTTCAAATTTTTTTGCACACATGAACTCTAAAATTTTCTTTTTGTTGCGATCTTTTTTGTCTCCGAGGAAAAATGGGAGTCACAAGTTTGGACCTGAAAAAAAAAAAATTTGAACATCCAAAATGGGGATGCACAAATACTGGGAGAGATAATTCCAAAGAGTTTATGTGATTTTTAAGGATAGGCAAAAAAGTGGGTTGTTTGGCTTTGGTAAAAAATATCCAACCACTTGAGAATTCAACTTTTTCTACCCCCCCTAATTTTTGGCCACTTGCTTCCTCAACATGCTTGTGGCTTGCACACCCACCACACTTAAAGCATGTTGGGATCAGTTACAAGTCCCTTTCCTATAAAATTCCACCAAGCTATTATTAGGGGGTTGTACTAGTGGAATTTCCCAAACATGGATTTGGGGGTTCATTTTTACTGCGTGAAATAATTTTCTATTCATTATTATAGTTTTCAAATTTTTTTGCACACATGAACTCAAAAATTTTCATTTTATTGCGATCTTATATCTTTTTTTGTCTACGAGGAAAAATGGGAGTCACAAGTTTGGACCTGAAAAAAAATAAAATTTTGAACATCCAAAATGGGGATGCACACATGCCGGGAGAGATAATTCCAAAGAGTATATGTGATTTTTAAGGATAGGCAAAAAAGTCGGTTGTTTGGCTCCGGTAAAAAATATCCAACCACTTGAGAATTCAACTTTTTCTACCCCCCCTAATTTTTGGCCACTTGCATCCTCAACATGCTTGTGGCCTGCACACCCACCACACCTAAAGCATGTTGGGATCAGTTACAAGTCCCTTTCCTATAAAATTCCACCAAGCTATTATTAGGGGGTTGCACAAGTGGAATTTCCCAAACATGGATTTTGGGGTTCATTTTTACTGCGTGAAATAATTTTCTATTCATTATTACAGTTTTCAAATTTTTTTGTACACATGATCTCTAAAATTTTCATTTTGTTGCGATTTTATATCTTTTTTGTTTACGAGGAAAAATGGGAGTCACAAGTTTGGACCTGAAAAAAAAAAAAAATTGAACATCCAAAATGGGGATGCACAAATGCTGGGATAGATAATTCCAAAGAGTATCAGTGATTTTTAAGGATAGGCAAAAAAGTGGGTTGTTTGGCTCTGGTAAAAAATATCCAACCACTTGAGAATTCAAGTTTTTCTACCCCCCCTAATTTTTTGGCACTTGCATCCTCAACATGCTTGTGGCATGCACACCCACAACACTTAAACCATGTTGGGATCAGTTACAAGTCCCTTTCCTATAAAATTCCACCAAGCTATTATTAGGGGTGTTACTAGTGGAATTTCCCAAACATGGATTTTGGAGTTCATTTTTAGTGCGTGATATAATTTTCTATTCATTATTATAATTTTCAAAGTTTTTCGAACACATGAACTCTAAAATTTTCATTTTGTTGCGATCTTATATCTTTTTTGTTTACGAGGAAAAATGGGAGTCACAAGTATGGACCTGAAAAAAAAAATTTGAACATCAAAAATGGGGATGCACAAATGCTGGGAGAGATAATTCGAAAGAGTATCTGTCATTTTTAAGGATAGGCAAAAAAGTGGGTTGTTTGGCTCTGGTAAAAAATATCCAACCACTTGAGAATTCAACTTTTTCTGCCCCCCCTAATTTTTGGCCACTTGCATCCGCAACATGCTTGTGGCATGCTCACCCACCACACTTAAACCATGTTGGGATCAGTTACAAGTCCCTTTCCTATAAAATTCCACCAAGCTATTATTAAGGGGTTGTACGAGTGGAATTTCCAAAACATGGATTTTGGGGTTCATTTTTTGTGCGTGAAATAATTTTCTATTCATTATTATAGTTTTCAAAATTTTTTTGCTCACATGAATTGTAAAATTTTCATTTTTCTGCGATCTTATATCTTTTTTGTCTTCGAGGAAAAATGGGAGTCAAAAGTTTGGACCTGAAAAAAAAAATTTGAACATCCAAAATGGGGATGCACAAATGCTAGGAGAGATAATTCCAAAGTGTATCTGTGATTTTTAAGGATAGGCAAAAAGGTGGGTTGTTTGGCTCTGGTAAATATCCAACCACTTGAGAATTCAACTTTTTCTACCCCCCCTAATTTTTGGCCACTTGCATCCTCAACATGCTTGTGGCATGCACACCCACCACACTTAAAGCATGTTGGGATCAGTTACATGTCCGTTCCTTATAAAATTCCACCCAGCTATTATTAAGGGGTTGTACTAGTGGAATTTCCCAAACATGGATTTTGGGGTTCATCTTTAGTGCGTGATATAATTTTCTATTCAGTATTATAGCTTTCAAATTTTTTTGCACGCATGAACTCTAAAATTTTCTTTTTGTTGCTATCTTATATCTGTTTTGTTTAGAGGAAAAATGGGAGTCACAAATTTGAACCTGAAAAAAAAAAAAATTTTGAACATCCAAAATGGGAATGCACAAATGTCGGGAGAGATAATTCCAAAGAGTATCTGTGATTTTTAAGGATAGGCAAAAAAGTGGGTTGTTTGGCTCTGGTAAAAAATATCCAACTACTTGAGAATTCAACTTTTCTACCCCCCTTAATTTTTGACCACTTGCATCCTCAACATGCTTGTGGCATGCACACCCACCACACTTAAAGCATGTTGGGATCAGTTAGAAGTCCCTTTCCTATAAAATTCCACCAAGCTATTATTAGGCGGTTGTACTAGTGGAATTTTCGAAACATGGATTTTGGGGTTCATTTTTACTGCGTGAAATAATTTTCTATTCATTATTATAGTTTTCGAATTTTTTTGCACACATGAACTCAAAAATTTTCATTTTCTTGCGATCTTATATCTTTTTTGTCTACGAGGAAAAATGGGAGTCACAAGTTTGGACCTGAAAAAAAAAAAAATTTTTGAACAACCAAAATCGGGATGCACAAATGCTGGGAGAGATAATTCCAAAGAGTATCTGCGATTTTTAAGGATAGGCAAAAAAGTGGGTAGGTTGGCCCTGGTAAATATCCAACCACTTGAGAATTCAACTTTTTCTACCCCCCCTAATATTTGGCCACTTGCATCCTCAACATGCTTGTGGCATGCACACCCACCACACTTAAACCATGTTGGGATGAGTTACAAGTCCCTTTCCTATAAAATTCCACCAAGCTATTATTAGGGGGTTGTACGAGTGGAATTTCCCAAACATGGATTTTGGGGTTCATTTTTAGTGCGAGAAATAATTTTCTATTCATTATTATAGTTTTCAAATTTTTTTGCACACAGGAACGCTAAAATTTTCTTTTTGTTGCGATCTTATATCTTTTTTGTTTACGAGGAAAAATGGGAGTCATAAATTTGGACCTGAAAAAAAAAAAAAAATTTGAACTTCCAAAATGGGGATGCATAAATTATGGGAGAGATAATTCCAAAGAGTATCTGTGATTTTTAAGGATAGGCAAAAAAGTAGGTTGTTTGGCTCTGGTAAATATCCAACCACTTGAGAATTCAACTTTTTCTACCCCCCCTAATTTTTGGCCACTTGCATCCTCATCATGTTTGTGGCTTACACACCCACCCCACTTAAAGCATGTTGGGATCAGTTACAAGTCCCTTTCCTATAAAATTCCACCAAGCTATTATTAGGGGGTTGTACTAGCGGAATTTCCCAAACATGGATTTTGGGGTTCATTTTTACTGCGTGATATAATTTTTTATTCATTATTATAGTTTTCAACTTTTTTTGCACACATGAACTCTAAAATTTTCATTTTGTTGCGATCTTATATCTTTTTTGTTTACGAGGAAAAATGGGAGTCACAAGTTTGGACCTGAAAAAATAAAATTTTGAACATCCAAAATAGGGATGCACAAATGCTGGGAGAGATAATTCCAAAGAGTATCGGTGAATTTTAAGGATAGGCAAAAAAGTGGATTTTTTGACTCTGGTAAAAAATATCCAACAACTTGAGAATTCAACTTTTTCTACCCTCCCTAATTTTTGGCCACTTGCATCCTCAACATGCTTGTGGCATGCACACCCAAAACACTTAAAGCATGTTGGGATCAGTTACAAGTCCCTTTCCTATAAAATTCCACCAAGTTATTATTAGGGGGTTGTACTTGTGGAATTTCCCAAACATGGATTTTGGGGTTCATTTTTACTGCGTGAAATAATTTTCTATTCATTATTATAGTTTTCAAATTTTTTTTTACACATGAACTCTAAAATTTTCATTTTGTTGCGATCTTATATCTTTTTTGTCTACGAGGAAAAATGGGAGTCACAAGTTTGGACCTGAAAGAAAAAAAAAAATTTGAACATCCAAAATGGGGGGATGCACAAATGTTGGGAGAGATAATTCCAAAGAGTATCTTTTATTTTTAAGGATAGGCAAAAAAGTGGGTTGTTTGGCTCTGGTAAATATCCAACCACTTGAGAATTCAACTTTTTCTACCCCCCTAATTTTTGGCCACTTGCATCCTCAACATGCTTGTGGCATGCACACCCACCACACTTAAAGCATGTTGGTATCAGTTACAAGTCCCTTTCTTATAAAATTCCACCAAGCTATTATTAGGGGGTTGTACTGGTGGAATTTCCCAAACATGGATTTTGGGGTTCTTTTGTAATGCGTGAAATAATTTTCTATTCATTATTATAGTTTTCAAATTTTTTTGCACACATGAGCTCTAAAATTTTCATTTTGTTGCGATCTTATAACTTTTTTGTTTACGAGGAAAAATGGGAGTCCCAAGTTTGGACCTGAAAAAAAAAAATTTTGAACATCCAAAATAGGGATGCACAAATGCTGGGAGAGATAATTCCAAAGAGTATCTGTGAATTTTAAGGATAGGCTAAAAAGTGGATTTTTTGGCTCTGGTAAAAAATTTCCAACAACTTGAGAATTCAACTTTTTCTACCCTCCCTAATTTTTGGCCACTTGCATCCTCAAGATGCTTGTGGCATGCACACCCAAAACACTTAAAGCATGTTGGGATCAGTTACAATTCCCTTTCCTATAAAATTCCACAAAGCTATTATTAGGGGGTTGTACTTGTGGAATTTCCCAAACATGGATTTTGGGGTTCATTTTTACTGTGTGAAATAATTTTCTATTCATTATTATAGTTTTCAAATTTTTTTGCACACATGAACTCTAAAATTTTCATTTTGTTGCGATCTTATATCATTTTTGTCTACGAGGAAAAATGGGAGTCACAAGTTTGGACCTGAAACAAAAAAAAAATTTGAACATCCAAAATGGGGATGCACAAATGTTGGGAGAGATAATTCCAAAGAGTATCTTTGATTTTTAAGGATAGGCAAAAAAGTGGGTTGTTTGGCTCTGGTAAATATCCAACCACTTGAGAATTCAACTTTTTCTACCCCCCTAATTTTTGGCCACTTGCTTCCTCAACATGCTTGTGGCATGCACACCCACCGCACTTAAAGCATGTTGGTATCAGTTACAAGACCCTTTCCTATAAAATTCCACCAAGATATTATTAGGGGTTTGTACTAGTGGAATTTCCCAAACATGGATTTTGGGGTTCTTTTGTAGTGCGTGAAATAATTTTCTATTCATTATTATAGTTTTCAAATTTTTTTGCACACATGAACTCTAAAATTTTCATTTTGTTGCGATCTTATAACTTTTTTATTTACGAGGAAAAATGGGAGTCACAAGTTTGGACCTGAAAAAAAAAAATTTTGAACATCCAAAATAGGGATGCACAAATGCTGGGAGAGATAATTCCAAAGAGTATGTGTGAATTTTAAGGATAGGCAAAAAAGTGGGTTTTTTGGCTCTGGTAAAAAATATCCATCAACTTGAGAATTCAACTTTTTCTACCCTCCCTAATTTTTGGCCACTTGCATCCTCAAGATGCTTGTGGCATGCACACCCAAAACACTTAAAGCATGTTGGGATCAGTTACAATTCCCTTTCCTATAAAATTCCACCAAGCTATTATTAGGGGGTTGTACTTGTGGAATTTCCCAAACATGGATTTTGGGGTTCATTTTTACTGCGTGATATAATTTTCTATTCATTATTATAGTTTTCAAATTTTTTTGCACACATGAACTCTAAAATTTTCATTTTGTTGCGATCTTATATCTTTTTTGTCTACGAGGAAAAATGGGAGTCACAAGTTTGGACCTGAAACAAAAAAAAAAAATTGAACATCCAAAATGGGGATGCACAAATGTTGGGAGAGATAATTCCAAAGAGTATCTTTGATTTTTAAGGATAGGCAAAAAAGTGGGTTGTTTGGCTCTGGAAAATATCCAACCACTTGAGAATTCAACTTTTTCTACCCCCCCAATTTTTGGCCACTTGCATCCTCAACATGCTTGTGGCATGCACTCCCACCACACTGAAAGCATGTTGGGATGAGTTACAAGTCCTTTTCCTATAAAATTCCACCAAGCTATTATTAGGGGGTTGTGCTAGTGGAATTTCCCAATAATGGATTTTGGGGTTCATTTTTAGTGCGTGATATAATTTTCTATTCATTATTATAGTTTTCAAATTGTTTTGCATGCATGAACTCTAAAATTTTCTTTTTGTTGCGATCTTATAGCTTTTTTGTTTACGAGGAAAAATGGGAGTCACAAGTTTGGACCTGAAAAAAAAAAAAATTTGAATATCCAAAATGGGGATGCACAGATGCTGGGAGATATAATTCCAAAGAGTATCTGTGATTTTTAAGGATAGGCAAAAAATTGGGTTGTTTGGCTCTGGTAAATATCCAACCACTTGAGAATTCAACTTTTTCTACCCCCCCTAATTTTTGGCCACTTGCATCCTCAACATGTTTGTGGCATGCACACCCACCACACTTAAAGCATGCTGGGATCAGTTACAAGTCCCTTTCCTATAAAATTCCACCAAGCTATTATTAGGGGGTTGTACTAGTGGAATTTCCCAAACATGGATTTTGGGGTTGATTTTTGGTGCGTGATATAATTTTCTATACATTATTATAGTTTTCAATTTTTTTTTGCACACATGAACTCTAAAATTTTCATTATTTTGCGATCTTATATCTTTTTTGTTTACGAGGAAAAATGGGAGTCACAAGATCGGACATGAAAAAAAAAAAAAAAATTTGAACATCCAAAATGGGGATGCACAAATGCTGGGAGAGATAATTCCGAAGAGTATCTGTGATTTTTAAGGATAGGCAAAAAAGTGGGTTGTTTGGCTCCGGTAAATATCCAACCACTTGGGAATTCAACTTTTTCTAACCCCCTAATTTTTGGCCACTTGCATCCTCAACATGCTTGTGGCATGCACACCCACCACACTTAAAGCATGTTGGGATCAGTTACAAGTCCCTTTCCTATAAAATTCCACCAAGCTATTATTAGGGGGTTGTACAAGTGGAATGTCCCAAACATGGATTTTGGGGTTCATTTTTAGTGCGTGAAATAATTTTCTATTCATTATTACAGTTTTCAAATTTTTTTGCACACATGAACTCTAAAATTTTCATTTTGTTGCGATCTTATATCTGTTTTGTTTACGAGGAAAAAGGGGAGTCACAAGTTTGGACCTGAAAAAAAAAATTTGAACATCCAAAAAAGGTATGCACAAATGCTGGGAGAGATAATTCCAAAGAGTATCCGTGAATTTTAAGGATAGGCAAAAAAGTGGGTTGTTTGGTTCTGGTAAAAAATATCCAACAACTTGAGAATTCAACTTTTTCTACCCCCCCTAATTTTTGGCCACTTGCATCTTCAACATGCTTGTGGCATGCACACCCACCACACTTAAAGCATGTTGGGATCAGTTACAAGTCCCTTTCCTATAAAATTCCACCAAGCTATTATTAGGGGGTTGTACTAGTGGAATTTCCCAAACATGGATTTTGGGGTTCTTTTTTACTGTGAGAAATAATTTTCTATTCATTATTATAGTTTTCAAACTTTTTTGGACACATAAACTCTAAAATTTTCTTTTTGTTGCGATCTTATATCTTTTTTGTTTACGAGGAAAAATGGGAGTCACAAGTTTGGACCAGAAAAAAAAAAAATTTGAACATCCAAAATGGGGATGCACAAATGCTGGGAGAGATAATTCCAAAGAGTATCTGTGATTTTTAAGGATAGGAAAAAAATTGGGTTGTTTGGCTCTGGTAAATATCCATCCACTTGAGAATTCAACTTTTTCTACGCCCCCTAATTTTTGGCCACTTGCATCCTCAACATGCTTGTGGCATGCACACCCACCACACTTAAACCATGTTGGGATCAGTTACAAGTCCCTTTCCTATAAGATTCCACCAAGCTATTATTAGGGGGTTGTACTAGTGGAATTTCCCAAACATGGATTTTGGGGTTCATTTTTACTTCGTGAAATAATTTTCTATTCATTATTATAGTTTTCAAATTTTTTTGCACGCATGAACTCTGAAATTTTCATTTTCTTGCGATCTTATATCTTTTTTGTTGACGAGGAAAAATTGGAGTCACAAGTTCGGACCAGAAAAAAAAAAAATTGAGCATCCAAAATGGGGATGCACAAATGCTGGGAGAGATAATTCCAAAGAGTATCTGTGATTTTTAAGGATAGGTAAAAAAGTGGGTTGTTTGGCTCTGGTAAATATCCAACCACTTGAGAATTCAACTTTTTCTACCCCCCCTAATTTTTGCCCACTTGCATCCTCAACATGTTTGTGGCATGCACACCCACCACACTTAAAGCATGTTGGGATCAGTTACAAGTCCCTTTCCGATAAAATTGCACCAAGCTATTGTTAGGGGGTTGTACAAGTGGAATTTCCCAAATATGGATTTTGGGGTTCATTTTTAGTGCGTGAAATAATTTTCAATTCATTATTATAGTTTTCAATTTTTTTTGCACACATGAACTCTAAAATTTTCATTTTGTTGCGTTCTTAGATCTTTTTTGTTTACGAGGAAAAATGGGAGTCACAAGTTTGGACCTGAAAAAAAAAAAAAAAAACTTTGAACATCCACAATGGGGATGTACAAATGCTGGGAGAGATAATTCCAGAGAGTATCTGTGATTTTTAAGGATAGGCAAAAATGTGGGTTGTTTGGCTGTGGTAAAAAAATCCAACCACTTGAGAATTCAACTTTTTCTACCCCCCCTAATTTTTGGCCACTTGCATCCTCAACATGCTTGTGGCCTGCACACCCACCACACTTAAAGCATGTTGGGATCAGTTACAAGTCGCTTTCCTATAAAATTCCACCAAGCTATTATTAGGGGTTGTACTACTGGACTTTCCCAAAGATGGATTTTGGGGTTCATTTTTAATGCGTGATATAATTTTCTATTCATTATTATAGTTTTCAAATTTTTTTGCACGCATGAACTCAAAATTTTTCATTTTGTTGCGATCTTTTATCTTTTTCGTCTACGAGGAAAAATGGGAGTCACAAGTTTGGACCTGAAAAAAAAAAATTTTGAACATCCAAAATGGGGATGCACAAATGCTAGGAGAGATAATTCCAAAGAGTATCTGTGATTTTTAAGGATAGGCAAAAAAGTGGGTAGTTTGGTTCTGGTAAAAAATATTCAACCACTTGAGAATTCAACTTTTTCTAGCCCCCCTAATTTTTGTCCACTTGCATCCTCAACATGCTTGTGGCATGCACACCCACCACACTTAAAGCATGTTGGGATCAGTTACAAGTCCCTTTCCTATAAAATTCCACCAACCTATTATTAGGGGGTTGTACTAGTGGAATTTCGCAAACATGGATTTTGGGGTTCATTTTTTCTGCGTGAAATAATTTTCTATTCATTATTATAGTTTTCAAATTTTTTTTCACGCATGAAATCTAAAATTTTCATTTTCTTGCGATCTTATATCTTTTTTGTTTACGAGGAAAAATGGGAGTCACAAGTTTGGACCTGAAAAAAAAAAAAATTGAACATCCAAAATGGGGATGCACAAATGCTGGGATAGATAATTCCAAAGAGTATCTGTGATTTTTAAGGATAGGCAAAAAAGTGGGTTGTTTGGCTCTGGTAAAAAATATCCAACCACTTGAGAATTCAAGTTTTTCTACCCCCCCTAATTTTTTGGCACTTGCATCCTCAACATGCTTGTGGCATGCACACCCACAACACTTAAACCATGTTGGGATCAGTTACAAGTCCCTTTCCTATAAAATTCCACCAAGCTATTATTAGGGGTGTTACTAGTGGAATTTCCCAAACATGGATTTTGGAGTTCATTTTTAGTGCGTGATATAATTTTCTATTCATTATTATAATTTTCAAAGTTTTTCGAACACATGAACTCTAAAATTTTCTTTTTGTTGCTATCTTATATCTGTTTTGTTTACGAGGAAAAATGGGAGTCACAAGTTTGAACCTGAAAAAAAAAAAAATTTTGAACATCCAAAATGGGAATGCACAAATGCCGGGAGAGATAATTCCAAAGAGTATCTGTGATTTTTAAGGATAGGCAAAAAAGTGGGTTGTTTGGCTCTGGTAAAAAATATCCAACTACTTGAGAATTCAACTTTTCTACCCCCCTTAATTTTTGACCACTTGCATCCTCAACATGCTTGTGGCATGCACACCCACCACACTTAAAGCATGTTGGGATCAGTTACAAGTCCCTTTCCTATAAAATTCCTCCAAGCTATTATTAGGGGGTTGTACTAGTGGAATTTCCGAAACATGGATTTTGGGGTTCATTTTTACTGCGTGAAATAATTTTCTATTCATTATTATAGTTTTCGAATTTTTTTGCACACATGAACTCAAAAATTTTCATTTTCTTGCGATCTTATATCTTTTTTGTCTACGAGGAAAAATGGGAGTCACAAGTTTGGACCTGAAAAAAAAAAAAATTTTTGAACAACCAAAATCGGGATGCACAAATGCTGGAAGAGATAATTCCAAAGAGTATCTGCGATTTTTAAGGATAGGCAAAAAAGTGGGTTGGTTGGCCCTGGTAAATATCCAACCACTTGAGAATTCAACTTTTTCTACCCCCCGTAATATTTGGCCACTTGCATCCTCAACATGCTTGTGGCATGCACACCCACTACACTTAAACCATGTTGGGATGAGTTACAAGTCCCTTTCCTATAAAATTCCACCAAGCTATTATTAGGGGGTTGTACGAGTGGAATTTCCCAAACATGGATTTTGGGGTTCATTTTTAGTGCGAGAAATAATTTTCTATTCATTATTATAGTTTTCAAATTTTTTTGCACACAGGAACGCTAAAATTTTCTTTTTGTTGCGATCTTATATCTTTTTTGTTTACGAGGAAAAATGGGAGTCATAAATTTGGACCTGAAAAAAAAAAAAAATTTGAACTTCCAAAATGGGGATGCATAAATTATGGGAGAGATAATTCCAAAGAGTATCTGTGATTTTTAAGATAGGCAAAAAAGTAGGTTGTTTGGCTCGGGTAAATATCCAACCACTTGAGAATTCAACTTTTTCTACCCCCCCTAATTTTTGGCCACTTGCATCCTCATCATGTTTGTGGCTTACACACCCACCCCACTTAAAGCATGTTGGGATCAGTTACAAGTCCCTTTCCTATAAAATTCCACCAAGCTATTATTAGGGGGTTGTACTAGCGGAATTTCCCAAACATGGATTTTGGGGTTCATTTTTACTGCGTGATATAATTTTTTATTCATTATTATAGTTTTCAACTTTTTTTGCACACATGAACTCCAAAATTTTCATTTTGTTGCGATCTTATATCTTTTTTGTTTATGAGGAAAAATGGGAGTCACAAGTTTGGACCTGAAAAAATAAAATTTTGAACATCCAAAATAGGGATGCACAAATGTTGGGAGAGATAATTCCAAAGAGTATCGGTGAATTTTAAGGATAGGCAAAAAAGTGGATTTTTTTACTCTGGTAAAAAATATCCAACAACTTGAGAATTCAACTTTTTCTACCCTCCCTAATTTTTGGCCACTTGCATCCTCAACATGCTTGTGGCATGCACACCCAAAACACTTAAAGCATGTTGGGATCAGTTACAAGTCCCTTTCCTATAAAATTCCACCAAGTTATTATTACGGGGTTGTACTTGTGGAATTTCCCAAACATGGATTTTGGGGTTCATTTTTACTGCGTGAAATAATTTTCTATTCATTATTATAGTTTTCAAATTTTTTTTTACACATGAACTCTAAAATTTTCATTTTGTTGCGATCTTATATCTTTTTTGTCTACGAGGAAAAATGGGAGTCACAAGTTTGGACCTGAAAGAAAAAAAAAATTTTGAACATCCAAAATGGGGGGATGCACAAATGTTGGGAGAGATAATTCCAAAGAGTATCTTTTATTTTTAAGGATAGGCAAAAAAGTGGGTTGTTTGGCTCTGGTAAATATCCAACCACTTGAGAATTCAACTTTTTCTACCCCCCTAATTTTTGGCCACTTGCATCCTCAACATGCTTGTGGCATGCACACCCACCACACTTAAAGCATGTTGGTATCAGTTACAAGTCCCTTTCTTATAAAATTCCACCAAGCTATTATTAGGGGGTTGTACTGGTGGAATTTCCCAAACATGGATTTTGGGGTTCTTTTGTAATGCGTGAAATAATTTTCTATTCATTATTATAGTTTTCAAATTTTTTTGCACACATGAACTCTAAAATTTTCATTTTGTTGCGATCTTATAACTTTTTTGTTTACGAGGAAAAATGGGAGTCCCAAGTTTTGGACCTGAAAAAAAAAAAATTTTGAACATCCAAAATAGGGATGCACAAATGCTGGGAGAGATAATTCCAAAGAGTATCTGTGAATTTTAAGGATAGGCTAAAAAGTGGATTTTTTGGCTCTGGTAAAAAATATCCAACAACTTGAGAATTCAACTTTTTCTACCCTCCCTAATTTTTGGCCACTTGCATCCTCAACATGCTTGTGGCATGCACACCCAAAACACTTAAAGCATGTTGGGATCAGTTACAATTCCATTTCCTATAAAATTCCACAAAGCTATTATTAGGGGGTTGTACTTGTGGAATTTCCCAAACATGGATTTTGGGGTTCATTTTTACTGTGTGAAATAATTTTCTATTCATTATTATAGTTTTCAAATTTTTTTGCACACATGAACTCTAAAATTTTCATTTTGTTGCGATCTTATATCATTTTTGTCTACGAGGAAAAATGGGAGTCACAAGTTTGGACCTGAAACAAAAAAAAAATTTGAACATCCAAAATGGGGATGCACAAATGTTGGGAGAGATAATTCCAAAGAGTATCTTTGATTTTTAAGGATAGGCAAAAAAGTGGGTTGTTTGGCTCTGGTAAATATCCAACCACTTGAGAATTCAACTTTTTCTACCCCCCTAATTTTTGGCCACTTGCTTCCTCAACATGCTTGTGGCATGCACACCCACCGCACTTAAAGCATGTTGGTATCAGTTACAAGACCCTTTCCTATAAAATTCCACCAAGATATTATTAGGGGTTTGTACTAGTGGAATTTCCCAAACATGGATTTTGGGGTTCTTTTGTAGTGCGTGAAATAATTTTCTATTCATTATTATAGTTTTCAAATTTTTTTGCACACATGAACTCTAAAATTTTCATTTTGTTGCGATCTTATAACTTTTTTATTTACGAGGAAAAATGGGAGTCACAAGTTTGGACCTGAAAAAAAAAAATTTTGAACATCCAAAATAGGGATGCACAAATGCTGGGAGAGATAATTCCAAAGAGTATCTGTGAATTTTAAGGATAGGCAAAAAAGTGGGTTTTTTGGCTCTGGTAAAAAATATCCATCAACTTGAGAATTCAACTTTTTCTACCCTCCCTAATTTTTGGCCACTTGCATCCTCAAGATGCTTGTGGCATGCACACCCAAAACACTTAAAGCATGTTGGGATCAGTTACAATTCCCTTTCCTATAAAATTCCACCAAGATATTATTAGGGGGTTGTACTAGTGGAATTTCCCAATAATGGATTTTGGGGTTCATTTTTAGTGCGTGATATAATTTTCTATTCATTATGATAGTTTTCAAATTGTTTTGCATGCATGAACTCTAAAATTTTCTTTTTGTTGCGATCTTATAGCTTTTTTGTTTACGAGGAAAAATGGGAGTCACAAGTTTGGACCTGAAAAAAAAAAAAATTTGAATATCCAAAATGGGGATGCACAGATGCTGGGAGATATAATTCCAAAGAGTATCTGTGATTTTTAAGGATAGGCAAAAAATTGGGTTGTTTGGCTCTGGTAAATATCCAACCACTTGAGAATTCAACTTTTTCTACCCCCCCTAATTTTTGTCTACTTGCATCCTCAACATGCTTGTGGCATGCACACCCACCACACTTAAAGCATGTTGGGATCAGTTACAAGTCCCTTTCCTATAAAATTCCACCAACCTATTATTAGGGGGTTGTACTAGTGGAATTTCGCAAACATGGATTTTGGGGTTCATTTTTACTGCGTGAAATAATTTTCTATTCATTATTATAGTTTTCAAATTTTTTTGCACGCATGAAATCTAAAATTTTCATTTTCTTGCGATCTTATATCTTTTTTGTTTACGAGGAAAAACGGGAGTCACAAGTTTGGACCTGAAAAAAAAAAAAATTGAACATCCAAAATGGGGATGCACAAATGCTGGGATAGATAATTCCAAAGAGTATCTGTGATTTTTAAGGATAGGCAAAAAAGTGGGTTGTTTGGCTCTGGTAAAAAATATCCAACCACTTGAGAATTCAAGTTTTTCTACCCCCCTAATTTTTTGGCACTTGCATCCTCAACATGCTTGTGGCATGCACACCCACAACACTTAAACCATGTTGGGATCAGTTACAAGTCCCTTTCCTATAAAATTCCACCAAGCTATTATTAGGGGTGTTACTAGTGGAATTTCCCAAACATGGATTTTGGAGTTCATTTTTAGTGCGTGATATAATTTTCTATTCATTATTATAATTTTCAAAGTTTTTCGAACACATGAACTCTAAAATTTTCATTTTGTTGCGATCTTATATCTTTTTTGTTTACGAGGAAAAATGGGAGTCACAAGTTTGGACCTGAAAAAAAAAATTTGAACATCAAAAATGGGGATGGACAAATGCTGGGAGAGATAATTCGAAAGAGTATCTGTCATTTTTAAGGATAGGCAAAAAAGTGGGTTGTTTGGCTCTGGTAAAAAATATCCAACCACTTGAGAATTCAACTTTTTCTGCCCCCCCTAATTTTTGGCCACTTGCATCCGCAACATGCTTGTGGCATGCTCACCCACCACACTTAAACCACGTTGGGATCAGTTACAAGTCCCTTTCCTATAAAATTCCACCAAGCTATTATTAAGGGGTTGTACGAGTGGAATTTCCAAAACATGGATTTTGGGGTTCATTTTTTGTGCGTGAAATAATTTTCTATTCATTATTATAGTTTTCAAAATTTTTTTGCTCACCTGAATTGTAAAATTTTCTTTTTTCTGCGATCTTATATCTTTTTTGTCTTCGAGGAAAAATGGGAGTCACAAGTTTGGACCTGAAAAAAAAAATTTGAACATCCAAAATGGGGATGCACAAATGCTAGGAGAGATAATTCCAAAGTGTATCTGTGATTTTTAAGGATAGGCAAAAAGGTGGGTTGTTTGGCTCTGGTAAATATCCAACCACTTGAGAATTCAACTTTTTCTACCCCCCCTAATTTTTGGCCACTTGCATCCTCAACATGCTTGTGGCATGCACACCCACCACACTTAAAGCATGTTGGGATCAGTTACATGTCCGTTCCTTATAAAATTCCACCCAGCTATTATTAAGGGGTTGTACTAGTGGAATTTCCCAAACATGGATTTTGGGGTTCATCTTTAGTGCGTGATATAGTTTTCTATTCAGTATTATAGCTTTCAAATTTTTTTGCACGCATGAACTCTAAAATTTTCTTTTTGTTGCTATCTTATATCTGTTTTGTTTCCGAGGAAAAATGGGAGTCACAAGTTTGAACCTGAAAAAAAAAAAAATTTTGAACATCCAAAATGGGAATGCACAAATGCCGGGAGAGATAATTCCAAAGAGTATCTGTGATTTTTAAGGATAGGCAAAAAAGTGGGTTGTTTGGCTCTGGTAAAAAATATCCAACTACTTGAGAATTCAACTTTTCTACCCCCCTTAATTTTTGACCACTTGCATCCTCAACATGCTTGTGGCATGCACACCCACCACACTTAAAGCATGTTGGGATCAGTTACAAGTCCCTTTCCTATAAAATTCCTCCAAGCTATTATTAGGGGGTTGTACTAGTGGAATTTCCGAAACATGGATTTTGGGGTTCATTTTTACTGCGTGAAATAATTTTCTATTCATTATTATAGTTTTCGAATTTTTTTGCACACATGAACTCAAAAATTTTCATTTTCTTGCGATCTTATATCTTTTTTGTCTACGAGGAAAAATGGGAGTCACAAGTTTGGACCTGAAAAAAAAAAAAATTTTTGAACAACCAAAATCGGGATGCACAAATGCTGGGAGAGATAATTCCAAAGAGTATCTGCGATTTTTAAGGATAGGCAAAAAAGTGGGTTGGTTGGCCCTAGTAAATATCCAACCACTTGAGAATTCAACTTTTTCTACCTCCCCTAATATTTGGCCACTTGCATCCTCAACATGCTTGTGGCATGCACACCCACCACACTTAAACCATGTTGGGATGAGTTACAAGTCCCTTTCCTATAAAATTCCACCAAGCTATTATTAGGGGGTTGTACGAGTGGAATTTCCCAAACATGGATTTTGGGGTTCATTTTTAGTGCGAGAAATAATTTTCTATTCATTATTATAGTTTTCAAATTTTTTTGCACACAGGAATGCTAAAATTTTCTTTTTGTTGCGATCTTATATCTTTTTTGTTTACGAGGAAAAATGGGAGTCATAAATTTGGACCTGAAAAAAAAAAAAATTTGAACTTCCAAAATGGGGATGCATAAATTATGGGAGAGATAATTCCAAAGAGTATCTGTGATTTTTAAGGATAGGCAAAAAAGTAGGTTGTTTGGCTCGGGTAAATATCCAACCACTTGAGAATTCAACTTTTTCTACCCCCCCTAATTTTTGGCCACTTGCATCCTCATCATGTTTGTGGCTTACACACCCACCCCACTTAAAGCATGTTGGGATCAGTTACAAGTCCCTTTCCTATAAAATTCTACCAAGCTATTATTAGGGGGTTGTACTAGCGGAATTTCCCAAACATGGATTTTGGGGTTCATTTTTACTGCGTGATATAATTTTTTATTCATTATTATAGTTTTCGACTTTTTTTGCACACATGAACTCTAAAATTTTCATTTTGTTGCGATCTTATATCTTTTTTGTTTACGAGGAAAAATGGGAGTCACAAGTTTGGACCTGAAAAAATAAAATTTTGAACATCCAAAATAGGGATGCACAAATGCTGGGAGAGATAATTCCTAAGAGTATCGGTGAATTTTAAGGATAGGCAAAAAAGTGGATTTTTTGACTCTGGTAAAAAATATCCAACAACTTGAGAATTCAACTTTTTCTACCCTCCCTAATTTTTGGCCACTTGCATCCTCAACATGCTTGTGGCATGCACACCCAAAACACTTAAAGCATGTTGGGATCAGTTACAAGTCCCTTTCCTATAAAATTCCACCAAGTTATTATTAGGGGGTTGTACTTGTGGAATTTCCCAAACATGGATTTTGGGGTTCATTTTTACTGCGTGAAATAATTTTCTATTCATTATTATAGTTTCCAAATTTTTTTTTACACATGAACTCTAAAATTTTCATTTTGTTGCGATCTTATATCTTTTTTGTCTACGAGGAAAAATGGGAGTCACAAGTTTGGACCTGAAAGAAAAAAAAAAATTTGAACATCCAAAATGGGGGGATGCACAAATGTTGGGAGAGATAATTCCAAAGGGTATCTTTTATTTTTAAGGATAGGCAAAAAAGTGGGTTGTTTGGCTCTGGTAAATATCCAACCACTTGAGAATTCAACTTTTTCTACCCCCCTAATTTTTGGCCACTTGCATCCTCAACATGCTTGTGGCATGCACACCCACCACACTTAAAGCATGTTGGTATCAGTTACAAGTCCCTTTCTTATAAAATTCCACCAAGCTATTATTAGGGGGTTGTACTGGTGGAATTTCCCAAACATGGATTTTGGGGTTCTTTTGTAATGCGTGAAATAATTTTCTATTCATTATTATAGTTTTCAAATTTTTTTGCACACATGAACTCTAAAATTTTCATTTTGTTGCGATCTTATAACTTTTTTGTTTACGAGGAAAAATGGGAGTCCCAAGTTTGGACCTGAAAAAAAAAAATTTTGAACATCCAAAATAGGGATGCACAAATGCTGGGAGAGATAATTCCAAAGAGTATCTGTGAATTTTAAGGATAGGCTAAAAAGTGGATATTTTGGCTCTGGTAAAAAATTTCCAACAACTTGAGAATTCAACTTTTTCTACCCTCCCTAATTTTTGGCCACTTGCATCCTCAACATGCTTGTGGCATGCACACCCAAAACACTTAAAGCATGTTGGGATCAGTTACAATTCCCTTTCCTATAAAATTCCACAAAGCTATTATTAGGGGCTTGTACTTGTGGAATTTCCCAAACATGGATTTTGGGGTTCATTTTTACTGTGTGAAATAATTTTCTATTCATTATTATAGTTTTCAAATTTTTTTGCACACATGAACTCTAAAATTTTCATTTTGTTGCGATCTTATATCATTTTTGTCTACGAGGAAAAATGGGAGTCACAAGTTTGGACCTGAAACAAAAAAAAAATTTGAACATCCAAAATGGGGATGCACAAATGTTGGGAGAGATAATTCCAAAGAGTATCTTTGATTTTTAAGGATAGGCAAAAAAGTGGGTTGTTTGGCTCTGGTAAATATCCAACCACTTGAGAATTCAACTTTTTCTACCCCCCTAATTTTTGGCCACTTGCTTCCTCAACATGCTTGTGGCATGCACACCCACCGCACTTAAAGCATGTTGGTATCAGTTACAAGACCCTTTCCTATAAAATTCCACCAAGATATTATTAGGGGTTTGTACTAGTGGAATTTCCCAAACATGGATTTTGGGGTTCTTTTGTAGTGCGTGAAATAATTTTCTATTCATTATTATAGTTTTCAAATTTTTTTGCACACATGAACTCTAAAATTTTCATTTTGTTGCGATCTTATAACTTTTTTATTTACGAGGAAAAATGGGAGTCACAAGTTTGGACCTGAAAAAAAAAAATTTTGAACATCCAAAATAGGGATGCACAAATGCTGGGAGAGATAATTCCAAAGAGTATCTGTGAATTTTAAGGATAGGCAAAAAAGTGGGTTTTTTGGCTCTGGTAAAAAATATCCATCAACTTGAGAATTCAACTTTTTCTACCCTCCCTAATTTTTGGCCACTTGCATCCTCAAGATGCTTGTGGCATGCACACCCAAAACACTTAAAGCATGTTGGGATCAGTTACAATTCCCTTTCCTATAAAATTCCACCAAGCTATTATTAGGGGGTTGTACTTGTGGAATTTCCCAAACATGGTTTTTGGGGTTCATTTTTACTGCGTGAAGTAATTTTCTATTCATTATTATAGTTTTCAAATTTTTTTGCACACATGAACTCTAAAATTTTCATTTTGTTGCGATCTTATATCTTTTTTGTCTACGAGGAAAAATGGGAGTCACAAGTTTGGACCTGAAACAAAAAAAAAAATTGAACATCCAAAATGGGGATGCACAAATGTTGGGAGAGATAATTCCAAAGAGTATCTTTGATTTTTAAGGATAGGCAAAAAAGTGGGTTGTTTGGCTCTGGAAAATATCCAACCACTTGAGAATTCAACTTTTTCTACCCGCCCAATTTTTGGCCACTTGCATCCTCAACATGCTTGTGGCATGCACTCCCACCACACTGAAAGCATGTTGGGATCAGTTACAAGTCCTTTTCCTATAAAATTCCACCAAGCTATTATTAGGGGGTTGTGCTAGTGGAATTTCCCAATAATGGATTTTGGGGTTCATTTTTAGTGCGTGATATAATTTTCTATTCATTATTATAATTTTTAAATTGTTTTGCATGCATGAACTCTAAAATTTTCTTTTTGTTGCAATCTTATAGCTTTTTTGTTTACGAGGAAAAATGGGAGTCACAAGTTTGGACCTGAAAAAAAAAAAATTTGAATATCCTAAATGGGGATGCATAGATGCTGGGAGATATAATTCCAAAGAGTATCTGTGATTTTTAAGGATAGGCAAAAAATTGGGTTGTTTGGCTCTGGTAAATATCCAACCACTTGAGAATTCAACTTTTTCTACCCCCCCTAATTTTTGGCCACTTGCATCCTCAACATGTTTGTGGCATGCACACCCACCACACTTAAAGCATGCTGGGATCAGTTACAAGTCCCTTTCCTATAAAATTCCACCAAGCTATTCTTAGGGGGTTGTACTAGTGAAATTTCCCAAACATGGATTTTGGGGTTGATTTTGGGTGCGTGATATAATTTTCTATACATTATTATAGTTTTCAATTTTTTTTTGCACACATGAACTCTAAAATTTTCATTTTTTTGTGATCTTATATCTTTTTTGTTTACGAGGAAAAATGGGAGTCACAAGATTGGACATGAAAAAAAAAAAAAAAATTTGAACATCCAAAATGGGGATGCACAAATGCTGGGAGAGATAATTCCGAAGAGTATCTGTGATTTTTAAGGATAGGCAAAAAAGTGGGTTGTTTGGCTCCGGTAAATATCCAACCACTTGGGAATTCAACTTTTTCTAACCCCCTAATTTTTGGCCACTTGCATCCTCAACATGCTTGTGGCATGCACACCCACCACACTTAAAGCATGTTGGGATCAGTTACAAGTCCCTTTCCTATAAAATTCCACCAAGCTATTATTAGGGGGTTGTACAAGTGGAATTTCCTAAACATGGATTTTGGGGTTCATTTTTAGTGCGTGAAATAATTTTCTATTCATTATTACAGTTTTCAAATTTTTTTGCACACATGAACTCTAAAATTTTCATTTTGTTGCGATCTTATATCTGTTTTGTTTACGAGGAAAAAGGGGAGTCACAAGTTTGGACCTGAAAAAAAAAATTTGAACATCCAAAAAAGGTATGCACAAATGCTGGGAGAGATAATTCCAAAGAGTATCCGTGAATTTTAAGGATAGGCAAAAAAGTGGGTTGTTTGGTTCTGGTAAAAAATATCCAACAACTTGAGAATTCAACTTTTTCTACCCCCCCTAATTTTTGGCCACTTGCATCTTCAACATGCTTGTGGCATGCACACCCACCACACTTAAAGCATGTTGGGATCAGTTACAAGTCCCTTTCCTATAAAATTCCACCAAGCTATTATTAGGGGGTTGTACTAGTGGAATTTCCCAAACATGGATTTTGGGGTTCTTTTTTACTGTGCGAAATAATTTTCTATTCATTATTATAGTTTTCAAACTTTTTTGGACACATAAACTCTAAAATTTTCTTTTTGTTGCGATCTTATATCTTTTTTGTTTACGAGGAAAAATGGGAGTCACAAGTTTGGACCAGAAAAAAAAAAAATTTGAACATCCAAAATGGGGATGCACAAATGCTGGGAGAGATAATACCAAAGAGTATCTGTGATTTTTAAGGATAGGAAAAAAATTGGGTTGTTTGGCTCTGGTAAATATCCATCCACTTGAGAATTCAACTTTTTCTACGCCCCCTAATTTTTGGCCACTTGCATCCTCAACATGCTTGTGGCATGCACACCCACCACACTTAAACCATGTTGGGATCAGTTACAAGTCCCTTTCCTATAAGATTCCACCAAGCTATTATTAGGGGGTTGTACTAGTGGAATTTCCCAAACATGGATTTTGGGGTTCATTTTTACTTCGTGAAATAATTTTCTATTCATTATTATAGTTTTCAAATTTTTTTGCACGCATGAACTCTGAAATTTTCATTTTCTTGCGATCTTATATCTTTTTTGTTGACGAGGAAAAATTGGAGTCACAAGTTTGGACCAGAAAAAAAAAAAATTGAGCATCCAAAATGGGGATGCACAAATGCTGGGAGAGATAATTCCAAAGAGTATCTGTGATTTTTAAGGATAGGTAAAAAAGTGGGTTGTTTGGCTCTGGTAAATATCCAACCACTTGAGAATTCAACTTTTTCTACCCCCCCTAATTTTTGCCCACTTGCATCCTCAACATGTTTGTGGCATGCACACCCACCACACTTAAAGCATGTTGGGATCAGTTACAAGTCCCTTTCCGATAAAATTGCACCAAGCTATTGTTAGGGGGTTGTACAAGTGGAATTTCCCAAATATGGATTTTGGGGTTCATTTTTAGTGCGTGAAATAATTTTCTATTCATTATTATAGTTTTCAATTTTTTTTGCACACATGAACTCGAAAATTTTCATTTTGTTGCGTTCTTAGATCTTTTTTGTTTACGAGGAAAAATGGGAGTCACAAGTTTGGACCTGAAAAAAAAAAAAAAAACTTTGAACATCCACAATGGGGATGTACAAATGCTGGGAGAGATAATTCCAGAGAGTATCTGTGATTTTTAAGGATAGGCAAAAATGTGGGTTGTTTGGCTGTGGTAAAAAAATCCAACCACTTGAGAATTCAACTTTTTCTACCCCCCCTAATTTTTGGCCACTTGCATCCTCAACATGCTTGTGGCCTGCACACCCACCACACTTAAAGCATGTTGGGATCAGTTACAAGTCGCTTTCCTATAAAATTCCACCAAGCTATTATTATGGGGTTGTACTACTGGACTTTCCCAAAGATGGATTTTGGGGTTCATTTTTACTGCGTGATATAATTTTCTATTCATTATTATAGTTTTCAAATTTTTTTGCACGCATGAACTCAAAAATTTTCATTTTGTTGCGATCTTTTATCTTTTTCGTCTACGAGGAAAAATGGGAGTCACAAGTTTGGACCTGAAAAAAAAAAATTTTGAACATCCAAAATGGGGATGCACAAATGCTAGGAGAGATAATTCCAAAGAGTATCTGTGATTTTTAAGGATAGGCAAAAAAGTGGGTAGTTTGGTTCTGGTAAAAAATATTCAACCACTTGAGAATTCAACTTTTTCTACCCCCCCTAATTTTTGTCCACTTGCATCCTCAACATGCTTGTGGCATGCACACCCACCACACTTAAAGCATGTTGGGATCAGTTACAAGTCCCTTTCCTATAAAATTCCACCAACCTATTATTAGGGGGTTGTACTAGTGGAATTTCGCAAACATGGATTTTGGGGTTCATTTTTACTGCGTGAAATAATTTTCTATTCATTATTATAGTTTTCAAAATTTTTTGCACGCATGAAATCTAAAATTTTCATTTTCTTGCGATCTTATATCTTTTTTGTTTACGAGGAAAAATTGGAGTCACAAGTTTGGACCTGAAAAAAAAAAAAATTGAACATCCAAAATGGGGATGCACAAATGCTGGGAGTGATAATGTCAAAGAGTATCTGTGATTTTTAAGGATAGGCAAAAAAGTGGGTTGTTTGGCTCTGGTAAAAAATATCCAACCACTTGAGAATTCAACTTTTTCTACCCCCCCTAATTTTTAGCCACTTGCATCCTCAACATGCTTGTGGCATGCACACCCACCACACTTAAAGCATGTTGGGATCAGTTACAAGTCCCTTTCCTATAAAATTCCACCAATCTATTATTAGGGGGTTGTACTAGTGGAATTTCCCAAACATGGATTTTGGGGTTCATTTTTAGTGCGTGAAATAATTTTCTATTCATTATTATAGTTTTCAAATTTTTTTGCACACATGAACTCTAAAATTTTCATTTTGTTGCGATCTGATATCTTTTTTGTTTATGAGGAAAAATGGGAGTCACAAGTTTGGACCTGAAAAAAAAAAATTTGAACATCCAAAATAGGGATACACAAATGCTGGGAGAGATAATTCCAAAGAGTATCTGTGAATTTTAAGGATAGGCAAAAAATTGGTTTTTTTGGCTCTGGTAAAAAATATCCAACAACTTGAGAATTCAACTTTTTCTACCCCCCCTAATTTTTGGCCACTTGCATTCTCAACATGCTTGTGACCTGCACACCCACCACACTTAAAGCATGTTGGGATCAGTTACAAGTCCCTTTCCTATAAAATTCCACCAAGATATTGTTAGGGGGTTGTACTAGTGAAATTTCACAAATATAGATTTTGGGGTTCATTTTTAGTGCGTGAAATAATTTTCTATTCATTATTATAGTTTTCAATTTTTTTTGCACATAAGAACTCTAAAATTTTCATTTTGTTGCGATGTTATATCTTTTTTGTTTACGAGGAAAAATGGGAGTCACAAGTTTGGACCTGAAAAAAAAAAATTGAACATCCAAAATGGGGATGCACAAATGCTGGGTGAGATAATTCCAAACAGTGTCTGTGATTTTTAAGGATAGGCAAAAAAGTGGGTTGTTTGGCTCAGGTAAATATCCAACCACTTGAGAATTCAACTTTTTCTACCCCCCCTAATTTTTGGCCACTTGCATCCTCAACATGTTTGTGGCATGCACACCCAGCACACTTAAAGCATGTTGGGATCAGTTACAAGTCCCTTTCCTATAAAATTCCACCAAGCTATTGTTAGGGGGTTGTACTAGTGAAATTTCCCAAATATGGATTTTGGGGTTCATTTTTAGTGCGTGAAATAATTTTTTATTCATTGTTATAGTTTTCAATTCTTTTTGCTCACATGAACTCTAAAATTTTCATATTTTTGCGACGTTATATCTGTTTTGTTTACGAGGAAAAATGGGAGTCACAAGTTTGGACCTGAAAAAAAAAAAAAATTTGAACATCCAAAACGGGGATGCACAAATGCTGGGAAAGATAATGCCAAAGAGTATCTGTGATATTTAAGGATAGGCAAAAAAAGTGGGTTGTTTGGCTCTGGTAAAAAATATCCATCCACTTGAGAATTCAACTTTTTCTACCCCCCCTAATTTTTTGCCACTTGCATCCTCAACATGCTTGTGGCATGCACACCCACCACACTTAAAGCATGTTGGGGTCAGTTACAAGTCCCTTTGCTATAAAATTCCACCAAGCTATTATTAGGGGGTTGTACTAGTGGAGTTTCCCAAACATGGATTTTGGGGTTCGTTTTTAGTGCGTGATATAATTTTCTATTCATTATTATAGTTTTCAAATTTTTTTGCACGCATGAACTCTAAAATTTTCTTTTTGTTGCGATCTTATTTCTATTTTGTTTACGAGGAAAAATGGGAGTCACAAGTTTGGACCTGAAAAAAAAAAAAAATTTGAACATCCAAAATGGGGATGCACAAATGCTGGGAGAGATAATTGGGTGTCACAAGTTTGGACCTGAAAAAAAAAAAAATTGAACATCCAAAATGGGGATGCATAAATGCTGGGAGAGATAATTCCAAAGAGTATCTGTGATTTTTAAGGATAGGCAAAAAAGTGGGTTATTTGGTTCTGGTAAATATCCAACCACTTGAGAATTCAACATTTTCTACCCCCCCTAATTTTTGGCCACTTGCATCCTCAACATGCTTGTGGCATGCACACCCACCACACTTAAAGCATGTTGGGATCAATTACAAGTCCCTTTCCTATAAAATTCCACCGAGCTATTATTAGGGGGTTGTACTAGTGGAATTTCCCAAACATGGATTTTGGGGTTCATTTTTAGTGCGTGATATAATTTTCTACTCATTATTATAGTTTTCAAATTTTTTTGCACACACTCTAAAATTTTCATTTTTTTGCGATCTTATATCTTTTTTGTCTACGAGGAAAAATGGGAGTCACAAGTGTGGACCTGAAAAAAAAAAAAAATTTGAACATCCAAAATGGGGATGCCCAAATTTTGGGAGAGATAATTCCAAAGAGTGTCTGTGAATTTCAAGGATAGGCAAAAAAGTGGGTTGTTTGGCTCTGGTAAATATCCAACCACTTGAGAATTCAACTTTTTCAACCCCCCCTAATTTTTAGCCACTTGCATCCTCAACATGCTTGTGGCATGCACACCCACCACGCTTAAAGCATGTTGTGGTCAGTTACAAGTCCCTTTCCTATAAAATTCCACCAAGCTATTATTTGGGGGTTGTACTAGTGGAATTTCCCAAACAAGGATTTTGGGGTTCATTTTTAGTGCGTGATATAATTTTCTATTCATTATTGTAGTTTTCAAATTTTTTTGCACGCATGTACTCTAAAATTTTCTTTTTGTTACGATCTTATATCTCTTTTGTTTACGAGGAAAAATGGGAGTCACAAGTTTGGACCTGAAAAAAAAAAATTTGAACATCCAAAATGGGGATGCTCAAATGCTTGGAGAGATAATTGGGAGTCACAAGTTTGGACCTGAAAAAAAAAAATTGAACATCCAAAATGGGGATGCACAAATGCTGGGAGAGATAATTCCAAAGGGTATCTGTGATTTTTAAGGTTAGGCAAAATAGTGGGTTGTTTGGCTCTGGTAAATATCCAAGCGCTTGAGAATTCAAGTTTTTCTACCTCCCCCTAATTTTTGGCCACTTGCATCCTCAACATGCTTGTGGCATGCACACCCACCACACTTAAACCATGTTGGGATCAGTTACAAGTCCCTTTCCTATAAAATTCCACCAAGCTATTATTAGGGGGTTGTACTAGTGGAATTTCCCAAACATGGATTTTGGGGTTCACTTTTACTACGTGAAATAATTTTCTATTCATTATTATAGTTTTCAAATTTTTTTGCAAGCATGAACTCAAAAATTTTCATTTTGTTGCGATCTTATATCTTTTTTGTCTACGAGGAAAAATGGGAGTCACAAGTTTGGACCTGAAAAAAAAAAAAAAATTTGAACATCCAAAATGGGGATGCACAAATGCTGGGAGAGATAATGCCAAAGAGTATCTGTGATTTTTAAGGATAGGCAAAAAAGTGGGTTGTTTGGCTCTGGTAAAAAATATCCAACCACTTGAGAATTCAACTTTTTCTACCCCGCCTAATTTTGGCCACATGCATCCTCAAGATGCTTGTGGCATGCACACCCACCACACTTAAAGCATGTTGGGATCAGTTACAAGTCCCTTTCCTATAAAATTCCACCAAGCAATTATTAGGGGTTTGTACTAGAGAAATTTCCCAAACATGGATTTTGGGTTCATTTTTAGTGCGTGATATAATTTTCTATTCATTATTATAGCTTTCAAATTTTTTTTCACACATGAACTCTAAAATTTTCTTTTTGTTGTGATCTTATATCTGTTTTGTTTATGAGGAAAAATGGGAGTCATAAGTTTGGACCAGAAAAAAAAAAAAATTGAACATCCAAAATGGGGAGGCACAAATGCTGGGAGAGATAATTGGGAGTCACAAGTTTGGACCTGAAAAAAAAAAAAATTTGAACATCCAAATTGGGGATGCACAAATGCTGGGAGAGATAATTCCAAAGAGTATCTGTGATTTTTAAGGATAGGCAAAAAAGTGGGTTGTTTGGCTCTGGTAAATATCCAACCACTTGAGAATTCAACTTTTTCTACCCCCCCTAATTTTTGGCCACTTGCATCCTCAACATGCTTGTGGCCTGCACACCCACCACACTTAAAGCATGTTGGGATCAGTTACAAGTCCCTTTCCTATAAAATTCCACCAAGATATTGTTAGGGGGTTGTACTAGTGAAATTTCACAAATATAGATTTTGGGGTTCATTTTTAGTGCGTGAAATAATTTTCTATTCATTATTATAGTTTTCAATTTTTTTTGCACATAAGAACTCTAAAATTTTCATTTTGTTGCGATGTTATATCTTTTTTGTTTACGAGGAAAAATGGGAGTCACAAGTTTGGACCTGAAAAAAAAAAAAAAATTTGAACATCCAAAATGGGGATGCACAAATGCTGGGAGAGATAATGCCAAAGAGTATCTGTGATTTTTAAGGATAGGCAAAAAAGTGGGTTGTTTGGCTCTGGTAAAAAATATCCAACCACTTGAGAATTCAACTTTTTCTACCCCCCCTAATTTATGGCCACTTGCATCCTCAACATGCTTGTGGCATGCACACCCACCACACTTAAAGCATGTTGGGGTCAGTTACAAGTCCCTTTCCTATAAAATTCCACCAAGCTATTATTAGGGGGTTGTACTAGTGGAATTTCCCAAACATGGATTTTGGGGTTCATTTTTAGTGCGTGATATAATTTTCTATTCATTATTATAGTTTTCAAATTTTTTTGCACGCATGAACTCTAAAATTTTATTTTTGTTGCGATCTTATAACTATTTTGTTGACGAGGAAAAATGGGAGTCACAAGTTCGGACCTGAAAAAAAAAAAAAAATTTGAACATCCAAAATGGGGATGCACAAATTCTGGGAGAGATAATTGGGGAGTCACAAGTTTGAACCTGAAAAAAAAAAAAAATTGAACATCCAAAATGGGGATGCATAAATGCTAGGAGAGATAATTCCAAAGAGAATCTGTGATTTTTAAGGATAGGCAAAAAAGTGGGTTGTTTGGCTCTGGTAAATATCCAACCACTTGAGAATACAACTTTTTCTACCCCCCCTAATTTTTGGCCACTTGCATCCTCAACATGCTTGTGGCATGTACACCCACCACACTTAAAGCATGTTGGGATCAGTTACAAGTCCCTTTCCTATAAAATTCCACCGAGCTATTATTAGGGGGTTGTACTAGTGGAATTTCCCAAACATAGATTTTGGGGTTCATTTTTAGTGCGTGATATAATTTTCTATTCATTATTATAGTTTTCAAATTTTTTTGCACACTTCAACTCTAAAATTTTCATTTTGTTGCGATCTTATATCTTTTTTGTCTACGAGGAAAAATGGGAGTCACAAGTGTGGACCTGAAAAAAAAAAGAAAATTGAACATCCAAAATGGGGCTACACAAATGCTGGGAGAGATAATTCCAAAGAGTGTCTGTGATTTTTAAGGATAGGCAAAAAAGTGGGTTGTTTGGCTCTGGTAAATATCCAACCACTTGAGAATTCAACTTTTTCGACCCCCCCCTAATTTTTGGCCGCTTGCATCCTCAACGTTGTTGTGGCATGCACACCCACCACACTTAAAGCATGTTGAGGTCAGTTACAAGTCCCTTTCCTATAAAATTTCACCAAGCTATTATTAGGGGGTTGTACTAGTGGAATTTCCCAAACAAGGATTTTGGGGTTCATTTTTAGTGCGTGATATAATTTTCTATTCATTATTATAGTTTTCAATTTTTTTTGCACGCATGAACTCTAAAATTTTCTTTTTGTTGCGATCTTATATCTGTTTTGTTTACGAGGAAAAATGGGAGTCACAAGTTTGGACCTGAAAAAAAAAAAAAATTGAACTTCCAAAATGGGGATGCACAAATGCTGGGAGAGATAATTGGGAGTCACAAGTTTGGACCTGAAAAAAAAAAAATTTTGACCATCCAAAATGGGGATGCACAAATGCTGGGAGAGATAATTCCAAAGAGTATCTGTGATTTTTAAGGATAGGCAAAATAGTGGGTTGTTTGGCTCTGGTAAATATCCAACCACTTGAGAATTCAACTTTTTCTACCCCCCCCCCCCCCCCCCCCCCCCCCCCTAATTTTTGGCCACTTGCATCCTTAACATGCTTGTGGCATGCACACCCACCACACTTAAACCATGTTGGGATCAGTTACAACTCCCTTTCCTATAAAATTCCACCAAGCTATTATTACGGGGTTGTACTAGTGGAATTTCCCAAACATGGATTTTGGGGTTCATTTTTAGTGCTTGAAATAATTTTCTATTCATTATTATAGTTTTCAAATTTTTTTACACGCATGAAGTCTAAAATTTTCTTTTTGTTGCGATGTTATATCTATTTTGTTTACGATGAAAAATGGGAGTCACAAGTTTGGACCTGAAAAAAATAAAAATTTTGAACATCCAAAATGGGGATGCACAAATGCTAGGAGAGATAATTCCAATGAGTATCTGTGATTTTTAAGGATAGGCAAAAAAGTGGGTTGATTGCCTCTGGTAAATATCCAACCACTTGAGAATTCAACTTTTTCTACCCCCCCTAATTTTTGGCCACTTGCATCCTCGTCATGTTTGTGTCATACACACCCACCACACTTAAAGCATGTTGGGATCAGATACAAGTCCCTTTCCTATAAAATTCCACCAAGTTATTGTTAGGGGGTTGTACAAATGGAATTTCCCAAAAAAGGATTTTGGGGTTCATTTTTAGTGCGTGAAATAATTTTCTATTCATTATTATAGTTTTCAATTTTTTTTGCACACATGAACTCTTAAATTTTCATTTTGTTACGATCTTATATGTTTTTTGTTTACAAGGAAAAATGGGAGTCACAAGTTTGGACATGAAAAAAAAAAAAATTTGAACATCCAAAATGGGGATGCACAAATGCTGGGAGAGATAATTGGGAGTCACAAGTATGGACCTGAAAAAAAAAAAAATTTGAACATCCAAATTGGGGATGCACAAATGCTGGGAGAGATAATTCCAAAGAGTATCTGTGATTTTTAAGGATAGGCAAAAAAGTGGGTTGTTTGGCTCTGGTAAATATCCAACCACTTGAGAATTCAACTTTTTCTACCCCCCCTAATTTTGGGCCACTTGCATCCACAACATGCTTGTGGCCTGCACACCCACCACACTTAAGGCATGTTGGGATCAGTTACAAGTCCCTTTCCTATAAAATGCCACCGAGCTATTGTTAGGGGGTTGTACTAGTGAAATTTCCCAAATATGGATTTTGGCGTTCATTTTTAGTGCGTGAATTAATTTTCTATTCATTATTATAGTTTTCAATTTTTTTTGCACATATGAACTCTAAAATTTTCATTTTTTTGCGAGGTTATATCTTTTTTGTTTACGAGGAAAAATGGGAGTCACAAGTTTGGACCTGAAAAAAAAAAAAATTTGAACATCCAAAATGGGGATGCACAAATGCTGGGAGAGATAATGCCAAAGAGTATCTGTGATTTTTAAGGATAGGCAAAAAAGTGGGTTGTTTGGCTCTGGTAAAAAATATCCAACCACTTGAGAATTCAACTTTTTCTACCCCCCCTAATTTTTTGCCACTTGCATCCTCAACATGCTTGTGGCATGCACACCCACCACACTTAAAGCATGTTGGGGTCAGTTACAAGTCCCTTTCCTATAAAATTCCACCAAGCTATTATTAGGGGGTTGTACTTGTGGAATTTCCCAAACATGGATTTTGGGGTTCATTTTTACTGCGTGAAATAATTTTCTATTCATTATTATAGTTTTCAAATTTTTTTGCACGCATGAACTCTAAAATTTTCTTTCTGTTGCGATCTTATATCTTTTTTGTTTACGAGGAAAAATGGAAGTCACAAGTTTGGACATGAAAAAAAAAAATTTTGAACATTCAAAATGGGGCAGCACAAATGCTGGGAGAGATAATTCCAAAGACAATCTGTGATTTTTAAGGATAGGCGAAAAAGTGGGTTGTTTGGCTCTAGTAAATATCCAACCAACCACTTGAGAATTCAACTTTTTCTACCCCCCCCTAATTTTTGGCCACTTGCATCCTCAACATGATTGTGGCATGCACACCCACCACACTTAAAGCATGTTGGGATCAGTTACAAGTCCCTTTCCTATAAAATTCCACCAAGCTATTATTAGGGGGTTGTACTAGTGGAATTTCCCAAACATGGATTTTGGGCTTCCTTTTTACTGCGTGAAATAATTTTCTATTCATTATTATAGTTTTCAATTTTTTTTGCACACATGAACTCTAAAATTATCATTTTGTTGATATCTTATATCTTTTTTCTGTACGAGGAAAAATGGGAGTCACAAGTTTGGACCTGAAAAAAAAAATTGAACATCTAAAATGGGGATCCACAAATGCTGGGAGAGATAATTCCAAAGAGTATCTGTGATTTTTAAGGATACGCAAAAATGTGGGTTGTTTGGCTCTAGTAAAAAATATCCAACCACTTGAGAATTCAACTTTTCTACCCCCACCCCCTCCCCCCCCCCCCCCCCCCCCCCTAATTTTTGGCCACTTGCATCCTCAACATGCTTGGGGCATGCACAACCACCACACTTAAACCATGTTGGGATCAGTTACAAGTCCCTTTCCTATAAAATTCCACCAAGCTATTATTAGGGGGTTGTACTAGTGGAATTTCCCAAACATGGATTTCGGGGTTCATTTTTCCTGCGTGAAATAATTTTCTATTCATTATTATAGTTTTCAAATTTTTTTGCACACATGAAATCTAAAATTATCATTTTCTTGCGATCTTATATCTTTTTTGTTTACGTGGAAAAAAGGGAGTTTGGACCTGAAAAAAAAAAATAACATCCAAAATGGGGATGCACAAATGCTGGGAGAGATAATTCCAAAGAGTATCTGAGATTTTTAAGGATAGGCAAAAAAGTGGGTTGTTTGGCTCTGGTAAAAATCCAACCACTTGAGAATTCAACTTTTTCTTCCCCCCATAATTTTTGGCCACTTGCATCCTCAACATGCTTGTGAAATGCACACCCACGATACTTAAAGCATGTTGGGATCACTTACAAGTCCCTTTCCTATAAAATTCCACCAAGCTATTATTAGGGGGTTGTACTAGTGGAATTTCCCAAACATGGATTTTGGGGTTCATTTTAAGAGCGTGATATAATTTTCTATTCATTATTATAGTTTTCAAATTTTTTTGCACACATGAACTCTAAAATTTTCATTTTATTGCGATCTTATATCTTTTTTGTCTACGAGGAAAAATGGGAGTCACAAGTTTAGACCTGAAAAAATAAAATCTGAACATCCAAAATGGGGATGCACAATTGCTGGGAGAGATAATTCCAAAGAGTATCTGTGATTTTTAAGGATAGGCAAAAAAGTGGGTTGTTTGGCTCTAGTAAATATCCAACCACTTGAGAATTCAACATTTTCTACCCCACCCCCCCGCCCTATTTTTTCGCCACTTGCATCCTCAACATGCTTGTGGCATGCACAGCCACCACACTTAAAGCATGTTGGGATCAGTTACAAGTCCATTTCCTATAAAATTCCACCAAGCTATTATTAGGGGGCTGTACAAGTGGAATTTCCCAAACATGGATTTTGGGGTTCATTTTTACTGCGTGAAATAATTTTCTATTCATTATTATAGGTTTCAAATTTTTTTGCACACATGAACTCTAAAATTTTCATTTTGTTGCGATCTTATATCTTTTTTGTCTACGTGGAAAAATGGGAGTCACAAGTTTGGACCTGAAAAAAAAAAAATTTGTACATCCAAAATGGGGATGCACAAATGCTGGGAGAGATAATTGAAAAAAGTATCTGTGATTTTTAAAGATAGGCAAAAAAGTGGGTTGTTTGGCTCTGGTAAAAAATATCCAACCATTTGAGAATTCAACTTTTTCTACCCCCCCTAATTTTTGGCCACTTGCATCCTCAACATGCTTGTGACAAACACACCCACCACACTTAAAGCATGTTGGGATCAGTTACAAGTCCCTTTCCTATAAAATTCGACCAAGCTATTATTAGGGGGTTGTACTAGTGGAATTTCCCAAACATGGATTTTGGGGTTCATTTTTACTGCGTGAAATAATTTTCTATTCATTATTATAGTTTTCAATTTTTTTTTGCAAACATGAACTCTAAAATTTTCATTTTGTTGCGATCTTATATCTTTTTTGTTTACGAGGAGAAATGGGAGTCACAAGTTTGGAGCAGAAAAAAAAAAATTTGAACATCCAATATGGGGATGCACAAATGCTGGGAGAGATAATTCCAAAGACTATCTGTGATTTTTAAGGATAGGCAAAAAACTGGGTTGTTTGGCTCTGGTAAAACATATCCAACCACTTGAGAATTCAACTTTTTCTACCCCCCCTAATTTTTGGCCACATGCAACCTCAACATGCTTGTGGCATGCACACCCACCACATTTAAAGCATGTTGGGATTAGTTACAAGTCCCTTTCCTATAAAATTCCACCAAGCTATTATTAGGGGGTTGTACAAGTGGAATTTCCCAAACATGGATTTTGGGGTTCATTTTTACAGCGTGAAATAATTTTCCATTCATTATTATAGTTATTAAATTTTTTTGCACACATGAACTCTAAAATTTTCATTTTGTTGCGATCTTATATGTTTTTTGTCTACGAGGAAAAATGGGAGCCACAAGTTTGGACCTGACAAAAAAAAATTTGAATATCCAAAATGGGGATGCACAAATGCTGGGAGAGATAATTCCAAAGAGTATCTGTGATTTTTAAGGATAGGCAAAAAAGTGTGTAGTTTGGCTCTGGTAAAAAATATCCAACCACATGAGAATTGAACTTTTTCTACCCCCCCTAATTTTTGGCCACTTGCATGCTCAACACGCTTGTGGCATGCACACCCACCACACTTAAAGCATGTTGGGATCAGTTACAAGTCCCTTTCCTATAAAATTCCACCAAGCTATTATTAGGGGGTTGTACTAGTGCAATTTCCCAAAGATGGATTTTGGGGTTCAATTTTAGTGCGTGAAATAATTTTCTATTCATTATTATAGTTTTCATATTTTTTTGCACACATGAACTCTAAAATTTTCATTTTGTTGCGATCTTATATCTTTTTTGTCTACGAGGAAGAATGGGAGTCACGAGTTTGGACCTGAAAAAAAAAAAATTTTAACATCAAAATGGGGATGCACAAATGCTGGGAGAGATAATTCCAAAGAGTATCTGTGATTTTTAAGGATAGGCAAAAAAGTGGGTTGTTTGGCTCTGTTAAATATCCAACTACTTGAGAATTCAACTTTAACTTCCCCCCCTAATTTTTGGCTACTTGCATCCTCAACATGCTTGTGGCATGCACACCCTCCACACTTAAAGCATGTTGGGATCACTTACCAGTCCCTTTCCTATAAGATTCCAACAATCTATTGTTAGGTTGTTGTACTAGTGGAATTTCCCAAACATGGATTTTGGGGTTCATTTTTAGTGCGTGATATAATTTTCTATTCATTATTATAGTTTTCAAATTTTTTTGCACGCATGAACTCTAAAATTTTCTTTTTGTTGCGATCTTATATCTTTTTTGTTTACGTGGAAAAATGGGAGTCACAAGTTTGGACCTGAAAAAAAAAAAAAAATTTGAACATCCAAAATGGGGCTGCACAAATGCTGGGAGAGATAATTCCAAAGAGTATCTGTGATTTTTAAGGATAGGCAAAAAAGTGGGTTGTTTGGCTCTAGTAAATATCCAACCACTTGAGAATTCAACTTTTTCTACCCCCCCTAATTTTTGGCCACTTGCATCCTCAAAATGCTTGTGGCATGCACACCCACCACACTTATAGCAAGTTGGGATCAGTTACAAGTCCCTTTCCTATAAAATTTCACCAAGCTATTATTAGGGGGTTGTACTAGTGGAATTGCCCTAACATGGATTTTGGGGTTCATTTTTAGTGCATGAAATAATTTTCTATTCATTATTATAGTTTTCAATTTTTTTTACACACATGAACTCTAAAATTTTCATTTTGTGGCGATCTTATATCTTTTTTGTTTACGAAGAAAAATGGGAGTCACAAGTGTGGACCTGAAAAAAAAAAATTTGAACAACCAAAATGGGGATGCACAAATGCTGGGAGAGATAGTTCCAAAGAGTATCTGTGATTTTTAAGGATTGGCAAAAAAGTGGGTTGTTTGGCTCTGGTAAAAAATATCCAACCACTTGAGAATTCAACTTTTTCTACCCCCCCTAATTTTTGGCCACTTGCATCCTCAACATGCTTGTGGCATACACACCCACCACACTTAAAGCATGTTGGGATCAGTTACAAGTCCCTTTCCTATAAAATTCCACCAAGCTATTATTAGGGGGTTGTACTAGTGGAATTTCCCAAACATGAATTTTAGGGTACATTTTTACTGCGTGAAATAATTTTCTATTCATTATTATAGTTTTCAAATTTTTTTGCACACAAGAACTCTAAAATTTTCATTTTGTTGCGATCTTATATCTTTTTTGTCTACGTGGAAAAATGGGAGTCACAAGTTTGGACCTGAAAAAAAAAAATTGTATATCCAAAATGGGGATGCACAAATGCTGGGAGAGATAATTCGAAAGAGTATCTGTGATTTTTAAGGAGAGGCAAAAAAGTGGGTTGTTTGGCTCTGGTAAAAAATATCCAACCACTTGAGAATTCAACTTTTTCTACCCCCCCTAATTTTTCGCCACTTGCATCCTCAAATGCTTGTGGCTTGCACACCCACCACACTTAAAGCATGTTGGGATCAGTTACAAGTCCCTTTTCTATAAAATTCCACCAAGCTATTATTAGGGGGTTGTACTAGTGGAATTTCCCAAACATGGATTTTGGGGTTCATTTTTACTGCGTGAAATAATTTTCTATTCATTATTATAGTTTTCAATTTTTTTGCACACATGAATTTTTTTATCTCTTTTTTTTTTATGTGATGAAGGGAGAGTGAAAACTAAAGTTTTGATCAAAGAAAAAAGTATACATCTAAAATGGAAATGCACAATGCACAAATGTAGAGAGAGAAAATTCCTTTAAAGTGTTTTTTTTTTTTAGGGATTGTAAACTCTTTTTAGTTTTTATATATCAGGTTTTGCATTCGTGGAGAAAAGGGGGAGCGAGGTATTTTTAACATAGTGTTGACTCCCAATCCATAAGTAATTCCTTACAAAACTATAGAGAATTTAATGTTATTCACATTAATAGATTTGGATCTATAGGTCATTTTCATCTTTAACATATTTCAAGCATGCATATCCATTTTTTAAAACATATGTAGTAAAATCTCTCTCTTATAAAATTCCGAGCTATTAGGGTTGAACTAGTGGAATTTCAAGAACTTGGTTAACAAAACTTTTGTGTTAATTTGTGGTGTGTGAATAAATTTTCTTTACTTACATTTGTTACGTCTTTAAATTCTTTCCAAACATCAACTCTAAAATTTTCATTTTGTTGTGATCTATTTGCCTTTTATGTCTTTTTTTGTTTACATGATAAAGGGAAAGTGAAAACTCAAGTTTTAATTTAAGAAAAATGTATACATATAAAATGTAAATGCACAATGCCAAAATATAGAGAGAGATAATTCCAAACTGTGTCTGTAATTTTTAGGGATTGTAAACTCTTTTTAGTTTTATATATCAGGTTTTGCAATCATTGGGAAAAAAGGGAGGCGGGGGATTTTTAACTGAGTGTTGACTCCCAATCCATAAGTCATTCCTTCAAAAAATATAGCCAGTTATGCATGATAAACCACTTTACAATCATCTATGATCGTTAGGTCAGCTTTTTATAGGTGGACAAAATAATGGCTTGTTTGACTCGGGTAAATAGCCCACCACACGTTCACTTGGGAATTTATTGTTATTCTCTTTAAAAGTTTTGGATCCATAGGTCATTTGCATCTCTAACATGATTCAAGCATGCATATCCATTTTTTAAAACATGTGTAGAAAAATATCTTTCTTATAAAATTCCGAGCTATTAGGGTTGAACTAGTAGAATTTCCCATACTTGGATACCAAAACTTTTTTGTTCATTTGTGGAGTGTGTATAAATTTTCTTTACTTTAGTTATTGCTTTAAATTCTTTCCAAACATAAACTCTAAAGTTTTCATTTTGTTGTGATCTATTTGCCTTTTATGTCTTTTTTTTATTACGAGATGAAGGTAAAGTGAAAACTTAAGTTTTGATTTAAGAAAAAGTATACATATAAAATGGAAATGCACAATGAACAAATGTAGAGAGAGATAATTTCCAAAAATTGTCTTTAACTTTTTGGGATTGTAAACTATTTTTAGTTTTTATATATCAGGTTTTGCAATCGTCTAGGAAAGGGGCATGCAGAGGATTTTTAACTGAATGTTGACTCCCAATCCATAAGTCATTTCTTTCAAAAATATAGCCCAGTACGCATGATAAATTACTTTACTATCATCTATGATCGTTAGATTACTTTTTTTTAAATGGGAAAAATAATGGCTTGTTTGACTCGGGTAAATATCCCACCGCACGTTCACTTGAGAATTTAACCTTATTCTCTTTAAAAGGATTGGATCCATAGGTAATTTGCATCTTTAACATGTTTCAAGCATGCATATCCATTTTTTAAAACATGTGTTGAAAAATTTATTTCCTATAAAATTCCAAGCTATTAGGGTTGAACAAGTGGAGTTTCTTAAACTTGGATAACAAAAATTTTGTGTTCATTTGTGGTGTGTGAATAAATTTTATTTACTTACATTTGTTATTGCTTTTAATTCTTTCCATACATAAACTCTAAAATTTCATTTTGTTGTGATCTATTTGCCTTTTATCTCTTTTTTTGTTTACAAGATGAAGGGAAAGTGAAAACTCAAGTTTTGATATAAAAAAAAGTATACATCTAAAATGGAAATGCACAATGCACAAATGTAGAGAGAAATAATTTCGAAAATGTGTTTGTAATTTTTAGGGATTGTAAACTCTTTTTAGTTTTTATATATCAAGTTTTGCAATCGTCGGGAAAAAGGGGATGCAAGGGATTTTTAACTGTGTTGACTCCCAATCCATAAGTCATTTCTTACTAAATATAGCATGTTACGCATGATAAATCACTTTACAATCATCTATGATCGTTAGGTTAGCTTTTTGTAAATGGGCAAAATAATGGCTTGTTTGACTCGGGTAAATATCACATTGCTCGTTCACTTAAGAATTTAATGTTCTTCTCTTTAAAAGGTTTGGATCCATAGGTAATTTACATATTTAACATGTTTCAAGCATGCATATCCATTTCTTAAAACATGTGTAGAAAAATCTCTTTCTTTTAAAATTCCAAGCTATGAGGGTTGAACAAGTGGAGTTTCTAAAACTCTGATAATAAAACTTTTGTGTTGATTTGTGGTGTGTGAATAAATTTTCTTTACTTACATTTGTTATTGCTTTAAATTATTTCCATACATAAACTCTAAAATTTTCATTTAGTTGTGATCTATTTGTCTTTTATCTCTTTTTTTTGTTTACGAGATGAAGCTAAATTGAAAACTCAAGTTTTGATTTAAGAAGAAAGTATACATCTAAAATGGAAATGCAAATGCACAAATGTAGAGAGAGATAATTTTAAAAAAGTACCTATAATTTTTAGGGATTGTAAACTCTCTTTAGTTTTTATATATCAGGTTTTGCATTCATCGGGAAAAGGGGGAGGCGGGGGATTTTGAACTCACAGTTGACTCCCAATCCATACGTCATTCTGTAAAAATATATAACCCATTATGCATGATAAATCACTTTACAATCATCTATGATCATTAGGTAAGCTTTTTCTAAATGGGAAGACTAATGGCCTATTTGACTCGGGTAAATATGCCACCGCACATTTCACTTGAGAATTTAATATTATTCTCTTTAAAAAGTTTGGATCCATACGTCATTTGAATCTTTAACATGTTTCAAGCATGCATATGCAATTTTTAAAACATGTGCCGAAAATTATCTTTCTTGTAAAATTCCGAGCTACTAGAGTTGAACTAGAGGAATTTCCCAAACTTGGTTAACACAACTTTTGTGTTCATTTTTGGTGTGTGAATAAATTTTATTTACTTAATTTTGTTATTTATTTAAATTCTTTCCAAACATAAACTCTAAAATTTTCATTTTGTTGTGATCTATTTGCCTTTTATCTCTTTTTTTGTTTGCAAGATGAAGGGAAAGTGAAAACTCAAGTTTTGATTTGAGAAAAAACTATACATCTAAAATGGAAATGCACAATGCACAAATGTACAGAGAGATAATTCCAAAAAGTATCTGTAATTTTCTGGGATTGTAAACTCTTTTTAGTTTTTATATATTGGGTTTTGCAATATTCGGGAAAAGGGGAAGGCGGGGGATGTTTAACTGAGTGTTGACTCCCAATCCATATGTCATTCCTTTCAAAAATATAGCCTTTATGCATGACGAATCACTTTTCAATCATCGATGATCGCTATGTCAGCTTTATGTAAATTGGCAAAATAATGGCTTGTTCGACTCAGATAAATATCCCAATGCACGTTCACATGAGAATTTAATGTTATTCTCTTTAAAAATTTTGGATCCATAAGTCATTTGAAGCATTAACATGTTTCAAGCATGCATATCCAGTTTTCAAAAAATGTGTAGAAAAATCTCTTTCTTATAAAATTCCGAGCTACTAGTGTTGAACTAGAGGAATTTCCCAAACTTGGTTAGCAAAAATTTTGTGTTCATTTGTGGTGTGTGAATAAATTTTCTTTACTTACTTTTGTTATTGCTTTAAATTCTTTCCAAACATAAACTCTAAAATTTTCATTTTATTGTGATCTATTTACCTTTTATCTCATTTTTTGTTTACGAGATAAAGGGAAAGTGAAAACTCAAGTTTTGATTTAAGAAAAAACTGTACGTCTAAAATGGAAATGCACAATGCACAAATCTAGAGAGAGATAATTCCAAAAAGTATCTGTAATTTTCTGGGATTGTAAACTCTTTTTAGTTTTTACATATTGGGTTTTGCAATATTTGAGAAAGGGGGAAGGCGGGGGATGTTTACTGAGTATTGACTCCCAATCCATATGTCATTCCTTTCAAAAACATAGCCTTTACGCATGATAAATCACTTTACAATCATCGATGATCGTTATGTCAGCTTTATGTAAATTGGCAAAATAATGGCTTGTACAACTCGGATAAATATCCCACCGCACGTTCACATGAGAATTTAATGTTATTCTCTTTAAAAATTTTGGATCCATACATCATTAGAATCTTTAACATGTTTCAAGCATGCATTTCCAGTTTTCAAAAAATTTGTAGAAATTCTCTTTCTTATAAAATTTCGAGCTACTAGTGTTGAACTAGAGGAATTTCCCAAACTTGGTTAAAAAAAATTTTGTGTTCATTTGTGGTGTGTGAATAAATTTTCTTTATTTACTTTTGTTATTTCTTTAAATTCGTTTCCAAACATAAACTCTAAAATTTTCATTTTGTTGTGATCTATTTGCCTTTTATCTCTTTTTTTGTTTACGAGAAGAAGGGAAAGTGAAAACTCAAGTTTTGATTTAAGAAAAAACTATACATCTAAAATGGAAATGCACAATGCACATTGTAGAGAAAGATAATTCAAAAATGTGTCTTTAATATTTAAGAATTGTAAAATCTTTTTAGTTTTTATGTATCAGGTTTTACGTTCTTCGAGAACAGGGGCAGGCGGGGGGATTTTAACAGTGTGCTGAGTCCCGATCCATAAGTCATTCTTTACAAAAATATTTCCCGTTACGCATGATAAATCACTTTACAATCATCTATGATCGTTAGATCAGCTTTTTGTACATGGGTAAAATAATGGCTTGTTTGATTCGGGTAATATCCCACCACACGTTCACTTGAGGATTTAATGTTATTCTGTTTGAAAGGTTTGGATCCTTAGGTCATTTGAATCTTTAAGATGTTTCAAACATGCATATCCATTTTTTAAAACATGTGTAGAAAATTCTCTTTCTTAAAAATTCCGAGCTATTAGAGTTGAACTATTGGAATTTCCCTAACTTGGTTAACAAAACTTTTGTGTTCATTTGTGGTGTGTGAATAAATTTTCGTTACTAAAATTTTTTATTGCTGCAAATTCTTTCCAAACATAAACTAAACTTTTCATTTTGTTGTGATCTATTTGCGTTTTATCTCTTTTTTTGTTTACGAGATGAAGGGAAAGTGAAAATTCAAGTTTTTATTTAAGAAAAAAGTACACATCTAAAATGGAAATGCACAATGCACAAATGTAGGGAGAGATATTTCCTAAAAAGTGTGTGTAATTTTTAGGCATCGTAACTCTTTTTAGTTTTTATATATTAGGTTCAGCAATTGTCGGGAAAAGGGGGATGCTGGGGATTTTTAACTGAGTGTTGACTCCAAATCCATGAGTCATTCCTTACAAAAATATAGCCAGTTATGCATGATAAATCACTTTACAATCATCTATGGTCGTTAGGTCAGCTTTTTGTAAATGGAGAAAATAATGGCTTGTTTGACTCGGGTAAATATCCCATCGCATGTTCACTTGAGAATTTAATGTTATTGTCTTTAAAAGGTTTGGATCCATAGGTCATTTGAATCTTTAACATGTTTCAAGAATGCATATACTTTTTTTAAAACATGTGTAGAAAAATCACTTTCTTATAAAATTCCAAGCTGCTAGGGTTGAACTAGTGGAATTTCCCAAACTTGGATAACCAAACTTTTCTGTTCATTTGTAGTGTGTGAATAAATTTTCTTTACTTACATTTGCTATTGTTTTAAATTATTTACCTACATAAACTCTACAATTTTAATTTTTTTGTGATCTATTTGCCTTTTTCTTTTTTTTTGTTTACGAGATGAAGGAAAAGTGAAAACTCAGGTTTCGATTTAGGAAAAAAAATATACATCTAAAATGGAAATGCACAATGCAGAAATGTAGAGAGATAATTTCCAAAAACTGTCTTTCATTTTTATGGAATACAAATTCTTTTTAGTTTTTATATATCAGATTTTGTAATCGTCGGGAAAAGGGGGAGGCGGGGGATTTTTATCTGATTGTTGACTCCCAATCCATAAGTCATTCCTAAGAAAAATTTGCCCGTTACACATGATAAATCATTTTACATTCAACTATTATCGCTAGGTTAGCTTTTTTTAAATTGGAAAATAATAGCTTGTTTGACTCGGGTAAATATCCCACCGCACGTTCACTTGAGTACTTATTGTTATTCTGTTTAAAAGGTTTGGATTCATACGTCATTTGCATCTTTAACATGTTTCAAGCATGCATATCCATTTTTTAATACACAAGTAGAAAAATCACTTTCTTATAAAATTCCAAGCTATTGGTGTTGAACTAGTGGAATTTCCAAAACTTGGATAACAAAACTTTTGTGTTGAATTGTGGTGTGTGAATAAATTTTCTTTGCTTACATTTGTCATTGCTTTAAATTTTTCCTTACATAAACTCTAAACTTTCATTTTGTTGTGATCTATTTGCCTTTTATCTCATTTTTTTTGTTTTGTTTACGAGATGAAGGGAAAGTAAAACTCAAGTTTTGATTGAAGAAAAAAGTATACTTCTAAAATGGAAATGCACAATGCACAAATGTAGAGAGAGAAAATTCCTAAAAAGTGTCTTTAATTTTTAGGGATTGTAAACTCTTTTTAGTTTTTATATCTGGTTTTTAAATCGCCAGGAAAAGGGGTAGGCGGGGGATTTTTAACTGAGTGTTTACACCCTTTCCATAAATCATTCCTTGCAAAAATATAGCCAGTTAAACTTGATAAATCACATTACAATCATCTATGATCGTTAGGTCAGCTTTATGTAAATGGACAAAATAATTGCTTGATTGACACGGGTAAATACTCCACCGGACATTCAGTTGGGAATTTAATGTTATTCTCTTTAAAAGTTTTGGATCCATAGGTTATTTGCATCTTTAAAATGTTTCAAGCATGCATATCCATTTTTTAAAACATGTTGAGAAAAATATATTTCTTTTAAAATTTTGAGCTATTAGGGTTGAACTAATGGAATTTCCTAAACTTGGTTAACAAAACTTTTGTGTTCATTTGTGGTTTGTGCAGAAATTTTCTTTACTTACATTTCTCATTGCTTTAAATTCTTTCCAAACATAAATTCTAAAATTTTCTTTTTCATGTGATCTATTTGCCTTTTATCCCTTTTTTATTTACGTGATGAAGGGAAAGAGAAAACTCGAGTTTTGATTTAAGAAAAAAAGTAAACATCTAAAATGGAAATGCACAATGTACAAATGTAGAGAGAGATAATTTCCAAAAAGTGTCTGTACCTTTTCGGGATTGTAAAATCTTTTTAGATTTTATGTATGAGGTTTTGCAATCGTCGGGAAAAGAGGGATGCGGGGGATTTTCAAATGAGTGTTAAGTCCCAATCCATACGTCATTTCTTAAATAAATGTAGCCCATTACACATGATAAATCACTTTACAATCATCTATAATCGTTATGTTAGCTTTTTGTAAATGGGCAAATTAATGGTTTGTTTGACTCAGGTAAATATCCCACCGCACGTTCACTTGAGAATTCAATGTTATTCTCTTTAAAAGGGTTGGATCCATAGGTAATTTGCATCTTTAACATGTTTCAAGCATGCATATCCATTTTTTAAAACATGTGTAGAAAAATCTCTTTCTAATAAAATTCCAAGCTATTAGGGTTGAACTAGTGGAGTTTCTCAAACTTGGTTAACCAAACTTTTGTGTTCAATTGTGGTGTGGTAATAAATTTTAATTACTTTCGTTTTTTATTGCTTTAAATTATTTCCATACATAAACTCTAAAATTTTCATTTTGTTGTGATCTATTTGCCTTTTATCGCTTTTTTTGTTTACGAGAGGAAGGGAAAGTGAAAACTCAAGTTTTGATTTAAGAAAAAAGTATACATCTTAAATGGAAATACACAACGCACAAATGTAAAGAGAGATAATTTCCAAAAAGTGTCTGGAATTTTTAGGGATTGTAAACTCTCTTTAGTTTTTATATATTAGGTTTTGCAATAGTCGGAAAAGGGGGATGTGGGGGATTTTTAACTGAGTGTTGACTCCCTATCCATAAGTCATTGCTTAAAATAATGTAGCCCGTTACGCATTATAAATCACTTTACAATCATCTATGATCGTTAGGTTAGCTTTTAGTAAGTGGGCAAAATAATGGCTTGTTTGACTCGGGTAAATATCCCACTGCACGTTCACTTGAGAATTTAATGTTATTCTCTTTAAAAGGTTTTCATCCATAGGTAATTTGCATCTTTAACATGTTTCAAGCATGCATATCCATTTTTTAAAACATGTGTAGAGAAATCTCTTTCTTATAAAATTCCAATCTATTAGGGCTGAACTAGTGGAGTTTCTCAAACTTGGATAACCAAACTTTTGTGTTCATTTTTTGTGAGTGAATAAATTTTCTTTACTTACATATGTTATTGCTTTAAATTCTTTCCATGCTTAAGCCCTAAAATTTTCATTTTGTTGCGATCTATTTGCCTTTTACGTCTTTTTTTGTTTACGAGATGAAGGGAAAGTGAAAACTCAAGTTTTGATTTAAGAAGAATGTATACATCTAAAATTGAAATGCACAATGCACAAATGTAGAGAAATATAATTCCCTAAAAGTTTCTGTAATTTTTAGGGATTGTAAACTCTTTTTAGAATTTATATATCAGGTTTTGCAATCGTCGGGAAAAGGGGGAGACCGGGGATTTTTAACTAACTGTTGACTCCCAATCCATAAGTCAATCCTTAGAAAAAATAGCCCATTACACATGATAAATCACCTTACAATCATCTATGATCGTTCGGTCAGTTTTTGTAAATGGGCCAAATAATGGCTTGTTTGACTCGGGTAAATATCCTACCGCACGTCCATTTGAGAATTTATTGTTATTCTCTTTAAAAGGTCTGGATCCATACGTCATTTGCATCTTTAACTTGTTTCAAGATTGCATATCTATTTTTAATACATGTGTAGAAAATTTTCTTTGTTATAAAATTCCAAGCTATTTGGGTTGAACAAGTGGAATTTCCAAAACTTGGATAACAAGACTTTTGTGTTGATTTGTGGTGTGTGAATAAATTTTCTTTACTTACATTGGTGTTTTATTTAAATTCTTTCCATACATAAACTCTAAAATTTTCATTTTTTTGTGATCTATTTGATTTTTATCTCTTTTTTTGTGTACGAGATGAAGGGAAAGTGAAAACTCAAGTGTTGAATTAAGAAAAAAGTATACATCTAAAATGGAAATGCACAATGCAAAAATTTAGGAAGAGATAATTCCTAAAAAGTGTCTTTAATTTTTAAGGGATTGTAAATTCTTTTTATTTTTTATATATCAGGTTTTGCAATCGGTTAGAAAAGGGGAAGGTGGGGGATTTTTAACATAGTGTTCACTCCCAATCCTTAAGTCATTCTTTACAAAAATATAAAGAATTTAATGTTATTCTCATTAAAAGGTTTGGATCCATAGGTCATTTGAAACTTTAACATGTTTCAAGCATGAATATCCATTTTTTAAAATATGTGTAGAAAAATCTCTTTCTTATAAAATTCCAAGCTATTATGGTTGAACTAGTGGAATTTCCCAAACTTGGATAACAAAACTTTTGTGTTCATTTGTGGTGTGTGAATAAATTTTGTTTTCTTACATTTTTTATTGCTTTAAATTCTTTCCATACATAAACTCTAAAATTTTCATTTTGTTGTGATCTATTTGCCTTTTATCTTTTTTTTTGTTTACGAGAGGAAGGGAAAGTGAGAACTCAAGTTTTGATTTAAGAAAAATGTATACATCTAAAATGGAAATGCAATATGCACAAATGTAGAGATAGCTAATTCCAAAAAGTGACAGTAATTTTTAGGGATTGGAAACTCTTTTAAGTTTTTATATATCAGGTTTTGCAATCGTCGGGAAAAGGGGGAGGCGGGGGATTTTTAATTGAGTGTCGACTCCAAATCCATATGTCATTCCGTAAAAAAATATAGCTTGTTACGCATGATGAATCACTTTACAATCATCTATGATCGTTAGGTTAACTTTTTGTAAATGGGTAAAATAATGGCTTGTTTGACTCGGGTAAATATCCCACTACACGTTCACTTGAGAATTTAATGTTATTCTCTTTAATAGGTTTGGATCCATAGGTAATTTTCATCTTTAACAAGTTTCAAGCCTGCATATCCATTTTTTAAAACATGTGTAGAAAAATCTCTTTCTCATAAAATTGCAAGCTATTAGGGTTGTACTAGTGGAGTTTGTCAAACTTGGATAATAAAATTTTTGTGTTCATTGTGGTGTGTGATTAAATTTTCTTTACTTACATTTTTTTTCTTTCAATTATTATAATACATAAACTCTAAAATTTTTATTTTGTTGTGATCAATTTGCCTTTTATCTCTATTTTTGTTTACGAGATGAAGGGAAAGTGAGAACTCAAGTTTTGATTTAAGAAGAAAGTATACATCTAAAATGGAAATGCACAATGCACAAATGTAGAGAGAGATAATTCCCAAAAAGGGTCTATAATTTTTAGGGATTTTAAATTATTTTTTTATTTTATATATCTAGTTTTGCAATCTACTGGAAAGGGGGTCGCGGGGGATTTTAAACTGAGTGTTGACTCCCAATCCATAAGTCGGGGTCGCGAGGGATTTTTAACTGAGTGTTGACTCCCAATCCATAAGTCATTCCTTAGAAAAAATAGCCCATTACACATAATAAATCACTTTACAAACAACTATGATCGTTAAGTCAATTTTTGTAAATGGGCAAAATAATGGCTTGTTTAACTCGAGTAAATATCCCACCTCACGTTAACTTGAGAATTTAATATTATTCTCTTTAAAAGGTTTGGATCCATAGGTCATTTGCATCTTTAAATTGTTTCAAGCCTGCATATCTATTTTTTAATACATGTGCAGAAAAATCTCTTTCTTATAAAATTCCAAGCTATTAGGGTTGAACAAGTGGAATTTCCCAAACTACGATAAAAACACTTTTGTCTTGATTTGTGGACTATGAATAAATTTTCTTTACATTTTTTTTTTCTTTAAATTCTTTCCATACCTAAACTCTAAAATTTTTATTTTGTTGTGATCTATTTTCCTTTTATCTCATTTTTTGTTTACGAGATGAAGGGAAAGTGAAAACTCAAGTGTTGAATTAAGAAAAAAGTATACATCTAAAATGGAAATGCACAATGCACAAATGTAGAGAGAGATAATTCCTAAAACAAGTCAATAATTTTTTGAGATTGTAAACTCATTTTAGTTTTTATTTATCTGGTTTTGCAATCGTAGAGAAAAGGGGGAGACGGGGGATTTTTAATTGAGTGTTGACTCCCAATCCATAACTCATTCCTTAAAAAAATATAGAGATTTTAAAGTTATTCTCATTAAAATGTTTGGATGCATAGGTCATTTGCATCTTTAACATGTTTCAAGCATGATATCCATTTTTTAAAACATGTGTAGAAAAATCTCTTTCTTATAAAATTCCAAGTTATTAGGGTTGAACTAGTGGAAGTTCCCAAACTTAGATAACAAAAATTTTGTGTTTATTTGTGGTGTGTGAATAAATTTTTTTTTCTTACATTTGTTATTGCTTTAAATTGTTTCCATACATTTTGTTTACTAGATGAAGGGAAAGTGAGAACTCCAGTTTTGATTGAAGAAAAAAGTATACATCTAAAATGGAAATGCAATATGCACAAATGTAGAGAGAGATAATTCAAAAAAGTGACTGTAATTTTTAGGGAACTTAAACTTTTTTTAGTTTTTAAATATCAGGTTTTGCAATCGTCAGGAAAAGGGGGAGGCGGGGGATTTTTAAGTGAGTGTTGACTCCCAATCCATAAGTCATTCCTTACAAAAAATATAGCCCATTACACATGATAAATCACATTAAAATCATCTATGACCGTTAGGTCAGCTTTTTGTAAATGGAAAAAATAATGGCTTGTTTGACTCAGGTTAATATCCCACTGCAAGTTCACTTGAGAATTTAATGTTATTCTCTTTAAAAGGTTTGGATCCATAGGTAATTTTCATCTTTAACAAGTTTCAAGCATGCATATCTATTTTTTAAAATATGTGTATAAAAATCTTTTTCTTAAAAAATTCCAAGCTATTAGGGTTGAACTAGTGGAGTTTCTCAAACTTGGATAACAAAAATTATGTGTTCATTTGTGGTGTGTGAATAAATTTTCTTTACTTACATTTGTTATTGCTTTAAATTCTTTCCATACATAAACACTAAAATTTTCATTTTGTTGTGATCTATTTGCCTTTTTTCTCTTTTGTTTTCTTTATGAGATGAAGGGAATGTGAAAACTCATGTTTTGATCTAAGAAAAAAGTATACATCCAAAATGGAAATGCAAAATGCTCAAATGTAGAGAGAGATAATTCCAAATAAGTGTTTGTAATTTTTAGGGATTGTAAACTCTTTTTAGTTTTTATATATTGGGTTTTGCATTCGTCTGGAAAAAGGGGAGGCGGGGTATTTTAAACTGAGTGTTGACTCCCAATCAATAAGTCATTCCTTACAAAAATATAGCCCGTTACTAATGATAAATCACTTTACAATCATCTATGATCGTAAGGTCTACTTTTGGTAAATGGGCCAAATAATGGGTTGTTCGACTCGGCTAAATATCCCATTACAAGTTCACTTGAGAATTTAATGTAATTCTCTTTAAAAGGTTTTGATCCATAGGTCATTTGCATCTTTAACTTGTATCAAGCATGCATATCTATTTTTTAAAACAAGTGTAGAAAAATATCTTTCTAAAAAACTCCAAGCTATTAGGGTTGAACTAGTGGAATTTCCCATACTTGGATAAGAAAAATTGTGTTCATTTGTGGTGTGTCAATAAATTTTCTTCACTTACATTTTTTATTGGTTTAAATTATTTACCTACATAAAATCTAAAATTATCATTTTGTTGTGATCCATTTGCCTTTTATCTCTATTTTTCTTTATGAGATGAAGGGAAAGTGAAAACTCAAGTTTTGATTTAAGAAAAAAATAGACATCTAAAATGGAAATGCTCAATGCACAAATGTTGAGACAGATAATTTCCAAAAAGTGTATGTAATTTTAGGGATTGTAAACTCTTTTTAGCTTTTATAAATCAGGTTTTGCAATCGTCTTGAAAAGGGGGTGGGGGATTTTTTACTGAGTGTTGAGTCCCAATCCATAAATCATTCCTTACAAAAATATAGCCCGGTACGCATGATAAATCGCTTTACTATCATCAATAATCGTTAGGTCAGCTTTATGTAAATAGGCAAAATAATGGCATGTTTGATTCAGGTAAATATCCCACCGCACGTTCACTTGAGAATTTAATGTTATTCTCTTTAAAAGGTTTGGATCCATAGGTCATTTTCATCTTGAACGTGTTTCAAGCATGCATATCCTTTTTTTAAAACATGTGTAGAAAAGTATCTTTCTTATAAAATTCCAAGCTATTAGGGTTGAACTAGTGGAATTTCCCAAACATGGATAACCAAAATTTTGTGTTCATTTGTGGTGTGTGAATAAATTTTCTTTACTTACATTTGTTATTGCTTTAAATTTTTTCAATTCATAAACTCTAAAATGTTCATTTTGTTGTGATCAATTTTATTTTTATCTCTTTTTTTGTTTACGAGATGAAGGGAAAGTGAAAACTCAACTTTTGATTTAAGAAAAAAGTATTTATCTAAAATGGAAATGCAGAATGCACAAATTTAGAGAGAAATAATTGCAAAAAGTGCCTATAATTTTTAGGGATTGTAAAATCTTTTTAGTTTTTATATATCACGTTTTGCAATCGTCGGGAAAAGGGGGAGATGGTGGATTTTTATTTGAGTGTTGACTCCCATTCCATAAGTCAATCCTTAGAAAAGTATAGCCTGTTACACATGATAAATCACCTTACAATCATCTATGATCGTTAGGTCAGTTTTTGTAAATGGACAAAATCATGGCTTGTTTGACTCAGGTAAATATCCCACCACACGTTCACTTGAGAATTTAATGTTATTCTCTTTAAAAGGTTTGGATCCATATGTCATTTGCATCTTTAATTTGTTTCAAGCATGCATATCCATTTTTTAATACATGTGTAGAAAAATGTCTTTCTTATAAAATTCCAAGCTATTAGGGTTGAACTAGTGGAATTTCCCAAATTTGGATAACAAGACTTTTGTGTTCATTTGTGATGTGTGAATAAATTTTCTTTACTTACATTTTTTATTGCTTTAAATTCTTTCCATACATAAACTCTAAATTTTTCATTTTGTAGTGATCTATTTTGGCTTTTATCACTTTTTTTGTTGACGAGATGAAGGCAAAGTAAAAAATCATGTTTTGATTTAAGAAAAAAGTTTACGTAAAAATGGAAATGCACAATTCACAAATGTAGAGAGAGATAATTCTAAAAAGTGTTTGTAATTTTTTGGGATTGTAAACTCTTTTTAGTTTTTATATATCACGTTTTGCAATAGTCGGGAAAAGAGGGAGGCGGGGGATTTTTAACTGAGTGTTGACTCCCAATCCATAAGTCATTCCTTACAAAAAATATCGCCCGTTCGCATGATAAATCACTTTACAATCATCTATGATCGTTAGGTCAGCTTTTTCAAAATGGGAAAAATAATGGCTTGTTTGACTCTTGTAAATATCCCTCCACACGTTCACTTGAGAATTTAATGTTATTCTCTTTAAAAGGTTTGGATCAAAAGTTTATTTGCATCTTTAACATGTTTCAAGCATGCATATCCATTTTTTACAACATGTGTAGAAAAATATCTTTCTTATAAAATTCAAAGCTTTTAGGGTTGAACTAGTGGAATTTCCCATACTTGGAAACCAAACCATTTGTGTTCTTTGTGGTGTGTGAATAAATTTTCTTTACTTACTTTTGCTATTGCTTTAAATTTTTTCCCTACATAAACTCTAAAATTTTCATTTTGTTGTGATCTATTTGCTTTTATGTCTTTTTTTTTTTACGAGATGAAGGCAAAATGAAAAATCTAATTTTGATTTAGGGAAAAAGTATACGTCTAAAATGGAAATGCACAATGCACAAATGTAGAGATAGATAATTTCCAAAAAGTGTATGTAATTTTTTGGGCTTGTAAACTCTTTTTAGTTTTTAAATATCAGGTTTTGCAATCGTCAAGAAAAAGGGGAGGCGGGGGATTTTTAACTGAGTGTTGACTCCCAATCCATTTGTCATTCCTTATAAAAATAACAGCCTGTTACGGAAGATAAATCACTTTACAATCATCTATGATCGTTTGGTCAACTTTTTGTAAATGGGCAAAATAATGGCTTGTTTGACTCGGGTAAATATCCCACCGCACATTCGCTTGAGAATTTAATGTTATTCTCTTCAAAATGTTTAGATCCATAGGTCATTTGAATCTAGAACATGTTTCAAACATGCATATCCTTTTTAAAACATGTGTAGAAAAATCTCTTTATTATAAAATTCCAAGCCATTTGGGTAGAACTAGTGGAATTTCCCAAACTTGGATAACCAAACTTTTGTGTTCATTTTTTGTGTGTAAATAAATTTTCTTTACTTACATTTGTTATTGCTTTAAATTCTTTCCTTATATAAACTCTAGAATTTTCAATTTGTTGTGATCTATTTACCTTTTATCACTATTTTTTTTACCAAACGAAGGGAAAGTAAAAACTTAAGTTTTGATTTAAGAAAATAGTATACATCTATAATGGAAATGCACAATGCACAAATATTGAGAGAAATAATTGCAAAAAGTGTCTGTATTTTTTAGGGATTGTAAACTCTTTTTAGTTTTTATATATCAGGTTTTGCAATTGCCGGGAACAGCTGGAGGCGGGAAATTTTTCATTACTTATAAAAATATAGTCAGTTACGCATGATAAATCACTTTACAATCATATATGATCGCTAGGTCAGCTTTTTCTAAATGGGCAAAATAATGGTTTGTTTGACTCAAGTAAATATCCCGCCTCACGTTCACTTGAGAATTTAAGGTCATTCTCTTTAAAAGGTTTGGATCCATAGGTCATTTGCATATTTAACATGTTCCAAGCATGCATATCAATTTTATGAAACATGTGTAGAAAAATCTCTTTCTTATAAAATTCCAACCTATTAGGGTTGAACTTGTGGAATTTCTCAAATTTGGATAACAAAACTTTTGTGTTCATTTGTGGTGTGTGAATAAATTTTATATTCTTACATTTATTATTGCTTTTAAATTATTTCAATACATAAACTCTAAAATTTTCAGTTTGTTGTGATCTATTTGCCTTTTATCTCTTTTTTTGTTTACAAGATGAAGGGAAAGTGAAAACTCAAGTTTTTATGTAAGAAAAAAGTATACCACTAAAATGGAAATGCAAAATGCAAAAATGTAGAGAGAGATCATTCCAAAAAGTGTTTGTAATTTTTAGGGATTGTAAACTCTTTTTAATTTTTATATAAAAGGTTTTTCAATCATCGGGAAAGGGGGAGGCGGGAGATTTTTAATTGAGTGTTGACTCCCAATCCATAAGTCAATCCTTACAAAATTATAGCCCGTTACGCATGACATATTACTTTACAATCATCTATGATCGTTAGGTCAGCTTTTTGTAAATGGGCAAAGTAATGGCTTGTTTGACTCGAGTATATATCCCACCGCACGTTCACTTGAGAATTTAATTTTATTCTCTTTAAAAGCTTTGGATCCATAGGTCATTTGTATCTTTAACATCTTTTAAGCATGCATATCCATTTTTAAAAATATGTGTAGAAAAATTTCGTTCTTATTAAATTGCAAGCTATTAGGGTTGCACTAGTGGAATTTCCCAAACTTGGATAAAAAAACTTTTGTTTTCATTTGTGGTGTGTGAATAAATTTTCTTAACTTACATTTTTTATTGCTTTAAATTCTTTCCATACATAAATTCTAAAATTTTCATTTTGTTGTGATCTATTTGCCTTTTATCACTTTTTTTGTTTACGAGATGAAGGGAAAGTGAAAACTCAAGTTTTGATTTAATAAAAAATTTTACATCTAAAATGAAAATGCACAGTGCACAAATGTAGAGAGATAATTCCCAAAAAGTGTCTGTAATTTTTAGGGATTGTAAACTTTTTTTACTTTTTATATATCAGGTTTTGCAATCATTGGGAAAAGGGGGAGGCGGGGGATTTTTAACTGAGTGTTGACTCCCAATCCATAAGTCATTCCTTACAAAAAAATATAGCCCGTTACGCATAATAAATTACATTACAATCATCTATGATATTTAGGTCACTTTTTTTGTAAATGGGCAAAATAATGGCTTGTTTGACTCGGGAAAATATCCCACCGGACATTCACTTGAGAATTTAATGTTATTCTCTTTAAAAGGTTTTGATCTATAGATCATTTTCATATTTAACATGTCTAAAGCATGCATATCCATTTTTGAAAACATGTGTAGAAAAATCACTCTATTATAAAATTCCAAGCTATTCTGGTTGAACTAGTGGAATTTCCCAAACTTGGATAACAAAAAATTTATGTTCATTTGTAGTGTGTGAATAAATTTTCTTTTTTTACTTTTTTTATTGTTTTAAATTCTTTCCATACATAAACTCTAAAATTTTCATTTTGTTGTGATCTATTTGCCTTTTATCTCTTCTTTTGTTTACGAGATGAAGGGAAAGTGAAAATTCAAGTTTTGATTTAATAAAAAATTATACATCTAAAATGGAAATGCACAATGCACAAATGTGGAGAGAGATAATTCCAAAAAGTGTCTATAATTTTTAGGGATTGTAAACTCTTTTTAGTTTTTATATATCAGGTTTTTCAATTGTCGGGAAAAAAGGGAGGCAGGGGATTTTTTACTGAGGGTTGACTCCCAATCCATAAGTCTTTCCTTATAAAAATTTATCTCATTGTGCATGATTAATCACATTACAATCATCTATGATTGTTAGGTCAGCTTTTCGTAAATGGGCAAAAAAATGGCTTGTTTGACTCGGGTAAATATCCCACCGCTCGTTCACTTGAGAATTTAATGTTATTCTCTTTAAAAGATTTGGATCCATAGGTCATTTGAATCTTTAACATGTTTCAAGCATGCATATCCATTTATTAAAACATCTCTAGAAAAATCTCTTTCTTATAAAATTCCAAGCTATTATGGTTGAACTAGTGGAATTTCTCAAACTCGGACAACAAAACTTTTGTGTTCATTTGTGGTGTGTGAATAAATTTTCTTTACTTACTTTTGTTATTGCTTTAAACTCTTTTCATACATTAACTCTAAAAATTTCATTTTAATGTGATCTATTTGCCTTTTATCTCTTTCTTTTTTTATGAGATGAAGGGAAAGTGAAAACTCAAGTTTTGATTTAAGAAAAAAGTATACTACTAAAATGGAAATGCACAATGCACAAACGGAGAGAGAGATAATTCCCAAAAAAGTGTTTGTTATTTTTAGGGATTCTAAACTCTTTTTAGTGTTTATATTTCAGGTTTTGCAATCGTCGGGAAAAGGGAGAGGTGGGGGATTTTTAATTGAGTGTTGACTCCCAATCCATAACTCATTCCTTAAAAAAATAAAGCCCATTACACATGATAAATCACTTTACAATCATCTTTGATCGTTAGGTTAATTTTTTGTAAATTGGCAAAATAATGGCTTGTTTGACTCGGGTAAATATCCCACCGCACGTTCACTTAAGAATTTAAAGTTATTCTCTTTAAAAGCTTTGTATCAATAGGTCATTTGCATCTTTAACATGTATCAAGCATGCATATCCTTTTTTGAAAACATGTGTAGAAAAGTCTCTTTCTTATAAAATTCCAAGCCATTTGGGTTGAACTAGTGGAATTTCCAAAACTTAGATAAAAAAAACTTTTGTGTTCATTTGTGGTGTGTGAAAAAATTTTCTTTACATACATTTGTTATTGTTTTAAATTTTTACCATACATAAACTCTAAAATTTTTATTTTGTTGTGATCTATTTGCCTTTAAATCTTTTTTTGTTTATGAGATGAATGGAAAGTGAAAACTCATGTTTTAATTTAATAAAAAAGTATACATCCAAAATGGAAATGTACAATTCACAAATGTGGAGAGATATAATTCTCAAAAAGTGTGAGTAATTTTTAGGGATTCGAAACTCTTTTTAGAGTTTATATACAGGTTTTGCAATCGTCGGGAAAATGGGGAGGCGGGGGATTTTTAACTGAGTGTTGACTCCTAATCCATAAGTAATTCCTTAAAAAAATAAAGATTGTTACGCATGATAAATCACTTTACAATCAACAATGATCGTTAGGTAAGCTTTTTGTAATTTGGCAAAATAATGGCTCTTTTGACTTGGGTAAATATTCCACCGCACGTTCACTTCAAAGTTTAATGTTATTCTCTTTAAAAGGTTTGGATCCATAGGTCAATTTCATCTTTAATATGTTTCAAGCATGTATATCCACTTTTTAAAACATGTGTAGAAAAATCTCTTTGTTATAAAATTCAGAGCTATTTGGGTTGAACTAATGGAATATCCAAACCTTGGATAACCAAACTTTTCTGTTCATTTGTGGTGTGTGAATAAATTTTATTTACTTAAATTTTTTATTGTTTTAAATTATTTCCATACATAGACTCTAACATTTTCATTTTGTTGTGATCTATTTGGCTTTGATCTCTTTTTTTTGTTTACGAGATGAAGGAAAAGTGAAAACTCAAGTTTTGATGTAAGTGAAAAGTATATAACTAAAATGGAAATGCACAATGCACAAATTTAGAGAGAGATAATTCCAAAAGTGTCTGTAATTTTTAGGTATTGTAAACTCTTTTTAGTTTTTATATATAAGGTTTCACAATCGTCAGGAAAAGGGGGAGGTGGGGGATTTTTAACAGAGTGTTTACTCCCAAGCCGTAAGTCATTCCTTACAAAAATATAGTCCGTTACACATGATAAATCACTTTACAATCGTCTCTGATCATTAGGTCAGCATTTTGTAAATGGACAAAATAATAGCTTGTTTGACTCGGGTAAATTTCCCACCGCACGTTCACTTGAAAATTTAATGTTATTCTCTTTAAAATGTTTGGATCCAAAGGCCATTTGGATCTTTAACATGCTTCAAGCATGCATATCCATTTTTTAAAACATGTGTAGAAAAATCTCTTTTCGATAAAATTCCAAGATATTAGGGTAGAACTAGTGGAATTTCCCAAACTTGGATAACAAAACTTTTGTGTTCAATTGTGATGTAGGAATAAAATTTATATACTTACATTTGTTATTTTTTTAAATTCTTACCATACATAAACTCCAAAATTTTCATTTTGTTGTGATCTATTTGGCTTTGATCTCTTTTTTTGTTTACGAGATGAAGGGAAAGTGAAAAATCAAGTTTTGATTTAAGATAAACGTATACAACTAAAATGGAAATGCATAATGCACAAATGTAGAGAGAGATAATTCAAAAAAGTGTAAGTAATTTTTAGGGATTGTAAACTTTTTTTAGGTTTTATAAATAAGGTTTTGCAATTGTCAGGAAAAGGGGGAGGAGGGGGATTTTTAATTGAGTGTTGACTCGCAGTCCATAAGTCAATCCTTACAAAAATATAGCCCGTTATGCATGATAAATCACTTTCCATTCTTTTATGATCGTTAGGTCAACTATTTATAAATTGAAAAATAATGGCTTGTTTGACTCAGGTAAATATCTCACCTCACTGTCACTTCAGAATTTAATGTTATTCTCTTTAAAATCTTTGGATACATAGGTCATTTATATCTTTAACATGTTTCAAGCATACATATCCATTTTTTAAAACATGTGTAGAAAAATCTCTTTCTTATAAAATTCCAAGAAATTAACGTTGCACTAGTGGAATTTCCAAAACTTGGATAACAAAACTTTTGTGTTCATTTGTGGTGTGTGAAATTTTTTTCTTTACTTAAATTTTTTATTGCTTTAAATTCTTTCCATACATAACCTCTAAAATTTTCATTTTGTTGTGATCTATTTGGCGTTTAGCTCTTTTTTGGGTTAAGAGATGAACGGAAAGTGAAAACTCAAGTTTTGATTTAAGAAAAAAGTATACATCTAAAATGGAAATGCACAATGCATAAATGTTGAGAGAGACAATTCCGAAAAAGTGTCTGTAATATTTAGGGATTGTAAACTCTTTTTAATTTTTATATATCAGGTTTTGGAATCGTCAGGAAAAGGGGGAGGCGGCAGACTTTTAACTGAGTAGTGACTCCCAATCCATAAGTCATTCCTTAAAAAAATACAGCCCATTAGTCATGATAAATCACTTTACAATCATCTATGATTGGTAGGTCAGCTTTTTGAAAATGGGCAAAATAATTGCTTGTTTGACTTGGGTAAATATCCCACCGCACGTTCAGTTGAGAATTTAATGTTACTTTGTTTAAAAGGTTTGGATCCATAGGTCATTTGCATCTTTAACAAGTTTCAGGCATGCATATCCATTTTTTAAAACATGTGTAGAAAAATCACTTTCTTATAAAATTCCAAGCTATTAGGGTTGAACTAGTGGAATTTCCCAAACTTGGATAACCAAAATTTTGTGTTCATTTGTGGTGTGTGAATAAATTTTCTTTAATTAAATTTTTTATTTCTTTAAATTCTTTCCATACATAAACTCTAACGTTTTCATTTTGTTGTGATCTATTAGCCTAGGATCTCTTTTTTTGTTTACGAGATGAATGGAAAGTGAAAACTCTAGTTTTGATTTAAGAAAAAAGTATACAACTAAAATGGAAATGCACAATGCACAAATTAAGAGAGAGATAATTCCAAAAAGTGTCTGTAATTTTAAGGGATTGTAAACTCTTTTTTGTTTTTATATATCAGGTTTTGCAATCGTCGGGAAAAGAGGGTGGCGGGGGATTTTTAACTGAGTGTTGACTCCCAATCCATAAGTCATTCCTTACAAATATATAGCCCATCACAGATGATAAATCACTTTACAGTCATCTATGATTTTTAGGTCAGCTTTTTGTAAATGGGCAAAATGATGGCTTGTTTGATTCGTGTAAATATCCTACCGCATGTTCACTTGAGAATTTTATGTTATCCTCTTTAAAAGGTTTGGATCCATAGGTCTTTTACATCTTTAACGTGTTTCAAGCATGCATATCCATTTTTGAAAGCATGTGGAGGAAAATCTTTTTCTGATAAAATTCCAATCTTCAAGGGTTGAACTAGTGGAATTTCCCAAACTTGGTTAACAAAATTTTTTTGTTTATTTATGGTGTGTGAATAAATTTTCTTTACTTACATTTGTTATTGTTTTAAATTCTTTCCATACATAAACTCTAAAATTTTCATTTTGTTGTGATGAATTTGCCTTTTGTCTCTTCTTTTGTTTATGAGATGTAGTGCAAGTGAAAATTAAAGTTTATATTTAAGAAAAAAGTATACATCTAAAATGGAAATACACAATGCACAAATGTAGAGAGAGATTTTTCCCAAAAAGTGTCTGTAATTTTTAGTGATTGTAAACTCTTTTTGGTTTTTCTATATCAGGTTTTGTAATCGTCAGGAAAAGGGGGATGCGTGGGATTTTTAATTGAGTGTTGACTCCCAATCCATAAGGCATTCCTTAAAAAAAATGCCCGTTACGTTTGATTTTTGGCTTTTCTATATCAGTTTTTGCAATCGTCAGGAAAAGGGGGATGCGTGGGATTTTTAACTGAGTGTTGACTCCCAATCCATAAGGCATTCCTTAAAAAAATAATGCCCGTTACGCAAGATAAATCACTTTATAATCATTTATGATCGTTAGGTCAGCTATTTGTAATTCGGAAAAATAATGGCTTGTTTGACTCGGGTAAATATCTTGCTGCACGTTCACTTGAGAATTTAATGTTATTCTCTTTAATAGGTTTGGATCCATAGGTCGTTTGCATCTTTAACATGTTTCAAGCATGCATATCCATTTTTTAAAACATGTGTAGAAAAATCTCTTTCTTTTAAAATTCCAAGCTATTAGTGGTTAACTCGTGGAATTTCCAAAACTTGGATAACCAAACTTTTGTGTTCATTTTTGGTATGAGAATAATTTTTTTTCAGTTACATTTGTTATTCCTTTAAATTCTTTCCTTACATAAACTCTAAAATTTTCATTTTCTTGTAGTCTATTTGCCTTTTATCTCTTTTTTTGTTTACGAGATGAAGGGAAAGGGAAAAATCTAGTTTTGATTTTAGAAAAAGGTATATAACTAAAATGGAATGCACAATGCACAAATGTAGAGAGAGATAATTCCAAAAAGTGAATGTAATTTTTAGGGATTGTAAACTCTTTTTAGTTTTTATATATATGTTTTGGCAATGATCAGGAAAAGGGGGAGGCGAGGGATTTTTAATTGAGTGTTGACTCCCAATCCTTAAGTCTTTCCTTAAAAAAATATAGCCCGTTACGCTTGATAAATCAGTTTACAATCATCTAAGATTGTTAGGTCAACTGTTTGTAAATGGGCAAAATAATTGCTTGTTTGTCTCGGGTAAATATCCCATGGCACGTTCACTTGAGAATTTAATGTTATGCTCTTTAAAATCTTTTGATCCATAGGTCATTTGTATCTTTAACATGTTTCAAGCATGCTTATCCCTTTTTAAAAACATGTGTGGAAAAATCTCTTTCTTGTAAAATTCCAAGCAATTAGGGTTGCACTAGTGGAATTTCCAAAACTTGGATAAGAAAACTTTTGTGTTCATTTGTGGTGTGTGAATAAATTTTCTTTACTTACATTTGTTATTACTTTAAATTCTTTCCATACATAAACTCTAAAATTTTCATTTTGTTGTTGGCTTTTATCTTATCTTATTTTTTTTTTTACAAGATGAAGGGAAAGTGAAAACTCAAGTATTAATTTAAGAAAAAAGTATACATCTAAACTGGAAATCCAGAATGCACAAATGTAGAGAGAGATAATTCCCAAAAAGTGTCTGTAACTTTTAGGGATTCTAAACTCTTTTTTTTTTTTATATATTTGGTTTAGCAATTGTCAAGGAAAGGGGGAGGCGAGGGACATTTAACTGAGTGTTGACTCGGAATCCATAAGTCATTCCTTACAAAAATTCATCCCGTTGCACATGACAAATATCTTTACAATCAACTATGTTCGTTAGGTCAGCTTTTTGTAAATGGGCAAAATAATGGCTTGTTTGACTCAGGTAAATATCCCACCGCATGTTCACTTGATAATTTAATGTTATTCTCTTTAAAAGGTTTCGATCCATTGGTCATTTGCATCCTTAACATGTTTTGTGCATGCATATCCTTTTTTTAAAACACGTATAGAAAAATCTCTTTCTTATAAAATTCCATGCTATTAGGGTTGAACTAGTGGAACTTCCCAAACTTGGATAACCAAACTTTTGTGTTCATTTGTGGTGTGTGAATAAATTTTCTTTACTTACATTTTTTATTGCTTTAAATTCTTTCCATACATAAACTCTAAAATTTTCATTTTGTTGTGATGTATTTGCCTTTTATCTCTTTTTTTGTTTACGAGATGAAGGGAAAGTCAAAACTCAGGTTTTGATTTAAGAAAAAAGTATACATCTAAAATGGAATGCACAATGCACAAATGTAGTCAGAGATTATTCAAAAAAGGGTCTGTAATTGTTTGGGATTTTACACTCTTTTTAGTTTTTATATATCAGGTTTTGCAATCAATGGGAAAAGGGGGAGGTGGGGGATTTTTAACTGAGTGTTGACTCCCAATCCATAAGTACTTCCTTACAAAAAAATAGCCCGTTATGCATGATAAATCACTTTACAATCATCTATGATCTTTAGGTCAGCTTTTTTATAAATGGGAAAAATAAGGGCTTGTTTGATTCCGGTAAATATCCCACCGAACGTTCACTTGAGAATTTAATTTTATTCTCTTTAAAAGGTTTGGATCCATAGATCATTTGAATCTCTAACATGTTTCAAGGATGCATATCCATTTTTTAAAACATGTGTAGAAAAATCTCTTTCTTATAAAATTGCCAACTATAAGGGTTTAACTAATGAAATTTCCCAAACTTGGACAACAAAACTTTTGTGTTCATTTTTGGTGTGTGAATAAATTTTCTTTACTTTCATTTGATTATTTTTTTATATTATATCCTCACAAAAACTCTAAAATTTTCATTTTGTTGTGATCCATTGACCTTTTATCTCCTTTTTTTGTTTACGAGATGAGGGGAGAGTGAAAACTCAAGTTTTGATTTAAGAAAAAAGTAAAGATCCAAAATGAAAATGCTCAATGCAAAAATTTAGAGAGCGATAATTCCAAAAAGTATCTGTAATTTTTAGGGAGTCTAAACTCTTTTTAGGTTTTATATATCAGGTTCTGCAATCGTCGAAAAACGGAGGAGGTGGGGGATTTTTAACTGAGTGTTGACACCCAATCCATAAGTCATTCCTTACAAAAAAAATAGCCCGTTATGCATGATAAATCACTTTACAATCATCTATGATCGTTAGGTCAACTTTTTTGTAAATGGGCAAAATAATGGCTTGTTTGACTCGAGTAAATATCTCACCGCAAGTTCACTTGAGAATTTAATGTTATTCTCTGTAAAAGGTTTTGATCCAGAGGTCATTTGCATATTTAGCATGTTTCAAGCATGCATATCCATTTTTTATAAAAAATTTAGAAAATCTCTCTCTTATAAAATTCCGAGCTATAACGGTTGAACAAGTGGAATTTCCCAAACTTGGATAACAAAACTTTTTTGTTAACTTGTGGTGCATGAAAGTTTTTTCCTTACTTACATTTGTTTATTGCTTTAAAATCTTTCCATACATAAACTCTAAAATTTTCATTTTGTTATGATCAATTTGTTTTTTTCTCTCTTTTTTTTTTTTTTATGAGATGAAGGGAAAGTGAAAACTCAACTTTTGATTTAAGAAAAAAGTATACATCTAAAATGGAAATACAAAATGCACAAATGTAGAGAGAAATAATTTCAAAAAGTTTCTATAATTTTTAGGGATTGTAAACTCTTTTTAGTTTTTATATATCATGTTTTGCAATCGTCAGGAAAAAAAGGAGGCGAGGGATTTTTAACTGAGTGTTGACTCCCAATCCATAAGTCATTCTTTACAAAAATATATCCCATGACACAATGTAAATCACCTAACAATCATCTACGATCGTAGGTCAACTTTTTGTAAATGGGCAAAATAATGGCTTGTTTGACTTGGGTAAAAATCCCACCGCAGGTCCACTTGAGAATTTAATGTTATTCTCTTTAAAAGGTTTGGATCCATAGGTCATTTGAATTTTTAACACGATTCAAGAATGTATAACCATTTTTTAAAACATGTGTAGAAAAATATCTTTCTTATAAAATTCCAAGCTATTAGGGTTGAACTAGTGGAATTTCCCACACTTGGATAACAAAACATTTGTGGTGTGTGAATAAATTTTCTTTATTTAAATTTTTTATTGCTTTAAATTCTATCCATACATAAGCTCTAAAATTTTCATTTTTTTGGTGATCTATTTGCCTTTTATCACATTTTTTGTTTACGAGATGAAGGGACAGTGAAAACTCTAGTTTTGATCTAAGAAAAAAGTTTACAACTAAAATGGAAATGCACAATGCACAAATGTAGAGAGAGATAATTCCAAAAAGTATCTATAATTTTTTTGGCAATATAAACTTTTTTTAGTTTTTATATATCAGGTTTTGCAATCGTCAGGAAAAGGGGGAGGCAGGGGATTTTTAACTGACTGTTGACTCCCAATCCATAACTCATTCCTTAAAAAAATACACCCCATTACGCATGATAAATCACTTTACAATCCACTATCATCGTTAGGTAAGATTTTTGTTAATGGGCAAAAGAATGGGTTGTTAGACTCGAGTAAATATCCCACCGCACGTTCACTTCAGAATTCAAAGTTATTCTCTTTAAAAAGTTTGGATCCATAGGTCATTTGCATCTTTAACATGTTTCAAGCATGCATAACCATTTTTTAAAATAAGTGTAGAAATATCTCTTTCTGATAAAATTTCAAGCTATTAGGGTTGAACTAGTGGAATTTCATAACCTTGGATAACCAAACTTTTCTGTTCATTTGTGGTGTGTGAATAAAATTTCTTTACTTACATTTGTTATTGTTTTAAATTCTTTCCTTACATAGACTCTAACATTTTCATTTTGTAGTGATCTATTTGGCTTTGATCTCTTTTTTTTTTTTACGAGATGAAGTGAAAGTGAAAACTCAAGTTTTGATTTAAGTGAAAGTTATATAACTAAAATGGAAATGCACAATGCACAAATGTAGAGAGAGAGAATTCCAAAATGTGTTTGTAATTTTTTGGTATTGTAAACTCTTTTTAGTTTTTATATATAAGGTTTTGCAATCATCGGGAAAAGCGGGAGGCGGGGGATTTTTAATAGAGTGTTGACTCCCAATCCATAAGTCATTCCTTACAAAAATATAGCCCATTACACATGATAAATCACTTTACAATCATCTATGATCGTTAGGTCAGCATGTTGTAAATGGACAAAATAATGGTTTTTTTGACTCGGGTAAATTTTCCATCTCACGTTCACTTGAGAATTTAATGTTATTCTCTTTAAAAGGTATGGATCCATAGGCCATTTGCATCTTTAACATGCTTCAAGCATGCATATCCATTTTTTAAAACATGTGTAGAAAAATCTCTTTTTTATAAAATTCTATGATATTAGGATTGAACTAGTGGAATTTCCCAAACTTGGATAACAAAACTTTTGTGTTCATTTGTGGTGTGGGAATAAATTTTCTATACTTACATTTGTTATTGCTTTAAATTCTTTCCATACATAAAATCTAAATTTTTCATTTTGTTGTGATCTATTTGGCTTTGATCTCTTTTCTTGTTTACGAGATGAAGGGAAAGTGAAAAATCAAGTTTTGATTTAAGAAAAAAGTATACAACTAAAATGAAAAGCATAATGCACAAATGTAGAGAGAGATAATTCAAAAAAGTGTATGTAATTTTTAGGCATTGTAAACTTATTTTAGGTTTTATATATATGGTTTTGCAATCGTCAAGAAAAGGGGGAGGCGGGGGATTATTAATTGAGTGTTGACTCGCAATCCATAAGTCAATCCTTACAAAAATATAGCCCATTTTGCATGATAAATCACTTTACGATCTTCTATGATTGTTCGGTCAACCGTTTTTAAATGGAAAAATAATAGCTTGTTTGATTCAGGTAAATACTTCACCTCACGTTCACTTGAGAATTTAATGTTATTCTCTTTAAAAATTTTGGATTCATAGGTCATTTGTATCTTTATCATGTTTCAAGCATGCATATCCATTTTTTAAAACATGTGTAGAAAAATCTCTTTCTTCTAAAATTCCAAGCAATTAGCGTTGCACTAGTGGAATTTCCCAAACTTGGATAACAAAACTTTTGTGTTCATTTGTGGTGTGTGAAAAAATTTTCTATACTTACATTTGTTATTGATTTAAATTCTTTCCATATATAAACTCTAAAATTTTTATTTTGTTGTGATCTCATTGGTTTTTAGCTCTTTTTTTGGTTAAGAGATGAAGGGAAAGTGAAAACTCAAGTTTTGATTTAAGAAAAAAGTATACATCTAAAATGGAAATGCACAATGCACAAATCTAGAGAGAGATAATTCCAAAAAAGTGTCTGTAATTTTTAGGGATTGTAAACTCTTTTAAGTTTTTATATATCAAGTTTTGGAATCGTCTCGAAAAGGGGAGGCGGGGGACTGTTAATTGAGTATTGACTCCCAATCCATAAGTCATTCCATACAAACATACAACCCGTTAGTCATGATAAATCACTTTACAATCATCTATGATCGGTAGGTCAGCTTTTTGAAAAAGGGCAAAATAATGGCTTGTTTGACTCGAGTAAATATCCCACCGCACGTTCACTTGAGAATTTAATGTTACTCTTTTTAAAAGGTTTGGATCCATAGGTCATTTCCATCTTTAAAAAGTTTCAGGCATGCATATCCATTTTTTAAAAATGTGTAGAAAAATCACTTTCTTATAAAATTCCAAGCTATTAGGGTTGAACTAGAGGAATTTCCCAAACTTCGATAACCAAACTTTTGGGTTCATTTGTGGTGTGTGAAAAAATTTTCTTTAATTAAATTTTTTATTGCTTGAAATTCTTTCCATACGTAAACTCTAACATTTTCATTTTGTTGTGATCTATTTGCCTTTGATCTCTTTTTTTTGTTTACGAGATGAATGGAAAGTGAAAACTCTAGTTTTGATTTAAGAAAAATGTATACAACTAAAATGGAAATGCACAATGCACAAATTTAGAGAGAGATAATTCCAAAAAAGTGTCTGTAATTCTAAGGGATTGTAAACTCTTTTTAGTTTTTATATATCAGGTTTTGCAATCGTCGGGAAAAGAGGGAGGCGGGGGATTTTTAACTGAGTGTTGACTTCCAATCCATAAGTCATTCCTTACAAATATATAGCCCGTCACGCATGATAAATCGCTTTACAGTCTTCTATGATTGTTAGGTCAGCTTTTTGTAAATGGGCAAAATGATGGCTTGTTTGACTCATGTAAATATCCCACTGCACGTTCACTTGAGAATTTAATGTTATTCTCTTTAGTTTTTATGTTTAAGGTTTTGCAATCGTTGAGAAAAGGGGGAGACGGGGGATTTTTAATAGAGTGTTGACTCCCAATCCATAAGTCATTCCTTACAAGAATATAGCCCATTACACATGATAAATCACTTTACAATCATCTATGATTGTTTGGTCAACATTTTGTAAATGGAAAAAATAATGGCTTGTTTGACTCGGGTAAATTTCCCACCGTACGTTCACTTGAGAATTTAATGTTATTCTCTTTAAAAGGTTCGGATCCATTGGCCATTTGCAACTTTAACATGCTTCAAGCATGCATATCCATTTTTTAAAACATGTGTAGAAAAATATCTTTCTTATAAAACTCCAAGATATTAGGGTTGAACTAGTGGAATTTCCCAAACATGGATAACAAAACTTGGATAACAAAACTTTTGTGTTCATTTGTGGTGTGTGAAAAAAATTTCTTTACTTACATTTGTTATTGGTTTAAATTCTTTCCATACATAAACTCTAAAATTTTTATTTTTTTGTGATTTATTTGGCTTTTAGCTCTCTTTTTTTGGTTAAGAGATGAAGGGAAAGTGAAAAATCAAGTTTTGATTTAAGAAAAAAGTATACATCTAAAATTGAAATGCAAAATGCAGAGTTTTTATATCAGGTTTTGGAATCATCGGGAAAAGGGGGAGGTGGGGGACTTGTAACATAGTATTGAGTCCCATTCCATAAGTCATTCCTTACATACAGCCCGTTAGACATGATAAATCATTTTACGATCATCTATGATCGGTAGGTCAGCTTTTTGAAAATGGGCAAAATAATGGCTTGTTTGACTCAAGTAAACATCCCACCGCACGTTCACTTGAGAATTTAATGTTACTCTGTTTAAAAGGTTTGGATCCATAGGTCATTTGCATCTTTAACAAGTTTCAAGCAAGCATATCAATTTTTTAAAACATGTGTAGAAAAATCACTTTCTTATAAAATTCCAAGCTATTAGGGTTGAACTAGTCGAATTTCCCAAACTTGGATAACCAAACTTTTGTGTTCATTTGTGGTGTGTGAATAAATTATCTTTAATTAAATTTATTATTTGTTTAAATTCTTTCCATACATAACCTCTAACATTTTCATTTTGTTGAGATCTATTTGCCTTTGATCTCTGTTTTTTGTTTACGAGTTGAATGGAAAGTGAAAACTCTAGTTTTGATTTAAGAAAACAGTATAGAACTAAAATGGAAAAGCACAATGCAAAAATGTACAGAGAGATAATTCCAAAAAGTGTCTGTAATTTTAAGGGATTGTAAACTCTTTTTAGTTTTTATATATTAGGTTTTGCAATTGTCTGGAAAAGAGGGAGGCAGTGGATTTTTAACTGACTGTTGACGCCCAATCCATAAGTCATTCCATACAAATATATAGCCCATCACGTATGATAAATCACTTTATAGTCATCTATGATTGTTAAGTCAGCTTTTTGTAAATGGGCAAAATGATCGCTTGTTTAACTCGTGTAAATATCCCATCGCACGCTCACTTGAGATTTTAATGTTATTCTCTTTAAAAGGTTTGGATCCATAGGTCATCTACATGTTTAACGTGTTTCAAGCATGCATATCCATTTTTGAAAACATGTGGAGAAAAATCTTTTTCTTATAAAATTCCAATCTACAAGGGTTGAACTAGTGGAATTTCCCAAACTTGGTTAACAAAACATTTTTGTTTATTTGTGGTGTGTGAATAAATTTTCTTTACTTACATTTGTTATTGCTTTAAATTCTTTCCATACATAAACTCTAAAATTTTCATTTTGTTGTAATCTAATTGTCGTTTGTCTCTTCTTTTGTGTATTAGATGCAGTGAAAGTGAAAATTCAAGTTTTGATTTAAGGAAAAAGTATACATCTAAAATGGAAATACACAATGCACAAATGTAGAGGGGGATTTTTCCCAAAAAGTGTCTGCAATTTTTAGTGATTGTAAACTCTTTTTAGTTTTTCTATATTAGGTTTTGCAATCGTCAAAAAAGGGGGATGCGGAGGATTTTTAACTAAGTGTTGACTCCCAATCCATAAGTCATTCCTTACAAAAATACTGCCCCTTATGCATGATAAATAACTTTATAATCATATATGATCGTTAGGTCAGATTTTTTTAATTCGGCAAAATAATGGCTTGTTTGACTCGGGTAAATATCCCACCGCACGTTCACTTGAGAATTTAATGTTATTCTCTTTAATAGGTTTGGATCAATAGGTTGTTTGCATCTTTAACATGTTTCAGGCATGCATATCCTTTTTTTAAAACATGTGTAGAAAAATCTCTTTCGTATAAAATTCAAAGCTATTAGTGGTTAACTCGTGGAATTTCCAAAACTTGGATAACCAAACTTATGTGTTCATTTTTTGTGTGTGAATAAATTTTCTTCAGTTACATTTGTTATTCCTTTAAATTCTTTCCTTACATAAACTCTAAAATTTTCATTTTCTTGTAATCTATTTGCCTTTTATCTCTTTTTTTGTTTACGATATGAAGGGAAAGGGAAAAATCAAGTTTTGATTTAAAAAAAAGGTATACAACTAAAATGGAAATGCACAATGCACAAATATAGAGAGAGAAAATTCCAAAAAGTGCCTGTAATTTTTAGGGATTGTAAACTCTTTTTAGTTTTTATATATAAGGTTTTGCAATGCTCTGGAAAAGGGGGAAGCGGGGGATTTTTAATTGAGTGTTCACTCCCAATCCTTAAGTCCTTCCTTACAAAAATATAGCCGGTTACGCTTAATAAATCAGTTTACAATCATTTATGATCATTAGGTCAACTGTTTATAAATGGGCAAAATAATGGCTTGTTTGTCTCGGGTAAATATCTTATCGCACGTTCACTTGAGATTTTAATGTTATTCTCTTTAAACTTTGGATCCATAGGTCATTTGTATCTTTAACATGTTTCAAGCATGCATATCCATTTTTTAAAACATGTGTGGAAAAATCTCTTTCTTGTAAAATTCCAAGCAATTAGGGTTGCACTAGTGGAATTTCCAAAACTTGGATAAGAAAACTTTTGTGTTCATTTGTGGTGTGTGAATAAATTTTCTTTACTTACATTTGTTATTGGTTTGAATTCTTTCCATACAAAATCTCTAAAATTTTCTTTTTGTTGTGATCTATTTGGCTTTTATCTTTTTTTTTTTTACAAGATGAAGGGAAAGTGAAAACTCAAGTTTTAATTTAAGAAAAAAGTATACATCTAGAATGGAAATCCACAATGCACAAATGTAGAGAGAGATAATTCCCAAAAAGTGTCTATAATTTTTAGGGATTCTAAACTCCTTTTTGTTTTTATATATCAGGTTTAGCAATCGTCAAGGAAAGGAGGAGGTGTGGGACATTTAACTGAGTGTTGACTCTCAATCCATGAGTCATTCCTTACTAAAATACAGTCTGTTACACATGACAAATATCTTTACATTCATCTATGTTCTTTAGGTCAGTTTTTGTAAATGGGCAAAATAATGGCTTGTTTGACTCGGGTAAATATCCCACCGCACGTTAACTTGAGAATTTAATGTTATTCTCTTTAAATGGTTTGGATCCATAGGTCATTTACATCCTTAACATGTTTCATGCATGCATATCCATTTTTTAAAACATGTGCAGAAAAATCTCTTTCTTATAAAATTCCAAGCTATTAGGGTTGAACAAGTGGAATTTCCCAAACTTGGATAACCAAACTTTTGTGTTCATTTGTAGTGTGTGAATAAATTTTATTTACTTACACTTTTTGTTGCTTTAAATTCTTTCCATACATAAACTCTTAAATTTTCATTTTTTGTGATTTATTTGCCTTTTATCTCTTTTTTTTCTTTACGAAATGAAGGGAAAGTCAAAACTCAAGTTATGATTTAAGAAAAAAGTATACATCTAAAATGGAATGCACAATGAAAAAATGTAGTCAGAGATTATTCCAAAAAGGGTCTGTAATTTTTTGGGATTTTAAACTCTTTTTAGTTTTTTTAAATCAGGTTTTGCAATTATTGGGAAAAGGGGGAGGCGGGGGATTGTTAACTGAGTGTTGACTCCCAATCCATAAGTCATTCCTTACAAAAATATAGCCCTTTACGCATGATAAATCACTTTACAATCATCCCCGATCTTTAGGTCAGCTTTTTGTAAATGGGCAAAATAAAGGCTTGCTTGACTCGGGTAAATATCCCACCACACGTTCACTTGAGAATTTAATGTTATTCTCTTTAAATGGTTTGGATCCATAGGTCATTTTCATCTTAAATAAGTTTCAAGCATGCATATCCATTTTTTAAAACATATGACGAAAAATCTCTTTCTTATAAAATTCTGAGCTATTAGGGTTTAACTCGTGGAATTTCCCAAACTTGGATAACAAAACGTTTGTGTTCATTTGTGGTGTGTGAATAAATTTTCTTTATTTATTTTTTTTATTGCTTTAAATTCTTTCTATACATACACTCTAAAATTTTCATTTTTTTGTGATCTATTTGCCTTTTATCTTTTTATTTTTAAGAGATGAAGGGAAAGTGAAATCTCTAGTTTTGATTTTAGAAAAAGTATACGTCCAAAATATAAATTCACAATGCACAAATGTAGAGAGAAATAATTCCAAAAAGTGTCTGTAAATTTTAAGGATTGTAAACACTTTTTAATTTTTATATATCAGGTTCTGCAATCATTGTGAAAGGGGGAGGCAGAGGATTTTTAATTGAGTATTGACTCCCAATCCATAAGTCATTCCTAAAAAAAGTATAACCCGTTATGCATGATAAATCACTTTACAATCATCTATGATCGTTAGGTCAGATTTTTGTAAATGTTCAAAATAATGGCTTGTTTGACTCGGGTAAATATCCCACCGCACGTTCACTTGAGAATTTAATGTTATTCTCTTTAAAAGGTTTGGATCCATGGTGATTTGCATCTTTAATATATTTCAGGCACGCATATCCATTTTTTAAAACATATGTAGAAAAATCTTTTTCTTATAAATTCTGAGCTATTAGGGTTGAACTAGTGGAATTTCCCAAACTTGGATAACAAAACTTTTGTGTTCATTTGTGGTGCATGAATAAATTTTCTTTACTTACATTGGTTTATTGGTTTAAATTATTTCCATACATAAACTCTAAAATTTTTATTTTGTTGAGATCTATTTGTCTTTTATTTCTTTTTTTCATTTACGAGATGAAGGGAAAGTGAAAACTCAAGTTTTGATTTAAGAAAAAACTGTACATCTACAATGGAAATGCACAATGCACAAATGTAAAGAAAGATAATTCCAAAATGTGTCTAAAAGTTTTAGGAATAGTAAACTCTTTTTAGTTTTTGTATATAACGTTCAACAATCGTCAGGAAAAGGGGGAGGTGGGGGATTTTTAACTGAGTGTTGACTCCCTATCCATAAGTCATTTCCTAAAACAATATAGCCATTTACGCATGATAAATCACTTTACAATCATCTATGATCATAAGGTCAACTTTTTGTAAATGGGCAAAATAATGGCTTGTTTGACTCCCGTAAATATCCCACCGCACGTTCACTTGAGAATTGAATGTTATTCACTTTAATAGGTTTGGATCCATAGGTCGTTTGCATCTTTTTCAAGCATGCATATCTGTTTTTTAAAACATGTGTAGAAAAATCTCTTTCTTATAAAATTCTGGGTTATTAGGGTTGAACTGGTGGAATTTCCCAAATTTGGATAACAAAACTTTTGTGTTCATTTGTGGTGTGTGAATAAATTTTCTTTGCTTACATTTGTTTATTGCTTTAAATTGTTTCCATACATAAACTCAAAAATTTTCATTTTGTTGTGAACTATTTGCCTTTTATCTTTTCTTTTTGTTTACGAGATGAAGGGAAAGTGAAAACTCAAGTTTTGATTTAATAAAAAAGTATACATATAAAAAGGAAATGCATAATGCACAAATTTAGAGAGAGAAAATTCCAAAAAGTCTGTAATTTTTAGGGATTGTAAACTCTTATTAGTTTTTATATATCAGCTTCTGCTATTGTCGGGAAAAGGGGGAGGCGGGGGATTTTTAACTGTGTTCACTCCCAATCCAAAAGTTATTCCTTAGAAAAATATAGCCCACTACGCATGATAAATCACTTTACATTCATCTATGATCGTTAGGTCAGCTTTTTGTAAATGGGCAAAATAATGGCTTGTTTGACTCGTGTAAATATCCCACCGCACGTCGACTTGAGAATTTAATGTTATTCTCTTTAAAAGGTTTGGATTCATAGGTCGTTTGGATATTTAACATGTTTCAAGTTTGCATATCCAATTTTTAAAACATGTGTAGAAAAATCTCCTTCAAATAAAATTCCGAGCTATTAGGGTTAAACTAGTGGAATTCCCCAAACTTGGATAACGAAACTTTTGTGTTCATTTGTGGTGTGTGAATAAACTTTATTTACTTACATTTGTTTATTTCTTTAAATTCTTTCCATACATCTAAACTTGTCTTTTTGTTGTGATCAATTTGCCTTCGATCTCTTTTTTTTGTTTACGAAAGGAATGGAAAGTGAAAACTGACGTTTTGATTTAAGAAAAAAGTATACATCTAAAGTGGAAATTCTCAATGCACAAATGTAGAGAGAGATAATTCCAAAAAGTGTCTGTAATTTTTAGGGATTGTAAACTCTTTTTAGTTTGTATATATTAGGTTCAGCAATCGTCGGGAAAAGGGGGAGGTGGGGATTTTTAACTGAGTGTTGACTACCAATCCATCAGTCATTCCTTAAAAAAATATAGCCCATGATGCAAGATAAATAACTTTACAATCATCTATTATCCTTAGGTCAGCTTTTATGAAATGGATAAAATAATGGTTTGTTTGACTCGATTAAATATCCCACTACAGTTTCACTTGAGAATTTAATGTAATTCTCTCTAAAATGTTTGGATCAATAGGTGATTTGCATGTTTAACATGTTTCAAGCATGCATATCCATTTTTTAAAACATGTGTAGAAAAATGTCTTTATTATAAAATTCCGAGCTATTTGGGTTTAACCTGTGGAATTTGCCAAACTAGGCTAACAACACTTTTGTGTTCAATTGTGGTGTGTGAATAAATTTTCTTTACTTACATTTGTTTATTGCTTTAAATTCTTTCCATTCATAAACTCTAAAATTTTCATCTTGTTGTGATCCATTTGCCTTTTATCTCTTGTTTTGTTTACTAGATGAAGGGAAAGTAAAAACTCAAGCTTTGATTTAAGAAAAAAAGTATATATCTAAAATGGCAATGAAGAATGCACAAATGTAGAGAGAGGTAATTCTAAAAAGTGTCTATAATCTTTAGGGATTGTAAACTCTTTTTAGTTTTTATATATCAGGTTCTGCAATCGTCGGGAAAAGGGGGAGGCGAGGGATTTTTACCTGAGTGTTGACTCCCAATCCATAGGTCATTCCTTTAAAAAATATAGCCCGTTACGCATGATAAATCACTTTACAATCATCTATGATCGTTAGGTCAGCTTTTTGTAAATGGGCAAAATAATGGCTTGTTTGACTTGAGTAAATATCTCACCACACGTTCACTTGAGTATTTATTTTTATTCTCTTTAAGATGTTTGGATCCAAAGTTCATTTTCGTCTTTAACATGTTTCAAGCAGGCATATCCATTTTTTAAAACATGTGCAAGAAAATCTTTCTTATAAAATTCCGAGCTATAAGGGTTTAATTAGTGGTACTTTCCAAACTTGGATAAGAAAACTTTTTTGATAATTTGTGGAGTGTGGATAAATTTTCTTTACTTACATTTGTTTATTACTTTAAATTATTTTCATACATAAACTAAAAAAATTTCATTTTGTTGTGATCAATTTGCTTCGATCTCTTTTTTTTGTTTACGAGAAGAAGGGAAATTGAAAACTCAAGTTTTTATTTAAGAAAAAAGTATACATCTAAAATGGAAATGTTCAATACGCAAATGTAGAGAGAGATAATTCCAAAATGTGTCTGTAGTTTTTAGGGATTGTAAACTCTTTTAAGTTTTTATATATCAGGTTCTGCAATCGTCAGGAAAAGGGGGAGGTGGGAGATTTTTACCTGAGTGTTGACTCGCAATCCAAAAGTCATTCTTTAAAAAATTATAGCTCGTTACACAGGATAAATCACTTTCCAATCATCTATGATCGGTAGGACAATTTTTTCTAAATGCGCAAAATAATGGCTTGTTTGACTCGGGTAAATATCACACCACACGTTCACTTGAGAATTTAATGTTATTCCCATTAAAAGGTTTGGATCCATAGGTCATTTGCATCTTTAACATGTTTCAAGCATGCATATTTATTTTTTAAAACATGTGTAGAAAAATCTCTTTCTTATAAAATTCCGAGCTATTAGGGTTTAACTAGTGGAATTTCCCTAACTTGGATAACAAAAGTTTTGTGTTCATTTGTGATGAGTCAATAAATTTTCATTCCTTACATTAGTTTATTACTTTAAATTCCTTCCATACATAAACTCTAAACTTTTCCTTTTGTTGTGATCTATTTGCCTTTGATTTTTTTTTTTGTTTTCGAGAAGAAAACTCAAGTTTTGATTTAAGAAAAAAGTATATATCTAAAATGGAAACGCTCAATGCACAAATGTAGAGAGAGATAATTCCAAAAAGTGCCTGTAATTTTTAGGGATTCTAAACTCTTGTTAGTTTTTATATATCAGGTTCAACAATCGTTGGGAAAAGGGGGTGGCGGGGGATTTTTACTGAGTGTTGACTCCCAATCCATAAGTCTTTCCTTACAAAAATTATATCCCATTACACATGATAAATCACTTTATAATCTATGATCGTTTGGTAAGCTTTTTGTAAATGGGCAAAATATGGCTTGTTTGACTTGGGTAAATATCCCACCGCAAGTTCACTTGAGAATTTAATATTATTCTCTTTAAAAAGTTTGGATCCATAGGTCATTTGCATCATTAACATGTTTCAACCATGCATATCCATTTTTTAAAACATGTGTAGAAAAAACCATTTTTATAAAATTCTGAGCTATTAGGGTTTATCTAGTGGAATTTCCCAAACTTGGATAACAAAACTTTTGTGTTCATTTGTGTTGTGTGAATAAATTTTCTTTACTTCATTTGTTTATTTCTTTAAATTCTCTGCATACAGAAACTCTAAAATTTTCATTTTGTTGTGATCATTTTGCCTTTTACCTCTTTTTTGTATTGACGAGATGAAGGGAAAGTGAAAACTCAAGCTTTGATTTAAGAAAAAAGAATACATGCAAAATGGAAATGCACAATACAAAAATGTAGAGACTGATAATTCCAAAAAGTGTCAGTAATATATAGGGATTGTAAACTCTTTTTAGTTTTTATATATCAGGTTCTGCAATCGTCGGGAAAAAGGATAGGCGAGGGAATTTTAACTGAGTGTTGACTCCCAATCCATAAGTCATTCCTTACAAAAATATAGCCCGTTATGCATGATAAAGCACTTTACGATTCTATGATCGTGAGGTCAGCTTTTTTTAAATGGGAAAAATAATGGCTTGTTTGACTCGGGTAAATATCCCACCGCACGTTCACTTGAGAATTTAATGAGCGTTTGTTATTCTCTTTAAAAGCTTTGGAGCCATAGGTCATTTGCATCTTTAACATCTATCAAGCATCCGTATATATTTTTAAAACATGAGTAGAAGAAATCTCTTTCTTGTAAAATTCCAAGCTATTAGGTTGGAACAAGTTGAATAAAACTTTTGTGTTGATTTGTGGTGTGTGAATAAATTTTATTTACTTACATTTTTTATTTTTTTAAATTCTTTTATACATAAACTCTAAAATTTTAATTTTCTTGTGATCTTGTTGGCTTTTATCTCTTTTTTTGTTTACGAGATGAAGGGAAAGTGAAAATTCAAGCTTTGATTTAAGAAAATGGTATACATCTAAAATGGAATTGCATAATGCACAAATTTAAAGAGAGGTAATTCTAAAACGTGTCTATAATTTTTTGGGATTGTAAACTCTTTTTACATTTTATATATCAGGTTATGCAATCATTGGGAAAAGGGGGAGGCTGGGGATTTTACCCGAGGGTTGACTCCCATTCCATAAGTCGTTCCTTACACAAATATAGACCATTATGCATGATAAATCACTTTACAATCATCTATGATGGTTAGGTCAGCTTTTTGTAAATGGGCAAAATAATGGCTTGTTTGACTCAGGAAAATATCCCACCGCACGTTCACTTGAGAATTTAATGTTATTCACTTTAAAAGGTTTGGATCCATAGGTCATTTGCATCTTTAACATGTTTCAAGCATGCATATCCATTTTTTAAAACATAAAAAAAAATATATCTTTCTTATAATATTCCGAGCTATTAGGGTTGAACTAGTGGAATTTCCCAAACATAGATACAAAAAAATTTATGTTCATTTGTGGTGCGTAAATAAATTTTCTTTACTTACATTTGTTTATTTCTTTAAATTATTTCCCTACATAATCTCTAAAATTTTCATTTTCTTGTGATCTATTTGCCTTTTAACTCTTTTTTTTTGTTTACGAGATGAAGGGAAAGTGAATACTTAAGTTTTGATTTAAGAAAATAGTATACATTCATAATGGAAATGCACAATGCACAAATGTAGAGAGAGGTAATTCCAAAAAGTGTCTGTATTTTTTAGGGATTGAAAACTCTTCATTGTTTTTATATATCAGGTTCTGCAATTGTAGGAAAATGGTGGAGGCGGGGGATTTTTAACTGTCTTGACTCCCAATCCTTAAGTTATTTCTTACTAAAATATAGCCTGTTATGCATGATAAATCACTTTGCAATCATCTATGATAGTTTGGTCAGCTTTATGTAAATGGGCAAAATAATGGCTTGTTTGACTATGGTAAATATCCCTCCGCATGTTTAATTGAGAATTTAATGTCATTCTCTTTAAAAGGTTAGGATTCATTGGTCATTTGCATCTTTAACAAGTTTCAAGCATGCATATCCATTTTTTAAAACATGTGTAGAAAAATGTCTTTCTTATAAAATTCCGAGCTATTAGTGTTGAACTAGTGGAATTTCCCAAACTTCGATAACAAAACTTTTGTGTTCATTTGTGGTGAGTGAATAAATTTTCTTTACATAAACTTTAAAATTTTTATTTTTTTGTGATCTATTGCCTTTTGTCTCTTTTTTTTTGTTTACTAGATGAAGAGAATGTGAAAACTCAAGTTTTGATTTAAGAAAAAAGTATACATCTAAAATGGAAATTCACAATGCACAAAAGTAGAGAGAGATAACTCCAAAAAGTTTATGTAATTTTTAGGGATTGTAAACTCTTTTTAGTTTTTATATATCATGTCCTGCAATCGTCAGGAAAAGGGGGAGGTAGGGGATTTTTAACTGAGTGTTGACTCCCAATCCATGAGTCATTCCTTACAAAAATATTGCCCGTTACGCATGATTACTCACTTTACAATCATCTATGATCGTTAGGTTAGCTTTTTCTAAATGGGCAAAATAATGGCTTGTTTGACTCAGGTAAATATTCCACCCCACATTCACATGAGAATTTAATCTTATTCTCTTTAAGAGGTTTGGATACATAGGTCATTTGCATCTTTAACATGTTTCGAACATGCATATCAATTTTTTAAAACATGCGTAGGAAAATCTCTTTCTTATAAAATTCTGAGCTATTAGGGTTGAACTAGTGGAATTTTCCAAACTTGGATAACAAAACTTTTGTGTTCATTTGTGGTGCGTGAATAAATTTTCTTTACTTACATTTGTTTATTGCTTTAAATTCTTTTCAAACATAAACTATAAAATTTTCATTTTGTTGTGATCTATTTGTCTTTATCGCTTTATTTTGTTTACGAGATGAAGGGAAAGTGAAAACTCAAGTTTTAATTTAAGAAAAAAGTATCCATCTAAAAAGGAAATGCACAATGCACAAATGTAGAGCGAGATAATTCCAAAACGAGTCAATAATTTTTAGAGATTCTAAACTCCTTTTTGTTTTTATAAAACATGATCTACGATCGAAGGGAAAACGGGGAGGAGGGGGATTTTTAACTTAGTGTTGACTCCCAATCCATAAGTCATTATTTACAAAAATTTAGCCCATTACGAATGAAAAATCACTTCACAATCATCTTTAATCGTTAGGTCAGCTTCTTGTAAATGGGCAAAATAATGGCTTGTTTGACTCGGGTAAATATCCCACGTTCGCATGAGAATTTAATGTTATTCTCTTTAAATGGTTTGGATCCATAGGTCATTTGCATCTTTAACAGGTTTCAAGCATGCATATCCATTTTTTGAAACGTGCGTAGAAAAATCTCTTTCTTATAAAATTTTGAGCTATTAGGGTTGAACTTGTGGAATTTCCAAAACTAGGATAACAAAACTTTTGTGTTCATTTGTGTTGTGTGAATAAATTTTCTTTACTTACATTTGATTATTGCTTTAAATTTTTTCCATACATAAACTCTAAAATTTTCGTTTTGATGCGAGCTATTTGCCTTTTATCTCTTTTTTTGTTTACAAGATGAAGGGAAATGAAAACTCAAATTTTGATTTATGAAAAAAGTATACATCTAAAAAGGAAATGCACAATGCACAAATGTTGAGAGAGATAATACCAAAAAGTGTCTTTAATTTTTAGGGATTGTAAATTTTTTTTTGTTTTATATATTAGGTTCTTCAATCATAGGAAAAAGGGGGAGGTGGGGGATTTTTAACTGAGTGTTGACTCCCAATCCATAAGTTATTCCATACAAAAAATATAGCCTGTTAGGTCAGTTTTTTTGTACTATGGCAAAATAATGGCTTGTTTGACTCCAGTAAATATCTCACCACACGTTCACTTGAGAATTTAATGTTATTCTCTTTAAAAGGTTTGGATCCATTGGTCATTTGCATCTTTAACAAGTTTCAAGCATGCATATCCATTTTTTAAAACATGTGTAGAAAAATCTCTTTCTTATAAAATTCTGAGCTATTAGGGTTGAACTAGTGGAATTTCCCAAATTTGGATAACAAAACTTTTGTGTTCATTTGTGGTGAGTAATTAAATTTTCTTTACTTACATTTGTTTATTTCTTTAAATTCTTTCCATACATAAACTCTAAAATTTTCATTTTATTGTGATCTATTTGCTTTTTATCTCTTTTTTTGTTTACGAGATGAAGGGAAAGTGAAATCTCAAGTTTTGATTAAAGAAATAAGTATACATCTAAAATGGAAATGCACAATGTTTCAATGTAGAGGGAGATAATTCAAAAAAGTTTTAGTAACTTTTAGGGATAATGAACTCTTTTTAGGTTTTATATATCAAGTTTTGCAATCGTCGGGATAAGGGGGAGGCGGGCGATTTTTAACTGAGTGTTGACTCCCAATCCATAAGTCATTCATGGAAAAAAATATAGCCCATTACACATGATAAATCACTTTACAATCATCTGTGATCGTTAGGTCTGCTTTTTTGTAAATGGGCAAAATAATGCCTTGTTTGACTCGGGTAAATATCCCACCCCACGTTCACTTGAGAATTTAATGTTATTCTCTTTGAAAGGTTTGGATCCATAGGTCATTTGCATCTTTAACATGTTTCAAGCAAGCAAATCCTTTTTTTTAAAACATTTGTAGAAAAATCTCTTTCTTTTAAAATTTTGAGCTATTAGGGTCGAACTAGTGGAATTTCCAAAACTTGGATAGCAAAACTTTTGTGTTTATTTGTGTTGTGTGAGTAAATGTTTTTTGCTTACATTTGTTTATTGCTTTAAATTCTCTCCATTCATAAACTCTAAAATTTTCATTTTGTTGTGATCTAATTGCCTTTTATCTCTTTTTTTGTTTACGAGATGAAGGGAAAGTGACAACTCAAGTTTTGATTTAAGAAAAAAGTATACATCTAAAATTAAATTGCACAATGCACAAATGTACAGAGAGATAATTCCAAAAAGTGTCTGTAATTTTTAGGGAATGTAAACTCATTTTATATTTTATATATCAGGTTCTGCAATCGTTGGGAAAAGGAGGAGGAGTGGGATTTTTAACTAAGTGTTAACTCCCAATTCATAAGTCATTCCTTACAAAAATATATTCTGTTATGCATGATAAAGCACTTTTCAATCATCTATGATAATTTGGTCAGTTTTCTGTAATTGGGCAAAATAATGGCTTGTTTGACACTGGTAAATATCCCACCGCACATTCACTAGAGAATTTAATGTTATTCTCTTATAAAGGTTTGGATCCATAGGTCTTTTGCATCTTTAACATGTTTCAAGCATGCATATCCATTTTTAAAAAAAAGTGTAGAAAAATCTCTTTCTTATAATATTCTGAGCTATTAGGGTTGAACTAGTGGAATTTCCCAAACTTGGATAACAAAACTTTTGTGCTCATTTGTGGTATGTGAATAAATTTAATTTACTTACATTTGTTTATTGCTTTAATTTCTTTTCATACATAAACTCCAAAAATTTCATTTTGTTGTGATGTATTTGCCTTTTATCTCTTTTTCTGTTTCCGAGAGGAAGGGAAATTGAAAAATCAAGTTTTGATTTAATAAAAAAGTAAACATCTAAAATTTAAATGCACAATGTTTCAATGTACAGAGAGATAATTCCAAAAAGTGTCAGTAATTTTTAGGGATTTTAAACTCTTTTTAGTTTTTGTATATCAGGCTCTGCAATCATTGGAAAAAGGGGGAGGCAGGGATTTTTAACTGAGTGTTGACTCCCAAGCCATAAGTCATTCTTTGCAAAAGATATAGCCCGTTACACATGATAAATCACTTTACAATCATCTATGATCGTTAGGTCTGCTTTTTTTCTAAATGGGCAAAATAATGGCTTGTTTGACTCAGGTAAATATCCCACCGCACGTTCACTTGAGAAATTAATGGTATTTTCTTTAAAAGGTTGGATACAGAGGTCATTTGTGTCTTTAATATGTTTCAAGCATGCATAGCCTTTTTTTAAAACCTGTGTAGAAAAATTTATTTTCTAAAAATTTCTGAGCTATTAGGGTTGAACTAGTGGAATTTCCCAAACTTGGATAACAAAAATTTTGTGGTCATTTGTGGTGTGTGAATTAATTTTCTTTACATACATTTGTTTATTGGTTTAAATTCTTTCCATACATAAACTCTAAAATTTTCATTTTATTGTGATCTATTTGCCTTTTATCTCTTTTTTTGTTTACGAGATGAAGGGAAAGTGAAAACTCAAGTTTTGATTTAAGAAAAAAGTATACATCTAAAATGGAAATGCACAATTCACAAATGTAGAGAGAGATAATTCCAAAAAGTGTCTGTAATTTTTAGGGATTGTGTACTCTTTTTAGTTTTTATATATCAGATTCTGCAATCGAGGGTAAAAGGTGGAGGCGAGGGATTTTTAACTGAGTGTTGACTCCCAATCCATAAGTCATTCTTTACAAAAATATATCCTATTATGCATGATAAATCACTTTACAATCATCTATGATCATTAGGTCTGCTATTTGTAAATGGGCAAAATAATGGCATATTTGACTCAAGTAAATATCCCACCACAAGTTCACTTGAGAATTTAATGTTATTCTCTTTAAAAGGTTTGGATCCAAAGGTCATTTCCATCTTTAACATGTTTCAAGCATGCATAGCCTTTTTTTAAAACATGTGTAGAAAACTCTCTTTCTTATTAAATTCCGAGCTATTGGGATGAGCTAGTGGAATTTCCCAAACTTGGATAACAAAACTTTTATATTCATTTGTGGGGTGTGAATAAATTTTCTTTACTTACATTTGTTTATTGCATTATATTCTTTCCATACATGAACTCTAAAATTTTAATTTTGTTGTGATCTATTTGCCTTTTATCTCTTTTTTTGTTTATGAGATGAAGGGAAAGTGAAAACTCAAGTTTTGATTTAAGAAAAAAGTATATATCTAAAATGAAAATGCACAATCCAAAAATGTTGAGAGAGATAATTCCAAAAAGTGTCTGTAATTTTTAGGGATTGTAAACTCTTTTTATTTTTATATATCAGGTTCTGCAATCTTCGGGAAAAAGGGGGAGGTAGGGGATTTTTAACTGAGGGTTTACTCCCAATCCATAAGTCATTCCTTACACAAATATAGCCCATTACGCATGATAAATCACTTTACAATCATCTATGATCGTTAGGTCATATTTTTGTAAATGGCCAAATTAATGGCTTGTTTGACTCGGGTAAATATCCGACCGCCCATTCACTTTAGAATTTAATGTTATTCTCTTTAAAAGGTTTCAATCCATAGGTCATTTGTATCTTAAACATTTTTCAAGCATGCATATCCATTTTTTAAAACATGTGTAGAAAATCTCTTTCATTTTAAATTCCGAGTTATTAGGGTTGAACTCGTGGAATTTCCCAAACTTGGAGGACAAAACTTTTGTCTTCATTTGTGGTGTGTGAATAAATTTTCTTTACTTACATTTGTTTATTGCTTAAAATTCTTTCCATAAACTCTAAAATTTTCATTTTGTTATGATCAATTAGCCTTTTATCTCTCTTTATATTTACGAGATGAAGGGAAAGTGAAAACTCAAGTTTTGATTTAAGAAAAAATTGTACATCTAAAAAGGAAATGCACAATGCAAAAATGTAGAGAGAGATAATTCCAAAAAGTGTCTATAATTTTTTAGGGGATTGTAAACCCTTTATAGTTTATATATATCAGGATCTGCAATCGTCGGTAAAAGGGGGAGGCGGGGGATTTTTAACTGAGTGTTGATTCCCAATCCATAAGTCATTCTATGATCGTTAGGTCCGCTTTTTTGTAAATGGGCAAAATAATGGCTTGTTTGACACGGGTAAATATCCCACCGCACATGCACTTGAGAATTTAATGTTATTCTCTTTAAAAGGTTTTGATCCATAAGTCATTTGCATCTTTAACATGTTTCAAGCATGCATATCCTTTTTTTAAAATCAAGTGAAGAAAAATCTCATTCTTATTAAATTCCGAACAATTAGGGTTGAACTAGTGGAATTTCCTAAACTTGGATAACAAAAATTTTGTGTTCAAGTGTGTTGTGTGAATTAATTTTTTTACCTACATTTGTTTATTGATTTAAATTATTTCAATACATAAACTCTAAAATTTTCATTTTGTTGTGATATATTTGCCTTTTATCTCTTTTTTTGTCTACAAGATGAAGGGAAAGTGAAAACTGAAGTTTTTATTTAAGAAAAAAGTACACATCTAAAAAGGAAATGCACAATGCAAAATTGTAGAGAGAGATAATTCAAAAAAGTATCTGTAATTTTTAAAGATTGTAAACTCTTTTTAGTTTTTATATAACAGGTTCTGCAATCGTCAGTAAAAGGCGGAGGTGTGGGATTTTTAACTGAGTGTTGACTTCCAATCCATAAGTCTTTCCTTAGAAAAATTATATCCCGTTACGCAAGATAAATCACTAAACAATCATCTATGATCGTTAGGTCAGGTTTTTTAAATGGGAAAAATAATGGCTTGTTTGACTTGGGTAAATATCCCACCGCACGTTCATTTGAGAATTTAATGTTATTCACTTTAAAATGTTTGGATCCATAGGGCATTTGAATCTTTAACATGTTTCAAGCATGCATATCCATTTTTTTTAAAAATGTGTAGAAAATTCTTTTTCTTCTCAAATTTTGAGCTATTAGGGTTGAACAAGTGGAATTTCCAAAACTTGAATAACTAAAATTTTATGTTCGTTTGTGGTGTGTGAATAAATTTTCTTTACTTACATTTTTTTATTTCTTTAAATTCTCTCCATTCATAAACTTTAAAATTTTTATTTTGTTCTGATCTATTTGTCTTTTATCTCTTTTTTTGTCGACGAGATGAAGGGAAAGTGAAAATTCAAGTTTTGATTTAAGAAGAAAGTATACATATAAAATGGAAATGCACAACACATAAATTTAGAGAGAGATAATTCCAAAAAGTGTCCGTAATTTTTAAGGATTGTAAACTCTTTTTAGATTTTAAATATCAGGTTCTGCTATCACTGGGAAAAGGGGGAGGCAGGGGATTTTTAACTGAGTGTTGACTCCCAATCCATAAGTCATTTCTTACAAAAATATAGTCCGTTATGCATGATAAATAACTTTACGATCACCTATGATCATTAGGACAACTTTTTGAAAATGGGCAAAATTCTGGCTTGTTTGACTCGGGTAAATATCTCAACGCTCGTTCATTTGAGAATTTAATGTTATTCTCTTTAAAAGGTTTGGAAGCGTAGGTCATTTGCATCTTTAACATGTTTCCATCATGCATATCCATTTTTTAAAACATTAGTAGAAAAATATCTTTCTTAAAAAATTCCGAGCTATCGGAGTTGATCAAGTGGAATTTCCCAAAGTTGGATAACAAAAATTTTGTGTTCATTTGTGGTGTGTGTAGAAATTTTCTTTACTTACATTTGTTTATTGCTTTAAATTATTTCCCTACATAAAATCTAAAATTTTCATTTTGTTGTGATCAAATTGCATTTTATCTCTTTTTTTGTTTACGAGATGAACGGAAAGTGAAAACTCAAGTTTTGATTTATGAAAAAAAATATACACCTACATTTGAAATGCACAGTGCACAAATGTAGAGAGAGATACTTCCAAAAAGTGTCTGTAATTTTTTGGGATTGTAAACTCGTTTTAGTGTTTATATATCAGGTTTGCAATAGTCGGGAAAAGGGGGAGGCGGGGGGTTTTAACTGAGTGTTGACTCCCAAAACCTATGTCATTCCTTGCAAAAATATATCCCGTTATGCATGATAAATCACTTTACAATCATCTTTGATCGTTAGGTCAGCTTTTTTTAAGTGGGCAAAATAATGGCTTGTTTGACTCGGGTAAATATCCCACTGCACATTCACTTGAGAATTTAATGTTATTCACTTTAAAAGGTTTGGAACCATAGGTCATTTTCATCTTTAACATGTTTCAATCATGCATATCTATTTTTTAAAACATGAGTTAAAAATATCTTTCTTATAAAATTCCGAGCTATTACAGTAGAACTAGTGGAATTTCCAAAACTTGGATAACAAAACTTTTGTGTTCATTTGTGGTGTGTGAATAAATTTTATTTACTTACATTTTTTTATTGGTTTAAATTCTTTCCGTACATAAACTTTAAAATTTTCATTTTGTTGTGATCTTTTTGCTGTTTATCTCTTTTTTTGTGTACGAGATGAAGGGAAATTGAAAACTCAAATTTTGCTTTAAGACAAAAGTATACATCTAAAATGGAAATGCACAATGTTTCAATGTAGAGAGAGATAATTCCAAGAAGCGTCAGTAAATTTTAGGGGTTGTAAACTCTTTTTAGATTTTAGATATCAGGTTTTGCAATCGTCGGTAAAAGGGGAAGGGGGTGGATTTTTAATTGAGTGTTAACTCCCAATCCATTAGTCATTTCTTAAAAAAATATATCCCGTTACGCATGATAAATAACGTTACAATCATCTATGATCATTAGGTCTGGTTTTTGTAAATGGGAAAAATCATGGCACTTTTGACTCGAGTAAATATCCTACCACACGTTCACTTGAGAATTTAATGTTATTCCCTTTAAATTTTTTGGATCCATAGGTCATTTGCATATTTAACATGTTTGAAGCATGCATATCCATTTTTTAAAACATGTGTAGAAAAATCTCTTTCATATAAAATTCTGAGCTATAGGGTTGAACTAGTGGAATTTCGCAAACTTGGATAACAAACTTTGTATTCATTTTTGGTGTGTGAATAAATTTTCTTTACTTACAGTTATTTGTTGCTTTTAATTATTTCGATACATAAACTCTAAAATTTTCATTTTGTTGTAATCTATTTGCCTTTTATCTCTTTTTTTGTTGACGAGATGAAGGGAAAGTGAAAATTCAAGTTTTGATTAAAAAAAAAGTATACATCTAAAATGGAAATGCACAATCCACAAATGTAGAGAGAGATAATTCCAAAAAGTGTCTGTAATTTTAAGAGAGTGTAAACTCTTTTTAGTTTTTAAATATCAGGTTCTGCAATCATCGACAAAAGGGGGAGATAGAGGATTTTTAATTGACTGTTGACACCTAATCCATAAGTCATTCCTTTAAAAAATATAGCCCGTTATGCATGATAAATGACTTTACAATCTTCTCTGATCGTTAGGTCATATTTTTGTAAATGGGAAAAATAATGGCTTGTTTGACTCTGGCAAATATCCCATCGTACATTCACTTTAGAATTTAATGTTATTCTTTTTAAAAGGTTTTGATCCATAGGTTATTTGCATCTTCAACATGTTTAAAGCATGCATATCCATTTTTTAAAACATGTGTAGAAAAATCTCTTTCATGTTAAATTCCGAGCTATTAGGGTTGAACTAGTGGAATTTTCCAAACTTGGATAACAAAACTTTTGTTTTCATTTGTGGCGTGTTAATAAATTATCTTTACTTACATTTGTTCATTGCTTTAACTTCTTTCCATACATAAACTCTAAAATTTTCATTTTGTTGTGATCTATTTTCCTTTTATCTTTTTTTTTTCTTTTTGACATGAAGGGAAAGTGAAAACTCAAGTTTTGATTTAGAAAAAAGAATACATCTCATATGGAAATGCACAACGCAGAAATGTAGAGAGAGATAATTCTAAAAAGTGTCTGTGATTTTTAGGGATTGTAAACTCATTTTAGTTTTTATATATGAGGTTCTGCAATCGTCGTGAAAAGGGGGAGGTGGGGGATTTTTAACTGAGTGTTGACTTCCAATCCATAAGTCATTCCTTACAAAATTATAGCCCGTTACACAAGATAAATCACCTTACAATCACTATGATCCTTAGGTCAACTTTTTGTAAATGGGCTAAATAATGGCTTGTTTGACTTGGGTAAATATCCCACCGCACGTTAACTTGAGAATTTAATGTTATTCTCTTTAAAAGGTTTGGATCCATAGGTCATTTGCATATTTAACATGTTTCAAGCATGCATATCCAGTTTTTAAAACATGTGGAGAAAACTCTCTTTCTTATAAAATTCCAAGCTATTAGGGTTGAACTAGTGGAATTTCCCAAACTTGTATAACAAAACTTTTGTGTTCATTTGTGGCGTGTGAATAAATTTTCTTTACTTACATTTGTTTATTGCTTTAACTTATTTCCATACATAAAGTCCAAAATTTTCATTTTTTTGTGATCTATTTTCCTTTTATCTCTGTTTTTTTGTTTACGAGATGAAGGGAAAGTAAAAATTCAAGTTTGGATTTAAGAATAAATTTTACATCTAAAATGGAAATGCACAATGCACAAATGTAGAGAGAGATAAATCCAAAAAGTGTCTGTAATTTTTTGGGAATATAACCACTTTTTAGTTTTTATATATCAGGTTCTGCAAGCGTCTAGAAAAGGAGGGGGGAATTTTTAACTAAGTGTTGACTCCCAATCCATAAGCCATTGCTTACAAAAATTTAGCATGTTATAGATGATAAAGAACTTTACAATAGTCTATGATCGTTAGGTCAGCTTTTTGTAAATGGGTAAAATAGTGCCTTGTTTGACTCGGATAAATATCCCACCGCATGTTCACTTGAGAATTAATTTTATTATCTTTAAAAGGTTTGGATCCATAGGTCAATTTCATCTTTAACATGTTTCAAGCATGCATTTCCATTTTTTTGAAACGTAAGTAGAAAAGTCTCTGTCTTATAAAATTTCGAGCTATTAGGGCTGAAGTAGAGGAATTTCCCAAACTTGGATAACTAAAATTTTTTATTCATTTGTGGTGTGTGAATAAATTTTATTTACATATATTTTTTTAAAGCTTAATATTCTTTCCATACATAAACACTATAATTTTCATTTTCTTGTGATCAATTTGCCTTTTATCTCTTTTTTTTGTTTACGAGATGAAGGGAAAGTGAAAACTCAAGTTTTGATTTAAGAAAATAGTATACATCTATAATGGAAATGCACAATGCACAAATGTAGAGAGAGATAATTCCAAAAAGTGTTTCTAATTTTTACGGATTGTCAACTCTTTTTAGTTTTTATTTATCAGGTTCTGCTCGTGAAAAGGGGGGGAGGCGGGGGATTTTGTACTGAATGATGACTCCCAATCCATATGTCATTCCTTATAAAAATATAGCTCGTTACGCATGATAAAACACTTTAGGCTCATCTATGATGGTTAGGTCAGGTTTTTGTTAATGGGCAAAATATTGGTTTGTTTAACTCGGGTCAATATACCACCGCACGTTCACTTGTGAATTTAATGTTATTCTCTTTAAAAGGTTTGGATCCATAGTTCATTTGCATCTTTAACATGTTTCAACCATGCATATCAATTTTTTAAACATGCATAGGAAAATTTCTTTCTCATAAAATTACGACCAATTCGGGTTGAACTAGTGGAATTTCCATAACTTGCATAACAAAACTTTTGTGTTCTTTTGTGGTGTGTGAATAAAATTTTTTTACTTACATTTATTTATTGCTTAAAATTCTTTCCATACTTAAACTCTAAAATTTTCATTTTTTTGTGATCTATTTGCCTTTTATCTCTTTCTTTTTTTACGAGATGAAGGGAAAGTGAAAACTCAAGTTTTTTTTTAAGAATAAAGTATACATCTAAAATTGAAAGGCACAATGCACAAATGTAGAGAGAGATAATTCCAAAAAGTGTCTATAATTTTTAGGGATTGTAAACTCTTTTTAGTTTTTATATATCTGGTTTTGCATTCGTCGTGAAAAGGGGGAGGCGGGGGATTTTTAACAGAGTGTTGATTCCCAATTCATAAGTCATTCCTTAAAAAAATATGGCCCGTTATGCATGATAAATCACTTAACAATCATATATGATCGTTAGGTAAGCTTTTTGTAAATGGACAAAATAATGAATTCATTGACTAGGGTAAATATCCCACCGCAAGTTCACTTGAGAATTTAATTTTATTTACTTTAAAATGTTTTGATCCATATGTCATTTGAATATCTAACATGTTTCAAGCATGCATATCCATTTTTTAAAACATGTGTAGAAAAATCTCTTTCTTTTAAAATTCTGAGCTATTAGGGTTGAACTAGTGGAATTTCCCAAACTTGGACAACAAAACTTTTGTGTTCTTTTCTAGTGTGTGAATAAATTTTCTTTACATACATTTTTTTATTCCTTTAAATTCTTTCCATACATAAACTCTAAAATTTTCATTTTGTTGTGATCTATTTACCTTTTATCTCTTTTTTTGTTTACGAGATGAAGGGAAAGTGAAAACTCAAGTTTTGATTTAAGAAAAAAGTATACATCTGAATTTGAAATGCACAATGCACAAATGTAGAGAAAGAAAATTCCAAAAAGTGTCTGTAATTTTTAGGGATTTTAAACTCTTTTTTGTTTTTATATATCAGGCTCTGCAATCGTAGGGAAAAGGGGTAGCAAGGGATTTTTAATTGAGTGTTGACTCCCAATCCATAAGTCATTCATCACAAAAATATAGCCCGTTACGCATGATAAATCACTTTACAATAGTCTATGATCGTTAGGTCAGCTTTTTGTAAATAGGCAAAATAATGGTTTGTTTGACTCGGCTAAATATTCCACCGCACATTCACTTGAGAATTTAATGTTATTCTCTTTAAAAGGTTTCGATCCATAGGTCATTTGCATCTTTGACATGTGTAGAAAATCTCTTTTTTATAAATATCCGAGCTATTAGGTTTGAACTAGTGGAATTTTCCAAACTTTTATAACAAAGCTTCTGTGTTCATTTGTGGTGTGTGAATAAATTTTCTTTACTTACATTTGTTTATTGCTTTAAATTCTATCCATACATAAAATTTTAAATTTTAATTTTGTTGTGATATATTTGCCTTTTATCTCTTTTTTTTTGTTTACGAGATGAAGGGAAAGTGAAAACTCAAATTTTGATTTAAGAAAAAAGTATACATCTAAAAAGGAAATGCACAATGCACATATGTAGAGAAAGATAATTCCAAATAGTGTCTGTAATTTTTAGGGATTTTAAACTCTTTTTACTTTTTATATATCTAGCTTAGCAATTGTCGGGAAAAGGGGGAGTCGGAGGAATTTTAACTGAGTGTTGACTCCCAATCCATTAGTAATTCCTAACAAAAATATAGCCCATCACGGATGATAAATCACTTTACATTCATCTATGATCGTTAGGGCAGCTTTTTGTAAATGGGCAAAATAATGGCTTCTTTGATTCGAGTAAATATCCCACCGCACTTTCACTTGAGAATTTAATGTTATTCTCTTTAACAGGTTTGGAACCATAAGTCATTTGCAACTTTAACATGCTTTAAGCATGCATATCCATTTATTAAAACATGTGTAGAAAATTCTCTTTCTTATAAAATTCTGAGCTATTAGGGTTTAACTTGTGGAATTTCCCAAACTTCGATCACAAAACTTTTGTGTTCATTTGTGGTGTGCGAATAAATTTTCTTTACTTACATTTCTTTATTCCTTTAAATTCTTTCCATACATAAACTCTAAAATTTTTATTTTTTTGTGATCTATTTGCCTTTTGTCTCTTTTTTTGTTTACAAGATGAAGGGAAAGTGAAAACTCAAGTTTTGATTTAAGAAAAAAGTATACAACTAAAATGGATATGCACAATACACAAATGTAGAGAGATAATTTCAAAAAATGTCTGTAATTTTTTGGGATTGTAAACTCATTTTAGCTTTTATATATCTGGTTATGCAATCGTAAGGAAAAAAGGGAGGCGGGGGAATTTTAATTGAGTGTTGACTCCCAATCCATAAGTCATTCCTTACAAAAATATAGCCCATTACGCCTAATAAATCACTTTACAATCATCTATGATCGTTAGGTCAGCTTTTTGGAAATGGGCAAAATGATGGCTTGTTTGACTCTAGTATATATCCCACCGCACTTTCACTCTACAATTTAATGTTATTCTCTTTAAAATGTTTGGATCCATAGGTCATTTGCTTCTTTAACATGTTTCAAGCATGCATATCCTTTTTTTTAAAACATGTGTAGAAAAATCTCTTTCTTAAAAAATTCCGAGCTATTAGGGTTGAACTTGTGGAATTTCCCAAACTTTGATAACAAAACTTTTGTGTTCATTTGTGGTGTGTGAATAAATTCTTTTACTTACATTTGTTTATTGTTTTAATTACTTTCCATAAATAAACTTAAAATTTTGATTTTGTTGTGATCTATTTTCCTTTTATCTCTTTTTTTGTTTGCAAGATGAAGGGACAGTGAAAACTCAAGTTTTGATTTAAGAAAAAAATTTACATCTAAAAAGCAAATGCACAATGCACAAATGTCGAGAAAGATAATTCCATAAAGTGTATGTAACTTTTAGGGATTGTAAATTCTTTTTATTTTTTATATTTCAGGTTCTGCAATCGTCGATAAAAGAGAGAGGCGGGGGATTTTTAACTGAGTGTTGACTCCCAATCCATAAGTCTTTCCATAAGAAAAATATAGCCCGTTACGCATGACAAATCAATTTAGAATCATCTATGAACGTTAGGTCAGCTTTTTGTGAATGGACAAAATAATGACTTGTTTAACTCGGGTAAATATCCTAACTCACGTTCACTCAAAAATTTAATGTTATTCTCTTTAATAGGTTTGGATCCATAAGTCATTTGCATATTTAACATGTTTCAAGCATGCTTATCCATTTGTTAAAATATGTGTAGAAAAATCTTTGTTATAAAATTCCGAGCGATTAGGGTTGAACTAGTGGAATCTCGTAAACTTGGATAACAAAACTTTTGTGTTCATTTGTGGTGTGTGAATAAATTTTATTTACTTTCATTTGTTTATTGCTTTAAATTCTTTCCATACATAAACTCTAAAATTTTCATTTAGTTGTGTTCTATTTGCCTTTTATCTCTTTTTTTTTTTTTACCAAATGAGGGAAAAGTGAAAACTCAAATTTTTATTCAAGAAAAAAGTATACATCTAAAATGCAAATGCACAATGCACAAATGTAGAGAGAGATAATTCCAAAAACGTGTCTGTCATTTTTAGGGATTTTAAACTCTTTTTTGTTGTTATATAATAGGTTCTACAATCGTTGGAAAAAAGGGGGAGGCGGGGGATCTTTAACTGAGTGTTGTCTCCTAATCCATAAGTCATTCCATAAAAAAATATTGCCCGTTACGTATGATAAATCATTTTACAATCATCTACGATCGTTATGTCAACTTTTTTGTAAATGGGCAAAACAATGGCTTGTTTGACTCGGGTAAATATCCCACCACACGTTCACTTGAGAATTTAATGTTATTCTCTTTAAAATGTTTGGATCCATAAGTCATTTGCATCTTTAACATGTTTTCAGCATGCATATCTTTTTTTTAAAACATGTAGAAAAATCTCTTTCTGTAAAATTCCGAGCTATTAGGGTTGAACTAGTGGCATTTCACAAACTTGGATAAAAAACCTTTTGTGTTGATTTTTGGTGTGTGAATAAATTTTCTTTACTTACATTTGTTTATTTTTTTAAATTCTTCCCATACATAAACTTTTAAATTTTCATTTTGTTGTGATCTATTTTCCTTTCATCTCTTTTTTTGTTTACGAGATGAAGGGAAAGTGAAAACTCAATTTTTTATTTAAGAAAAAAGTATACATCTAAAATGGAAATGCACAATGCACAAATTTTGAGATAGATAATACCAAAAAGTGTCAGTAATTTTTAGGGATTCTAAACTCTTTTTAGTTTTTATATATCAGGTTTTGCAATTGTTGGGAAAAGGGGGAGGTGGGGGATTTTTCACTGAGTGTTGACTCCCAATCCATAAGTCTTTCCTTACAAAAAATATAGCCCGTTACAAAAGATAAATCACTTTACAATCATCTATTTTCGTTAAGTTATCTTTTTTTAAATGGGCAAAGTGATGGCTTGTTTGACTCGAGTAAATATCCCACCGACGTTCACTTGAGAATTCAATGTTATTCACTTTAAGAGGTTTGGATCCATAGGTCGTTTTCATCTTTAACATGTTTCAGCATGTATATCCATTTTTCCCAAACTTGGATAAAAAAACTTTTCTGTTCATTTGTTGTGTGTGAATAAATTTTCTTTACTTGCATTTGTTTATTGCTTTAAATTCTTTCTATTCATAAACTCTAAAATTTTCATTTTGTTGTGATCTATTTGCCTTTTATCTCTTTCCTTGTTTACGAGATGAAGGGAAAGTGAAAACTTAAGTTATTATTTTAGAAAAAAGTATACAGCTAAAATGGAAATGCACAATGCACAAATGTAGAGAGAGATAATTTCAAAAAGTGTCTGTAATTTTTAGGGATTGTAAACTCTTTTAATTTTTATATATCAGGTTCCGCAATCATCAGTAAAAGGGGGGAGGCGGGGGCTTTTAAACTGAGTGTTGACTCCCAATCCATATGTCATTAATTAATAAAAATTTCCCGTCACACATGATAAATCCCTTTACAATCATCTATGATTGTTAGGCCAACTTTTTGCAAATGGGCAAAATTATGGCCAATTTGACTCGGGTAAAAATCCCACCGCACGTTCACTTGAGAATTTAATGTTATTCTCTTAAAAAGGTTTGAAACCATAGGTTATTTGCATATTTAACATGTTTCAAGCATGCATATCCATTTTTTCAAACAAGAATAGAAAAATATCTTTCTTATAAAATTCTGAGCTATTAGAGTTGAACTAGTGGAATTTCAAAAATTTGGATAACAAAACTTTTGTGTTCATTTATAGTGTGTGAATAAATTTTCTTTAGAAAATTTTGTTTATTTCTTTAAATTCTTTCCATACATAAATTCTAAAAGTTTCATTTTGTTGTGATCTAATTGCCTTTTTATCTCTTTTTTCGTTTACGAGATGAAGGGAAAGTGAAAAATCAAGTTTTGATTTAAGAAAAAATTATACATCTAAAATGGAAATGCACAATGCACAAATAGAGAGAGAGAGAGATAATTCCAAAAAGTGTCTGTAATTTTTAGGGATAGTAAACTCTTTTTAGTTTTTATATATCCAATTCTGCAATCGTTGGGAAAAGGGGGAGGCGGGGGTTTTTAAAATGAGTGTTGACTCCCAATCCATAAGTCATTCCTTACAAAACATATAGCCCATTACATATGATAAATCACTTTACAATCATCTATGATCATTAGGTCAAATTTTTTTAAATGGGCTAAATAATAGCTTGTTTGACTCGGGTAAATATCCCACCGCATGTTCACTTGAGAATTTAATGTTATTCACTTTAAAAGGATTGAATCCCTAGGTCATTTGCAATTGTAACATGTTTCAAGCATGCGTATCCATTTTTTAAAACATGTGTAGAAAAATCTCATTCTTATAAAATTCCGAGCTATTAGGGTTGAACTAGTGGAATTTTCCAAACTTGGATAACAAAACTTTTGTGTTCATTTTGGTGTGTGAATAAATTTTCTCTATTTACATTTGTTTACTGCTTTAAATTCATTCCATACTTAAACTCTGAAATTTTCATTTTATTGTGATCTATTTACCTTTTTTCTCTTTTTTATTTTACGAGATGAAGGGAAAGTGAAAAGTCAAATATTGAAATGCACAATGCACAAATGTAGAGAGAGATCATTCTGAAAAGTGTTTGTAACTTTTAGGCAATGTAAACTCTTTTTAGTTTTTGTTTATGAGGTTTTGCAATAGTCGGGAAAAGGGGGAGGCAGGGGATTTTTAACTAAGTGTTGACTCCCAATCATTAAGTCATTCCTTACAAGAAATATAGCCCATCACGCATGATAAATCTCTTTACAATATTCTATGATCTTTAGGTCAGCTTTTTGTAAATGGGCAAAATAATGGCTTGTTTCACTTGGGTAAATATCCCACCGCACGTTCACTTGAGAGTTTAATGTTATTCACATTAAAAGGTTTGGATCCATAGGTCATTTGCATCTTTAACATGTTTCAAGCATGCGTATCCATTGTTTGAAACACGTGTAGAAAAATATCTTTCTTATAAAATTCCGAACTATTAGGGTTGAAGTAGTGGAATTTCTCAAACTTGGATAACAAAACTTTTGTGTTCATTTGTGGTGTGTGAACAAATTTTCTTTACTTACATTTGTTCATTTCTATAAATTATTTCCATAAATAAACTCTAAATTTTTCATTTTGTTGTGATCACTTTGCCTTTTATCTCTTTTTTTCTTTACGAGAAAAAGGGAAAGTGAAAACTCAGGTTTTGATTTAAGAAAAAAGTATACATATAAAATGGAAATGCACAATCCACAAATGTAGAGAGAGATAATTCCAAAAGGTGTCTGTAATTTTTAGGGATGGTAAATTGTTTTTAGTTTTTATAAATCAGGTTCTACAATCGTCGGGAAAAGGGGGAGGCGGGGGATTTTTAATTGAGTGTTGATACCGAATTCATAAGTCATTTCTTACAAAAATATATCCCGTTACACATCATCAATCACTTTACAATCATCTATGATCAATAGGTCTGCTTTTTGTAAATGGGAAAAATAATGGCTTGTTTGACTTGGGTAAATCTCCCACCGCACATTTACTTGAGAACTTAATGTTATTCTCTTTAAAAGGTTTGGATCCATAAGTCATTTGCATATTTTACATGTTTCAAGCATGCATATCCATTTTTTAAAAACATGTGTAGAAAAATCTCTTTCTTATAAAATTCTGAGCTATTAGGGTTTAACTAGTGGAATTTACCAAAATTGGATAACAAAACTTTTGAGTTCATTTGTGGAGTGTGAATAAATTTTATTTACTTAAATTTGTTTTTTACTTTAACTTATTTCCTTACATAAACTCTAATATTTTCATTTTGTTGTGATCTATTTGCCTTTTATCTCTTTTTTTATTTATGAAAAAAGTATACATCTAAAATGGATATGCACAATGTACAATGCACAAATGTAGAGAGAGATAATTTCAAAAAGTGTCTCTAATTTTTAGTGATTATAAACTCTCTTTAGTTTTTATATATCAGGTTCTACAATCGTCGGGAAAAGGGGGAGGCGGGGGATTTTTAACTGAGTGTTGACTCCCAATCCATAAGTCATTCCTTACAAAAAAAATGTTGCCCGTTACACATGATAAATCCCTTTACAGTCATCTATGATCGTTAGGTCAGCTTTTTGTAAATGGACAATATAATGGCTTGTTTGACTTGGGTAAATATCCCACCGCACGTTCACTAGAGAATTTAATGTTATTCACTTTAAATGGTTTGGAACCATAGGTCATTTCCATCATTAACATGTTTCAAGCTTGCATATCTATTTTTTTAAAATGTGTAGAAAAATCTCTTTCTAATAAAATTCAGAGTTATTAGGGTTGAACTCCTGGAATTTCCCAAACTTGGATAATAAAATTTTTGTGTTTATCTGTGGTGTGTGAATAAATTTTCTTTACTTACATTTGTCTGTTGCTTTAAATTATTTCCATACATAAACTCTAAAATTTTTATTTTCTTATGGTGTATTTGCCTTTTATCTCTTTTTTTTTTATGAGATGAAGGGAAAATGAAAACTCAAGTTTTGATTTAAGAAAAAAGTATGCATCTAAAATGGAAATGCAAAATGCACAAATGTTGAGAGAGGTAATTCCAAAAATTTTCTGTAATTTTTAGGGATTGCAAACTCTTTTTTGTTTTTATATATCAGGTTGTGCAATCGTCAGGAAAAGGGGGAGGTGGGGGACTTTTAACTGAGTGTTGACTCCCAGTCCATAAGTCATTCCTTACAAAAATATAGCCTGTTACGCATTATAAATCATTTTACAATCATCTATGATCGTTAGGTCATCTTTTTTTAAATGGGCAAAATAATGGCTAGTTGGCTCGCATAAATATACCACCGCACATTCACTTCAGAATTTAATTTTATTCTTTTTAAAAAGGTTTCGATCCATAAGTTATTTGCATCTTTAACATGTTTCACACATGCATGACATGTGTTGGAAAATTTCTTTCTTCTAAAATTCCGAGCTATTATGGTTGAACTAGTGGAATTTCCCAAACTTGGATAATAAAACTTTTGTGTTCATTTTTGGTGTGTGAATAAATTTTCTTTACTTACATTTGTTTATTGCTGTAAATTATTTCCATAAATAAACTCTAAAATTTTCATTTGGTTGTGATCTATTTGTCTTTTATCTCTATATTTGTTTACGAGATGAAGGGAAAGTGAAAACTCAAGTTTTGATTTAAGAAAAAAGTATCTATCTAAAATGGAAATGCTCAATGCACAAATGTAGAGAGAGATAATTCCAAAAAGTATCTGTAATTTTTAGGGATAGTAAACTCTTTTTAGTATTTATATATCAGGTTCTGCAATCGTTGGGAAAATGGGGAGGCAGGGAATTTTTAACTGAGTGTTGGATCCCAATCCATAAGTCATTCATTAAAAAAATGTAGCCCATTACGCATGATAAATCACTTTACAATCATCTATGATCGTTAGGTCATTTTTTATAAATGGGCAAAGTAATAGCTTTTTGACTCCAATTAATATCCCACCGCACGTTCACTTGAGAATTTAATATTATTATCTTTAAAAGTTTTGATCCATAGGTCATTTGCATCTTTAACATGTATCAAGCATGCATATCTATTTTTTAAAACCTGTATAGAAAAATCTTTTTCTTATAAAATTCTGAGCTATTTGGGTTGAAAAAATGGAATTTCCCAAACTTGGATAACAAAACATTTGTGTTCATTTGTGGTGTGTGAATAAATTTTCTTTACTTACATCTATTTATTGTTTTAAATTCTTTCCATACATAAACTCTAAAATTTTCATTTTGTTGTGATCTTTTTGCCTTTTATCTCTTTTTTTTGTTGACGAGATGAAGGGAAAGTGAAAACTCAAGTTTTGACTTAAGAAAGAAGTATACAACTAAAATGGAAATGCACAATGCACAAATGTAGAGAGAAATAATTCCCAAAAGTGTATGTAATTTTTAGGGATTGTAAACTCTTTTTAGTTTTTAAATATAAATTTCTACAATCGTCAGGAGAAGGGGGAGGTGGGGGATTTTTAATAGGGTGTTGACTCCTAATCCATAAGTCATTCCTTAAAAAAATATAGCCCATTACGAAAGATAAATTACTTTACAATCATTTATGATCGTTTGGTAAGCTTTTTGCAAATGGGCAAAATAATGGCTTGCATGACTCGGGTAAATATCCCACCCCACCTTCACTTGAGAAATTAATGTTATTCACTTTAACAAGTTTTGATCCATAGGTCATTTGCATCTTCAACATGATTCAAGCATGCATATCACTTTTTTTAAAACATTGTAGAAAAATCTCTTTGTCATAAAATTCCAAGCTACTGGGGTTGAATTAGTGGAATTTCCCAAACTTGGATAAAAAAACCTTTGTGTTCATTTGTGGTATGTGAATAAATTTTCTTTTCTTACATTTGTTTATTGCTTTAAATTCTTTCCACACATAAACTCAAAAGTTTTCATTTTGTTGTGATCTATTTGCCTTTTAACACTTTTTTTGTTTACGAGATCAAGGGAAAGTGAAAACTCAAGTTTTGATTTAAGAAAAAAGTATATAGCTAAAATGGAAATGATCATTGCACAAATGTAGAGAGAGATAATTCCAAATAGTGTCCATAATTTTTAGGGATTGTAAAATATTTTTAGTTTTAATATATCAGGTTCTGTGATCACCGGGAAAAGGGGGAGGCGGGGTATTTTTAACTGAGTGTTGACTCCCAATCCATAAGTCATTCCTTACAAAAATATAGCCCGTTACGCATGAAAAATCGCTTTACAATCTTCTATGATCGTTAAGTCAGCTTTTTGTAAATGGGCAAACTAATGGCTTGTTTGACTCGGGGAAATATCCCACCGCACGTTCACTTGAGAATATAATATTATTCTCTTTAAAAGATTTTGATCCATAGGTAATTTGCATCTTTAACCTGTTTCATGAATACATATCCATTTTTAAAAACTTGTGTAGAAAAATCCTTTTCTTATAAAATTCCGAGCTATTAGGGTTGAACTAGTGGAATTTCCTAAACTTGGATCACAAAACTTTTGTGTTCATTTGTGGTGTGTAAATAAATTTTATTTACTTACATTTGTTTATTACTTTAAATCTTTCCATACATCAACTCTAAAATTTTCATTTTGTTGTGATCTATTTATCTATTATCTCTTTTTTTTGTTTTCCAAATTAAGCGAAAGTGAAAAATCAAGTTTTGATTTAAGAAAAAAGTATACATCTAAAATGGAAATGCACAATGAACAAATGTAGAGAGAGATAATTTCAAATAGTGTCAGTAATATTTAGGGATTTTAAACACTTTTTAATATCTATATATGAGGTTTTGCAATCGTTGGGAAAAGGGGTAGGCGGGGGATTTCTAACTGAGTGTTGACTACCAATCCATAAGTCATTCCTAACAAAAATATAGGCTATTCCGCATGATAAATCACTTTACAATCTTCTATGATCGTTAGGTCAGCATTTTGTAAATGGGCAAAATAATTGCTTGTTTGACTCGGGTAAATATCTCACCACATGTTCAATAGAGAATTTAATGTTATTCTCTTTAAAAGGTTGGGATCCAAAGGTCATTTGCATCTTTAAAAAGTTTCAAGCATGCGTATCCATTTTTTAAAACATGTGTAGAAAAATATCTTTCTTATAAAATTACGAGCTATTAAGGTTGAACTAGTGGAATTTCCCAAACTTGGATAACAAAACTTTTGTGTTCATTTGTGGTGTGTGAATAAATTTTATTTACTTACATTTGTTTGTTGCTTTAAATTATTTCCACACATAAACTCATAAATTTTCATTTTGTTGTGACCTATTTGCCTTTTATCTCTTTTTTTTTTTCCTTACGTGAAGAAGTGAAAGTGAAAACTCATGTTTTGATTTAAGAAAAAAGTACACATCTACAATGAAAATGCACAATGCAGAAATGTGGAGAGTGATAATTCCAAAAAGTGTCTATAATTTTTAGGGATTGTAAACTCTTTTTAGTTTTTATATATCATGTTTTGCAATCGTCGAGAAAAGGGGGAGGTGGGGGATTTTTAACTGAGTGGTGACTCCTAATCCATAAGTCATTCCTTACAAAAATATAGCCCATTACGCATGATCAATCACTTTACAATCATCATTGATACTTAGGTCAGCTTATTGTGAATGGGCAAAATAATGGCTTGTTTGACTCGGGTAAATATCCCACTGCACGTTCACTTGAGAATTTAATGTTATTCTCTTAAAAGGTTTGGATCCATAGGTCATTTGCATCTTTAACATGTTTCTAGCATGCATATCCATTTTTTAAAACATGTGTAGAATAATCTCTTTCTGATAAAATTCCGAGCTATTAGTGTTGAACTAATGGAATTTCCCAAACTTGGATAACAAAACTTTTGTGTTCATTTGTGGTGTGTGAATAAATTTTCATTACTTACATTTTTTTTTTACTTTAAATTCATTCCATACATAAACTCTTAAATTTTCATTTTGTGTTGATCTATTTGCCTTCTAACTCTTTTTTTGTTTACGAGATGAAGGGAAAGTTAAAACTCAAGTTTTGATTTAAGATAAAAGTATACATCCGAAATGGAAATGTAAAATGCACAAATGTAGAGAGAGATAATTCTAAAAAGTGCCTGTAATTTTTTGGGATTGTAAACTCTTTTCAGTTTTTATATATCAGGTTCTGGAATAATTTGGAAAAGGGGGAGGTGGTGGATTTTAAATTGAGTGTTGACCCCCAATCCATAAGTCATTCCTTACAACAATATAGCACGTTACACATGATAAATCACTTTACAATCATCTATTATTGTTAGGGTAAATATCCCACCGCACGTTCACTTGAGAATTTACTGTTATTCTCTTTTAAAGGTTTGGATCCACAGGTCATTTGCGTCTTTAACATGTTTCAACCATGCATATCTATTTTTTAAAACATGTGTAGAAAAATCTCTTACTTATAAAATTCCGAGCTATTAGGGTCTAACTATAGGAATTTCCCAAACCTGGATAATAAAACTTTTGTGTTCTTTTAGGATGAGTGAATAAATTATCTTTCGTAACATTTGTTATTGCTTTGAATTCTTTCCATACATAAAATCTAAAATATTCATTTTGTTGTGATCTTTTTGCCTTTTTTCTCTTTTTTTCTTTACGAGATCAAGGGAAAGTGAAAGCTCAAGCTTTGATTTAAGAAAAAACTATAAATCTAAAATGGAAATGCACAATGCACAAATGCAGAGAGATATAATTCCAAAAAGTTTCTGTAATTTTTGGGGATTGTAAACTCTTTTCAGTTTTTATATATCAGGTTCTGCAAATGTCGAGAAAAGGGGGGGGGGGGGATTTTTAACTGAGTGTTGACTCCTAATCCATAAGTCATTCCTTACAAAAATAAAGCTCGTTACACAGTATAAATCACTTTTAGATCATCTAATATTGTTAGGTCAGTTTTTTGTAAATGGACAAAATAATGGCTTGTTTGACTCAGGTAAATATCTCACCACACGTTCACTCGTGAATTTAATGTTATCCTCTTTAAAAGGTTTTCCATAGGTCATTTCTATCTTTAACATGTTACAAGCATGCCTATCCATTTTTTAAATCATGTGTAGAAAAATCTCTTTCTTATAAAATTCCGAGATATTAGGGTTGAACAAGTGGAATTTTGCAAACTTGGATAACAAAACTTTTGTGTTCATTTGTGGTGTGTGAATAAATTTTCTTTACTTACATTTGTTATTGCTTTAAATTTTTTCCAAACATAAACTCTTAAATTTTCATTTTGTTTTGATCTATTTGCCTTTTATCTTTTTTTTTTTTTTTTAGTTTATGAGATGAAGGGAAAGTGAAAAGTCAAGATTTGATTGAAGAAAAAAAAGTACACATCTAAAATGGAAATTCACAATGCATAAATGTAGACAGTGATAAATCCAAAAAGTTTCTATTATTTTTAGGGATTGTAAACTCTTTTTAGTTTTTATATATTAGGTTTTGCAATCGTAGGGAAAAGAGGGAGGCTGGGGATTTTGAATTGAGTGTTGACTGCCAATCCATAAGTCATTCCTTAAAAAAATATAGCCCGTTACGCATGATAAATCACTTTAAAATCATCTATGATCATTAGGTCAGCTTTTTTTAAATGGGCAAAATAATGGCTTGTTTGACTCGGGTAAATATCCCACCGCTCGTTCACTTGAGAATTTAATGTTATTCTCTTAAAAGGTTTGGATCCATAGGTCATTTGCATATTTAACATGATTCAAGCATGCATATCCATTTTTTAAAACATGTGTAGAAAAATCTCTTTCTTATAAAATTTCGAGGTATTAGGGTTGAACTAGTGGAATTTCCCAAACTTGGATAACAAAACTTTTGTGTTCAATTGTGGAGAGTGAATACATTTTCTTTACTTACATTTGTTTATTGCTTTAATTTCTTTCCGTACATAAACTCTAAAATTTTCATTTTGTGGTGATCCATTTGCCTTTTAACTCTTTTTTTGTTTTCGAGATGAAGGGAAAGTGAAAACGCAAGTTTTGATTTAAGAAAAAAGTATACATCTCAAATGGAAATCTACAATGCACATATGTAGAGAGAGATAATTCCAAAAAGTGTCCATTATTTTTCGGGAATGTAAACTTTTTTTAGTTTGTATATATCAGATTCTATAATGATTGGGAAAAGGGGGAGGCAGGGGATTTTAAATTGAGTATTGACTCCTAATCCATAAGTCATTCCTTACCAAAATATTGCCCGTTACTCATGATAAATCACTTTGCAATCATCTATTATCGTTAGGGTAAATATCCCACCGCACGTTCTCTTCAGAATTTAATGTTATTCTCTTTAAAAGGTTTGGATCCTTAGGTCATTTGCGTCTTTAATATGTTTCAAGCATGCATATCCATTTTTTAAAACATGTGTAGAAAAATCTCTTTCTCATAAAATTCCAACCTATTAGGGTTGAACTAGTGGAATTTCCCAAACTTGGATAACAAAACTTTTGTGTTCATTTGTGGTATGTGAATAAATTTTCTTTACATTTATTTTTTTATTGAGTTAAATTCTTTCCATACATAAACTCTAAAATTTTCCTTTTGTTGTGATCTATTTGCCTTTTAACTCTTTTTTTGTTTACAAGATGAAGGGAAAGTTAAAACTCAAGTTTTGATTTAAGAAAAAATAAACATCTCAAATGGAAATGTACAATGCACAAATGTAACGAGAGATAATTCCAAAAAGTGTCTGTAATTTTTAGGGATTGTAAACTCTTTTTAGTTTTTATATATCAGGTTCTAGAATCATTGGGAAACGGGGGAGGCGGCGGATTTTAAAGAGAGTGTTGACCCCCAATCCATAAGTCATTCCATACAAAAATATAGCCCGTTACACATGATAAATCACTTTACAATCATCTATTATCGTTAGGGTAAATATCCCACCGCACGTTCACTTGAGAATTTACTGTTATTCTCTTTTAAAGGTTTGGATCCATAGGTCATTTGAGTCTTTAACATGTTTCAACCATGCATATCTATTTTTTAAAACATGTGTAGAAAAATCTCTTACTTATAAAATTCCGAGCTATTAGGGTCCAACTTGGAGGAATTTCCTAAACTTGGATAACAAAAATTTTATGTTTTTTTTGGGGTGAGTGAATAAATTTTCTTTTCTTACATTTGTTTATTGCTTTAAATTATTTCCATACATTAACTCTAAAATTTTCATTATGTTGTGATCAATTTGCCTTTTATCTCTTTTTTTGTTTATGAGATAAAGGAAAGTGAAAACTCAAGGTTTGATTTAAGAAAAAAAAGTATACATAAAAAATGGAAAAGCACAATGCAAAAATGTAGAGAGAGATAATTCCAAAAATTGTCTGAAATTTATAGGGATTGTAAACTCTTTTTAGTCTTTATCTATCAGATTCTGAAATCGTCGGGAAAAGGGGGAGGTGGGGGATTTTTAACTGAGTGTTGACACCAATCCATAAGTCATTCCTTAAAAAAATGTAGCACGTTACGCATGATAAATCACTATACAATCATCTATCATCGTTAGGTCAGCTTTTTGTAAATGGGCAAAATAATTGCTTGTCTGACTCGGGTAAATATCCCACCGCACGTTCACTTGAGAATTTAATGTTATTCTCTTTAAGAGGTTTGGATCCATAGGTCATTTGCATCTTTAACATATTTCAAGCATGCATATCCATTTTCTAAAAGATGTGTAGAAAAATCTCTTTCTTATAAAATTCCAAGCAATTAGGGTTGAACTATTGGAATTTCCCAAACTTGGATTAAAAAAACTTTTGTTTTCATTTGTGGTGTGTGAATAAATTTTCTTTACTTACATTTTTTATTTTTTTCAATTTTTTCCGTACATAAACTCTTTAATTTTAATTTTGTTGTGATTTAATTTCCTTCTATCTCTTTTTTTTTGTTTACGAAATGAAGGGAAAGTGAAAACTCAAATCTTGATTTAAGAAAAAAAGTACACATCTAAAATGGAAATGCCTAATGCAAAAACGTAGAGAGTTATAATTCGAAAAAGTGTCTGTAATTTTTAGGGATTGTAAACTCTTTTTTGTTTTTATATATCAGGTTTTTCAATCGTCGGGAAAGGGGGAGGCGGGGGATTTTTAACTGAGTGTTGACTCCCAATCCATATGTCATTCCTTACAAAAACATAGCTTGTTATGTATGATAAATCACTTTACAATCATCTATGATCGTTAGGTTAGCTTTTTGTAAATGGAATAATGGCTTGTTTGGCTCAGGTAAAAATCCCACCCCACGTTAACTAGTGAATATAATGTTATTCTCTGTAAAAGGTTTTGATCCATAGATCATTTGTATATTTAACATGTTTCAAGCATGCATATTCATTCTTTAAAACTTCTATAAAAAAATCTCTTTCTTATAAAATTCCGAGCTATTTGGTTTGAACTAGTGGAATTTCCTAAACTTGGAAAACAAAACTTTTTTGATTATTTTTTGTGTGTGAATAAATTTTATTCCCTTACATTTGTTATTGCTTTAAATTCTTTCCATACATAAACTCTAATATTTTCATTTTGTTGCGATCTATTTGCCTTTTAACTCTTTTTTTGTTTACGAGATGAAGGGAAAGTGAAAACTCAAGTTTAGTTTTAAGAAAATAGTATACATCTCCAATTGAATTGCACAATGCACAAATTTATAGAGAGATAATTCCAAAAAAATTCAGTAATTTTTAGGGATTAAAAACTCTTTTTTTAGTTTTTATATATCAGGTTCTGCAATCATCGGGAAAAAGGGGAGGCAGGGGATTTTCAACTGAATGTTGACTCCCAATCCAAAAGTCATTCCTTACAAAAATATAGCCCGTTAGGCATGATAAATCACTTTAAAATCATCTATGATCGTTAGGTCAGCTTTTTGTAAATGGACAAAATAATGGCATATTTGACTCGGGTAAATATCCCACCACACGTTCACTTGAGAATTTAATGTTATTGTCTTTAAAAGGTTTGGATCCATAGGTCATTTGAATCTTAACATGTTTCAAGCATGCATATCCATTTTTTAAAATATAGGTAGAAAAATCTCTCTCTAATAAGATTCTGACCTATATGGGTTGAACTAGTGGAATTTCCCAAACTTGGATAACAAACTTTTGTGTTCATTTGTGGTGTTTGAATAAATTTTCTTGACTTACATTTGTTATTGCTTTAAATTGTTTTCACACAAAAAATCTAAAATTTTCATTTTGTTCTGATTTATTTGCCTTCTATCTCATTTTTAGTTTACGAGATGAAGGGAAAGTGAAAATTCTAGTTTTGATTTAAGAAAAAAGTATACATCTCAAATGGAAATGCACTATGCACAAATGTAGAGAGAGATAATTCCAAAAAGTGTCTGTAATTTTTAGGGATCATAAACTCTTTTTAGTTTTTATATATCAGGTTCAACAATTGTCAGGAAATGGTGGAGGCGGGGGATTTTTAACTGAGTGTTGACTCCCAATCGATAAGTCATTCCCTACAAAAATATAGCCCGTTATGCATGATAAATCACTTTACAATCATCTATGATCGTTAGGTCAACTTTTTCTAAATTGGCAAAATAATGGCTTGTTTGACTCGGGTAATTATCCCACCGCACGTTCACTTGAGAGTTTAATGTTATTCTCTTTAAAAGGTTTGGATCCATAGGTCATTTGCATCTTTAGCATGTTTCAAGCATGCATATCAATTTTTTAAAACATGTGTAGAAAAATCTCTTTCTTATAAAATTCCGAGCTATTAGGGTTGAACTAGTGGAATTTCCCAAACTTGGATAACAAAAATTTTGTGGTCATTTTTTGTGTGTGAATAAATTTTCTTTAGTTACATTTTTTATTTATTTAAATTCTTTCCAAACATAAACATTAAAATCTTCATTTTGTTGTGATCTATTTGCCTTTTATCTCTTTTTTTCTTTACGAGATGATGGGAAAGTGAAAACTCAAGTTTTGATTTAATAAAAAACTATACATCTAAAATGGAAATGCCCAATGCACAAATGTAGTGAGCGATAATTCCAACAAGTGTTTGTAATTTTTAGGGATTGTAAACACTTTTTAGTTTTTATATATCAGGTTATGCAATCGTCTGGAAAAGGGGGAGGCGAGGCATTTTTAACTGAGTGTTGACTCCCAATTTATAAGTCACTCATTACAAAAATATTTCCCGTTATGCATGATAAATCACTTTACAATCATCTATCATCGTTAGGTCAGCTTTTTGTAAATGGGCAAAATAATGGCTAGTTTGACGCGGGTAAATATCCCACCGCACTTTCACTTGAGAATTTAATGTTTTTCTCTTTAAAGGTTTGGATCCATAGGTCATTTGCATCTTTAACATGTTTCAAGCAGGCATATCCATTTTTTTAAAACATGTGTAGAAAAATCTCTTTCTTATAAAATTCCGAGCAATTAGGGTTGAACAAGTGAAATTTCCCAAAATTCGATAACAAAACTTTTGTGTTCATTTGTGGGGTGTGAAAAAATTTTATACACTTACATTTGGCTATTGCTTTAAATTCTTTCCATACATAAACTCTAAAATTTTCTTTTTGTTCAGATCTTTTTGCCTTTTATCTCTTTTTAATTTAACGAGATGAAGGGAAAGTGAAAACTCAATTTTTGATTTAAGAAAAAAGTATACATCTAAAATGGAAATGCACAATGCAAAAATGTAGAGAGAGGTAATTCCAAAAAGTGGATGTAATTTTTAGGGATTGTAAACTCTTTTTAGTTTTTAAATATCAGGTTCTTCAATCATTGGGAAAAAGGGGACGCGGGGGATTTTTAACTCAGTGTTGACACCCAATCTGTAAGTCATTCCTTACAAAAATTTTGCCCGTTACGCATGATAAACCACTTTACAATCAACTATGAATGTTAGGTTAGCTTTTTGTAAATTTTTAAAATAAAGGCTTGTTTGACTCGGATAAATATCCCACGGCATGCTCACTTAAGAGTTTAATGTTATTCTCTTAAAAAGGTTTTGATCCATAGGTCATTTGCATCTTTAACACGCTTCAAGCTTGCATATCCATTTTTCAAAACATATGTAGAAAAATCTCTTTCTTATAAAATTCCAAGCTATTAGAGTTGAACTAGTGGAATTTCCCAAACTTGGATAAAAAAAGTTTTGTTTTTATTTGTGGTGTGCCTATAAAATTTCTTTACTAACATTTTTTATTGCTCTAAATTATTTCCATACTAAAACTCTAAAATCTTCATTTCGTTGTGATCTATTTGAGTTTGTTATCTTTTTTTTTTTCTTTACGAGATGAAGGGAAAGTGAAAACCAAAGTTTTGATTTAAGAAAAAACTATACACCTAAAATGCAAATGCATGATGCACAAATGTAGTGAGAGATAATTACAAAAAGTGACTATAATTTTTTGGGATTTTAAAAAAAAATTAGTTTTTATATACCCGGTTCTGCAATCGTTGGCAAAAGGGGAAGGCGAGGAATTTTTAATTGAGTGTTGACTCCCAATCGATAAGTCAATCCTTACATAAATATAGCCCGTTACGCATGATAAATCACTCTAAAATCATCTATGATTGTTAGGTCAGCTTTTTGTAAATTGGCAAAATAATGGATTCTTTGACTCCGGTAAATATCCCACCGCACGTTCAGTCGAGAATTTAATGTTATTCACTTTAAAAGGTTTGGATCCATAGGGCATTTGCATCTTTAACATGTTTGACTCTGGTAAATATCCCACCGCACGTTCAGTCGTGAATTTAATGTTATTCACTTTAAAAGGTTTGGATCCATAGGTCATTTGCATCTTTAACATGTTTGAAGCAGGAATATCAATTTTTTAAAACATGTGTAGAAAAAGCTCTTTCTTATAAAATTTCGAGCTATTAGGGATGTACTAGTGGAATTTTCCAAATTTGGATAACAACTTTTGTGTTCGTTTGTGGTGTGTGAATAAATTTTCTATACTTACATTTGTCTTTTGCTTTAATTTCTTTCCTTACATAAGCTCTAAAATTTTCTCTTCGTTGTGATCTATTTGCCATCTATCTCTTTTTTTTGTTTACGAGATGAAGGAAAAGTGAAAACTCAAGTTTTGATTTAAGAAAAAAGTATACATCTAAAATGGAAATGCACAATGCACAAATATACAGAGAGATAATTCCAAAAGGGTCTGTAATTTTTAGGGATTGTAAACTCCTTTTAGTTTTTAAATATCAGGTTCTTCAATCGTCAGGAAAAGGGGACGCCGGGGATTTTTAACTGAGTGTTGACTCCCAATCCATAAGTCATTCCTTACAAAAATATAGCCCGTTACGCATGATAAATAACTTTATAATCAACTATGATCGTTAGGTCAGCTTGTTGTAAATTGGAAAAATAATAGCTTGTTTGACTCGAGTAAATATTCCACCGCACGTTCACTTGAGAGTTTAATGTTATTCTCTTTAAAAGGTTTGGATCCATAGGTAATTTGCATCTTTAACACGTTCCAAGGATGCATATCCATTTTTTAAAACATGTGTTGAAAAATCTCTTTCTTATAAAATTCCGAGCTATTAGGATTGAACTAGTGGAATTTCCTAAATTTAAATAATAAAATTTTTGTGTTCATTTGTGGTGTGTGAATAAAATTTTTTTACTTACATTTGTTATTGGTTTAAATTGTTTCCACACATAAACTCTAAAATCTTCATTTATTTGTGATCTATTTGCCTTTTATCTCTTTTTTTGTCTACGAGATGAAGGGAAAGTGAAAGCTCATATTTTTTTTAAGAAAAAAGTATACATCTAAAATGGAAAAGCAAAATGCACAAATATAGAGAGAGATCATTCCAAAAAGTATCTATAATTTTTAGGGATTTTAAAAATCTTTATAGTGTTTATATATCAGGTTTTGAAATCATGGGGAAAAGGGGAAGGCAAGGGATTTTCAAAAGAGTGTTGACTCCCAGTCCATTAGTCATTCCTTGCAAAAATATAGCCCGTTACGCATGATAAATCACTTTACAATCATCTATGATCGGTAGGTCAGCTTTTTGTAAATGGGCAAAATAATGGCTTGTTTAACTCGGGAAAATATCCTACCACATGTTCTCTTGGGAATTTAATGTTATTCTCTTTAAAAGGTTTAGATCCATAGTTCATTTGCATCTTTAACATGTTTCAAGCATGCATATCCATTTTTTAAAACATGTGAAGAAAAATCTCTTTCTTATAAAATTCTGAGCTATTAGGGTTGAACTAGTGGAACTTCCCAAACTTAGATAAAAAAACTTTTGAGTTCATTTGTGGTGTGTGAATAAATTTTCTTTACATACATTTGCTATAGCTTTAAATTATTTCCATACATATACTCTAAAATCTTCATTTTGTTGTGATCTATTAGGCTTTTATCTCATTTTTTGTTGACAAGATGAAGGGAAAGTGAAAACTCAAGTTTTGAGTTAAAAACCAAGTATACATCTAAAATGGAAATGGACAATGCACAAATGTTGATAGAGATAATTCCAAAATGTGTCTGTAATTTTTAGGGATTATAAACTCTTTTAGTTTTTATATATCAGGTTCTGCAATCATCGGGAAAAGGGGGAGGCGGGGGATTTTTAATTGAGTGTTGACTCCCAATCCATAAGTCATTCCTTACAAAAATATAACCCGTTACTCATGTTAATCACTTTACAATCATCTAAAACGGAAATGCACAATGCACAAATGTAGAGAGAGATAATTCCAAAAAGTCTCTATAATTTTTAGGGATTGTAAACTCTTTTTAGTTTTTATATATCAGGATCTGCAATCGTCGGGAAAAGGGGGAGGCAAGGGATTTTTAACTGAGTGTTGACACCCAATCCATAAGTCATTCCTTACAAAAATATAGCCGGTTACGCATGATAAATCACTTTACAAGCATCTATTGTCGTTAGGTCACCTTTTTGTAAAAGGGCAAAATAATGGCTTGTTTGACTCGGATAAATATCCCACCACATGTTTACTTGAGAATTTAATGTTATTATTTTTAAGTGGTTTGGATCCATAGGTCATTTGCATCTTTAATATTTTTCAAGCTTGCATATCAATTTTTTAAAACATGTGTAGAGTATTTTCTTTCTTAAAAAATTCCAAGCTATTAGGGTTGAAGTAGTGGAATTTCCACAACTTGGAAAACAAAAATTTTATGTTCATTTGTGTTGTATGAATAAATTTTCTTTACTTACATTTGTTTATTGATTTTAATTCTTTCCATGCAAAAACTCTAAAATTTTCATTTTGTTGTGATCTATTTGCCTTTAATCTCTTTTTTCTGTTTATGAGATGAAGTGAAGGTGAAAACTCACGTTTTGATTTAAGAAAAAAATATACATCTAAAGTGGAAATGCACAATGCAAAAATTTAAAGAGAGATAATTCCAAAAACTCTCTATAATTTGTAGGGATTGTAAACTCCTTTTAGTTTTTATATATCAAAATCTGCAATCGTCGGGAAAAGGGGGAGGCGAGGGATTTTTAACTGAGTGTTGACACTCAATCCATAAGTCATTCCTTACAAAAATATAGCCCATTACGCATGATAAATCATTTTACAATCATCTATGATCGTTAGGTCAGCTTTTTTTAAATAGGCAAAATAACAGCTTGTTTGACTCGGGTAAATATCCCACCCCTCGTTCACTTGAGAATCTAATGTTATTCTATTTAAAAGGTTTGGATCCATAGGGCATTTGCATCTTTAGCATGTTTCAAGCATGCATATCCATTTTTTAAAATATGTGTTGAAAAATCTCTTTCTTATAAAATTCCGAGCTATTAGGATTAAACAAGTGGAATTTCCCAAACTTGGATAACAAAACTTTTGTGTTCATTGGTGGTGTGTGAATAAATTTTCTTAACATTCATTACTTTATTGCTTTAAATTTTTTCCCTACATCAACTCTAAAATTTTCATTTTGTTGTGATCTATTTGCCTTTTATCTCTTTTCTTATTTACGAGATGAACAGAAGGTGAAAACTAAAGTTTTGATTTAAGAAAAAGGCATACATCTAAAATAGAAATGCATAATGCACAAATGTAGAGACAGATAATTCCAAAAAGTGTTTGAAATTTTTAGGGATTAAAAACTATTTTTAGTTTTTATATATCAGGTTCTGCAATCGTCGGGAAAATGGGGAGGCGAGGGATTTTTAACTGTGTGTTGACTCCCAAACCATAAGTGATTCCTTCCAAAAATACAGCCCGTTACGCATGTTAAATCACTTTACAATGATCAATGATCGTTAGGTCAGCTTTTTGTTAATGGGCAAAATAATGTCTTGTTTGACTTGGGTAAATATCCCACCACACGTTCACTTAAGAATTTAATGTTATTCTTTTTAAAAGGTTTGGATCCATACGTCTTTTGCATCTTTAACATGTTTCAAGCATGCATTTCCATTTTTTAAAACATGTGTAGAAAAATCTCTTTTGTATAAAATTTCAAGCTATTAGGGTTGCACCAGAGGAATTTCCCTAACTTGGATAAAAAAAAAATTTGTGTTCATTTGTGGTCTGTGAAAAAAATTTATTTACTGAGATTTTTTTATTGATTTAAATTCTTTCCATACATAAACTCTAAAATTTTCATTTTGTTGTGATCTATTTGCCTGTTACCTCTTTTTTTGTTTACGAGATGAAGGGAAAGTGAAAACTCAAGTTTAGATTTAAGAAAAAAGTATACATCTAAAATGGAAATGCACAATGCACAAATGTAGAGGGAGATAATTTAAAAAAGTGTCTGTAATTTTTGTGGATTCTAAACTCTTTTTAGTTTTTATATTTCAAGTTCTGCAATCGAAGGGAAAAGAGCGAGGCGGGGGAATTTTAATTGAGTTTTGACTCCCAATCCATAAGTCATTCCTTTGAAAAATATAGCCCATTACGCATGATAAATAACTTTACATTCATCTATGATCGTTAGGTCAGGTTTTTGTAAATGGGCAAAATAATTGCTTGTTTGACTCGGGTAAATATCCCACCGCACGTTCACTTGAGAATTTAATGTTATTCTCTATAAAATGTTTGGATCCATTGGTCATTTTTATCTTTAACATGTTTCAAGCATGCATATCAATTTTTTAAAACATGTCTAGAAAAATCTCTTTCTTTTAAAATTTCGAGATATTAGGGTTGAACAAGTGAAATTTTCCAAACTTGGATAACAAAAATTTTGTGTTCATTTGTGGTGTATGAATAAATTTTCTTAACTGACATTTGTTTGTTGCTTTAAATTCTTTCCCAACATAAACTCTAAAATTTTCATTTTGTTGAGATCTATTTGCCTTTTATCTCTTTTTTTTGTTTAGGAGATGAAGGGAAGGTGAACACTAAAGTTTTCATTTAAGAAAAAAGTATACATCTAAAATGGAATTGCACAATGCACAAATGTAGAGCGAGATAATTCCAAAAGGTTTCTATAATTTTTAGGGCTTATAAACTCTTTTTAGTTTTTATATATCAAGTTCTGCAATCATCGGGAAAAGTGGGAGGCGAGGGATTTTTAACTGAGTGTTGTCTCCCAATCCATAAGTCATTCCTTACAAAAATATAGCCCGTTACGCATGATAAATCACTTTACAATCATCAATGATCGTTAGGTCTGCATTTTGTTAATCCGCAAAATAATGGCTTGTTTGACTCAGGTAAAAATCCCCTCGCATATTCACTTGAGAATTTAATGTTATTTTTTTTAAAAGGTATGCATCCATAGGTCATTTGCATCTTTAACATGTTTCAAGCAAGCATATCCATTTTTTAAAACATGTGTAGAAAAATCTCTTTTGTATAAAATTCCGTGCTACTAGGGTTGTACTAGAAGAATTTCCCAAACTTGGATAACAAAACTTTTGTGTTCATTTGTGGTGTGTGAACAAATTTTCTTTACTTACTTTTGTTTATTGCTTTAAATTCTTTCCATACATAAACTCTTAAATTTTCATTTTCTTGTGATCTATTTGCCTTTTATCTTTTTTTTTTTTTGTTTACGAGATGAAGGGAAAGTGAAAACTCAAGTTTTGATTTAAGAAAAAAGTATACATCTAAAATGGAAATGCACAATGCAAAAATGTAGAGAGAGACAATTCCAAAAACTGTTTGTAATTTTTAGGGATTGTAAACTCTTTTAACTTTTATATTTCAAGTTTTGCAATCGTCCAGAAAAAGGCGAGGCAGGGGATTTTTAGCTGAGTGTTGACTCCCAATCCATAAGTCATTCCTTACAAAAATATAGTCTGTTACGCATGATAAATAACTTTAAAATCATCTATGATAGTTAGGTCAGATTTTTGTAAATGGGCAAAACAATGGCTTGTTTGACTCGAGTAAATATCCCACCACACGTTCACTTGAGAATTTAATATTATTCTCTTTAAAAGGTTTGTATCTATAGGTCATTTGCATCTTTAACATGTTTCAAGCATGCATACCCATTTTTTAAAACCTGTGTAGAAAAATCTCTTTCTTTTAAAATTCGGAGCTATTAGGGTTGAACTAGTAGAATTTCCCAAACTTGGATACCAAAACTTTTGTGTTCATTTGTGGTGTGTGAATAAATTTTCTTTACTTATATTTGTTTATTGCTTTAAATTCTTTCCATACCTAAACTCTAAAATTTTCATTTTGGTGTGATCTATTTGCCTTTTATCTATTTTATTTTTTTGTTTACGAGATGAAGGGAAAGTGAAAACTCAAATTTTGATTTAAGAAAAAAGTATACAGCTAAAACAGAAATGCACAATGCACAATTGTAGAGGGAGATAATTCTGAAAAGTGTCTGAAATTTTTAGTGATTGTAACACTTTTTAGTTTTTATATATCAGCTTCTGCAATCGTAGGGGAAAAGGGGGAGGTAGGGGATTTCTAACTCAGTGTTGACTCTCAATCCATAAGTCATTCCTTACAAGCATATAGCCCGTTATGGATAATAAATCACTTTACAATCATCTTTGATTGTTAGGTCAACTTTTTGTAAATGGGCAAAATAATGGGCTGTTTAACTCGGGTAAATATCCCTCCGCACATTCACTTGAGAATTTAATGTTATTCTCTTTAAAAGGTTTGGATCCATAGGTCATTTGCATCTTTAACATGTTTAAAGCATGCATATCCATTTTTTGAAACATGTGTAAAAAAATATCTTTTTAATGAAATTCCGAGCTATAAGAGTTGAACTAGTGGAATTTCCCAAACTTGGTTAACAAAACTTTTGTGTTCATTTGTGGTGTGTGAATTAATATTCTTTAATTAAAATTTTTAATTTCTTTAAATTCTTTCCTTACATAAAATCTAAAATTTTGATTTTTTTGTGATCAATTTGCCTTTTATCTCTTTTTTTTTTTTTTACAAGATGAAGGGAAATCGAAAACTTAACTTATTATATATGAAAGAATTAGACATCAAAAATGAAATTTCACAATGCACAAATATAGAGAGAGATAACTTTAAAAAGTGTCTTTAATTTTTTGGGATTGTAAACTCTTTTTTGTTTTTTATATCAGGTTCGGCAATCGTCGGGAAAAGGGGGAGGCGAAGGATTTTCAACTGAGTGTTCTCTCCCAATCCATAAGTCATTCCTTACCAAAATATAGCCCGTTATGCATGATAAATCACTTTACAATTATCAATGATCGTTAGGTCAGCTTTATGTTAATGCGCAAAATAATGGCTTGTTTGACACAGGTAAATATCCCACCGCACGTTCACTTGAGAATTTAATGTTATTGTTTTTAAAGGTTTAGATCCATATGTTTTTTTGCATCTTTAACATGTTTCATGCATGCATATCAATTTTTTAAAACATGTGTAGAAAAATCTCGTTCGTATAAAATTCCGTGCTACTAGGGTTGTACTGGAAGAATTTCCCAAACTTGGATAACTAAAATTTTGTGTTCATTTGTGGTGTGTTAATAATTTTTTTTACTTACATTTGTTTATTGCTTTAACTTTTTTCCATACATAAACTCTAAAATTTTCATTTTGTTGTGTTGTATTTGCATTTTACCTCTTTTTTTTGTTTACAAGATAAGGGAAAGTGAAAACTCAAGTTTTGATTTAAGAAAAAAGTATACAACTAAAATGGAAATGCACAATGCAAAAATCTAGAGACAAACAATTCCAAAAAGTGTCTGTAATTTTTAGGGATTGTAAACTCTTTTAGTTTTTATATTTCAGGTTTTGCAATTGTCGGGAAAAGGGAGAGGCAGGGAATTTTTAACTGAGTGTTGACTCCCAATCCATAAGTCATCCCTTACAAAAATATAGCTCATTACGCATGGTAAATAACTTTACAGTCAGCTATGATCGTTAGGTCAGCTTTTTGTAAATGGGCAAAATAATGGCTTGTTTGACTCAGGTAAATATCCCACCGCACGTTCACTTGAGAATTTAATGTTATTCTCTTTAAAAGGTTTGGATCCATAGGTCATTTGCATCTTTAACATGTTTCAAGCATGCATATCCATTTTTTAAAACATGTGTAGAAAAATCTCTTTCTTTTAAAATTCAAAGCTATTAGGTTGAGCTAGTGGAATTTCCCAAACTTGGATACAAAAACTTTTGTGTTCATTTGTGGTGTGTGAATAAATTTTATTTACTTACATTTTCTTATTTCTTTAAATTCTTTCCATACCTAAACTCTAAAATTTTCATTTTGGTGTGATCTATTTGCCTTTTATCTCTTTTTGTTTTTGACGAGATGAAGGGAAAGTGAAAACTCAAATTTCGATTTAATAAAAATGTATACATCTAAAACAGAAATGCACAATGAACAAATGTAGAGAGAGATAATTTCGAAAAGTGTCTGTAATTTTTAGGGATTGTAAACACTTTTTAGTTTTTATATACCAGCTTCTGCAATCGTAGGGAAAAGGGGGGGGGTGGGGGATTTCTAACTGTGTGTTGACTCCAAATCTATAAGTCATTCCTTACAAACATATAGCCCATTACAGATGATCAATGACTTTACAATCATCTATGATCGTTAGGTCGACTTTTTGTAAATGGGCAAAATAATGGCTTGTTTGACTCGGGTAAATATCCCACGGCATGTTCACTTGAGAATTTAATAATATTCTCTTTAAAAGGTTTGGATACATTAGGTCATTTGTATCTTGAACATGTTTCAAGCATGCATAACCTTTTTTTAAAACATGTGTAGAAAAATCTCTTTCTTATAAAATTCCGAGCAACTAGGGTTGAACTAGTGGAATTTCCCAAACTTGGATAACAAAACTTTTATGTTCATTTGTGGCGTGTGAATAAATTTTCTTTACTTAAATTTGTTTATTCTTTTAAATTATTTTCATACATAAACTCTAAAATTTTCATTTTTTTTATTCTTTTTGCCTTTTATCTCTTTTTTTGTTTTCGAGATGAAGGGAAGGTGAAAACTCAAGTTTTTATTTAAGAAAAAAGTGTAAATCTAAAATGGAAATTCATAATGCACAAATGTAGAGAGAGAAAATTCCAAAAAATATCTATAATTTTTAGGGATTGTTAACTGTTTTTAGTTTTCATATATCAGGTTCGGCAATGGTCGGGAAAAGGGGGAGGCGATGGACTTTTAACTGAGTGTTGACACCCAATCCATAAGTCATCCGTAAAAAAAATATTTCCCTGTTACTCATGATAAATCTCTTTAAGATCATCTATGATCGTCAGGTCTGCTTTTTGTTAATGGGCAAAATAATGGCTTGTTTGGCTCAGGTAAATATCCCACCACACGTTCACTGGAGAATTTAATGTAATTCTCTTTAAAAGGGTATGATCAATAGGTCATATGCATATTTAACATGTTTCAAGAATGCATATCCATTTTTTAAAACATGTGTAGAAAAATCTCTTTCTTATAAAATTCCTTGAAATTAGGGTTGAACTAGTGGTATTTTCCAAACATGGATCACAAAAATTTTGCGTTCATTTGTGGTGTGTGAATAAATTTTATTTACTTACATTTTTTATTGCTTTAAATTCTTTCCATAAATAAACTCACAAATTTTCTTTTTGTAATGATCTATTTGCCTTTTATCTCTTTCTTTTGTTTACGAGATGAAGGGAAAAAAAAACTTAAGTTTTGTTTTAAGAAAAAAGTACACATATAAAATGGAAATACACAATGCTCAAAAGTAAAGAGAGATAATTGAAAAAAGTGTCTGTATTTTTTAGGGATTGTAAACTTTTTTTAGTTGTTTTAGATCATGTTCTTCAATCGTCGGGAAAGGGGGGGGCGGGGGATTTTTAACTGGGTGTTGAGTCCCAATCCATAAGTCATTCCTTACAAAAATATAGCCCGTTACGCTTGATAAATCACTTTAAAATCATCTATGATCGTTAGGTCTGCTTTATGTAAATGGGCACAATAATGGCTTGTTTGACTCGGGTAAATATCCCACCGCACGTTCACTTGAGAATTTAAAGTTATTCTCTTTAAAAGGTTTGGATCCATAGGTCATTTGCATCCTTAACATGTTTCAAGCATGCATAAAATTCCGAGCTATAAGGGTTGAACTAGTGGAATTTCCCAAACTTGGATAACAAAACTTTTATGTTCATTTGTGGTGTGTGAATAAAATTTCTTTACATACATTTGTTTATTGCTTTAAATTCCAGCCATACATAAACTATAAAATTTTCATTTTGTTGTGATCTATATGCCTTTTATCTCTTTTTTTTGTTAAGGAGATTAAAGAAAAGTGAAAACTAAAATTTTGATTTAAGAATAAAGTGTATATAGTAATGGATTTGCACAATGCACAAATTTAGAGAGAGATAATTCCAAAAAGTGTCTATAATTTTCAGGGATTGTAAGCTCTATTTAGTTTTTATATATCAGGTTCTGCAATCATCAGGAAAAGGGGGAGATGGAGGATTTTTAACTGAGTGTTGACTCCCAATCCATAACTCATTCCTTAAAAAAATATCGCCCGTTACGCATGATAAATCACTTTACAATCATCTGTGATCGTTAGGTCATCTTTTTGTAAATGGGCAAAATAATGGCCTGTTTGACTCGGGTAAATATTCCATCGCACGTTCACTTGAGAATTAAATTTTATTCTCTTTAAAAGGTTTGGATCCATAGGTCATTTGCATATTTAACATGTTTCAAGCATGCAAAACCATTTTTTAAAACATGTGCAAAAAAATATCTTTTAGTAAAATTTCGAGCATTAACTGAGCATTAACACTCAATCCATAAGTGGAATTTTGAAAACCTGGATAACAAAACTTTTATCTTTATTTGTGGTGTGTGAATAAATTTTCTTTAATTTAATTTTTTTATTGCTTTAAAATATTTCCATACATAAAATCTAAAATTTTCATTTTATAGTGATCTATTTGCCTTCTATCTCTTTTTTTTTTGTTTACTAGATGAAGGGAAAGCGAAAACTTAACTTTTTATATCAGAAAGAAGTATACATCTAAAATGGAATTTCACAATGCACAAATATTGAGAGAGATAACTCCAAAAAGTGTCTTTAATTTTTAGGGATTGTAAACTCTTTTTAGTTTTTATATATCAGGTTCTGCAATCGTCGGGAAAAGGGGAGGCGGGGATTTTTAACTGAGCATTAACACTCAATCCATAAGTCATTCCTTACAAAAATATAGCCCATTAAACATGATAAATCACTTAACAATCATCTATGACCGTTTGGCTAGCTTTTTGTAAATGGGCAAAATAATGGCTTGTTTGACTAGAGTATATCTCTCACCGCACGTTCACTTGCAAATTGAATGTTATCCTCTTTAAAAGGTTTTGATCCAGAGGTCATTTTCATCTTTAACATGTTTCAAGCATGCATATCCTTTTTTTAAAACTTGTGTAGAAAAATCTCTTTCTTATTATATTCTAAGCTATTAGGGTTGAACTAGTGGAATTTCCCAAACTAGGATAACAAAAATTTTGTGTTCATTTGTGGTGTGTGGATAAATTTTATCTACATACATTGGTTTTTTGCTTTAAATTATTTCCATACATAAACTCCAAAATTTTCATTTTGTGGAGATCTATTTGCCTTTTATCTCTTTTTTTTTTTTTACGAGATGAAGGGAAGGTTAAAACTCAAGTTTTGATTTAAGAAAGAAGTATACATCTAAAAAAGAAATGCACAATGCAAAAATGTAGAGAGAGATAATTTTAAAAAGTGCCTGTAATTTTTTGGGATTGTAATTCTTTTTAGTTTTTATATATTAGGTTCTGCAATCATCGAGAAAACTGGTAGGAGAGGGATTTTTAAGTGAGTGTTGACTCCCAATCCGAAAGTCATTCCTTACAAAAATATAGCCCATTACGCATGATAAATCACTTTACAATCATCAATGATAGTTCAGTCTACTTTTTGTAAAAGGGGAAAATAATGGCTTATTTGACTCGAGTAAATATCCCACCGCACGTTCACTTGAGAATTTAATCTTATTCTCTTTAAAAGGTTTGGATCCATAGGTCATTTGCATCTTTAACATGTTTCAAGCATGCATATCTATTTTTTAAAACATGTGTTAAAAAATCTCTTTCTTATAAAATTCCGAGCTATTAGGGTTGAACTAGTGGAATTTCCCAAACTTGGATAACAAAACTATTGTGTTGATTGGTGGTGTGTGAAAAAAATTTCTTTATTTACATTTGTTTACTGCAATAAATTCTTTCCTTTCATAAACTCTAAAATTTTCATTTTGTTCTGATCTTTTTGCCTTTTATCTCTTTTTTTTTACGAGATAAAGGGAAAGTGGAAAATCATGATTTGATTTAAGAAAAAAGTATACATCCAAAATGGAAATGCACAATGCACAAATGTAGAGAGAGATAATTCCAAAAAGTGTCTGTTATTTTTTGGGATTGTAAACTCTTTTTACTTTTTATGTATCAGGTTCTGCAATCGTCGGGAAAAGGGGGAGGTGGGGGACTTTTAACTTAGTGTTGACTCCCAATCCATAAGTCATTCCTTACAAAAATATAGCCCTTAACGCATGATAAATCACTTTACAATCCTATATGATCGTTTGGTCAGCTTTTTGTAAATGGGCAAAATAATGTCTTGTTTGACTCAAGTAAATATCCCACCGCAGGTTCACTTGAGAATTTAACGTTATTTTCTTTAAAATATTTGGATGCATTGGTCGTTTGCATCTTTAACTTTTTTCAAGCATGCATATCCATTTTTTACAACATGTGTAGAAAAATCTCTTTCTTATAAAATTCCAAGCTAAAAGGGTTGAACTAGTGGAATTTCTGACCTGTGATAAATAAAATTTTGTGTTCATTTTTTGTGTGTGAATAAATTTTCATTACTTACATTTGTTTATTGCTTTAAATTGTTTCCATACATAAACTCTAAAATTTTCATTTGTTGAGATCTTTTTCCCTTTTATCATTTTTTTTGTTGACGAGATGAAGGGAAAACTTAAGTTTTGATAGAAGAAAAAAGTATACATTTAAAATAGAAATGCACAAACCACAAATGTAGAGAGTGATAATTCCGAAAAGTGTCTGTAATTTTTTGGGAATGTAAACTCTTTTTAGTTTTTGTATATCAGGTTCTGCAATCGTGGTGAAAAGGGGCAGGTGGGGGATTTTTAACTGAGTGTTGACTCCCAATCCATAAGTCATTCCTTACAAAAAATATAGCCTGTTACGCATAATAAATCACTTTAAAATCATCTATGATCGTTAGGTCAGCTTTTTGTAAATGGGCAAAGTAATGGCTTGTTTGACTCGGGTAAATATCCCACCGCACGTTCACTTGAGAATTTAAAGTTATTCTCTTTAAAATGTTTGGATCCATAGGTCATTTTAATCATTAACATGTTTCAAGCATGCATATCCATTTTTTATAACATGTGTAAAAAAATCTCTTTCTTATAAAATTCCAAGCTCTAACGGTTGAACTTGTGGAATTACCCAAACTTGGATAACAAAACTTTTGTGTTCATTTGTGGTGTGTGTGTAAATTTTCTTTATTTACATTTTTTTACAGCTATAAATTCTTTCCATACATAAACTCTAATATTTTCATTTTTTTGTGATCTATTTGCCTTTTATCTCTTCTTTTTGTTTATGAGATGAAGGGAAAGTGAAAACTCAAGTTTTGATTTAAGAAAAATGTATACATCTAAAATGGAAATGCACAAAGCAAAAATGTAGAGAGAGATAATTCCCAAAAGTTTCTGTAATTTTTAGGGATAGTAAACTCTTTTTAGTTTTCATATATCAATTTCTGTAGTCGTCGGGAAAAAGGAGAGGCACGGAATTTTTAACAGAGTTTTGACTCCCAATCCATAAGTCATTCCTTACAAAAATATAGCCCGTTCTGCATGATAAATCACTTTACAATCATCTATGATCGTTAGGTCAGCTTTTTGTAAATGGGCAAAGTAATGGCTTGTTTGACTCGGGTAAATATCCCACCGCACGTTCACTTGAGAATTTAAAGTTATTCTCTTTAAAATGTTTGGATCCATAGGTCATTTTAATCATTAACATGTTTCAAGCATGCATATCCATTTTTTATAACATGTGTAAAAAAATCTCTTTCTTATAAAATTCCAAGCTCTAACGGTTGAACTTGTGGAATTACCCAAACTTGGATAACAAAACTTTTGTGTTCATTTGTGGTGTGTGTGTAAATTTTCTTTATTTACATTTTTTTACAGCTATAAATTCTTTCCATACATAAACTCTAATATTTTCATTTTTTTGTGATCTATTTGCCTTTTATCTCTTCTTTTTGTTTATGAGATGAAGGGAAAGTGAAAACTCAAGTTTTGATTTAAGAAAAATGTATACATCTAAAATGGAAATGCACAAAGCAAAAATGTAGAGAGAGATAATTCCCAAAAGTTTCTGTAATTTTTAGAGATAGTAAACTCTTTTTAGTTTTCATATATCAATTTCTGTAGTCGTCGGGAAAAAGGAGAGGCACGGAATTTTTAACAGAGTGTTGACTCCCAATCCATAAGTCATTCCTTACAAAAATATAGCTCGTTCTGCATGATAAATCACTTTAGAATCATCTATGATCATTAGGTCAGCTTTTTGTAAGTGGCCAAAAAAATGGCTTGTTAGACTCAGGTAAATATCCCACCGAACGTTCACTTGAGAATTTAATGTTATTCTCTTTAAAAGGTTAGGATACATAGGTTATTTGCATCTTTAACTTAATTCAAGCATGCAAATCCATTGTTTAAAACATGTGTAGAAAAATCTCTTTCTTATATAATTCTGAGCTATTAGGGTTGAACTTGTGGAATTTCCCAAACTTGGATAACAAAACTTTTGTGATCATTTTTGGTGTGTGAATAATTTTTCTTTACTTAAATCTGTTTATTGTTTTAAATTATTTCCATACATAAACTGTAACTTTTTCTTTTTGTTGTGATCTATTCGCCTTTTATCTCTTTTTTTTTTTTACGAGATGAAGGGAAAGTGAAAACTCAAATTTTGATTTAAGAAAAAAGTATACATCTAAAACAGAAATACACAATGCACAAATGTAGAGGGAGATAATTCTGAAAAGTGTCTGAAATTTTTAGTGATTGTAACACTTTTTAGTTTTTATATATCAGCTTCTACAATCGTAGGGGAAAAGGGGGAGGTAGGGGATTTCTAACTCAGTGTTGACTCTCAATCCATAAGTCATTCCCTACAAGCATATAGCCCATTACGGATAATAAATCACTTTACAATCTTTGATTGTTAGGTCAGGTTTTTGTAAATGGGCAAAATAATGGCTTGTTTGACTCGGGTAAATATCCCTCCGCACATTGACTTGAGAATTTAATGTTATTCTCTTTAAAAGGTTTGGATCCATAGGTCATTTGCATCTTTAACATGTTTCAAGCATGCATATCCATTTTTTAAAACATGTGTAAAAAAATATCTTTTTAATAAAATTCCGAGCTATAAGAGTTGAACTAGTGGAATTTCCCAAACTTGGATAACAAAACTTTTGTGTTCATTTGTGGTGTGTGAATAAATATTCTTTAATTAAATTTTTTAATTTCTTTAAATTCTTTCCTTACATAAAATCTAAAATTTTGATTTTTTTGTGATCAATTTGCCTTTTATCTCATTTTTTTTAACTAGATGAAGGGAAATCGAAAACTTAACTTATTATATATGAAAGAAGTAGACATCAAAAATGAAATTTCACAATGCACAAATATAGGGAGAGATAACTCTAAAAAGTGTCTTTAATTTTTTGGGATTGTAAACTCATTTTTGTTTTTTATATCAGGTTCGGCAATCATCGGGAAAAGAGGGAGGCGAAGGATTTTTAACTGAGTGTTCTCTCCCAATCCATAAGTCATTCCTTACAAAAATATAGCCCGTTATGCATGATAAATCACTTTACAATCATCAATGATCGTTAGGTCAGCTTTTTGTTAATGCGCAAAATAATGGCTTGTTTGACACAGGTAAATATCCCACCGCACGTTCACTTGAGAATTTAATATTTTTTTTAAAGGTTTGGATCCATATGTTATTTGCATCTTTAACATGTTTCATGCATCCATATCATTTTTTTAAAACTTGTGTAGAAAAATCTCGTTCGTAAAAAATTCCGTGCTACTAGGGTTGTACTAGAAGAATTTGCCAAACTTGGATAACTAAAATTTTGTGTTCATTTGTGGTGTGTGAATAATTTTTTTTACTTACATTTGTTTATTTTTTTAACTTTTTTCCATACATAAACTCTAAAATTTTCATTTTGTTGTGATGTATTTGCATTTTACCGCTTTTTTTTGTTTACAAGATGAAGGGAAAGTGAAAACTCAAGTTTTTATTTAAGAAAAAAGTATACAACTAAAATGGAAATGCACAATGCAAAAATGTAGAGAGAAACAATTCCAAAAAGTGTCAGTAATTTTTAGGGATTGTAAACTCTTTTAGTTTTTATATTTCAGGTTTTGCAATTGTCGGGAAAAGGGAGAGGCGGGGAATTTTTAACTGAGTGTTGACTCCCAATCCATAAGTCATCCCTTACAAAAATATAGCCCATTACGCATGATAAATAACTTTACAGTCAGCTATGATCGTTAGGTCAGCCTTTTGTAAATGGGCAAAATAATGGCTTGTTTGACTCGGGTAAATATCCCACCGCACGTTCACTTGAGAATTTAATGTTATTCTCTTTAAAAGGTTTGGATCCATAGGTCATTTGCATCTTTAACATGTTTCAAGCATTCATATCCATTTTTTAAAACAAGTGTAGAAAAATCTATTTCTTATAAAATTTAGAGCTATTACGGTGGAACGAGTGAAATTTCCCAAACTTGGATAACAAAACTTTTGTGTTCATTTTTGGTGTGTGAATAAATTTTCCAAACTAAAATTTATTTATTCTTGTAAATTATTTCCATATGTAAACCCTTAAATTTTCATTTTGTTGTGATCTATTTGCCTTTTATCTCTTTTTTTTAATTTATAAGATGTAGGCAAAGTGCAAACCCAAGTTTTGATTTAGGAAAAAAGTATAAATTTAAAATGGAAATGCACAATCCACAAATGTAGAGAGAGATAATTCCAAAATGCGTCTGTAATTTTTAGGGATTGCAAACTCTTTTTAGTTTTTATATATCAGGTACTGCAATCGTCGGGAAAAGGGGGAGGCAAGGGATATTTAACTGGGTGTTGACTCCCAAACCATAAGTCATTCCTTAAAAAAAAAAATAGCCCGTAACGCATAATAAATCACTTTAAAATCATCTATGATCGATAGGTCAACTTTTTTTAAATGGGCAAAATAATGGCTTGTTTGACTCGGGTTAATATCCCACTTCACGTTCACTGGAGAATTTAATGTTATTCTCTTTAAAAGGTTTGGATCCATAGGTCATTTGAATATTTAACATGTTTCAAGCATGCATATCCATTTTTTAAAAAATATGTGAAAAAATCTCTTTCTTATAAAATTTCGAGCTATTAAGGTTGAACTAGTGGAATTTCCCAAACATGGATAACAAAACTTTTTTGTCCATTTGTGGTGTGTGAATAAATTTTCTTTACTTACATTTGTTTACTTCTTTAAATTCTTTCCATACATAAACTCAAAAATTTTCATTTTGTCGTCATCTATTTTCCTTTTATCTCTTTTTATTGTTCACGAGTTAAGAGAAAGTGAAAACTCAAGTTTCGATTTAAGAAAAAGTATACATCTAAAATGGAAATGCACAATGTACAAATTTAGAGAGAGGTAATTCCAAAAAGTGGCTGTAAATTTTTGTGATAGTAAACTCTTTTTAGTTTTTATATATCTGGTTCTGCAATCGCCGAGAAAAAGGGGAGCTGGAAGATATTTAACTGAGTGTTGACTTCCAATCCATAAGTCATTCTTTAGAAAAATATAGCCCGTTATGCATGATAAATCTCTTTAAAATCATCTATGATCGTTAGGTCAACTTTTGTAATTGGGCAAAATAATGGCTTGTTTGACTCGGGTAGATATCCCACTACACGTTCACTTGAGAATTTAATATTATTCTCTTTAAAAGGTTTAGATCCATAGGTCATTGGAATCTTTAACATGTTTCAAGCATGCATATCTATTTTTTAAAACATGTGCAGAAAAATCTCTTTCTAATAAAATTCCGTGTTTTTAGGGTTGAACTAAGGGAATTTCCCAAACTTGGATAACAAAATTTTTGTGTTCATTTGTGGTGTGTGAATAAATTTTCTATACTTACATTTGTTCACTGCTTTAAATTCTTTCCATACATAAACTCTAAAATTTTCTTTTTTTTGTCATCTATTTGCCTTTTATCTCTTTTTTTGTTTACAAGATGTAGGGAAAGTGAAAACTTTAGTTTTGATATAAGAAAATAGTATACATCTAAAATGGAAATGCACAATGAACAAATATAGAGAGATGTAATTCCAAAAAGTGTTTGTAATTTTTAGGGATTGTAAACTCATTTTAGTTTTTATATAAATGGTTCTGCAATCATCGGGAAAAGGGAGAGGCGGGGGATTTTTAACTAAGTATTGACTCCCAATCCATAAGTCATTCCTTACAAATTTATAGCCCGTTCTGCATGATAAATCACTTTACAATCATCTATGATCGTTAGGTCAGCTTTTTGTAAATGGGCAAAATAATGACTTCTTTGACTCAAGTAAATATCCCACCGCACGTTCACTTTAGAAGTTAATGTTATTCTCTTTAAAAGGTTTGGATCCATAGGTCATTTGCATCTTTAACTTGTATGAAGCATGCATATCCATTTTGTAAAACAAGTGTAGAAAAATTTCTTTCTTATAAAATTTTGAGCTATTAGAGTTGATGTAGTGGAATTTCCCACACTTGGATAACAAAACTTTTGTGTTCATTTGTGATGGGTGAATAAATTTTCTTTACTTTCATTTTTTTATTGCTTTAAATTCTTTCCATACATAAACTCTAAAATTTTAATTTTTTCTAATCTATTTGCCTTGTATCTCTTTTCTTGTGTACGAGATGAAGGGAAAGTGAAAACTCAAGCTATGATTTAAGAAAAAAGTATACATCTAAATTGGAAATGCAAAAAGCACAAACGTAGAGAGAGATTATTCCAAAAAGTGTCTATAATTTTAAGGGATTGTAAACTCTTTTTTGTTTTTATATATTCAGGTTCTGCCAACGTCGAGAAAAGGGGGAGGCGGGGGATTTTTAAATGAGTATTGACTCCCAATCCATGAGTCATTCCTTACAAAAATAAAGCCCTTTACGCATGATAAATCACTTTACAATCATCTATGATCGTTGAGTCAGCTTTTTGTAAATGTGCAAAATAATGGCTTGTTTGACTCGGGTAAATATCCCACCGCACTATCACTTGAGAATTTAATGTTATTCTCTTTAAAAAGTTTGGATCTATAGGTCATTTGCATCTTTAACATGTTTCAAGCATGCATATCCATTTTTTAAAACATGTATAGAAAAATCTCTTTCTTATAAAATTCAGCGCTATATGGTTTGAACTAGTTGAATTTCCCAAACTTGGATAACAAAACTTTTGTGTTCATTTGTAGTGTGTGAATAAATTTTCTTTACTTACTTTTTTTTACTGCTTTAAATTCTTTCCATACATAAACTCTAAATTTTTCATTTTGTTCTGATCTATTTGCCTTTTATCTCTTTCTTTTTTGTTTACGAGATGAAGGAAAAGTGAAAACTCTAGTTTTTTATATAAGAAAAAAGTATACATCTAAAATGGAAATGCACAATGCACAAATGTAGAGAGATATAATTCAAAAAAAAATTCTTTAATTTTTAGAGATTGTGAACTCTTTTTAGTTTTTATCTATCTGGTTCTGCAATTGTCGGGAAAAGGGGGAGGCGGGAGATTTTTAACTGAGTGTTGACTCCGAATCCATAAGTCATTCCTTACAAAAATATAGCCCGTTACACATAATAAATCGCTTTACAATCATCTATGATCGTTAGGTCAACTTTTTGTAAACAGGTAAAATAATGGCTTGTTTGACTCGAGTACATATCCCACCGCTCGTTGACTTGAGAATTTAATGTTATTCTCTTTAAAAGGTTTGGATCCATAGGTCATTTGAATCTTTAACTTGTTTTATACATTCATATCCATTTTTTAAAACATGTGTAGAAAAATTTCTTTCTTAAAAAATTATGAACTATTAGGGGCAAACTAGTGGAATTACCCAAACTCTGATAACAAAACTTTTGTGTTCATTTGTGGTTTATGAATAAATTTTATTTACGTACATTTGTTTACTTCTTTAAATTCTTTCCATACATAAACACTAAAATTTTTATTTTTCTGTGATTTATTTGCTTTTTATCTCTTTTTTTTGTTTACGAGATGAAGGGAAAGTAAAAACACAAGTTTTGAGTTAAGAAAAAAGTATACATCTAAAATGGAAATGCACAATGCCCAAATGTGAAGAGTGATAATTCAATTAAGTGTCTGTAATTTTTAGGGATTGTAAACACTTTTTAATTTTTATATATCAAGTTCTGCAATCGTTGGGAAAAGGGGGAGGCGGGGGATTTTTAACTGAGTGTTGTCTCCTAATCCATATGCCATTCCTTACAAAAATATAGCCCATTATGCACGATAAATCACTTTAAATTCATCTATGATCGTTAGTTCAACTTTTTGTAAATGGCAAAATAATGGCTGGTCTGATAAATTTCCCAAATTTTGATAACAAAACTTTGTGTTCATTTGTAGTGTGTGAATAAATTTTCTTTTCTTACATTTTTTTTTTTGCTTTAAATTCTCTCCATACATAAACTCTAAAATTTTCATTTTGTTGTGATCTTTTTGCCTTTTATCTCTTTTTTCTGTTTACAAGATGGAGGGAAAGTGAAAACTCAAGTTTTGATATAAGAACAAAGTATACATCTAAAATGGAATTGCCCAAAGCACAAATATAGAGATAGATAACTCCAAAAATTGACAATAAGTTTTAGGATTTGTAAATTCTTTTATATATGAGGTTCTGCATTTGTCGCGGAAAGGGGGAGGCGGGGTATTTTTTACCTAGTGTTGACTCCCAATCCATAAAACATTCCTTACAAAAATATAGGCTGTTACGCATGATAAATCACTTTACAATCATCTATGATCGTTAGGTTAGCTTTTTGTAAATGGGCAAAAAGAATGGCTGGTTTGACTTGCGTAAATATCCTACCGCACGTTCACTTGAGAATTGAATATTATTCTCTTTAAAAGATTTGGATCCATAGGTCATTTGCATCTTTAACTTGTTTCAAGATGCATATCCCTTTTTTCAAACATGTGTAGAAAAATCTCTTTCTTATAAAATACCAAGCTATAAGGGTTGAACTAGTGGAATTTCTCAGACTTGGATAACAAAACTTTTGTGTTCATTTTTTGCGTGTGAATAATTTTTCTTTACTTACATTTGTTTATTGCTTTAAATTTTTTCCATACATAAACTCCAAAATTTTAATTTTTTTCTGATCTATTTGCCTTTTATCTCTTTTTTTGTGTACGAGATGAAGGGAAAGTGAAAACTCAAGCTATGATTTAAAAAAAATATATACATTTAAATTGTAAATGCAAAAAGCACAAATGTGGAGAGAGATTATTCCAAAAAGTGTCTGTAATTTTAAGGGATCGTAAACTCTTTTTTGTTTTTATATATCAGGTTCTGTCATCGTCGGGAAAAGGGGGAGGCGGGGGATTTTTAACTGAATGTTGACTCCCAATCCATGAGTCATTCCTTACAAAAATAAAGCCCTTTATGCAAAATAAATCACTTTACAATCATCTATGATCGTTGAGTCAGCTTTTTGTAAATGTGTAAAATAATTGCTTGTTTGACTCGAGTAAATATCCCACCGCACTATCACTTGAGAATTTAATGTTATTCACTTTAAAAAGTTTGGATCCATAGGTCATTTGCATCTTTAACATGTTTCAAGCATGCATATCCATTTTTTAAAACATGTGTAGAAAAATCTCTTTCTTATAAAATTCCGCGCTATTTGGGTTGAACTAGTGGAATTTCCCAAACATAGATAACAAAACTTTTGTTTTCATTTGTGGTGTGTGAATAAATTTTTTTTACTTACATTTTTTTACTGCTTTAAATTATTTCCACACATAAACTCTAAATGTTTCATTTTGTTCTGATCTATTTGCCTTTTATTCTTTTTTTTTTTTTTGTTTACGAGATGAAGGGAAAGTGAAAACTCTAGTTTTTTATAAGTAAAAAGTATACATCTAAAATGGAAATGCACAATGCACAAATGTAGAGAGAGATAATTCAAAAAAATTTCTGTAATTTTTAGGGATTGTGAACTCTTTTTAGTTTTTATATATCTGGTTCTGCAATCGTGGGGAAAAGGGGGAGATGGGAGATTCTTAACTGAGTGTTGACTCTGAATCCATAAGTCATTCCTTACAAAAATATAGCCCGTTACACATGATAAATCACTTTACAATCATCTATGATTGTTAGGTCAGCTTTTTGTAAACAGGGAAAATAATGGCTTGTTTGACTCGAGTACATATCCCACCGCACGTTGACTTGAGAATTTAATGTTATTCTCTTTAAAAGGTTTGGATCCATAGGTCATTTGATTCTTTAACATGTTTCAAACATTCATATCCATTTTTTAAAACATGTGTTGAAAAATTTCTTTCTTAAAAAATTCTGAGCTATTTTGGTTGAACTAGTGGAATTACCCAAACTTGGATAACAAAAATTTTGTGTTCATTTGTGGTGTGTAAATAAATTTTATTTAATTACATTTGTTTACTTCTTTAAATTCTTTCCATACATAAACTCTAAAATTTAAATTTTCCTGTGATTTATATGCTTTTTATCTTTTTTTTTGTTAAGCGATGAAGGGAAAGTAAAAACTCAAGTTTTGAGTTAACAAAAAAGTATATATCTAAAATGGAAATGAACAATGCCCAAATGTGGAGAGTGATAATTCAATTAAGTGTCTATAATTTTTAGGGATTGTAAACACTTTTTAGTTTTTATATATCAGGTTCTAGAAGCGTCGGGAAAAGGGGGAGGCAGGGGATTTTTACTGAGTGTTGACTCCCAATCCATAAGTCATTCCTTAAAAAAATATAGCCCATTATGCATGATAAATCACTTTAAATATATCTATAATCGTTAGTTCAACCTTTTGACAATGGCAAAATAATGGTTGGTTTGACTTTGGTAAATATTCCACCGCACATTCACTTGAGAATTTAATGTTATTCTATTTAAAAGGTTTGGATCCATAGGTCATTTTCATCTTTAACATGTTTCAGGCATGCACATCCATTTTTTAAAACATGTGTAGAAAAATGTCCTTCTGATAATTTCCGAGCTATGAGGGTTGAACTAGTGGAATTTCCCAAATTTGGATAACAAAACTTTGTGTTCATTTGTAGTGTGCGAATAAATTTTCTTTTCTTACAATTTTTTTTGCTTTAAATTCTTTCCTTACATAAACTCTAAAATTTTCATTTTGTTGTAATCTTTTTGCCTTTTATCTCTTTTTTTTTGTTTACAAGATGAAGGTAAAGTTAAAACTCAAGTTTTGATATAAGAAAAAAGTATACATCTAAAATGGAATTGCACAATGCACAAATATAGAGATAGATAACTCCAAAAATTGACAATAAGTTTTAGGATTTGTAAATTATTTTTAGTTTTTATATATCAGGTTCTGCAATCGTCGGGGAAAGGGGGAGGCGGGGGATTTTTTTCCTAGTGTTGACTCCCAAGCCATAAGTCATTCCTTACAAAAATATTGCCTGTTACGCATGATAAATCACTTTACAATCATCTATGATCGTTAGGTCAGGTTCTTGTAAATGGGCAAAAGAATGGCTGGTTTGACTCGGGTAAATATCCCACCGCACGTTCACTTGGGAATTGAATATTATTCTCTTTAAAAGGTTTGGATCCATAGGTCATTTGCATCTTTACCTTGTTTCAAGCATACATATCCCTTTTTTCAAGCATGTGTAGAAAAATCTCTTTCTTATAAAATACCAAGCTATAAGGGTTGCACTAGTGGAATTTCTCAAACTTGGATAACAAAAATTTTGTGTTCATTTTTGGCGTGTGAATAATTTTTCTTTACTTACATTTTTTTATTGATTTAAATTATTTCCATAAGTAAACTCTAAGATTTTAATTTTTTTTATCTATTTTTAGTTTACGAGATGAAGGGAAAGTGAAAACTCAAGTTTTGATTTAAGAAAAAAATATACATCTAAAATGGAAATGCAGAATGGACAAATGTAGAGAGAGACAATTCCAAAATTGTCTGTAATTTTCAGGGATAGTAAACGCTTTTTAGTTTTTATATATCTGGTTTTGATATCATTGGGAAAAGAGGTAGGCGGGGGATTTTTATCTGAGTGTTGACACCCTATCCATAAGTCATTCCTTACAAAAATATGGCCCGTTACGCATGATAAATCACTTTACAATCATCTATGATCGTTAGGTCAGCTTTTTGTAAATTGGCAAAATAAAACTTGTTTGACTCAGGTAAATATCCCACCGCAGGTTCACTTGAGAATTTAATGTTATTCTCTTTAAAAGGTTTGGATCCATAGATCATTTGCATCTTTAATATGTTTCAAGCATACATATCCATTTTTTAAAACATGTGTAGAAAAATCTCTTTCTTATAAAATTCAAAGCTATTACGGTTGAATGAGTGGAATTTCCCAAACTTGGATAACAAAAATTTTGTGTTCATTTTTGGTGTGTGAATAAATTTTCCAAACTTACATTTGTTAATTGCTTTAAATTATTTCCATACATAAACTCTTAAATTTTCATTTTGTGTTGATCTATTTGCCTTTCATCTCTTTTTTTTGTTTATGAGATGAAGGGAAAGTGAAAACTCAAGTTTTGATTGAAGAAAAAAGTATACATCTAAAATGGAAATGCACAATGCACAAATGTAGAGAGAGATAATTCTGAAAAGTGTTTGTCATTTTTAAGGATTGTAAACTCTTTTTAGTTTTTATATATCAGGTTCTACATTCGTCGGGAAAAGGGGGAGGTGGGGGATATTTAACTGAGTGTTGAATCCCAATCCATAAGTCATTCCTTATAGAAATATAACCCGTTATGCATGATAAATCTCTTTAAAATCATCTATGATCGTTAGGTCAACTTTTTGTAAATGGGCAAAATAATGGCTTGTTTGACTCGGGTAAATATGCCAACACACGTGCACTTGAGAATTTAATGTTATTCTCTTTAAAAGGTTCGGATCCATAGGTTATTTAAATATTTAACATGTTTCAAGCATGCATATCCATTTTTTAAAACATGTGTAGAAAAATCTCTTTCTTATTAAATTCTGAGCTATTAGAGTTGTTGTAGTGGAATTTCCCAAACTTGGATAACAAAACTTTTGGGTTCATTTGTGGTGTGTGAATAAATTTTCTTTACTCACATTTGTTTATTTCTTTAAATTTTTTCCATACATAAACTCTAAAATTTTCATTTTGTTGTGATCTATTTGCATTTTATCTCTTTTTCTGTTTATGAGATGAAGGGAAAGTGAAAACTCAAGCTTTGATTTAAGAAAAAAGTATATATATAAAATGAAAATACGCAATGCACAAATGTAGAAAGAGATAATTCCAAAAAGTGCTTATAATTTTTTGGCATTGTAAACTCTTTTTAGTTTTTATATATCAGGTTCTGCCATCGTCGGGAAGAGAGGGAGGCGGGGATTTTTAACTGAGTGTTGACTCCCAATCCAAAGTAATTCCTTACAAAAATATGGCCCGTTACGCATGATAAATCACTTTACAATCATCTATGATAGTTTGGTCAGCTTTTTTTATATGGGCAAAATAATTGCTTGTTTGACTCGGTAAATATCCCACCGCACGTTCACTTGACAATTTAATGTTATTCACTTTAAAAGTTTTGGATCCATTGGTCATTTGCATCTTTAATATGTTTCAAGCATGCATATCCATTTTTTAAAACATGTGAAGAAAACCCACTTTCGAAAAACCTCTTTCTTATAAAATTCCGAGCTGTTAGGGTTGAACTAGTGGAATACCCAAACATGTATAACAAAACTTTTGTGTTCATTTGTGGTTGTGAATAAATTTTATTTACTTCAATTTATTTACTTCTTTAACTTCTTTCCATCCATAAACTCTAAAATTTTCATTTTGTTGTGATCTATTTGCCTTTTATCTCTTTTTATAATTTACGAGATGAAGGGAAAGTGAAAAATCAACTTTTTAGTTTATGAAAAAAGTATACATCTAAAATGGAAATGCACAATACACAATTGTAGAGAGATATAATTCCAAAAAGTGACTGTAATTTTTAGGGATTGTAAATTCTTTTTAGTTTATATATATCAGGTTCTGCAATCGTCGGATAAAGGGGGAGGCAAGGGATATTTAACTGAGTGTTGACTCCAAATTAATAAGTCATTCATTACAAAAATATAGCCCGTTATGCATGATAAATCACTTCAAAATCATCTATGATCATTAGGTCAGCTTTTTGTCAATGGGCAAAAAATAATGGCTTGTTTGACTTGGGTAAATATCCCACCCCACGTTCACTTGTGAATTTATTATTATTCACTTTAAAAGGTTTGGATCCATAGGTCATTTGCATCTTTAACTTGTTTCAAGCATGTATATCCATTTTTTAAAACATGTGTTGAAAAATCTCTTTCTTATAAAATTCTGAGCTTTTAGGGTTGAACTAGTAGAATTTCTCAAACTTGGATAACAAAAATTTTTTGTTCATTTTTGGTGTGTGAATAAATTTATTTACTTACATTTTTTTACTGCTTTAAATTCTTTCCATACATAAACTCTAAAATTTTCATTTTGTTGGGATCTATTTGCCTTTTATCTCTTTTTTTTGCTTATAAGATGAAGGGAAAGTGAAAACTCAAGTTTTGATTTAAGAAAAAAATATACATCTTAAATGGAAATGCACAATGCACAAATTTAGAGAGAGATAATTCCAAAAGTGTTTGTAATTTTTAGGGATTTGATGTGAAATTTAATTACATCGGCTTTTATACCTCGCAAGCGTACGAATCGTTCATGTAATCTAGCGGGAAGCGAGGGTCATATCCACAAGGAGGATTAAATTTTTTGTATTCTTAAGTCAACTAGCCTAACCAAATATGATGAATTAATCTGAACTAAACACTAATTATATCCTAAATTATCAAGCAATAATCTAATTAACTACTTGCACAACAGGAAACGTCAACTCTGGATTTTACTGTGATCCGTGCCTCTCTCGAGCGCCACATAACCACGAATCTGGATTCTCAATCCTTGCGTCTAGCCCCTCTCGGGCACCTAGAGTTAATGACAGAGATTGGATTACAATAAAATGTAGAGAATCAATTTCCTATTGTGATGATGCAAAAATTATCAACTCTGGATTTTACCGTGATTCGTACCTCTCTCGAGCGCCACGTAACCACGAATCCGGATTCTCAAGCCTTGCGTCTAGCCCCTCTCGGGCGCCTAGAGTTAATGTCCGAGATTGGATTACAATAGAATGCAGAGAATCAATTTCCTATTGTGATGATGCTAAAATTATCAACTCTGGATTTACTGTGATTCATGCCTCTTGAGCGCCACATAACCACGGATCCAATTTCTTAATCCTTGCGTCTAACCCCTCTCGGGTGCATAGAGTGAAAGACAGAAATCGGATTAAAATACCAAAATCCAACCTAAATTACAATCCTATCCTAACTAGCTAATTTAATTAAATATCCGGAAAAAAATATTCGTTAAACATTAATTATCAAATCAAATTTAATAAACATTCAAAACCTAAGTTCAAACTATAGGAAAATTAAATTACAAAATGATGGATTACTCCCCTTCTCCTTCCTACCGCTCGAGCAGCAAAGGCTGGTTCTCATTGGTGATGCAAGTTCCAGAAATTGAGGGCTTCGGGTTGCAAGAGCGAGTAGCCGGAGGAAGAGACGACGCCGGCGAAGAAGGATAGAAACCCACGGATGGAGGTAGTGCGGCGGACAATGTAATGGAGCCGAAATCCTTTGACCGGCTCTCTTGAGTCTTAGTCGGAGTCAAAATAGCTTCAAAAATGGTCGGAAATGGGTAACCGAAGCCAGAGGATGGTCGGAATGCGGAATCGGCGCTGGAGGAGCCCTCTCAGGTCACCTCTCGGCCTGGTGAGCAGAGAATGGCAGCTTCGCACTTGCCTCAATGGAGACTCTCTCGAGCTCTCCTTGGGTCTATTCTCGGTTGCCGGATGGTGGTGGACGACGGTGACGAATGGAGTTCGGAGGGAGCCCTCTCAGGTCTCCCCTCCAGTCGGCGGCCCTTTCCCCCTTTCCGTCAACGGTCCCCTGTTTTTTCCCCCTTTCCGTCCATTTTCTTTCAAAACGCTCTTACCCTAAAAATCTCTCTCTTTCACTAATTGCATTTTGGTAAATATCTCCTTCTCCACCAAAATTCTCCTGAAATTCCATAATTGAATCCATAAAAATCATTTTAGGAAGAAATAAACCCTAAAAGCAATGAAATATAATTCAGGAGAGAAAAATATGCAATATAAACAATGATTAATGCCAAATTCAATAAATGCACGTTTCATTTGAAAACCGATAAATAACCACCTATAACACAATTATAAGGGCTATTCTATTATAATTAACCTAGTTCTCATGTCAGAATTTGGCATCTATCACACCCCCAAACCTAAATCTTTGCTAGTCCCTAGCAAAACAACAATAGAACCAAAATTAAGCCCAGGAAAACAAAATACCACTTTCGTAGGGAACATGATTGCGGCGTATGCAACAAGCCATTAAGCCCCTACTTGACGGTAGTGGACGAGTTGTGTCTCGTGAGGGTTTACATGGAATTTACCCACAAAATTCATCTAAATCAACAATATAAAAAGAAAACTGAAGAAAATTTACTCCTCATTAGCATATGACTAACACTTAGTATCGTAAAATATCTGAAAATCATTTGAAACCCTACTCAATTTGAAAACCTGTGTAAAATATAGCACATTATCAATCCAAATACACTCATCGTTACTCCACCTGAACCAATGTGACCCATAAGCAATTACTTCAATAGAACAAAGAGGCAACAAATAACAATAAAATCCTGGTCACATCACAATTAAGAGAAAATAGTAGAGTAAGCATGTTGTCTTACAATCTCACAAAAGAAGTATACCAATTTCAATCTTGACCTGTAACTTCTTTCAACTTACAATTCATCATCAAAGTTAAGGAAACTCATTGCTTCCAGATTTAAACTCATTTTACGTTATTACCAGCGCATTTTTGCTATTACCACCATAATTTTTGTTTCACTGAATAATTTGGGTATTACCACCATTTTGTATTCGTCTTCACTGCACATGCACTTTTTTTAAGTAATTGACTGTTCCGGTGCATGTCCCTGGGTTTGCCCAAGCTGTTTCTGAAGTTATTTGTCTTTTGCAAGTAAGAGCATTTCCATTTGCATTCATTCATTACAACAAGGAATTTCACTGAGATATAAAAAGGAATGAGTTCAAACAGGCATACAAGACTATTTAGACTAACATAGATCAACACTAGATTTACCTATTCTCTTTTGCAACTAAGTTCCAAGTCTAATGCAATAGTAAGTTATCCCACTGAATTCTCATGGATCACAACAAATGATATCAAATTTCTAATAGGCATATTCTACACAGTTTTAAAAAAAAATTTGAAACACATTTGAGCAACTTATTTTAACTCTACTAAAGTGAACCACATACTAAGAGGAGTAATTTGAAAACCACGAACAAAAATCAAAAGAAAATCATTGCTAAAATATAAAAGAGTCATTCCCCCCCCCCCCCCCCCCCCCCCCCCCCCCAAACCTAAACCTGACATTGTCCTCAATGGGGAAAAGTTAAAACACCAGAACGACTACAAAAAGGAATAACATCTAAAGAATAATAAAACTCATGGAAACCACATGCTCCATTGGCACACAAGAAGTAAAGCGAAGCCAAATAGTGCAAGGAAAAGAGATATCAGCAAACACCCCCAAACATAGAGCATGACACATAATCAAGCAAACCAACTAACAATCAGTAAAATATCTAATTTACTAGACGATTTACTGCTGGCCTTAATGTCGGTTCTGGTGCCAGTCGTCTCGTCGAGTAGCTACTACTCCAGTTGACTCACAACTTAGCTAGTTATACTCCAGCAGAGTAAGGGTTAAGCTCGCTCAGGGCTCCTAAATCCATAAGTGGGACCGTATGTGTTTGGTCATCAACAATAATACCGAAGAGTCAATAAAGACCCCCAGGAATGATACATAGTCTCCCTCGAAGAAGGTTTACTCGTATCAGCTGTACCCGTAGGTAATCATCCGTAGATGAAACAACTATCCCACATCACACTTTCAAGAAATCTCTGTGTGACTGGCCACTGAAGGCAGCAGGAATCACGCGCTGAACACAAGTCCTTGAGTTACTCACCATAAGGTTTTCATTCAATACTTCAAGATCGAACTGGTCAATCCTAGAACGGTTGTTTGAGTACAGACCCCTCAAACTAGGGACTAAAAGTCTGGTCATCGACTACCGGAACCATTTACGCTCTCAGCCGGCAAGAGAGTACCCCGAGTCCATGACGGGGTCGACATCGTCGGGGGACCTCCAATCAATCAAGACCAGAGTACACCAAAGGTTATCCCAATAAGAAAGAATAAACTAAAAATAAAAATTGTAATGTACAAAGGGATAGAAATGTGGGGATTGCCCACAATGTGCTAAGGTTATAGTCGTAAGCAGGACTTCGACGCAGTCAAGATGAATGGACAGGTTCCTCCAAGAAAATCACCATCACCTTCTCCGATGTGGGGACATTATCAAGATACGGTTGAGTCACTGACCGTTAACGTTGAAGACTGACCCGTTGACCACCTGGATCTCAGTGTCACTGGAAACAAATGCAATCATGAGTTATAAAGTAAAACATTCTACCCAATAGTAAAAGATTTGCGAAAAATAGATTTATCATGTAAAAGTTTTGTTCGCTCCTTGTACAATTTGGCATTCTCATAAGCATCAGGACATACGTCCTCCAACTCATTCAATTGCAATTTCCTTTCCTCACCCGCTTGAGCCAAATCAAAATTCAAAGCCTTAATGGCCCAATAAGCTCTATGCTTAAGCTCATCAGGTAGATGACATGCTTTGTCGAACACTAGGCGAAATGGAGACATCCCAATAGAAGTCATAAGCAAGTTTTTTTTTCTTATCCTAACATAAGACCATGGAGAACAAAGAAATACACTTAATACTTGCCTCCCTGGCAACGGCGCCAAAAACTTGATGTGAAATTTAATTACATCGCCTTTTATACCACGCAAGCGTACGAATCGTTCATGTAATCTAGTGGGAAGCGAAGGTCATATCCACAGGGAGGACTAAATTTTTTGTATTCTTCAGTCAACTAGCCTAACCAAATATGATGAATTAATCTGAACTAAACACTAATTATATCCTAATTTATCAAGCAATAATCTAATTAACTACTTGCACAACAGGAAACCTCAACTCTGGATTTTACCGTGATCCGTGCCTTTCTCGAGCACCATGTAACCATGTATCCGGATTCTCAATCCTTGTGTCTAGCCCCTCTCGGGCGCCTAGAGTTAATGACAGAGATCAGATTACAATAAAATGCAAAGAATCAATTTCCTATTGTAATGATGCTAAAATTATCAACTCTAGATTTTAGCGTGGTTCGTGCCTCTCTCGAGCGCCACGTAACCACGAATCCAGATTCTCAATCCTTGCGTCTAGCCTCTCAGGTGCCTAGAGTTAATGACAGAGAACGGATTACAATAGAATGCAGAGAATCAATTTCCTATTGTGATGATGCTAAAATTATCAACTCTGGATTTTACCGTGATTCGTGCCTCTCACGAACGCCACGTAACCACGGATCCAATTTCTCAATCCTTGTGTCTAGCCCCTCTCGGGTGCATAGAGTGAAAGACAAAAATCGGATTAAAATACCAAACTCCAACCTAAATTACAATCCTACGCTAACTAGCTAATTTAATCAAATATCTGGAAAAAAAATATTCGTTAAACATTAATTATCTAATCAAATTTAATAAACATTCAAAACCTAAGTTCAAACTAAAGGAAAAATAAATTACAAAATGACGGATTACTCCCCTTCTCCTTCCTGCCGCTCGAGCAGCAAAGGTTGGTTGTCACTGGTGCTGCAATTTCCAGAAATTGATGGCTTCGGGTTGCAAGAGCGAGTGGCCAGAGGTAGAGACGACGCTGGCGAAGAAGGATAGAAACCCACGAATGGAGGTGGTGCAACAGACGATGGAATGGAGCCGAAATCCTCTGACTGGCTCTCTCGAGTCTCGGTCGGAGTTGAAATAGTTTCAAAAATGGTCAAAAATAGGTAATCGACACCGGAGGATGGTCGGAATGCGGAATCGCCACCAAAGGAGCCCTCGGTCACTACTTGGCCTGGCAAGCAGAGAATGGCAGCGTCGAACTCACCGCGACGGAGACTCTCTCGAGCTCTCCTCGGGTCTATTCTCGGTTGCCAGATGGTGGTGGATGACGATGACGAACGGCATTCGGAGGGAGCCCTCTTGGGTCTCCCCTCCGGTCGGTGGCCCTCTCCCCTTTTCCGTCGACGGTCCCCTATTTTTCCCCCTTTCTATCCCTTTTCTTTCAAAATGCTCTTACCCTAAAAATCTCTCTCTTTCACTAATGGCATTTTGGTAAATATCTCCTTCTCCACCAAAATTCTCATGAAATGCCACAATTAAATCCATAAAAATCATTTCAAGAAGAAATAAACCCTAAAAGCAATGAAATATAATTCAAGAGAGAAAAATATGCAATATAGACAGTGATTAATGCCAAATTCAATAAATGCACGTTTCATTTGAAAACCGATAAATAACCCACCTATGACACAATTAAAAGGGCTATTCTATTATAATTAACCTAGTTCTCATGTCAGAATCTGGCAGCTATCAGGATTGTAAACTCTTTTTATTTTTTATATATCAGGTTCGGCAATCATCAGGAAAATGGGGAGGTGGGGGATATTTAACTGGGTGTTGACTCCCAATCCATAAGTCATTCCTTACAAAAATATAGCCCGTTACACATGATAAATCACTTTACAATCATCTATGATCGTTAGGTCAGCTTTTTTTAAATGGACAAAATAATGGCTTGTTTGACTCGGTAAATATCCCACCGCACGTTCACTTGGGAATTTAATGTTATTCTCTTTAAAAGGATTGGATCCAGAGGTCATTTGCATCTTTAACATTTTTCAAGCACGCATATCCAATTTGTTAAACATGTGTAGAAAAATCTCTTTCTGATAAAATTTTGTGTTTTTAGGGTTCAACTAGTGGAATTTCCCAAACTTGGATAACAAAAATTTTGTGTCCATTTGTGGTGAGTGAATAAATTTTCTTTAATTACATTTTTTTATTGCTTTAAATTCTTTCCATACATAAACTCTAAAATTTTCATTTTGTTGTGATCTATTTGCCTTTTATCACTTTTTATTGTTTACGAGATGAAGAAAAGTGAAAACTAAATTTTTTATTTAAGAAAAAAGTATACATCAAAATGGAAATGCACAATGCACAAATGCAGAGAGATGTTATTCCAAAAAGTGTCAGGAATTTTAAGTGATTGTAAAAAATGGGGAGGCTGGGGATTTTTAACTAAGTATTGACTTCCAATCCATAAGTCATTCCTTACAAACGTATAGCCCATTACGCATGATAAATCACTTTAAATCATCTATGATCGTTAGGTCAACTTTTTGTAAATGGGCAAAATAATGGCTTGTTTGACTCACGTAAATATCCCACCGCACGTTCACTTTAGACTTTAATGTTAATCTCTTTAAAAGGTTTTGATCCATAGGTCATTTGCATCTTTAACTTGTTTGAAGCATGCATATCCAGTTTTTTAGAACATGTGTAGAAAAATCTATTTCTTATAAAATTACGAGCTATTAGTGTTGATGTAGTGGAATTTCCAAAAATTGGATAACAAAACTTTTGTGTTCATTTGTGGTGTGTGAATAAATTTTCTTTACATAAACTCTAAAATTTTCATTTTTTTATGATCTATTTGCCTTTTATCTCTTTTTTTGTGTACGAGATGAAGGGAAAGTGAAAACTCAAGCTTTAATTTAAGAAAAAAGTATACAACTAAAATGGAATTGAAAAAAACACAAATGTAGAGAGATACTTTCAAAAAGTGTTTTTAATTTTAAGGGATTGTAAACTCTTTTTTGTTTTAATATCACAGGTTCTGCCATCGTCGGGAAAAGGGGGAGGCGGGGGATTTTTAACTGAGTGTTGACTCCCAATCCATAAATCATTCCTTAAAAAATATAGCCCTTTACACATGATAAATCACTTTACAATCATCTATGATCGTTAAGTCAGATTTTGTAAATGTGCAAAATAATTGCTTGTTTGACTCGGGTAATTATCCCACCGCACTATAACTTGAGAATTTAATGTTATTCTCTTTAAAAGGTTTGGATCGATAGGTCATTTGCATCTTTAACAAGTTTCAAGCATGCATATACATTTTTTAAAACATATGTAGAAAAATCTCTTTCTTGTGAAATTCCGAGTTATTAGGGTTGAACTAGTTGAATTTCCCAAACTTGGATAACAAAACTTTTGTATTCATTTGAGGTCTGTGAATAAATTTTCTTTACTTACATTTTTTTAATGCTTTAAATTCTTTCCATACATAAACTTCAAAATTTTCATTTTGTTGTGATCTATTTGCCTTTTATCTCTTTTTTTTGTTTACGAGATGAAGGAAAATTGAAAACTCAAGTTTTGATTTAAGAAAAAGTATACATCTAAAATGGAAGTCCACAATTCAAAAATATAGAGAGAGACAAGTCAAAAAAGTGTCTATAATTTTTAGGTATCATAAACTCTTTTTAGTTTTTATATATAAGGTTCTACAATCGTCGGGAAAAGGGGGAGGCTGGGAATATTTAACTAAGTGTTGACTCCAAATCCATAAGTCATTCCTTACAAAAAATATAGCCCGTTACGCGTGATAAATCTCTTTAAAATCATCTATGATCGTTAGGTCAACTTTTTGTAAATGGGCAAAATAATGGCTAGTTTGACTCAGGTTAATAGCCCACTGCACGTTCACTTGAGAATTTAATGTTATTCTATTTAAAATGTTTGGATCCATTGGTCATTTGCATCTTTAACATGTTTCAAACATGCATATCCGTTTTTTAAATCATGTGTAGCAAAATCTCTTTCTTATTAAATTCCGAGTTTTGAGGGTTGAACTAGTGGAATTTCCCAAACTTGGATACCAAAACTTTTGTGTTCATTTGTGGTGTGTGAATAAATTTTCTTTACTTACATTTTTTTAATGCTTTAAATTCTTTCCATACATGAGCTCTAAAATTTTTATTTTTTTGTGATCTTTTTCTCTTTTATCTATTTTTTTTGTTTACGAGATGAATGGAAAGTGAAAACTCAAGTTTTGATTTAAGAAAAAAGTATACATTTAAATTGGAAATGCACAATGCACAAATGTAGAGAGAGTTAATTCCAAAAAGTGTTTGTAATTCTTAGGGATTGTAAACTATTTTTAGTTTTTATCTATGAGGTTCTGCAATCGTTGAGAAAAGGGGGAGGCGGGGGATTTTTAACTAAGCATTGACTCCCAATCCAGAAGTCATTCCTTAAAAAAATATAGCCCATTACGCATGATAAATCACTTTACAATCATCTACGATCGTTAGGTCAGCTTTTTGTAAATGGGCAAAATAGTGGCTTGTTTAACTCGGGTAAATATCCCACTGCACGTTCACTTTTGAATTTAATGTTATTCTCTTTAAAAGGTTTGGATCCATACGTCATTTGAATCTTTAACATGTTCCAAGCATGCATATCCATTTTTTATAAAATGTGTAGAAAAATCTCTTTCTTAAAAAATTCTGAGCTATTAGGTTGACGTAGTGGAATTTACCAAACTTGGATAACAAAACTTTTGTGTTCATTTGTGGTTTTGAATAAATTTTATTTACTGACATTTGTTTATTCCTCTAAATTCTTTCCATACATAAACTCTAAAAATTTTCTTTTGTTGTGATCTTTTTGCCTTTTAACTTTTTTTTTTTTTTGTTTATGAGATGAAGGGAAAGTGAAAACTCAAGTTTTGATTTAAGAAAAAAGTATAAATCTAAAATGGAAATGGACAATGCACAAATTTAGAGAGATATAATTCCTAAAAGTTTTTGTAATTTTTAGTGATAGTAAAGTCTTTTCAGTTTTTATGTATCAGGTTCTTTAATCGTCGAGAAAAGGGGGAGGCAGGGGATTTTTAACTGAGTATTGACTCCCAATCCATAAGTCATTCCTTGCAAAAATATAGTCTGTTACACATGATAAATTACTTTACAATCATCTATGATCGTTAGGTCAGCTTTTTGTAAAAGGGCAAAATAATGGCTTGTTTGACTCGGGTAAATATCCCACCGTAGGTTCACTTGAGAATTTAATGTTATTCTCTTTAAAAGGTTTGGATACATAGGTTATTTGCATCTTTAACATGTTTCAAGCATGCATATCCATTTTTTAAAACATGTGTTGAAAAATCTCATTGTAATAAAATTTCGAGCTATTAGGGTTGAACTAGTAGAATTTCCCAAACTTGGATATCAAAACTTTTGTGTTCTTTTGTGGGGTGTGAATAAACTTTCTGTACTTACATTCCTTTATTTCTTTAAATTATTTCCATGCATAAACTCTAAAAATTTCATTTTGTGGTGATATATTTACCTTTTATCTTTTTTTTATAAGTCATTAGATGAAGGGAAAGTGGAAACTCATGTATTGATTTAAGAAAAAAGTATACATCTAAAATGGAATTGCACAATGCACAAATGTCGAGTGAGATAATTCCACAAAGTGTCTATAATTTTTAGGGATTGTAAACTCTTTTTAGTTTTCATATATCAAGTTTTGTAATCGTCGGGAAAAAGGGGAGGCGGGGGATATTTAACTGAGTGTTGACTCCCAATCCATAAGTCATTCCTTACAAAAATATAACCCGTCATGCATGATAAATCACTTTAAAATCATATATGATCGTTAGGTCATATTTTTGTAAATAGGCAAAATAATGGCTTGTATGACTGGTGTAAATATCCCACCGCACGCACACTTGAGAATTTAATGATATTCTCTTACAAAGGTTTGGATCCATAGGTCATTTGCATCTTTAACATTTTTCAAGCATGCATATCCATTTTTTAAAACATTTGTAGAAAAATTTCTTTCTTATAAAATTCCGAGTTTTTAGGGTTGAACTAGTGGAATTTCCCAAACTTGGATAACAAACCTTTTGTGTTCATTTGTGGTGGGTGAATAAATTTTCTTTAATTACATTTGTTTGCTGCTTTAATTTATTTCCATACATAAACTCTAAATTTTTCATTTTGTTGTGATCTATTTGGCTGTTATCTATTTTTTTTGTTTACGAGATGAAGGGAAAGTGAAAAAAATAGTTTTGATTTAAGAAAAAAGTATACATTTAAAAAGGAAATACACAATGCAAAAAATTAGAGAGAGATAACTGCCAAAAGTATCTATAATTTTTATGGATTGTAAACTCCTTTTAGTTTTTCTATATCTGGTTCTACAATTGTCGGGAAAAGGGGGAAGCGGTGGATTTTTAACTGAGTGTTGACTCCCAATCCATAAGTCATTCCTAACAAAAATATTTCCCGTTACGTACTTTACAATTGTCTATGATTGTTAGGTCAACTTTTTGTTAATGGGCAAAATAATGGCTTGTTTGACTCGGGTAAATCTGCCACCACACATCCACTTTAGAATTTATTGTTATTCTCTTTAAAATGTTAGGATCCATAGGTCATTTATATCTTTAACATGTTTCAAGGATGCGTATCCATTTTTTAAAACATGTGTAGAAAATTCTCTTCCTTATAAAATTCCGAGCTATTAGGGTTGATGTAGTGAATTTCCCAAACTTGGATAACAAAAGTTTTGTGTTCATTTGTGGTGTGTGAACAAATTTTCTTTACTTAGAATTTTCTATTGCTTTAAATTCTTTCCATACATAAACTCTAAAATTTTCATTTTTTTGTGATCTATTTGTTTTTTATCTCTTTTTATTGTTTACGAGATGAAGGGAAAGTGAAAACTCAAGCTTTGATTTAAGAAAAAAGTATAGATCTAAAATGGAAATACATAATGCACAAATTTAGAGAGTGGTAATTCCAAAAGTTGTCTGTGATTTTTATGGATTGTAAACTCTTTTTCATTTTAATATATTAGGTTCTGCAATCGTTAGGAAAAGGGGGAGGCAGGGGATTTTTACCTAAGTGTTGACTCTCAATTCATAAGTCATTCCTTACAAAAATATAGCCAGTTACGCAAGATAAACAACTTTACAATCATCTACGATCGTTAGATATACTTTTGCTAAATGGGCAAAATAATGGCTTGTTTGACACGGGTAAATATCCCACCTCACGTCCACTTGATAATTTAATGTTATTCTCTTGAAAATGTTTGGATCCATAGGTCGTTTACTTCTTTAACATGTTTCAAGCATGCATATCAAATTTTTGAAACATGTGTAGAATAATCTCTTTCTTATAAAATTTCGATCTATTAGGAAAGAACAAGTGGAATTTCCCCAAACTTGGATCACAAAAACTTTGTGTTCATTTGTAGTGTGTGAATAAATTTTTTTCTTAAATTTGTTTATTGCTTTAAATTCTTTCCATACATAATCTCTAAAATTTTTATTTTTTTTATCTATTTGGCTTTTATCTCTTTTTTTTGTGTACGAGATAAAGGGATAGTGAAATCTCAAGTTTTTATTTAAGAAAAAAGTATATATCTATAATGTAAATTCACAATGCCAAAATGTAGAGAGAGATAATTCCTAAAAGTGTCTGTAATTTTTAGGGATTGTAAACTCTTTTTAGCTTTCATATTTCAGGTTCTGCAATCGTCGGTAAAAGGGGAGGCGGAAGATTTTTTACTGTGTTGACCCCCAATCCATAAGTCATTCCTTAAAATAATATAGCCCGTTACGTATAATAAATCACTTTACAATCTTCTATGATCGTTAGGTCAGATTTTTTTAAATGGGCAAAATAATCGCTTGTTTGGCTCGGGTAAATATCCCACCACATGTTCACTTGAGAATTTAATGTTATTCTCTTTAAAAAGTTTGGATCCATAGGTCATTTACTTCTTTAACATTTTTCAAGCATACATATCTTTTTTTTAAAACATGTTTAGAGAAATCTCTTTCTTATAAAATTCCGAGCTATTAGGGTTGAACGAGTGGAATTTCCCAAACTTAGATAACAAAACTTTTGTGTTCATTTGTGGTGTGCGAATAATTTTCTTTACTCACATTTGTTTATTTCTTTAAATTATTTCCATAAATAAACTCTAAAATTTTTATTTTGTTGTGATCTATTTGCCTTTTATCTCTTTTTTTTGTTTACGAGATGAAGGCAAAGTGAAAACTCAAGTTTTGAAATAAGAAAAAAGTATACATCAAAAATGGAAATGCACAATGCAAAAATGTAGAGAGAGATAATTCATAAAAGTGTTGGTAATTTTTAGGGATTGTAAACTCTTTTTAGTTTTTATATATCAGGTTCTGTAATTGTCGGGAGAAGGGGAGGCAGGGGATTTTTAACTGAGTGTTGACTCCCAATCCATAAGTCATTCCTTACAAAACTATAGCCCGCAACACATGATAAATCACTTTACAATCATCTATGATCGTTAGGTCAGCTTTTTGTAAATAGGCAAAATAGGGCCTTGTTTGACTCAGGTAAATATCCCACCGCATGGACACTTGAGAATTTAATGTTATTCTCTTTAAAAGGTTTGGATCCATTGGTCATCTGGATCTTTAACATGTTTCAAGCATGCATATCCATTTTTTAAAACATGTGTAGAAAAATCTCTTTCTTATAAAATCCCGAGTTTTTAGGGTTGAACTAGTGGAATTTCCTAAACTTGGACAACAAACCTTTTGTGTTCATTTGTGGTGTATGAATAAATTTTCTTTAATTACATTTGTTTACTTCTTTAAATTCGTTCCATACATAAACTTTAAAATTTTCATTTTTTTGTGATCTATTTGCGTGTTATCTCTTTTTTTTGTTTACGAGATGAAGGGAAAGTGAAAACTCAAGTTTTGATTTCAGAAAAAAGCTTACATCTAAAAAGGAAACGCACAATGCAAAAATGTAGAGAGAGATAACTCCAAAAAGTTTCAATAATTTTTCCGAGCTATTAGGGTTCAACTTGTGGAATTTCCCAACTTTGGTTAACAAAACTTTTTTGTTCATTTGTGGTGTGTTAATAAATTTTCTTTACTAACATTTGTTTATTGCTTTAAATTCTTTCCATACATAAACTCTAAAATTTTCATTTTGTTGTGGTTGATTTGCCTTTAATGTTTTTTTTTTGTTTACTAGATGAAGGGAAAGTGAAAACTCAAGTTTTTATTTAAGAAAAAAGTATACATCTAAAATGGAAATGCACAATGCACAAATGTAGAGACAGATAATTTCAAAAATTGTTTGTAATTTTTAGGGATTTTAAAATCTTTTTAGTTTTTATATATCAGGTTCTGTATTCGTCGGGAAAAGGTGGAGGCCGGGGATTTTGAACTGAGTGTTGATTCCCAATCCATAAGTCATTCCTTACAAAAATATAGCCAGTTACGCATGAAAAATCACTTTACAATCATCTATGATCGTTAGCTCAACTTTTTTTAAATGGGCAAAATAATGGCGTGTTTGTCTCGTGTAAGTATCCCACCACACGTTCACTTGAAGATTTAATTTTATTCTCTTTAAAAGGTATGGATCCATTGGTCATTTGAATCTTTAACATGTTTCAAGCATGCATATCCTTTTTAAAAAAAATGTGTAGAAAAATCTCTTTCTTATAAAATTCCGAGCTAATAGGGTCTACTAGTGGAATTTCCCAAACTTGCATAACAAAACTTTTTTTTCATTTATGGTGCGTAAATAAATTTTCTTTACTTACATTTGTTTATTGCTTTAAACTCTTTACATGCATAAACTCTAAAATTTTCATTTTTTTGTGATCTATTTGGTTTTTTTCTCCTTTTTTGTTGAAGAGGTGCAGGGAAAGTGAAATCTCAAGCTATGTATTAAGAAAAAAGTATACATCTAAAATGGAAATGCACAATATAAAAATGTAGAGAGAGAAAATTCCAAAAAGAATCTTTAATTTTTAGGGATTGTAAACTCTTTTTAGTTTCTATATATCAGGTTTTGCTATCGTCGGGAAAAGGGGGAGGCGAGGGATTTTGAACTGAGTGTTGACTCCCAATCCAGAAGTCATTCCTTAAAAAAATAAAGCCTGCCATGTATGAAAAATAACTTTACAATCATCTATGATCGTTAGGTCAGCTTTTTGTAAATGGACAAAATAATGGCTTGCTATACTCGGGTAAATATCCCACCGTACGTTCACTTGATAATTTAATATTATTCGCTTAAAAAGGTTTGGATCCATAGGTCATTTGCATCTTTAACATGTTTCAAGCATGCATATCCATTTTTTAAAACATGTGTTGAAAAATCTCTTTCTTATAAAATTCTGAGCTATTAGGGTTGAACTAGAGGAGCTTCCCAAACTTGGATAACAAAAATTTTGTGTTCATTTGTGGTTTGTGAATAAATTTTCTTTACTTGCATTTGTTTATTGCTTTAATTTCTTTCCACACATGAACTATTAAATTTTCATTTTGTTGTGATCGATCTGTCTTTTATTCTTTTTTTTTGTTTACGAGATGAAGGGAAAGTGAAAACTCAAGTTTTGATTTAAGAAAAATGTATACATCTAAATTGAAAATGCACAATGAACTAATAAAGAGAGAGATAACTCCAAAAAGTGTCTGTAATTTTTAAGGATTGTAAACTCATTTTAGTTTTTATATATCAGGTTCTACAATCGTCGGGAAGAAGGGGAGGCGAGAGATTTTTACCTGAGTGTTGTCTCCCAATCCATAAGTCCTTCCTTACAAAAATATAGTCCGTTAAGCATGATAAATCACTTTACAATCTTCTATGATCGTTAGGTCACCTTTTTGTGAAGGGGTAAAATAATAACTTGTTTGACTCGGGTAAATATCCCACCGCATGTTTACTTGAGAATTTAATGTTATTTCTCTTTAAAAGGTTTGGATACATAAGTCATTTTCATTTTTAACATGTTTCAAGCATGCATATCACTTTTTTTAAAACATGTGTATAGAAATCTATTTCTTTTAAAATTCTGAGCTATTAGGGTTGAACTAGTGGATATTCCTAAACTTGGATTACAAACCTTTTGTGTTCATTTGTAGTGTGTGAATAAATTTTCTTTAATTAAATTTGTTTATTGATTTAAATTATTTCCATACATAAACTCTAAAATTTTCATTTTTTGTGATCTATTTGCCTTTTATCTCTTTTTTGGTTCACGAGATAAAGGGAAAGTGAAAACTCAAGTTTTGATTTAAGAAAAAAGTATACATCTAAAATGGAAATGCACAATGCACAACTGTAGAGGGAGATAATTCGAAAAAGTATCTGTAATTCTTAGGGATTGGAAAATATTTTTACTTTTTATATATCAGCTTCAGCAATCGTTGGGAAAAGGGCATGCAGGGGATTTTTAATTGAGTGTTGAATCCCAATCCATAAGCCATTCCTTAAAAAAATAAATCCCATTACGCATATCCTTTTATTAAAACATGTGTAGAAAAATCTCTTTCTTATATATTTCCGAGCTATTAGGGTTGAACTAGTGGAATTTCCCAAACTAGGATAACAAAACATTTGTGTTCATTTGTGGTGCGTGAATAAATTTTCTTTACTTACATTTATTTATTTCTTTAAATTCTTTCCATACGTAAACACTAAAATTTTCATTTTGTTAGGATCTATTTGCCTTTTATCTCTTTTTTTTTGTTTGCGAGATGTACGGAAAATGAAACCTCAAGCTTTGATTTAAGAAAAAAGTATACATCTAAAATGGAAATGCACAATGCACACATGTAGACAGAGATAATTCCAAAAAGTTTCTGCAACTTTTAGGGATTGTAAACTCTTTTTAGTTTTTATATTTTAGGTTCTGCAATCATTGAGAAAAAGGGGAGGCGGGGGATTTTTAATTGAGTTTTGACTTCTAATCCATAAGTCATTCCTTAAAAAAATATAGCCCGTTACACATGATAAATCACTTCATAATCATGTATGATCGTTAGGTGATCTTTTTATAAATGGGCAAAATAATGGCTTGTTTTACTCGGGTAACTATGCCACCACATGTTCACTAGAGAATTTAATGTTATTTAGTTAAAAAGGTTTGGATCCATAGGTCATTTGCCTCTTGAACATGTTTCAAGTAAGCATATCCATTTTTTAAAACATGTGTAGAAAAATCTCTTCCTTATTAAATTCCGACCTATTAGTGTTGAACTAGTGGAATTTCTAGTACTTGGATAAGAAAAATTTTGTGTTCATTTGTGGTGTGTGAATAAATTTTATTTACATACATTTGTTTATTGCTTTACTTTCATTCCACACATGAACTCTAAAATTTTCATTTTGTTGTGATCTATTTGCCTTTTATCCCTTTTTTTGTTTACGAGATGAAGGGAAAGTGAAAACTCAAGTTTTGATTTAAGAAAAAAGTATATATCCAAAATGGAAATGCACAATGCACTAATGTACAGAGAGATAATTCCAAAAAGTGTCTGCAATTTTAAGGGATTGTAAACTCTTTTTAGTTTTTATATATCAGGTTTTGCAATCTTCGGGAAATGGCGGAGGCGGGGGATTTTTACCTAAGTGTTGTCTCCCAATCCATAAGTCATTCCTTACTAAAATATAGCCCGTTACATATGATAAATTAGTAAACAATCATCAATGATCGTTAGGTGAAATTTTTGTAAAGGGGAAAAATAATGGTTTTTTTGACTCTGGTATACATCCCACCGCACGTTCATTTGATAATTTAATGTTATTCACTTTAAAAGGTTTGGATCCAAAGGTCATTTTCATCTTTAACATGTTTCAAGCATGCATATCCATTTTTTAAAACATGTGTATACAAATCTCTTTCTTTTAAAATTCTGAGCTATTTGGGTTGAACTAGTGGAATTTCCCAAACTTGGATTACAAAACTTTTGTGTTCATTTGTAGTGTGTGAATAAATTTTCTTTACTTACATTTTTTTATTGCTTTAAATTCTTTCCATACATAAACTCTAACATTTTCATTTTGTTGTGATCTATTTGCCTTTTATCTCTTTTTTGGTTTAGGAGATGAAGGAAAAGTGAAAACTCAAGTTTTGATTTAAGAAAAAAGTATACTTCTAAAATGGAAAGGCACAATGCACAAATGTAGAGAGAGATAATTCGAAAAAGTATCTGTATTTTTTAGGGATTGTAAACTCTTTTTAGTTTTTATATATTAGGTTCAACAATCATAGGGAAAAGAGGGTGACGGGGGATTTTTAACTGAGTGTTAATTCCAAATCCATAAGTCATTCCTTCAAAATAATAGCTTGTTACGCATGATAAATCACTTTACAATCGTCTATGATCGTTAGGTCAGCTTTTTGTAAATGGGCAAAATAATGGCTTGTTTGACTCAGGTAAATATCCCACCGCACGTTCACTTGAGAATTTATTGTTATTCTCTTTAAAATGTTTGGATCCATAGGTCATTTTCATCTTTAACATGTGTAAAGCATGCATATCTACTTTTTAAAACATGTGTAGAAAAATCTTTCTTATAAAATTCCGAGCTATTAGGGTTGAACGAGTGGAATTTCCCAAAGTTGGATAACAAAACTTTTGTGTTCATTTGTGGTGTGTGAATAAATTTTCTTTACTTACATTTATTTATTGCCTTAAATTCTTTCCTTACAGAAAATTCAAAATTTTTATTTTATTGTGATCTATTTGCCTTTTATCGCTTTTTTTGTTTACTAAAAGATGGGAAAATGAAAACTCAATCTTTGATTTAAGGGAAAAGTATACATCTAAAATGGAAATGCACAATGCAAAAATGTAGAGAGAGATAATTCCAAAAAGTGTATGTAATTTTTAGGGATTGTAAACTCTTTTTAGTTTCTATATATCAGGTTCTACAATCATCGGGAAAAGGGGAAGGCGGGGGGGCTTTTGAACTGAGTGTTGACTCCCAATCCATAAGTCATTCATTACAATAATATAGGCCATTACGCATGATAAATCACTTTACAATCATCTATGATCGTTAGGTAAGCTTTTCTTAAATGGGCAAAAGAATGGCATGTTTGACTCGGGTAAATATCCCACCGAACGTTCACTTGAGAATTTAATGATATTCTCTTTATATGGTTTGGATCCATAGGTCATTTGCATCTTTAACACGTTTCAAGCATGCATATCCATGTTTTAACACGTGTTGAAATATCTCTATCTTATAAAATTTCGAGCAATTAGGGTTGAACTAGTGGAATTTCCCAAAATTGGATAACAAAATTTTTGTGTTAATTTGTGATGTGTGAATATATTTTCTTTGTTTACATTTGTTTACAGCTTTAAATTATTTCCATACATAAACTCTAAAATTTTTATTTTGTTGTTATATTTGCCTTTTATCTCTTTTTTTATTTACGAGATGAAGGGAAAGTGAAAATTCAAGTTTTTATTTAAGAAAAAAGTATACATCTAAAATGGAAATGCAGAATGTACAAATGTAGAGAGAGATAATTCCAAAAAGTGTCTGTAATTTTTAGGGATTGTAAACTCTTTTTAGATTTTATATGTCATGTTCGGCAATCATCGGGAAAAGGGGGAGGCGAGGGATTTTGAGCTGAGTGTAGACTCCCAATCAATAAGTCATTCCTGAAAAAAATATAGCCCATTACGCATAATAAATCTCTTTACAATCATCTATGATCGTTAGGTCAGCTTTTTGTAAATGGGTGAAATAATGGCTTGTTTTATTCAGGTAAATATCCCACCGCACGTTCACTTGAGAATTTAATGTTATTCTCTTTAAAAGGTTTGGATCCATTGGTCATTTGCATCTTTAACATGTTTCATGCAAGCATATCCATTTTTTAAAACATGTGTAGAAAAATCTCTTTCTTATAAAACTCCGAGATATTAGTGTTGAACTAGTGGAATTTCCCAAACTTGGACAACATAACTTTTCTGTTCGTTTGTGGTGTGTGAATAAATTTTCTTTACTTAGATTTGTTTATTGCTTTAAATTCTTTCCATACATGAACTCTAAAATTTTCATTTTGTTGTGAACTATTTGCCTTTTATCTCTTTTTTAGTTTACGAGATGAAGGGAAAGTGGAAACTAGAGTTTTGGATTAAGAAAAAAGTATACATCTAAAATGGAAATGCACAATGCATAAATGTAGATAGAGGTAATTCCAAAAAGTGTCTTTAATTTTTATGTATTGTAAACTCTTTTTACTTTTTATATATCAGGTTCTACAATTGTCGGGAAAAGGGGGAGGTGGGGGATTTTTAACTGAGTCTTGACACCCAATCCATAGGTAATTGCTTACAAAAATATAGCCTGTAACGGAAGATAAATCACTTTACAATCATCTATGATCGTTAGGTAAGCTTTTTGTAAATGGAAAAATAATAGATTGTTTGACTTAGGTAAATATCCCACTGCACCTTCACATGAGAATTTAATGTTATTCTCTTTAAAAGGTTTGATTCCATAGGTCAGTTGCATCTTTAACATGTTTCAAGCATGCATATCCATTTTTTAAAACATGTGTACAAAAATCTCTTTCTAATAAAATTTGAAGCTATTATGGTTGAACTAGTGGAATTTCCCAAACTTTGATAACAAAACTTTTGTGTTCATTTGTGTAGTGTGAATAAATTTTATTTACTTACATTTGTTCAATGCTTTAAATTATTTCCATACAGAGACTCTAAAATTTTCATTTTGTTGTGATCTATTTGTCATTTATCTGCTTTTTTGTGTACGAGATTAAGGGAAAGTGGAAACTCAAGTTTTGATTTAAGAAAAAAGTATACATCTAAAATAGAAATGCACAATACACAAATGTAGAGAGTGATAATTGCGAAAAGTGTCTATACTAATTAGGGATTGTAAACTCTTTTTAGTTTTTATATATAGTGTTCTGTAATTGTCGGGAAAAGGGGGAGGTGGGATTTTTAATTTAGTGTTGACTCCCAATCCATAAGTCATTCCTTACAAAAATGTAGCCTGTTGTGCATGATAAATGACTTTACAATCATCTATGATGGTTAGGTCAATTTTTTTTAAATGGGCAAAATAATGGGTTGTTTGACTCGGGTAAATATCCCACCGCACGGTCACTTGAGAATTTAATGTTATTCTCTTTAAAGGGTTTGGTATCCATAGGTCATTTGCATCTTTAAAAATTTTCAAGCATGCAAAACCATTTTTTGAAATATATGTCGAAAACTCTCTTTCTTATAAAATTCCGAGCTATTAGGGTTGAACTAGTGGAATTTCCCAAACTTGGATAACAAAACTTTTGTGTTCATTTGTGGTGTGTGAATAAATTTTCTGTACTTATTTGTTGTGATCTATTTGCCTTTAATCTTTTTTTTTGTTTACAAGATGAAGGGAAAGTGAAAACTCAAGCTTTTATTTAAGAAAAAATTCTATATATAAAATGGAAATGGACAATGTAAAAATTTAGAGAGAGATAATTCCAAAAATTGTCTATAATTTATAGGGATTGTAAACTCTTTTTAGGTTTTATATATCAGGTTCTGCATTCGTCGGGAAAAGGTGTTGGCGGGAGATTTTGAACTGAGTGTGTACTCCCAATCTATAAGTCATTCTTTGCAAAAATGTAGCCCGTTACGCATGAAAAATCAATTTACAATCATCTATGATCATTAGGTCAGCCATTTGTAAATGAGCAAAATAATGGCTTGTTTGACTCGGATAAATCTCCCACCGCACGTTCACTTGAAAATTTAATGTTATTCTCTTAAAAAGGTTTGGATCTATAGGCCATTTGCATCTTTGACATGTTTCAAGTATGCACATCTATTTTTTTAAACATGTGCAGAAAAATCTTTTTCGTATAAAATTCCGAGCTATTAGGGTTGAACTAGTGGAATTTCCAAAACATGGATAACAAAACGTTTGTGTTCATTTGTGGTGTGTGAATAAATTTTCTTTACTTACATTTGTTTATTGCTTTAAATTCTTTCCATTTATAAACTCTAAAATTTTCATTTTGTTGTGATCTTTTTGCCTTTTATCTCTTTTTATGTTTTTGAGATGAAGGGAAAGTGAAAACTCAAGTTTTGATTTAAGAAAATAGTATACATCTAAGATGGAAATGCAGAATGCAAAAATGTAGAGAGTTATAATCCCAAAAAGTGTCTGTAATTTTTAGGGATCGTAAACACTTTTTAGTTTTTATATATAGTGTTCTACAATCGTTGGGAAAAGGGGGAGGCGCGGGATTTTTAACAGAGTATTGATTACCAATCCAAAAGTCATTCCTTACAAAAATATAGCCCGTTACGCATGATAAATCACTTTACAATCATCTATGATCGTTAGGTCAACTTTTTTTAAATGGGTAAAATAATGGCTTGTTTGACTCGGGTAAATGTCCCACCTCATGATTACTTATAATTCAATGTTATTCTCTTTAAAAGGTTTGGATCCATAGGTCATTTGCATTTTTAACATGTTTCAAGCATGCATATCCATTTTTTGAAACATGTGTAGAAAAATCTATTTCTTATAAAATTCGGAGCTAATAGGGTTGAACTAGTAGAATTTCCCAAAATTGGATAACAAAACTTTTGTGTTCATTTGTGGTATGTGAATAAATTTTCTTTACTTACATTTTTTTATTGCTTTAAATTCTTTCCATACATAAACTCTAAAATCTTCATTTTGTTGTGATCTATTTGCCTTTGATCTCTTTTTTCGTTTACAAGATGAAGGGAAAGTAAAAACTCAAGTTTTGATATAAGAAAAAAGTATACATCTAAAATGAAATTGCACAATGCACAAATTTAAAGAGAGATAATTCCAAAAAGTTTTTGTATTTTTTAGGGATTGTAAACTCTTTTTAGTTTTTATATATATGGTTCTACAATCGTAGGGAAAACTGGGAGGCGGGCGATTTTTAACTGAGTTTAGACTGCTAATATATAAGTCATTCCATACAAAAATATAGCCTGTTATGCATTATAAATTACTTTACAATCATCTATGATCGTTAGGTCAGCTTTTTGTAAAAAGGGAAAATAATGGCTTGTTTGACACGAGTAAATATCTCACCGCGTGTTCACTTCAGAATTTAATGTTATTCTATATAAAAGGTTTGGATGCATAGGATATTTGCATCTTTAACATGTTTCAAGCATGCATATCCATTTTTTAAAACATGTGTAGAAAAATATCTATCTTATAAAATTCCTAGCTATTAGGGTTGAACTAGTGGAATTTCCCAAACTTGGATAACAAAACTTTTGTGTTCATTTAGGGTGTGTGAATAAATTTTCTTTACATAGATTTGTTTATTGCTTTAAATTCTTTCCATACATAAACTCTAAAATTACCATTTAGTTGTGATCTATTTGCCTTTGATCTCTTTTCTTGTTTACAAGATGACGGGAAAGTGAAAACACATGTTTTGATTTAAGAAAAAAGTACACATCTAAAATGGAAATGCTCAATGCAAAAATGTAGAGAGAGATAATTCCAGAAAGTGTCTGAATATTTTAGGGATTGTAAAATCTTTTTAGTTTTTATATATCATGTTCCGCAATCGTCAGGAAAAGGGGGAGGCGGGGGATTTTTAACTGAGTGTTGACTCCTAATCCATAAGTCATTCCTTACAGTAATATAGCCCGTTACGCATGATAAATCATTTTACAATCATCTTTGATCGGTAGGTCAACTTTTTGTAAATGGTCGAAATAAAGGCTTGTTTGACACGAGTAAATATCTCACCGCATGTTCACTTGAGAATTTAATGTTATTCTCTTTAAAAGGTTTGGATCCATAGGTCGTTTGCATCTTTAACTTGCTCCAAGTATGCATATCCATTTTTTAAAACATGTGTAGAAATATCTCTTTCTTATAAAATTCCGAGCTATTAGGGTTGATCTAGTGGAATTTCCAAAACTTGGATAACAAAACTTTTGTATCCATTTGTGGCATGTGAATAAATTTTCTTTACTCACATTTGTTTATTGCTTTAAATTCTTTCATTACATAAACACTTAAATTTTTATTTTGTTAGGATCTATTTGCCTTTTATCTCTTTTTTTGTTTGCGAGATGTACTGAAAGTGATAACTTAAGCTTTGATTTATGAAAAAAGAATACATCTAAAATGGAAATGCATAATGCACATATGTAGACAGAGATAATTCCAAAAAGTGTCTATATTTTTAGGGATTGTAAACTCTTTTTTGTTTTTATATATAAGATTATGCAATCGTCGAGAAAACTGGGAGGCGGGCGATTTTGAACTGAGTTTTGACTGCTACTATATAAGTCATTGCATACAAAAATATAGCCCGTTACACCTGATAAATCACTTTACAATCATCTATGATCGTTAGGTCAACTTTTTGTAAAAGGGGAAAATAATGGCTTGTTTGACACGAGTAAATATCTCACCGCGTGTTCACTTGAGAATTTAATGTTATTCTATATAAAAGGTTTGGATCCATAGGACATTTGCATCTTTAACATGTTTCAAGCATGCATATCCATTTTTTAAAACATGTGTAGAAAATTCTCTATCTTATAAAATTCCTAGCTATTAGGGTTGAACTAGTTGAATTTCCCAAACTTGGATAACAAAACTTTTGTGTTCATTTAGGGTGTGTGAATAAATTTTCTTTACATAGATTTGTTTATTGCTTTAAATTATTTCCATACATAAACTCTAAAATTTTCATTTAGTTGTGATCTATTTGCCATTGATCTATTTTCTTGTTTACAAGATAACGGGAAAGTGAAAACACATGTTTTGATTTAAGAAAAAGGTACACATCTAAAATGGAAATGCTCAATGCAAAAATGTAAAGAGCGACAATTCCAGAATGTGTCTGAATTTTTTAGGGATTGTAAACACTTTTTAGTTTTTATATATCATGTTCTACATTCGCCAGGAAAGGGGGGAGGAAGGGGATTTTTAACTGAGTGTTGACTCCTAATCCATAAGTCATTCCTTACAATAATATAGCCCGTTACCCATGATAAATCACTTTAAAATCATCTATGATTGTTAGGTCAACTTTTTGTAAATGGTCGAAATAAAGGCTTGTTTGACACGAGTAAATATCTCACCGCATGTTCACTTGAGAATTTAATATTATTCTCTTTAAAAGGTTTGGATCCATAGGTCATTTGTATCTTTAACTTTTTCCAAGCATGCATATCCATTTTTTAAAACATGTGTAGAAATATCTCTTTCTTATAAAATTCCGAGCTATTAGGGTTGAACTAGTGGGATTTCCAAAACTTGGATAATGAAACTTTTGTATCCATTAGTGGCGTGTGATTAAATTTTCTTTACTTAAATTTGTTTATTTCTTTAAATTCTTTCATTACATAAACTCTAAATTTTTTATTTTGTTAGGATCTTTTTGCCTTTTATCTCTTTTTTTGATAACTAGATGAACGGAAAGTGATAACTCAAGCTTTGATTTAAGAACAAAGAATACATCTAAAATGGAAATGCACAATGCACAAATGTAGAGAGAGATAATTCCAAAAAGTATCTATAATTTTTAGGGATTGTAAAATTTTTTTGAGTTTTTATATGTCTGGTTCTGGAATCGTTGGGAAAAGGGGGAGGCGGGGGTTTTTTAACTGAGTTTTGACTCCTAATCCATAAGTCTTTCCTTAAAAAAATATAGCCCGTTACGCATGATAAATCATTTTATAATCATCTATGATCGTTAGGTCAGCTTTTATAAATGGGCAAAATAATGGCTTGTTTGACTCAGGTGAATATGCCACCGCACGTTCACTTGAGAATTTAATGTTATTCACTTTAAAAGGTTTGGATCCATACGTCATTTGCCTCTTTAACATGTTTCAAGTATGAATATCCATTTTTTAAAACATGTGTAGAAAAATCTTTTTCTTATATAATTCCGAGCTATTAGGTTTGAACTAGTGGAATTTCCCAAACTAGCATAACAAAACTTTTGTGTTCATTTGTGATGTGTGAATAAATTTTCTTTACTTACATTCATTTATTGTTTTAAATTATTTCCATACAAAACTCTAAAATTTTCATTTTGTTGTGATCTATTTGGCTTTAATCTCTTTTTTTGTTTACGAGATGAACGGAAAGTGAAAACTCAAGTTTTTATTTAAAAGAAAAAGTATACATCTAAAATGGAAATTCACAATGCAGTAATGTAGAGAGAGATACTTCCAAAAAGTGTCTGTAATTTTTAGGGATTGTAAACTCTTTTTAGTTTTTATATATCAAGTTCTGCAATGGTCGGGAAAAGGTGGGGCCGGTGGATTTGAAACTGAGTGTTGACTCCCAATCCATAAGTCATTTCTTAAAAAAAATATAGCCCGTTATGCATGATAAATAACTTTAGAGTCATCTATGATCGTTAGGTCAGCTTTTTGTAAATGGGCAGAGTAATGGCTTGTTTGACTCGTGTAAATATCCCACCGCACGTTCACTTGAGAATTTAATGTTATTCCCTTTAAAAAGTTTGGATCCATTGGTCATTTGCATCTTTAACATGTTTCATGCAAGCATATCCATTTTTTAAAACATGTGTAGAAAAATCTCTTTCTTATAAAATTTCGAGCTATTAGGGTTGAACTAGTTGAATTTCCCAAACGTGGATAACAAAACTTTTGTGTTCATTTGTGGTGTGTGAATAAATTTTCTATACTTACATTTCTTTATTGCTTTAAATTATTTCCATACATAAACTCTAAATTTTCATTTTGTTGTGTTCTATTTGCCTTTAATTTCTTTTTTTGTTTACGAGATGAAGGGAAAGTGAAAACTCAAGCTTTTATTTCTAAAAAAATTATACATATATATTGGAAATACACAATTCACAAATGTAGAGAGAGTTAATTCCAAAAAGTGTCTATAATTTTTAGGGATTTTAAACTCTTTTTAGTTTTTATATATCAGGTCTACAATCGTCGGGAAAAGGTGGAGGCGGGGGATTTTGAACTGAGTGTTGACTCCCAACCCACAAGTCATTCCTTTAAAAAATATAACCCGTTACGCATGAAAAATCACTTTAAAATCATCTATGATCATTAGGTCTTTTTTTGTAAATGGGCAAAATAATGGCTTGTCTGACTCGAGTAAATGTCCCACCGCACGTTCACTTGAGGATTTAATCTTATTCTCTTTAAAAGTTTTGGATCCATAGGTCATTTGCGTCTTTAACATGTTTCAAGCATGCATATCCACTTTTTAAAATATGTGTAGAAAAATCTCTATATTATAAAATTCCGTGCAATGGGGTTGAACAAGTGGAATTTCCCAACTTGGATAACAAAATTTTTGTGTTCATTTGTGGTGTGTGAATAAATTTTCTTTACTTACATTTGTTTATTGCTTTAAATTCTTTGCATACATAAACTCTAAAATTTTCATTTTGTTGTGATCTATTTGCCTTTGATCTCTGTTTTTGTTTAAAAGATAAAGGGACAGTGAAAACTCAAGTTTTGATTTAAATAAAAAGTATATATCTAAAATGGAAATGCACAATGCACAAATGTAAAGAGAGATAATTCCAAAAAGTGTCTATATTTTTTAGGGATTGTAACCTCTTTTTAGTTTTTATATAGCAGGTTCTGCAATCGTCGTGAAAAGGGGGAGGCTGGGGATTTTTAACTGAGTTTTGAATCTAAATCCATAAATCATTACTTACAAAAATATAGCCCGTTACACATGATATATCACTTTAAAATCATCTATGATTGTTAGGTCAGCTTTTTGTAAATGGGCAAAATAATGTCTTGTTTGACATAAGTAAATATCTCATGGCATGTTCACTTGAGGATTTAATGTTAACCGCTTTAAAAAGTTTGGATCCATAGGTCATTTACATCTTTAACATATTTCAAGCATGCATATCCATTTTTTAAAACATGTGTAGAAAAATCTCTTTGTTATTAAATTCCTTGGTATTAGGGTTGATCTAGTGGAATTTCCCAAGCGTGGATACCAAAACTTTTGTCTTCATTTGTGGTGTGTGAATAAATTTTATTTACTAACATTTTTTATTGGTTTAAATTCTTTCCATACATAAACTCTAAAATTTTCTTTTTGTTGTGATCGATTTGCCTTTTATCTTTTTTTTTTTTCGAGATGAAGGGAAAGTGAAAACTCAAGCTTTGATTTAAGAAAAATGTATATATATCAAATGGAAATGCACAATGCACAAATGTAGAGAGAGATAATTCCAAAAAGTGTCTGTAATTTTTAGGGATTGTGAATTTTTTTGGTTTTTATATATCAGGTTCTGCAATCGTCGGGAAAAGGTGGAGGCAGGGGATTTTGAGTTGAGTGTTGACTCCCAATCCATCAGTCATTCCTTACAAAGATATAGCCTGTTATGCATGATAAATCACTTTACAATCATCAATGATTGTTAGGTCAGCTTTTTGTAAATGGGCAAAAAAATGGCTTGTTTGACTCGGGTAAATATCCCACCGCACGTTCACTTGAGGATTTAATGTTATTCTCTTTAAAAGGTTTGGATCAAAAGGTCATTTGCATCTTTACATTTTTCAAGCATGCATATCCATTTTTTAAAACATGTGTAGAAAAATCTCTATCTTATAAAATTCTGAGCTATTAGGGTTGAACAAGTGGAATTTCCCACACTTGGATAACAAAACTTTTGTGTTCATTTGTGGTGCGTGAATAAATTTTCTTTACTTACATTTGTTTATTGCTTTAAATTAGTTCCATACATAAACTCTCAAATTTCATTTAGTTGTGATCTATTGGCCTTTGATCTCTTTCTTTGTTTACAAGATGAAGGGAAAGTGTAAACTCTAGTTTTTTTTTAAGAAAAAAGTATACATCTAAAATGGAAATGTGCAATGCACAAATGTAAGGAGAGATAATTCCAATAAGTGTCTGAATTTTTTAGGGATTGTAAACTCTTTTTAATTTTTATATATCAGGTTCAGCAATCGTCGAGAAAAGTGGGAGGAGGGGGTTGTTTAACTGAGTGTTGACTCCAAATCCATAAGTCATTCCTTACAAAAATATAGCCTGTTACGCATAATAAATCACTTTACAATCGTCTATGATCGTTAGGTCAGCTTTTTGTAAATGAGCGAAATAATGGCTTGTTTGACAAGAGTAAATATCTCACCGCATGTTCACTTTAGAATTTAATGTTATTCTCTTTAAAAGATTTGGATCCATAGGTCATTTGCAACTTTAACTTATTTCAAGCATGCATATCCATTTTTTAAAACATGTGTGGAAATATCTCTTTCTTATAAAATTCTGAGCTATTTGGGTTGAACTAGTGGAATTTCCAAAACTTGGATAAAAAAAACTTTTGTATACATTTGTGGTGTGTGAATAAATTTTCTTTACTTACATTTGTTTATTGCTTTAAATTCTTTCCATACATAAACTCGAAAAGTTTCATTTTGTTGGTATCTATTTGCCTTTTACCTCTTTTTTTCTTTACGAGATGAGGGGAAAGTTAAAACTCAAGATTTGATTTAAGAAAAAAGTATACATCTAAAATGGAACTGCACAATGCGCAAATCAAGAGAGAGATAATTCCAAAAGGTGTCTATAATTTTAAGGGATTTTAAACTCTTTTTAGTTTGTATATATCAGGTTGTGCAATCATCAGGAAAAGGTGGACGCGGGGGATTTTGAACTGAGTGTTGACTCCCAATCCATAAGTCATTCGATACAAAAATATAGCCCATTTCGCTTGATAAATCACTTCACAATCATCTATGATCGTTAGGTCAAGTTTTTGTAATTAGGCGAAATAATGGCTTGTTTTACAGAAGTAAATATCTCACCGCATGTTCACTTGAGAATTTAGTGTTATTCTCTTTAAAATGTTTGGATCCATCGGTCATTTGCATCTTAAACTTGTTTCAGGCTCGCATATCCATTTTTTAAAACATGCGTAGAAATATTTCTTTCTAATAAAACTCCGAGCTAATAGGGTTGAACTAGTGGAATTTCCAAAACTTGGATAACAAAACTTTTGTATTCATTTGTGGTGTGTCAATAAATTTTCTATACTTACATTTGTTTATTGATTTAAATTCTTTCCGTACATAACCTCTAAAATTTTTATTTTGTTGGTATCTATTTGCCTTTTATATCTTTTTTTGTCTAGGATACGAAGGGAAAGTGAAAACACAAGCTTTGATTTAAGAAAAAAATATACATCTAAAATGGAAATGCACAATGCACAAATGTAGAGAGAGGGAATTCCAAAAAGTGTCTGTAATTTTTAGGGATTGTAAACTCTTTTTAGTTTTTATATATCAGGTTCTGTAATCATCGGGAAAAGGGGGAGGCGAGGAATTTTTATGTAAGTATTGACTCCCAATCCATAAGTCATTCCTTACAAAAATATAGCCCGTTACGCATGATAAATCATTTTACATTCAGTGATGATCGTTATGTCACTTTTTTGTAAATGGGCAAAATAATTGCTTGTTTGTCTCGGGTAAATATTCCACCGCACGTTCACTTGAGTTTTTAATGTATTCTCTTTAAAAGGTTTGGATTCGAAGGTCATTTGCATCTTTTACATGTTTCAAGCATGCATAGTCTTTTTAAAAAACATGTGTAGAAAAATCTCTTTCTTATAAAATTCCGAGCTATTTCGGTTGAACTTGTGGAATTTCCCAAACAAGCATAAAAAAACTTGGGTTCATTTGTGGTGTGTAAATATATTTTCTTTACTAACATTTGTTTATTCCTTTAAATTCTTTCCTTACATAAACTCTAAACTTTTCATTGTGTAGTGATCTATTTGCCTTTTATATCTTTTTTCATTTACGAGATGAAGGGAAAGTGAAAAGTGAAGCTTTGAATGAAGAAAAAATTATACATCTAAAAAGGAAATGCACAATGCACAAATGTACAGAGAGAATTCCAAAAAGTTTCTATAATTTTAAGGGATTGTAAACTCTTTTTAGTTCCTATATATCAGGTTCTGCAATTGTGGGGAAAAGGGGGAGGCGGGGGATTTTGAACTGAGTGTTGACTCTTAATCCATAAGTCATTCCTTACAAAAATATAGCCCTTTACGCATGATAAATTACTTTACAATCATCTATGATCGTTAGGTCAACTTTTTGAAAATGAGCGAAATAATGGCTTGTTTGACACGAGTAAATATCTCAACGCATGTTCACTTGAGAATTTAGTGTTATTCTCTTTAAAAGGTTTGGATCCATAGGTCATTTGCTTCTTTCACTTGTTTCAAGCATGCATATCCATTTTTTAAAACATTCAAAGAAATATCTTTTTCTTATAAAATTCCGAGCTATTAGGGTTGAACTAGTGGAATTTCCAAAACTTGGATAAAAAAACTTTTGTATTCATTTGTGGTGTGTGAATATATTTTCTTCACTTACATTTGTTTATTGCTTTAAATTATTTCCGTACATAAACTCTAATATTTTCATTTTGTTGGTATCTATTTTCCTTTTATCTCTTTTTTAGTTTATGAGATGAAGGGAAAGTGAAAACTCAAGCTTTGAATTAAGAAAAAAAGTATACATCTAAAATGGAAATGCACAATGCACTAATGTAGAAAGAGATAATTCCAAACAGTGTCTTTAATTTTTAGGGATTGTAAACTCTTTATAGTTTTTATAAAGCAGGTTCTGCAATCGCAGAGAAAAGGGTGAGGCAGGCTATTTTTAACTGAGTGTTGACACCCAATCCAAAAGTCATTCCTTACAAAAACTATAGCCCGTTACGCATGATAAATCATTTTACAATCATCGATGATCGTTAGGTCAGTTTTTTGTAAATGGGCAAAATAATTTCTTGTTTGATTTGGGTAAATATCCCACCTCACATTCACTTGAATATTTAATGTTTTTCCCTTTAAAAGGATTGGATCCTATCGTCATTTGCATCTTTAACATGTTTCAAGCATGCATATCCTTTTTAAAAAACATGTGTAGAAAAATCTCTTTCTTATAAAATTCCAAGCTATTAGGATTGAACTACTGGAATTTCCTAAACTTGCATAACAAAAGTTTTGTGTTCATTTGTGGTATGTAAATAAATTTTATTTACTTACATTTTTTTTTTCCTTTAAAATCTTTCCTTACATAAACTCTAAAATTTTCATTTTGTTGTGATCTATTTGCCTTTTATCTCTTTTTTTGTTTACGAGGTGAAGGGAAAGTGAAAACTCAACCTTTAAATTATGAAAAAAATGTACATCTAAAATGGAAATGCTCAATGAACAAATGTATAGAGAGATAATTCCAAAAAAGTGTCTGAATTTTTTAGGGATTGTAAACTCCTTTTAGTTTTTATATATCAGGTTGTGCAATCATCGGGAAAAGGGGGAGGCGGGGGTGTTTTAACTGATTGTTGACTCCTAATCCATAAGTCATTCATTACAAAAATATAGCCCGTTATGCATGATAAATCACTTTATAATCATCTATGATCGTTAGTTCTGCTTTTATAAATGGGCAAAATAATGGCTTGTTTGACTTGGGTAAATATGCCACCGCACGTTCACTTGAGAATTTAATGTTATTCTCTTTAAAAGGTTTGAATCCATATGTCATTTGCCTCTTTAACTTGTTTCAAGTATGCATATCCATTTTTAAAAACATGTGAAGAAAAATCTTTGTCTTATAAAATTCCGAGCTATTAGGGTTGAACTAGTGGAATTTCCAAAACTAGGATAACAAAACTTTTGTGTTCTTTTGTGGTGTGTGAATAAATTTTCTTTACTTACATTCATTTCTTGTTTCAAATTCCTTCCATACAAAAACTCTAAAATTTTCATTTTGTTAGGATCTATTTGGCTTTAATATCTTTTTTGTTTACGAGATGAAGGGAAAGTGAAAACTCAAGTTTTTATTTAAGAAAAAAAGTACATAGCTAAAATGGAAATTCACAATGCAGAAATGTAGAGAGAGATAATTCCAAAAAGTGTTTGTAATTTTTAGGGATTGTAAACTCTTTTTAGTTTTTATTTATCAAGTTCTGCAATGGTCGGGAAATGGTTGAGCTGGGGGATTTGAAACTGAGTGTTGACTCCCAATCCATAAGTCATTCCTTACAAAAATATAGCCCGTTATGCATGATAAATAACTTTACAATCATCTACGATCGTTAAGTTGGCTTTTTGTAAATGGGCAAAGTAATGGCTTATTTGACTCGGGTAAATATCCCACTGCACGTTTACTTGAGAATTTAATGTCATTCTCTTTAAAAGGTTTGGATCCATAGGTCATTTGCATCTTTAATGGGTTTCATGCAAGCATGTCCATGTTTTAAAACATGTGTAGAAAAATCTCTTTCTTATAAAATTTCGAGCTATTAGGGTTGAACTAGTTGAATTTCCCAAACGTGGATAACAAAACTTTAGTGTTCATTTGTGGTGTGTGAAAAAATATTCTTTACACACATTTGTTTATTGCTTTAAATTCTTTCCATACATAAATTCTAAAATTTTCATTTTGTTGTGATCTATTTGCCTTCGATCTCTTGTTTTGTTTACGAGTTGAAGGGAAAGTGTAAACTCTAGTTTTTTTTTAAGAAAAAAGTATACATCTAAAATGGAAATGTGCAATGCACAAATGTAAGGAGAGATAATTCCAATAAGTGTCTGAATTTTTTAGGGATTGTAAACTCTTTTTAATTTTTATATATCAGGTTCAGCAATCGTCGAGAAAAGTGGGAGGAGGGGGTTGTTTAACTGAGTGTTGACTCCAAATCCATAAGTCATTCCTTACAAAAATATAGCCTGTTACGCATAATAAATCACTTTACAATCATCTATGATCGTTAGGTCAGCTTTTTGTAAATGAGCGAAATAATGGCTTGTTTGACAAGAGTAAATATCTCACCGCATGTTCACTTTAGAATTTAATGTTATTCTCTTTAAAAGATTTGGATCCATAGGTCATTTGCAACTTTAACTTATTTCAAGCATGCATATCCATTTTTTAAAACATGTGTGGAAATATCTCTTTCTTATAAAATTCTGAGCTATTTGGGTTGAACTAGTGGAATTTCCAAAACTTGGATAAAAAAAACTTTTGTATACATTTGTGGTGTGTGAATAAATTTTCTTTACTTACATTTTTTTATTGCTTTAAATTCTTTCCATACATAAACTCGAAAAGTTTCATTTTGTTGGTATCTATTTGCCTTTTACTTCTTTTTTTCTTTACGAGATGAGGGGAAAGTTAAAACTCAAGATTTGATTTAAGAAAAAAGTATACATCTAAAATGGAACTGCACAATGCGCAAATCAAGAGAGAGATAATTCCAAAAGGTGTCTATAATTTTAAGGGATTTTAAACTCTTTTTAGTTTGTATATATCAGGTTGTGCAATCATCAGGAAAAGGTGGACGCGGGGGATTTTGAACTGAGTGTTGACTCCCAATCCATAAGTCATTCGATACAAAAATATAGCCCATTTCGCTTGATAAATCACTTCACAATCATCTATGATCGTTAGGTCAAGTTTTTGTAATTAGGCGAAATAATGGCTTGTTTTACAGAAGTAAATATCTCACCGCATGTTCACTTGAGAATTTAGTGTTATTCTCTTTAAAATGTTTGGATCCATCGGTCATTTGCATCTTAAACTTGTTTCAGGCTCGCATATCCATTTTTTAAAACATGCGTAGAAATATTTCTTTCTAATAAAACTCCGAGCTAATAGGGTTGAACTAGTGGAATTTCCAAAACTTGGATAACAAAACTTTTGTATTCATTTGTGGTGTGTCAATAAATTTTCTATACTTACATTTGTTTATTGATTTAAATTCTTTCCGTACATAACCTCTAAAATTTTTATTTTGTTGGTATCTATTTGCCTTTTATATCTTTTTTTGTCTAGGATATGAAGGGAAAGTGAAAACACAAGCTTTGATTTAAGAAAAAAATATACATCTAAAATGGAAATGCACAATGCACAAATGTAGAGAGAGGGAATTCCAAAAAGTGTCTGTAATTTTTAGGGATTGTAAACTCTTTTTAGTTTTTATATATCAGGTTTTGTAATCATCGGGAAAAGGGGGAGGCGAGGAATTTTTATATAAGTATTGACTCCCAATCCATAAGTCATTCCTTAAAAAAATATAGCCCGTTACGCATGATAAATCATTTTACATTCAGTGATGATCGTTATGTCACTTTTTTGTAAATGGGCAAAATAATTGCTTGTTTGTCTCGGGTAAATATTCCACCGCACGTTCACTTGAGTTTTTAATGTATTCTCTTTAAAAGGTTTGGATTCGAAGGTCATTTGCATCTTTTACATGTTTCAAGCATGCATAGTCTTTTTAAAAAACATGTGTAGAAAAATCTCTTTCTTATAAAATTCCGAGCTATTTCGATTGAACTTGTGGAATTTCCCAAACAAGCATAAAAAAACTTGGGTTCATTTGTGGTGTGTAAATATATTTTCTTTACTAACATTTGTTTATTCCTTTAAATTCTTTCCTTACATAAACTCTAAACTTTTCATTGTGTAGTGATCTATTTGCCTTTTATATCTTTTTTCATTTACGAGATGAAGGGAAAGTGAAAAGTGAAGCTTTGAATGAAGAAAAAATTATACATCTAAAAAGGAAATGCACAATGCACAAATGTACAGAGAGAATTCCAAAAAGTTTCTATAATTTTAAGGGATTGTAAACTCTTTTTAGTTCCTATATATCAGGTTCTGCAATTGTGGGGAAAAGGGGGAGGCGGGGGATTTTGAACTGAGTGTTGACTCTTAATCCATAAGTCATTCCTTACAAAAATATAGCCCTTTACGCATGATAAATTACTTTACAATCATCTATGATCGTTAGGTCAACTTTTTGAAAATGAGCGAAATAATGGCTTGTTTGACACGAGTAAATATCTCAACGCATGTTCACTTGAGAATTTAATGTTATTCTCTTTAAAAGGTTTGGATCCATAGGTCATTTGCTTCTTTCACTTGTTTCAAGCATGCATATCCATTTTTTAAAACATTCAAAGAAATATCTTTTTCTTATAAAATTCCGAGCTATTAGGGTTGAACTAGTGGAATTTCCAAAACTTGGATAAAAAAACTTTTGTATTCATTTGTGGTGTGTGAATATATTTTCTTCACTTACATTTGTTTATTGCTTTAAATTATTTCGATACATAAACTCTAATATTTTCATTTTGTTGGTATCTATTTTCCTTTTATCTCTTTTTTAGTTTATGAGATGAAGGGAAAGTGAAAACTCAAGCTTTGAATTAAGAAAAAAAGTATACATCTAAAATGGAAATGCACAATGCACTAATGTAGAAAGAGATAATTCCAAACAGTGTCTTTAATTTTTAGGGATTGTAAACTCTTTATAGTTTTTATAAAGTAGGTTCTGCAATCGCAGAGAAAAGGGTGAGGCAGGCTATTTTTAACTGAGTGTTGACACCCAATCCAAAAGTCATTCCTTACAAAAATATAGCCCGTTACGCATGATAAATCATTTTACAATCATCGATGATCGTTAGGTCAGTTTTTTGTAAATGGGCAAAATAATTTCTTGTTTGATTTGGGTAAATATCCCACCTCACATTCACTTGAATATTTAATGTTTTTCCCTTTAAAAGGATTGGATCCTATCGTCATTTGCATCTTTAACATGTTTCAAGCATGCATATCCTTTTTAAAAAACATGTGTAGAAAAATCTCTTTCTTGTAAAATTCCAAGCTATTAGGATTGAAGTACTGGAATTTCCTAAACTTGCATAACAAAATTTTTGTGTTCATTTGTGGTATGTAAATAAATTTTATTTACTTACATTTGTTTTTTCCTTTAAAATCTTTCCTTACATAAACTCTAAAATTTTCATTTTGTTGTGATCTATTTGCCTTTTATCTCTTTTTTTGTTTACGAGGTGAAGGGAAAGTGAAAACTCAACCTTTGAATTATGAAAAAAATGTACATCTAAAATGGAAATGCTCAATGAACAAATGTATAGAGAGATAATTCCAAAAAAGTGTCTGAATTTTTTAGGGATTGTAAACTCCTTTTAGTTTTTATATATCAGGTTGTGCAATCATCGGGAAAAGGGGGAGGCGGGGGTGTTTTAATTGAGTGTTGACTCCTAATCCATAAGTCATTCCTTACAATAATATAGCCCGTTACGCATGATAAATCACTTTACAATCACCTATGATCGTTCGGTCAACTTTTCGTAAATAGTCGAAATAATGGCTTGTTTGACATGAGTAAATATCTCCCCGCATCTTCACTTGAGAATTTAATGTTATTCTCTTTAAAAGGTTTGGATCCATAGGTCATTTGCATCTTTAACTTGTTCTAAGCATGCATATCCATTTTTTTAAACATGTGTAGAAATATCTCTTTCTTATAAAATTCCGAGCTATTAGGGTTGAACTAGTGGTATTTCCAAAGCTTGGATAAAAAAACTTTTGTATCCATTTGTGGTGTGTGAATAAATATTCTTTACTTAAATTTGTTTATTGCTTTAAATTCTTTCCATACATAAAATCTAAAATTTTCATTTTGCTAGGATCTGTTTGCCTTTTATCTCTTTTTTTGTTAACGAGATGAACGAAAAGTGAAAACTCATGCTTTGGTTTAAGAAAAAAGTATACATCTAAATTGGAAATGCACAATGCACACATGTAGAGAGAGATAATTCCAAAAAGTGTCTGTCATTTTTAGGGATTGTAAACTCTTTTTAATTTTTATATGTCAGGTTCTGGAATCATGGGGAAAAGGGGCAGGTGAGGGATTTTTAACTGAGTTTTGACTCCTAATCCATAAGTCATTCATTACAAAAATATAGCCCGTTATGCATGATAAATCACTTTATAATCATCTATGATCGTTAGTTCTGCCTTTATAAATGGGCAAAATAATGGCTTGTTTGACTTGGGTAAATATGCCACCGCACGTTCACTTGAGAATTTAATGTTATTCACTTTAAAAGGTTTGAATCCATACGTCATTTGCCTCTTTAACTTGTTTCAAGTATGCATATCCATTTTTAAAAACATGTGAAGAAAAATCTTTTTCTTATAAAATTCCAAGCTATTAGGGTTGAACTAGTGGAATTTCCAAAACTAGGATAACAAAACTTTTGTGTTCTTTTGTGGTGTGTGAATAAATTTTCTTTACTTACATTCATTTGTTGTTTCAAATTTCTTCCATACAAAAACTCTAAAATTTTCATTTTGTTGTGATCTATTTGGCTTTAATATCTTTTTTGTTTACGAGATGAAGGGAAAGTGAAAACTCAAGTTTTTATTTAAGAAAAAAAGTACATAGCTAAAATGGAAATTCACAATGCAGAAATGTAGAGAGAGATAATTCCAAAAAGTGTTTGTAATTTTTAGGGATTGTAAACTCTTTTTAGTTTTTATTTATCAAGTTCTGCAATGGTCGGGAAATGGTTGAGCCGGGGGATTTGAAACTGAGTGTTGACTCCCAATCCATAAGTCATTCCTTACAAAAATATAGCCCATTATGCATGATAAATAACTTTACAATCATCTACGATCGTTAGGTTGGCTTTTTGTAAATGGGCAAAGTAATGGCTTATTTGACTCGGGTAAATATCCCACTGCACGTTTACTTGAGAATTTAATGTCATTCTCTTTAAAAGGTTTGGATCCATAGGTCATTTGCATCTTTAACGGGTTTCATGCAAGCATGTCCATGTTTTAAAACATGTGTAGAAAAATCTCTTTCTTATAAAATTTCGAGCTATTAGGGTTGAACTAGTTGAATTTCCCAAACGTGGATAACAAAACTTTAGTGTTCATTTGTGGTGTGTGAATAAATATTCTTTACATACATTTGTTTATTGCTTTAAATTCTTTCCATACATAAATTCTAAAATTTTCATTTTGTTGTGATCTATTTGCCTTCGATCTCTTTTTTTGTTTACGAGTTGAAGGGAAAGTGAAAACTTGAGCTTTTATTTCATAAAAAAGTATACATCTATTATGGAAATTCACAATTCACAAATGTAGAGAGAGATAATTACAAAAAGTGTTTGTAATTTTTAGGGATTGTAAACTCTTTTTAGTTTTTGTATATAAGTCTGCAATCGTCAGGAAAAGGTGGAGGCAGGGGATTTTGAACTGAGTGTTGTCTCCCAATCCACAAGTCATTCCTTGCAAAACTATAACCCGTTACGCATGAAAAATCACTTTACAATCATCTATGATAGTTAGTCTATATTTTGTAATTGGGCAAAAGAATGGCTTGTCTGACTCGGGTAAATATCCCACCACACGTTCACTTGAGGATTTAATGTTATTCTCTTTAAAAAGTTTGGATCCATAGGTCATTTACATCTTTTACATGTTTCAAGCATGCATATCCATTTTTTAAAACCGGTGTAGAAAAATCTCTTTCTTATAAAATTCCGAGGTATTAGGGTTGATCTAGTGGAATTTGCCAAACGATCATATCAAAACTTTTGTGTTCATTTGTGGTGTGTGAATAAATTTTATTTACTAACATTTTTTATTGCTTTAAATTCTTTCCATACATAAACTCTAAAATTTTCCTTTTGTTGTGATCTATTTGCCTTTTATCTTTTTTTTTTTAATTTTTGAGAAGAAGGGAAAGTGAAAACTCAAGCTTTGATTTAAGAAAAATGTATACGTCTCAACTGGAAATGCACAATGCGCAATTGCAGAGAGAGATAATTCCAAAAAGTGTCTGTAATTTTTAGGGATTGTGAACTCTTTTTAGTTTTTATATATCAGGTTCTGCAATCGTCGGGAAAAGGTGGAGGCGGGGGATTTTGAACTGAGTGTTGACTCCCAATCCATCAGTCATTCCTTACAAAGATATAGCCCGTTATGCATGATAAACCACTTTCCAATCATCTATGATTGTTAGGTCAGCTTTTTGTAAATGGGCAAAATAATGGCTTGTTTGACTCGGGTAAATATCCCACCGCTCGTTCACTTGAGGATTTAATGTTATTCTCTTTAAAAGGTTTGGATCCATAGGTCATTTGCAGCTTTACATTTTTCAAGCATGCATATCCATTTTTTAAAACATGTGTAGAAAAATCTCTATCTTATAAAATTCCAAACAATTAGGATTGAACAAGTGGAATTTCCCACACTTGGATAACAAAACTTTTTTGTTCATTTGTGGTGTGTGAATAAATTTTCTTTACTTACAATTGTTTATTGATTTAAATTCGTTCTCTAAAATTTTCATTTTGTTGTGATCTATTTGCCTTTGATCTCTTTTTTTGTTTACAAGATGAAGGGAAAGTGTAAACTCAAGCTTTGAATTAAGAAAAAAGTATACATCTAAAATGGAACTCCACAATGCGCAAATCTAGAGAGAGATAGTTCCAAAAAGTGTTTTGTAATTTTAAGGGATTGTAAACTCTTTTTAGTTTGTATATATCTGGTTGTGCAATCGTCGGGAAAATGTGGAGGCGGGGGATTTCTAAATGAGTGTTGACTCCCAATCCATAAGTCTTTCCATACAAAAATATAGCCCATTACGCATGATAAATCACTTCACAATCATCTATGATCCTTAGGTCAACTTTTTGTAAATAGGCAAAATAATGGTTTGTTTGACACAAGTAAATATTTCACCTCATGTTTACTTGAGAATTTAGTGTTATTCTCTTTAAAACGTTTGGATCCATCGGTCATTTGTATCTTTAACTTGTTTCAGGCTCGCGTATCCATTTTTTAAAACATGTGTAGAAATATCTCTTTCTTATAAAACTTTGAGCTATTAGGGTGGAACTAGTGGAATTTCCAAAACTTGGATAACAAAACTTTTGTATTCATTTGTGGTGTGTGAATAAATTTTCATTACTTATATTTTTTTATTGATTTAAATTCTTTCCATACATAACCTCTAAAATTTTCATTTTGTTGGTATCTATTTGCCATTTATATCTTTTTTTGTTTAGGAGATGAAGGGAAAGTGAAAACACAAACTTTGATTTGAGAAAAAAGTATATATCTAAAATGTAAATGCATAATGCACAAATGTAGAGAGAGAGAATTCCAAAAATTGTCGGTAATTTTTAGGGATTGTAAACTCTTTTTAGTTTTTATATCTCAGGTTCTGTAATCGTTGGGAAATGGGGGGGACGAGGAATTTTTAACTGAGTGTTGACTCCCAATCAATAAGTCATTCCTTAAAAAAATAAAGCCTGTTAAGCATGATAAATCACTTTACTATCATCGATGATCGTTTGGTCACTTTTTTGTAAATGGACAAAATAATTGCTAGTTTCTTTCGGGTAAATATCCCACCGCACGTTCACTTGAGTTTTTAATGTATTCTCTTTAAATGGTTTGGATCCAAAGGTGATTTGCATCTTTATTATGTTTCAAGCATGCATATTCTTTGTAAAAAACATGTGTAGAAAAATCTCTTTCTGATAAAATTCCGAGCTATTACGGTTGAACTTGTGGAATTTCCCAAACTTGGATATCAAAACTTTTGTGTTCATTTGTGGTGTGTAAATATATTTTCTTTACTTACATTTGTTTATTCCTTTAAATTCTTTCCATACATATACTCTAAAATTTTCATTTTGTAGTGATCTATATGCCTTTCATATCTTTTTTTATTTACGAGATGAAGGGAAAGTGGAAGTTGAAGCTTTGAATGAAGAAAAAAGTATAAATCTAAAAAGGAAATGAACAATGCACAAATGTACAGAGAGATAATTCCAAAAAGTGTCTGTAATTTTAAGGGATTGTAAACTTTTTTTAGTTTCTATATATCAGGTTCTGCAATAGAGGGGAAAAGGGGGAGGCGGGGGATTTTGAACTGAGTGTTGATTCTTAATCTATAAGTCATTCCTTACAAAAATATAACCATTTACGCATGATAAATCACTTTACAATCATCTATGACCATTAGGTCAACTTTTTGTAAATGGACGAAATAATGGCTTGTTTGACACGAGTAAATATCTGATCGCATATTCACTTGAGAATTTAATGTTATTCTCTTTAAAAGGTTTGGATCCATAGGTCGTTTGCATCTTTCACTTGTTTGAAGCATGCATATCCGTTTTTTAAAACATGCGTAGAAATATATCTTTCTTATAAAATTCCGAGCTATTAGGGTTGAACTAGTGGAATTTCCAAAACTTGGATAAAAAAACTTTTGTATTCATTTGTGGTGTGTGAATATATTTTCTTTACTTACATTTGTTTATTACTTTAAATTATTTCCATACATAAATTCTAATATTTTCTTTTTGTTGGTATCTATTTGCCTATTAACTCTATTTTAGTTTTCGAGATGAAGGGAAAGTGAAAATTCAAGTTTTGATTGAAGAAAAAAAGTATACATCTAAAATGGAAATGCACAATGCACAAATGTAGAGAGAGATAATTCCAAAAAGTGTCTATAATTTTTAGGGATTGAAAACTCTTTATAGTTTTTACATATCAAGTTCTACAATCGTCGAGAAAAGGGGGAGGTGGGATATATTTAACTGAGTGTTGACACCCAATCCATAAGTCATTTCTTACAAAAATATAGCCCGTTACGCATGATAAATCACTTTACAATCATCAATGATCATTAGGTCAGTTTTTTGTAAATGGGCAAAATAATTGCTTGTTTGACTCGGGTAAATATCCCACCGCACGTTCACTTTAGTATTTAATATTATTCCATTTAAAAGGATTGGATCCTTTCGTCTTTTGCATCTTTAACATGTTTCAAGCATGCATATACTTTTTAAAAAACATGTGTAGAAAAATCTCTTTCTTATAAAATTTCTTGCTATTAGGGTTGAATTATTGGATACCAAAAGTTTTGTGTTAATTTGTGGTGTGTAAATAAATTTTATTTACTTACATTTTTTTTCCTTTAAAATATTTCCTTACATACTCTAAAATTTTCATTTTGTTGTGATCTATTTGCCTTTTATCTCTTTTTTTGTTTACAAGATGAAGGGAAAGTGAAAACTCAACCTTTGAATTAAGAAAAAAGTATACATCTAAAATGGAAATGCTCAATGCACAAATGTAAAGAGAGATAATTCCAAAAAGTGTCTGAATTTTTTTAGGGATTGTAAACTCTTTTTAGTTTTATATATCAGGTTCTGCAATCGTGGGGAAAAGGGGGAGGCGAGGGAGTTTTAACTAAGTGTTGACTCCTAATCCATAACTCATTCCTTACAATAATATAGCCCATTACGCATGATAAATCATTTTACAATCATCTATGTTCGTTCGGTCAACTTTTTGTAAATGGTCGAAGTAATGGCTTGTTTGACACGAGTAAATATTTCACTGCATGTTCACTTGAAAATTTAATGTTATTCTCTTTAAAAGGTTTGGATCCATATATCATTTGCATCTTTAACTTGTACCAAGTATGCATATCCATTTTTTAAAACATGTGTAGAAATATCTCTTTCTTATAAAATTCCGAGCTATTAGGGTTGAACTAGTGGTATTTCCAAAACTTGGATAACAAAACTTTTGTATCCATTTATGGTGTGTGAATAAATATTCTTTACTTACATTTGTTTATTGCTTTAAATTCTTTCCAAACATAAACTCTAAAATTTTCATTTTGTTAGGATCAGTTTGCCTTTTATCTCTTTTTTTGTTAACGAGATGAACGGAAAGTGAAAACTCAAGCTTTGATTTAAAAAAAAAGTGTACATGTAAAATGGAAATGCACAATGTAGACATGTAGTGAGAGATAATTCCAAAAAGTGTCTGTAATTTTTAGGAATTGTAAACTCTTTTTAGTTTTTATATGTTAGGTTCTGGAATCATCAGGAAAAGGGGGAGGTAGTGGATTTTTAACTGAGTTTTAACTCCTAATCCATAAGTCATTCCTTACAAAAACATAGCCCATTACGCATGATAAATCACTTTATAATCATCTATGATCGTTAGTTCAACTTTTATAAATGGGAAAAATAATGGCTTGTTTGACTCGTGTAAATATGCCACCGCACGTTCACTTGAGAATTTAATGTTATTCTCTTCAAAAGGCTTGGATCCATACATCATTTGCCTCTTTAACTTGTTTCAGGTATGCATATCCATTTTTTAAAACACGTGTAAAAAAATATTTTTCTAAGAAAATTCCGAGCTATTAGGGTTGAACTAGTGGAATTTCCCAAACTAGGATAAAAAAACTTTTGTGTTCATTTTTGGTGTGTGAATAAATTTTCTTTACTTACATTCATTTATTGTTTTAAATTCTTTCCATACAAAAACTCTAAAATTTTCATTTCGTTGTGATCTATTTGGCTTCAATATTTTTTTTGTTTACGAGATGAAGGGAAAGTGAAAACTCGAGTTTTTATTTATGGAAAAAAGAATACATCTAAAATGGAAATTCACAATGCAGAAATGTAGAGACAGATAATTCCAAAAAGTTTCTATAATTTTTAGGGATTGGAAAATCTTTTTAGTTTTATATATCAGGTTCTGAAATGGTCGGGAAATGGTGGAGCCAAGGGGATTTGAAACTGAGTATTGACTCCCAATCCATAAGTCATTCCTTACAAAAATATAACCCGTTACACATGATAAATGACATTAAAATCATCTATGATCGTTAGGTCGGCTTTTATTAAATGGGCAAAGTAATGGCTTGTTTCACTCGGGTAAATATCCCAACGCACGTTCACTTGAGAATTTAATTTTTTCTCTTTAAAAGGTTTGGATCCATAGGTCATTTGCATCTTTAACATGTTTCATGCAAGCATATCCAAGTTTTAAAACACGTGTAGAAAAATCTCTTTCTTATAAAATTCCGAACTATTAAGGCTGAACTAGTTGAATTTCCCAAATGTGGTTAACAAAACTTTTGTGTTCATTTGTGGGGTGTGAATAAAATTTCCTTACTTACATTTGTTTATTGCTTTAAATTCTTTCAATACAAAAACTCTTAAATTTTCATTTTGTTGTGATCTATTAGCGTTTGATCTCTTTTTTTGTTTACTAGATGAAGGGAAAGTGAAAACTCAAGCTTTTATTTCAAAAAAAAGTATACATCTATTATGGAAATGCAAAATTCACAAATATAGATAGAGATAATTCCAAAAAGTATCTGTAATTTTTAGGGATTGTAAACTCTTTTTAGTTTTTATATATCAAGTCTGCAATCATCGAGAAAAGGTGAAGGTGGGGGATTTTGAACTGAGTGTTGACTCCCAATCCACAAGTCATTCCTTACAAAAATATAACCCGTTACGCATGAAAAATCACTTTATAATCATCTATTATCGTTAGTCTATTTTTTGAAATTGGGCAAAATAATGGCTTGTCTGACTCGGGTAAATATATCACCGCACGTTCACTTGAGGATTTAATGTTATTCATTTTAAAAGGTTTGGATCCATAGGTCATTTGCATTTTTAACATGTTTCATACATGCATATCCATTTTTTTAAACATGTGTAGAAAAATCTCTTTATTATAAAATTCCGAGCTAATAGGGTTGAACTAGTGGAATTTCCCAAACTTGGATAACAAAACTTTAGTGTTCATTTGTGGTGTGTGAATAAATTTTCTTTACTTACATTTGTTTATTGCTTTAAATTCATTGCATAGATAAACTCTAAAATTTTCATTTTGTTGTGATCTATTTGCCCTTTATCTCTTTTTTTGTATACAAGATGAAGGGAAAGTAAAAACTCAAGTTTTGATTTAATAAAAAAGTATACATCTAAAATGGAAATGCACAATGCACAAATGTAAAGAGAGATAGTTCCTCAAAGTGTCTGTATTTTTTAGGGATTCTAAACTCTTTTTAGTTTTTTTATATCAGGTTCTGCAATTGTTTGGAAAAAGGGGAGGCGGGGGATTTTTAACTAAGTTTTGTCTCCAAATCCATAAGTCATTACTTACAAAAATATAGCCCGTTACGCATGATATATCACTTTACAATCATCTATGATCGTTAGGTCAACTTTTTGTAAATAGGCAAAATAATGGCTTGTTTGACACGAGTAAATATCTCACCGCATGTTCACTTGAGAATTTAATGTTATTCTCTTTAAAAGGTTTGGATCCTTAGGTCATTTCCATCTTTAACATGTTTCAAGCATGCATATCCCTTTTTTAAAACATGTGTAGAAAAATCTCTTTCTTATAAAATTTTGAGCTATAAGGGTTGATCTAGTGTAAATTCCCAAACGTGGATACCATAACTTTTGTGTTCATTTGTGGTGAGTGAATAAATTTTCTTTACTAACATTTTTTTACTGCTTTAAAATCTTTCCATACATAAACTCTAAAATTTTCCTTTTGTTGAGATCTAATTGCCTTTTATCTTTTTTTATTTATTTTCGAGTTGAAGGGAAAGTGAAAACTGAAGCTTTTATTTAAGAAAAATTTATACATCTCAAATGGAAATGAATAATGCAAAAATGTAGAGAGAGATAATTCCAAAAAGTGTCTGTAATTTTTAGGGATTGTGAACTCTTTTTAGTTTTTTATATATTAGGTTCTGCAATCGTCGGGAAAAGGTGGAGGTGGGGGATTTTGAACTGAGTGTTGACTCCCAATCCATCAGTCATTCCTTACAAAGATATAGCCCGTTATGCATAATAAATGACTTTACAATCTTCTACTATCGTTAGGTCAACTTCTTGTAAATGGGCAAAATAATAGCTTCATTGACTCGGGTAAATATCCCGTCGCACGTTCACTTGAGGATTTAATGTTATTCTCTTTAAAAGGTTTGGATCCATTGTTCATTTGCATCTTTACATTTTTCAACCACGCATATCCATTTTTTAAAACATGTATAGAAAAATCTCTATCTTATAAAATTCCGAGCTATTAGGGTTGAACGAGTGGAATTTCCCACACTTGGATAACAAAACTTTTGTGTTCATTTGTGGTATTTGAATAAATTTTCTTTTCTTACATTTGTTTATTGCTTTAAATTCTTTCTATACATAAACGCTAAAATTTTCATTTAGCTGTAATCTATTTGCCTTTGATCTCTTTTTTTGTTTACAAGATGAAGGGAACGTGAAAACTAAAGTTTTGATTTAAGAAAAAAGTATACATATAAAATGGAAATGCACAATGCACAAATGTAAAGAGAGATAATTCCAAAAAAGTGTCTGAATTTTTTAGGGATTGTAAACTCTTTTTTGTCTTCATGTATCAGGTTCATCAATCGTCGGGAAAAGGGGGAGGAGGGGGATGTTTAACTGAGTGTTGACTCCAAATCCATAAGTCATTCCTTACAAAAATATAGGCCGTTATGCATGATAAATCACTTTAAAATCATCTATGATCGTTAGGTTTGCTTTTTGTAAATGGGCAAAATAATGGCTTGTTTGACACGAGTAAATATCTCACCGCATGTTCACGTTAGAATTTAATGTGATTCTCTTTAAAAGGTTTAGATCTATAGGTCATTTGCATATTTAACTTGTTTCAAGAATGCATATCCATTTTTTAAAACATATGCAGAAATATCTCTTTCTTATAAAATTCTGAGCTATTAGGGTTGAACTAGTGGAATTTCCAAAACTTGGATAACAAAAATTTTGTATACATTTGTGGTGTGTGAATAAATTTTCTTTACTTAAATTTGTTTATTGCTTTAATTTCTTTCCATACATAAACTCTAAAATTTTCATTTTGTTGGTATGTATTTGCCTTTTACCTCTTTTTTTCTTTACTTGATGAAGGAAAAGTGAAAACTCAAGCTTTGATTTATGAAAAAAGTATACATCTAAAATGGAACTGTACAATGCAAAAATATAGAGAGAGATAATTCCAAAAAGTGTCTGTAAATTTTAGGGATTGAAAACTCTTTTTTATTTTTATATATAAGGTTCTGCAATCGTCGGGAAAGGGGTGGGCGCGGAATTTATAAATGAGTGTTGACTCCCAATCCATAAGTCATTCTATACAAAAATATAGCCCGCATGATAAATCACTTTACAATCATCGATGATCGTTAGGTCAGTTTTTTGTAAATGGTCAAAATAATTGCATGTTTGACTCGGCTAAATATCGCACCACACGTTCACTAGAGTATTTAATGTTAATCTGTTTAAAAGGTTTGGATCTATAGGCCATTTTCATCTTTACCATGTTTCAAGCATGCATATCCTTTTTAAAAAACATGAGTAGAAAAATCTCTTTCTGATAAAATTCTGAGCTATTAGGGCTGAACTAGTGGAATTTTCCAAACTAGCATAACAAAACTTTTGTGTTCATTTGTGGTGTGTGAATAAATTTTCTTTTCATACATTTGTTTTTTTCTTTTAATTCTTTCCATGCATAAACACTAAAATTTTCATTTTTTCATGATCTATTTGACTTAAATCTCTTTTTTTGTTTACGAGATCATGGGGAAGTGAAAACTAGTGTTTTTATTTAAGAAAAAATTATACATCTAAAATGGAAATTAAAAATGCACAAATGTAGAGAGAGATAATTCCAAAACGTTTCTGTAATTTTTATGGATTGTAAACTCTTTTTAGTTTTTATATATCATGTATCGTCAGGAAAATGTGGAGGCGGGAGATTTTAAACTGAGTGTTGGCTCCCAATCCATAAGTCATTCCTTGCAAAAATATAGCCAGTTACACATGATAAATAACTTTACAATCATCTAGGAATGTTAGGTAAGCTTTTTGTAAATGGGCAAAATAATGGCTTGTTTGGCTCAGGTAAATATCCCACCGCACGTTCACTTGAGAATTTAATGTTATTCTCTTTAAAAGATTTGGATCCATAGGTCATTTGAATCTTTAGCATGTTTCAAGCATGCATATCTATTTTTGAAAACATGTGTAGAAAAATCTTTCTTAGAAAATTTCGAGCTATTAGGGGGGTTAAACTTGTGGAATTTTCAAAAATTGGATAACAAAACTTTTGTGTTCATTTCTAGTGTGTGAATAATTTTTTTTTACTTACATTTGTTTATTGCTTTAAATTATTTCCATACATAAACTCTAAAATTTTCATTTTGTTGTGATTTATTTGCCTTGAATCTATTTTTTCTTTTACGAGATGAAGAAAAACTGCAAACTCAACCTTTTATTTCAGAAAAAAGAATACATCTAAAAATGAAATGCACAGTGCAAAAATGTAGAGAGAGATAATTCCAAAAAGTATCTATAATTTTTAGGGATTGTAAACTGTTTTTAGTTTCTATATATCATGTTCTGTAATCATCACGAAAAGGGGGACGTGGAGGATTTTTAACTGAGTGTTGATTCCCTATCCGTAAGTCATTCCTTACAAAAATAAAACCTGTTACGCCTGATAAGTCACTTTACAATCATCTATGATCATTAGGTCAGCTTTTTGTAAATGGGCAAAATAATGGCTTGTTTGATTCGGGTAAATATCCCACTGCACGTTCACTTGAGAATTTAATGTTATTCTCTTTAAAAGATTTGGATCCATAGGTCATTTGAATCTTTAGCATGTTTCAAGCATGCATATCTATTTTTTCAAACATGTGTAAAAAAATCTCTTTCTTATTAAATTTCGAGCTATTAGGGTTGAACTAGTGAAATTTTCAAAAATTGGATAAGAAAAATTTTGTGTTCAGTTGTGGTCAGTGAATAAATTTTCTTTACTTGCGTTTGTTTATTGCTTTAAATTCTTTCCATACATAAACTCTAAAATTTTCATTTTGTTGTGATCTATTTGCCTTTTATTCCTTTTTTTGATTACAAGATTAAGGGAAAGTGAAAACTCAAGTTTTGAATTAAGAAAAATGTATACATCTAAAATGGAAATGTAGAGAGAGATAATTCCAAAAAGTATCTGTAATTTTTAGGGATTGTAATCTATTTTTAGTTTTTATATATCAGGTTCTGCAATCGTAAGGAAAAGGTGGAGGCGGGGATTTTGAAGAGAGTGTCCACTCCCAATCCATAAGTCATTCCTTACAAAAATATATCTCGTTACGCATGATAAATAACTTTACAATCATCTATGATCATTCGGTCAGCTAATTGTAAATGGACAAAATATTGGCTTGTTTGACTCGGGTAAATACCCCACCGGACGTTCAATTGAGGATTTAATGTTATTGTCTTTAAAAGGTTTGGATCCATAGGCCATTTGCATCTTTAACATGTTTCAAGTATGCATATCCATTTTTAAAAACATGTGTAGAAAAATCTCTTTCTTATAAAATTGCGTGCTATTAAGGTTGAACTAGTGGAATTTCCCAAACTTGAATAACAAAACTTTTGTGTTCATTTGTGGTGTGTAAATATATTTTCTTTACTTCCATTTTTTTATTACTTTAAATTATTTCCATACATAAACTCTAAAATTTTCATTTCGTTGTGATCTATTTGCCTTTTATCCTTTTTTTTGTTTACGAGATGAAGGGATAGTTAAAACTCAAACATTGATTTAAGAAAAAAGTTTACATCTAAAAAGGAAATGCACAATGCACAAATGTAGAGAGAGATAATTCAAAAAAGTGTCTGTAATTTTTAGGGATTGTAAACTCTTTTTAGTTTCTATATATCAGGTTATGCAATCGTCGGGAAAAGGGGGAGGTGGGGTATTTTTAATTGAGTGTTGACTCCCAATCCATAAGTCATTCCTTAAAAAAATAAAGCCTATTACGCATGATAAATCACTTTACAATCATCTATGATCATCAGGTCAGATTTTTGTAAATGGGCAAAATAATGACTTGTTTGACTCGGGTAAATATCCCACCGCACTTTCCCTTGAGAATTTATGTTATTATCTTTAAAAGGTTTGGATCCATAGGTATTTTGCATCATTAACATGGTTCAATCATGCATATCCATTTTTTAAAACATGTGTGAAAAAACTTTTTCTTATAAAATTCCGAGCTATTAGGGTTGAACAAGTGGAATTTCCCAAACTTGGATCACAAAACTTTTCTATTCGTTTGTGGTGTGTGAATAAAATTTCTTTACTTAGATTTGTTTATTTCTTTAAATTCTTTCCATTTATAAACTCTTAAATTTTCATGATGTTGTGATCTATTTGGGTTTAATCTCTTTTTTTATTTACGAGATGAAGGGAAAGTGAAAATTCAAGCTTTGATTTAAGAAAAAAATATACGTCTAAAATGGAAATGCACAGTGAAGAAATGTAGAGAGAGATAATTCCAAAAAGTGTCTGTAATTTTTAGGGGTTGGAAACTCTTTCTAGTTTTAACATATTAGGTTCTCCAATCGTCGGGAAAAGGCGGAGGCGGGGGGGTTTTTAACTGAGTGTTGACTCCAAATCCTGAAGTCATTTCTTACAAAAATATAGCCCGTTACGCATGATAAATCACTTTACAATCATCTCTGATCGTTAGGTAATTTTTTTGTAAATGGGCAAAATAATGGCTTGTTTGGCTCGGGTAAATATCCCACCGCATGTTCACTTCAAAATTTCATGTTATTCTCTTTAAAAGGTTTGAATCTATAGGTCATTTGCTTCTTTAACATGTTTCAAGCATGCATATCCTTTTTTTAAAACATGTGTACAGAAATGTATTTCTTATAAAATTCCGAGCTATTAGGGTTGAACTAGTGGAATTTCCCAAACTTGGATAACAAAACTTTTGTGTTCATTTATGGTGTGTGAATAAATTTTCTTAACTGACATTTGTTTATGGTTTCAAATTCTTTCCATGCATAAACTCTAAAATTTTCATTTTGTTGTGATCTATTTGCCTTTAATCTCTTTTTTTGTTTACGAGATGAAGGGAAAGTGAAAACTCAAGTTTTTATTTAAGAAAAAGGAATACATCTAAAATGGAAATGCACAATGCACAAATGTAGAGAGAGATAATTCTGAAAAGTTTTTATAATTTTTAAGGATTGTAAAATCTTTTTAGCTTTTATATATCAGGTTCTGCAATTGTCAGGAAAAGGGGGAGGCGGGTGATTTTTAACTGAGTTTTGACTCCTAATCCATAAGTCCTTCCTTACAAAAATATAGCCCGTTACGCATGATAAATCACTTTACAATCATATATTATCGTTAGGTCAGCTTTTTGTAAATGGGCAAAATAATGGCTTGTTTGACACGAGAAAATATCTCACCGCATGTTCACTTGAGAATTTAATGTTATTCTCTTTAAAAGGTTTGGATCCGTAGGTCTTTTGCATCTTTAACATGTTTCTAGCATGCATATCCATTTTTTTAAACATGTGTAGAAATATCTCTTGGAATTTCCAAAACATAGATAACAAAACTTTTGTGTTCATTTGTCGGGTGTAAATAAATTTTCTTTAGTTACATTTTTTTATTCCTGTAAATTCTTTTCATACATAAACTCTAAATTTTTCATTTTGTTGTGATCTATTTGCCTTTTATCTCTTTTTTTGTTTACGAGATGAAGGGAAAGGAAAACTGAAGCTTTGAATTAAGAAAAAAGTATACATCTAAAAAGGAAATGCCCAAATGTAGAGAGTGATAATTACAAAAAGTGTCTGTAATTTTTGGGGATTGTAAGGTCTTTTTAGTTTTTATATATCAGGTTATGCAATCGTCAAGAAAAGGGGGAGGGGGGGGGGGGGGGGGGGGGGGGAGTTTTAACTGAGTGTTGACTCCCAATCCATAAGTCATTCCTAACAAAAATATAGCCCGTTAAGCATGATAAATTAATTTACAATAATCTAGGATCGTTAGGTCAACTTTTGTATATGGGCGAAATAATGGCTTGTTCGACACGAGTAAATATCTCACCGCATGTTCACTTGAGAATTTAATGTTATTCTCTTTAAAAAGTTTGGATCCATAGGTCATTTGACTCTTTAACTTATTTCAAGCATGCATATCCATTTTTTAAAACATGTGTAGAAATATCTCTTTCTTATAAAATTCCGAGTTATTAGGGTTGTACGAGTGGAATTCCAAAAACTTGCATAACAAAACTTTTGTATTCATTTGTGGTGTGTGAATAAATTTTCTTTACTTACATTTATTTATTGCTCTAAATTCTTTCCATACATAAACTCTAAAATTTTAATTTTTTTTTATCTATTTGCCTTTTATCACTTTTTTTGTTTACGAGGTAAAGGGAAAGTGAAAACTCATGCTTTGAATTAAGAAAAAAGTTTACATATAAAAAGAAAGTATACAATGCACAAATATAGAGAGAGGTAATTCCAAAAGGTGTCTGTAATTTTTAGGGATTGTAAAATCTTTTTAGTTTCTATATATCAGGTTCTGGAATCGTTGGGAAAAGGGTGAGGCAGGGGATTTTGAACTGAGTGTTGACTCCCAATCCATAAGTAATTCCTTACAAAAATATAGTCCGTTATGCATGATAAATCACTTTACAATCATCTATGATCGTTAGGTCAGGTTTTTGTAAATGGGCAAAATAACAGCTTGTTCGACTCGGGTAAATATCCCACCGCACGTTCACTTGAGAATTTAATATTAGTCTCTTTAAAAGGTTAGGATCCATAGGTCATTTGACTCTTTAAAATGTTTCGAACATGCACATCCATTTTTTAAAATATGTGTAGAAAAATCTCTTTTTTTGTAAAATTCCGAGCTATTACGGTTGAACTAGTGGAATTTCCCAAACTTAGATGACAAAATTTTTGTTTTCATTTGTGTTATGTGAATAAATTTTATTTAAATACATTTTTTTATTTCTTTAAATTCTTTGCATTCATAAACTCTAAAATTTTAATTTTCTTGTGATTTATTTGCCTTTAATCTATTTTTTCTTTTACGAGATGAAGGGAAAGTGCAAACTCAACCTTTTATTTAAAGAAAAAAGAATACATCTAAAAAGAAAAAGCACAATGATCAAATATAGAGAGAGATAATTCCAAAAAGTGTCTGTAATTTTTAAGGATTGTAAACTCTTTTTTGTTTCTATACATCAGGTTCTGCAATCGTCGAGAAAAGGTGGAGGCGGGGGATTTTGAACTGAGTGTTGACTCCCAATCCATAAGTCATTCCTTACAAAAATATTGCCCGTTACGCGTGATAAATCATTTTACAATAATCTATGATCCTTAGGTGAACTTTTTGTAAATAGTGAAAATAAAGGCATGTTTGACTCGAGTAAATATCCCACCGCACGTTCACTTGAGGATTTAATGTTATTCTCTTTAAAAGGTTTGTATTTAATGTCAATTGCATCTTAAACATGTTTCAAGTATGCATATGCATTTTTTAAAACATGTGTAGAAAAATCTCTTTCTTATAAAATTCTGAGATATTAGGGTTGAACTAGTGGAATTTCCCAAACTTGGATAACAAAACTTTTGTGTTCATTTGTGGTGTGTGAATAAATTTTCTTTAGTTACATTTGTTTATTGCTTTAAATTCTTTCCATACCTAAACTCTAAAATTTTCATTTTGTTTTGATCTATTTGTCTTTGATTTCTTTTTTTGTTTACGAGATGAAGGGAAAGTGAAAACTCAAGTTTTCATTTAAGAAAAAAGTATACAACTAAAATGGAAATGCACAATGCACAAATGTACAAAGAGATAATTCCAAAACGTATCTATAATTTTTAGGGATTGTAAACTCTTTTTTGTTTTTATATATCAGGTTTTGCAATCGTCAGGGAAAGGTGGAGGCAGGGGATTTTGAACTGAGTGTTGACTCCTAATCCGTAAGTCATTCCATACAAAATATAGCCCGTTACGTATGTTAAATCAATTTAAAAGTAATCTATGATCGTTAGGTCAGCCTTTTGTAAATGGGTTAAATAATGGCTTGTTTGACTCGGGTAAATATCCCACTGCACGTTCACTTGAGGATTTAACAGTATTCTCTTTAAAAGGTTTGGATCTGTAGGTCATTTTCATCTTTAACATATTTCAAGTATGCATATCCTTTTTTTAAAACATCTGTAGAAAAATATCTTCCTTATAAAATACTGAGCTATTAGAGTTGAACAAGTGGAATTCCCCAAACTTGGATAACAAAATTTTTGTGTTCATTTTTGGTTTGTGAATAAATTTTATTTACTTACATTTGTTTATTGTTTTAAATTCTTTCCATACATAAACTCTAAAATTGTCATTTTGTTGCGATCTATTTGCCTTTGATCTCTTTTTTGTTTACGAGATGAAGGGAAAGTGAAACCTCAAGTTTTGATTTTAGAAAAAAGTATACATCTAAAATGGAAATGCACAAGGCAAAAATGTAAAGAGGGACAATTCGAAAAAGTTTCTCTATTTTTTTGGGATAGTAAACTCTTTTTTATTTTTATATATCAGGTTTAACAATCGTCAGAAAAAGGGGGAGGCAGGGGTTTTGAAGTGAGTGTTGACTCCTAATCCATAAGTCATTCCTTACAAAAATATAGCCCATTATCCATGCTAAATCACTTTACAATCTTCTATGATCATTAGATCAACTTTTTTTAAATGGGCAAAATAATGGCTTTTTTAACTCAGGTAAATATCCCACCGCACGTTCACTTGAGAATTTAATGTTATTCTCTTTAAAATATTTGGGTCCATAGGTCATTTGCATCTTTAATAAGTTTCAAGCATGCATATCCATTTTTTTAAACATGTGTAGAAAAATCTCTTTCTTATAAAATTCCGACCTATTAGGGTTGAACTAGTGGAATTTTTAAAAATTGGATAACAAAACTTTTGTGTTCTTTTGTGTTGTGTGAATAAATTTTCTTTACTTGCATTTGTTTATTGCTTTAAATTCTTTCCATACATAAACTATAAAATTTTTATTTTGTTGTGATCTATTTGCCTTTAATCTCTTTTTTTGTTTACGTGATGAAGAGAAAGTGAAAACTCAAGTTTTGATTTATGAAAAAATATTCATCTAAAATGGAAATGCACAACGCACAAATGTAAAGAGAGATAATTCCATAATATATCTATAATTTTTAGGGTTTGTAAACTCTTTTTAGTTTTTATATATCAGGTTCTGCAATCGTCGGGGAAAGGTGGAGGCGGAGGATTTTGAATTGAGTGTGGACTCTCCATCCATAAGTCATTCCATACAAAAATAAAGCCTCTTACGCATGATAAATCATTTTAAAATAATCGATGATCGTTAGGTCAGCTTTTTGTAAATGGGCAAAATAATGGCTTGTTGACTTAGGTAAATATCCTACCGCACGTTCACTTGAGGATTTAATGTTATTCTCTTTAAAAGGTTTGGATCCATAGGTCAGTTGCATCTTTAACACGTTTCAAGTATGCATATCCATTTTTTAAAACAAGTGTAGAAACATCTCTTCCATATAAAATTCCGAGCTATTAGGGTTGAACTAGTGGAATTTCCCAAACTTGGATAACAAAACTTTTGTGTTCATTTTTGGTGTGTGAATAAATTTTCTTTACTTACATTTGTTTATTGCTTTCAATTCTTTCCATACTTAAACTCTAAAATTTTCATTTTGATGTGATCTATTTGCCTTTGATCTCTTTTTTCTTTTACGAGATGAAGGGAAAGTGAAAACTCAAGTTTTGATTTAAGAAAAAAGTGTACATCTAAAATGAAAATGCACAAGGGACAAATGTAAACAGGGATAATTCCAAAAAGTGCCTGTATTTTTTTGGGATAGTAAACTCTTTTTAGTTTTTCTTTATCAGGTTCTGCAATCGTCGGGAAAAGGGGGAGGCAGAAGATTTTTAACTGTGAGTTGACTCCTAATCCGTAAGTCATTCCTTACAAAAATAAAGCCCGTTACGCATGATAAATCACTTTACAATCATCTATGATCACTAGGTCAGCTTTTTGTAAATGGGCAAAATAATATATTGTTTGACACGAGTAAATATCTCATCACACGTTCAGTTGAGAATTTAATGTTATTCACTTTAAAAGGTTTGGATCCATAGGTCATTTGCATCTTTAACATGTTTCAAGCATGCGAATACTTTTTTTTTAAAACATGTGTAGAAAAATGTCTTTCTTATAAAATTCCGAGCTATTTGGGTTGAACTAGTGGAATTTCCCAAACTTGGATAATAAAAATTTTGTGTTCATTTGTGGTGTGTGAATAAATTTACTTTACTTACATTTGTTTATTGCTTTAAATTCTTTCCATACATAAACCTTTAAAATTTCATTTTATTGTGATCTATTTGCCTTTGATCTCTTTTTTTGTTTACAAGATGAAGGGAATGTGAAAACTCAAGTTTTGATTTAAGAAAAAAAATATATATCTAAAATGGAAATACACAATGCACAAATGTAAAGAGAGATAATTCCAAAAAGTGTCTGTATTTTTTAGGGATTGTAAACTCTTTTTAGTTTTTATATATCAGGTTTTGCAATCATCGGGAAAAGGGGGAGGCGGGCGATTTTTAATTGAGTGTTGACTCCTAGTCCATAAGTCATTCCTTACAAAAATATAACTCATTACGCATGATAAATCAATTAATAAATCATCTATGATAGTTAGGTCAGCTTTTTGTAAATGGAAAAAATAATATCTGCTTTGACACGAGTAAATATCTCACCGCATGTTCACTTGAGAATTTAATATTATTCTCATTAAAAGGATTGGATCCATAGGTCATTTGCATCTTTAACATGTTTCAAGCATGCATATCTATTGTTTAAAACATGTGTAGAAATATCTCTTTCTTATAAAATTCTGAGCTATTAGGGTTCAACTAGTGAAATTTCCAAAACTTGGATAACAAAACTTTTGTGTTCATTTGTGGTGTCTAAATAATTTTTTTTTTACTTAGATTTGTTTATTGCTTTAAATTTTTTCCATACATAAACTCTAAATTTTTCATTTTGTTGTGATCTATTTGCTATTTATCTTTTTTTTTGTTTACGAGATGAAGGGAAAGTGAAAACTCATGCTTTTATCTAAATTGGAAATGCACATTTCACAAATGTAGAGAGAGATAATTCCAAAAAAGTGTTTGTAATTTTAAGGGATTTTAAACTCTCTTTAGTTTTTATATATCAGGTTTTGCAATCGTCGGGAAAAGGGGGTGGCGGGGAATTTTTAAATGAGTATTGGCTCCAAATCCATAAGTCATTCCTTACAAAAATATATCTCGTTACGCATGATAAATCACTTTACAATCATCAATGACCACTAGGTCAGCTTTTTGTAAATGGGCAAAATAATTGCTAGTTTGACTCGGGTAAATATCCCACCGCACGTTCACTTGAGTATTTAAAGTTATTCTCCTTAAAAGGTTTGGATCCAAAAGTCATTTGCATCTTTAACATGTTTAAAGCATGCATATCCTTTTTTTAAAACATGTGTAGAAAAATCACTTTCTTATAAAATTCCGAGGTATTAGGGTTGAACAAGTGGAATTTCCCAAATTTGGATAACAAAACTTTTCAGTTCATTTGTGGTTTGAAAATAATTTTTCTTTACTTACATTTGTTAATTGCTTTAAATTCACTCCATACATAAACTCTAAAATTTTCATTTTGTTGTGATCTATTTGCCATTTATCTCTTTTTTTGTTTACGAGATCAAGCTTTGAATTAAGAAAAAAGTATACATCTAAAAAGAAAATGCACAACACACAAATGTAGAGAGAGATAATTCCAAAAAGTGTCTGTAATTTTTAGGGATTGTAAACTCTTTTTAGTTTCAATTTATCAGGTTCTGTAATTGTCGGGAAAAGGGGGAGGAGGGGGATTTTTAACTGAGTTTTGACTCCCAATGTATAAGTCATTCCTTACAAAAATATAGCCCGTTACACATGATAAATCACTTTACAATCATCTATGATCATTAGGTCAGCTATTTGTAAAAGGGCAAAATAATGGCTTGTTTGACTCAGGTAAATATCCCACCTCACGTTCACTTGAGAATTTAATGTTATTCTCTTTGAACGGTTTGGATCCATAGGTCATTTGAATCCTTGACATGTTTCAAGCATGTGTATCCATTTCTTAAAACATGAGTAGAAAAATCTCTTTCTTATAAAATTCTGAGCTATTAAGGTTGAACTAGTGGAATTTTCCAAACTTGGATAACCAAACTTTTGTGTTCATTTGTGGTGTGTGAATAAATTTTCTTTACTTGCATTTGTTTAATGTTTTAAATTCCTTCCAAACATAAACTCTAAAATTTTCTTTTTGTTGTGATCTATTTACCTTTTATCTTTTTTTTTGTTTACGAGATGAATGGAAAGTGAAAACTCAATTTTAGATTTAAGAAAAAAGTATACATCTAAAATGGAAATGCACAATGCACTAATGTAGAGAGAGATAATTCAAAAAGTATCTGTAATTTTTAGGGATTGTAAACTCTTTTTAGTTTTTATATATCAGGTTCTGCAATCGTCGGCAAAAGGTGGAGGCAGGGGATTTTGAAGTGAGTGTTGACTCCCAATCCATAAGTCATTCCTTACAAAAATATAGCCCGTTACGCTTGATAAATCACTTTACAATCATCTATGATCGTTAGGCTAGCTTTTTTTAAATATCAAAATATTGGCTTGTTTGACTCGAGTAAATACCCCACCGCACGTTCACTTGAGGATTTAATGTTATTGTCTTTAAAAGGTTTAGATCCATAGGTCATTTGTATCTTTAACATGTTTAAAGTATGCATATCCATTTTTAAAACATGTGTAGAAAAATCTCCTTCTTATAAAATTATGAGCTAATTAGGATTGAACTAGTGGAATTTCCAAAACTTGGATAACAAAAGTTTTGTGTTGATTTGTGGTGTGTGAATAAATTTTATTTACTAACATTTGTTTATTGCTTTAAATTCTTTGCATAAAAAAACTCTAAAATATTCATTTTGTTGTGATCTATTTGCCTTCTATCTCTTTTTTTTGTTTACAACATGACGAAAAAGTGAAAACTCAAGTTTTGATTTTAGAAAAATGATTACTTCTAAAATGGAAATGTGCAAGGCACAAATGTAAAGAGAGATAATTCCAAAAAGTGACTAAACATTTTTGGGATTGTAAACTCTTTTTAGTTTTTATATATCAGGTTCTGCAATCGTCGGGCAAAGGGGGAGGCGGGCGTTTTTTAACTGACTGTTGACTCCTAATCCAAAAGTTTTTCCTTACAAAAATAAAGCTCGTTACGCTCATCTATGATCGTTAGGTCAGCTTTTTGTAAATGGGAAAAATAATGGAATATTTCACAGGAGTAAATATCTAACCACATGTTCACTTGAGAATTTAATGTTATTCTCTTCAAAAGGTTTGGATCCATAGGTCATTTGCATCTTTAACATGTTTCAAGCATGCATATCCATTTTTTAAAACATGTGTAGAAAAATCTCTTTCCTATAAAATTGTGAGCTATTAGGGTTGAACAAGTGGAATTTCCCAAACTTGAATAACAAAACTTTTGTCTACATTTGTGGTGTATAAATATATTTTCTTTACTTCCATTTTTTTATTGCATTAAATTATTTCCATTCATAAACTCTAAAATTGTCATTTCGTTCTGATCTAATTGCCTTTTATCTCTTGTTTTGTTTACGAGATGATGGGAAAGTGAAAAGTCAACCCTTGATTTAAGAAAAAAGTATACATCTAAAAAGCAAATGCACAATGCACAAATCTAGAGAGAGCTAATTCCAAAAAGTGTTTGTAATTTTTAGGGATTGTAATTACTCGGGTAAATATCCCACCGCACATTCACTTGAAAATTTAAAGTTATTCTCTCTAAAAGGTTTGGATCCATAGATCATTTGCATCTTTAACATGTTTCAAGAATGCTTATCCATTTTTTAAAAAAAGTGTAGAAAAATCTCTTTCTTATAAAATTCCGGGCTATTGGGGTTGAACTAGTGGAATTTCCCAAACTTGGATAACAAAAATTTTGGGTTCATTTGTGGTGTGTGAATAAATTTTCTTTACTTACATATGTTTATTTATTTAAATTCTTTCCATACATAAACTCAAATTTTTTTATTTTGATGTGATCTATTTGCCTTTTATCTCTTTTTTTGTTTACGAGAAGAAGGGAAAGTGAAAACTCAAGCATTTATTTAAGAAAAAAGTATACATCTAAAATGGAAAAGCACAATGCACAAATGTAGAGTGAGATAATTACTAAAAGTGTCTTTAATTTCTAGGGATTGTAAACTCATTTTAGTCTTTATATATCAGGTTCGGCAATCGTTGGGAAAAGGTGGACTCGGGGGAATTTTAATTGAGTGTTGACTCCCACTCCTAAAGTCATTCCTTACAAAAATATAGCCCGTTGTGCATGATAAATCACTTTAAAATCATCTATGATCGTTAGGTCAGCTTATTGTAAATGGGAAAAATAATGGCTTGTTTGAGTCGGGTAAATTTCCAACCACACAATAACTTGAGAATTTAATGTTATTATCTTTAAAAGGTTTGGTTACTTAAGTAATTTGCATCTTTAACAGGTTTCAAGCATGCAAAACCATTTTTTTTAAAATGTGTAGAAAAAAATCTTTCTTATAAAATTTCGAGCTATTAGGGTTGAACTAGTGTAATTTCCATAACTTGCATAACAAAACCTTTTTGTTCATTTGTGGTATGTGAATAAATTTTCTTTTCTTACATTTTTTTATTGCTATAAATTCTCTCCATACATAAACTCTAAAATTTTCATTTTGTTGTATTCAATTTGTCTTTTATCTCTTTTTTTGTTTACGAGAAGAAGGGAAAGTGAAAATTCAAGTTTTTATTTAAGAAAAAAATATATATCTAAAATGGAAATGCACAATGCATAAATGTAGAGAGAGATAATTCAAAAATGTGTCTATACATTTTAGGGATTGTAAACTCTTATTAGTTTTTATATATAGTGTTTTGCAATTGGCAGGAAAAGGGGAAGGTGGGGGATTTTTAATTGAGTGTTGACTCCCAATCCATAAGTCATTCCTTAAAAAAATATAGACCATTACGCATGATAAACCACTTTACAATCATCAAAGATCATTAGGTCAACTTTTTGTAAATGAGGAAAATAATGGCTTGTTTGACTCGGGTAAATATCCCACCGCATGTTCACTTGGGAATTTAATATTATTATCTTCAAAAGGTTTTGATCCATAGGTCATTTGCATCTTTAACATGTTTCAAGCATTCATATCCATTTTTTAAAACATGAGTAGAAAATCTCTTTCTTATAAAATTCCGAGCTATTAGGGTCGAACTAGTGGAATTTCCCAAACTCTGATAACAAAACTTTTGTGTTTATTTGTGGTGTGTGAATAAATTTTCTTTTCTTACATTTTTTATTGCTTTAAATTCTCTCCATACATAAACTCAAAAATTTTCAGTTTATTGTGATCTAATTGTCTTTTATCTCTTTTTTTGTTTACGAGATGAAGGGAAAGTGAAAACTCAAGTTTTGAATAATGAAAAATGTAGAGAAAGCACAATGTATAAATGTAGAGAGATAATTCCAAAAAGTGAGTGTAATATTTGGGGATTGTAAACTCTTTTTAATTTTTATATATCAAGTTTTTCAATCGATGGGAAAAGAGGGAGGCGGGGGATTTTTAGTTGAGTGTTGATCCCAATCCATAAGTAATTTCTTGTAAAAAATATAGCCCGTTCCGCATGATAAATCACTTTACAATCATCAATGGGTAAAATAATGGCTTGTTTGACGCGGGTAAATATCCCACTGCACATTCACTTGGGAATTTAATGTTATTCACTTTAAAAGGTTTGGATCCGTAGGTCATTTGCATCTTTAACATGTTTCAAGCATGCATATCCATTTTATAAAACATGTGTAGAAAAATCTCTTTCATATAAAATTCCGAGCTATTAGGGTTGAACTAGTGGAATTTCTCATACTAGGATAACAAAACTTTTCTGTTCATTTCTGGTGTGTGAATAATTTTTTTTTTTCATACATTTGTTTATTGCTTTGAATTATTTCCATACATAAACTCTAAAATTTTCATTTTGTTGTGATCTATTTGCCTTTTATCTCTTTTTTTGTTTACGAGATGAAGGGAAAGTGAAAACTCAAGCTTTTTTTTAAGAAAAATTATACATCTAAAATGGAAAGGCACAATGGACAATTGTAGAGTGAGATAATTCCTAAAGGTGTTTGTAATTTTTATGGATTGTAATCTATTTTTATTTTTTATATATTAGGTTCTGCAATTGTCATGAAAAGGTGGAGGCGGGGGAATTTTAACTGAGTGTTGTGTCCCACTCCATAAGTCATTCCTTACAAAAATATAGCTCGTTACACATGATAAATCACTTTACAATCATCTAGGATCGTTAGGTCAACTTTTTGTAAATGGGCAAAATAATAGCTTGTTTGACTCGGATATATATCCCACCGCACATTTACTTGAGAATTTAATGTTATTCTCTTTAAAATGTTTGGATACTTAAGTCATTTGCCTCTTTAACAGGTTTCAAGCATGCAAAACCATTTTTTTAAACATGTGTAAAAAAATCTCCTTCTTAAAAAATTCCGAGCTTTTAGGGTTGAACTAGTGGTATTTCCATAACTTGGATAACAAAAATTTTTTGTTCATTTGTGGTGTGTGAATAAATTTTCTTTACTTACATCTGGTTATTGGCTTAAATTCTATCCATACATATACTCTAAAATTTTCGATTTGTTGTAATCTATTTGCCTTTTATCTCTTTTTTTGTTTACGAGTAGAAGGGAAAGTGAAAACTCAAGTTTTGATTCAAGAAAAAAGTATACATCTAAAATGGAAATGCACAATGCCTAATGTAGAGAGAGATAATTCAAAAACGTTTCTGTAATTTTTAGGGATTGTAAACTCTAATTAGTTTTTATATTTCAAGTTTTGCAATCGTCGGGAAAAGGGGGAGGCGGGGGATTTTTAACAAAGTGTTGACTTCCAATCCATAAGTCATTCCTTAAAAAAATATAGCTTGTTACGCATGATAAACCACTTTACAATCATCAAAGTTCGTTAGGTTAGTTTTTTGTAAATGGGGAAAATAATGGCTTGTTTGACTCGGGTAACTATCCCACCGCACGTTCACCTGGGAATTTAATTTTATTATCTTCAAAAGGTCATTTGCATCTTTAACATGTTTCAAGCATGCATATCCATTTTTTTAAAAATGAGTAGAAAAATCTCTTTCTTATAAAATTCTGAGCTATAAGGGTTGAACTAGTGTAATTTCCCAAACTTGTATAACAAAACTTTTGTGTTCATTTGTGGTGTATGAAAAAAATTTCTTCACATACATTTGTTTATTGCTTTAAATTATTTCCATACATAAACTCTAAAATTTCATTTTATTGTGATCTATTTGCCTTTTATCTCTTTTTTAGTTTACGAGATGAAGGGAAAGTGAAAACTCAAGTTTTGAATTAAGAAAAAAATATATATCTAAAATGGAAATGCACAATGCAAAAATGTAGAGAGAGATAATTCCAAACAATGTCTTTAATATTTAGGTATTGTAAACACTTTTTAGTTTTTATATATCAAGTTTTGCAATCGTCAGGAAAAGAGGGAGGCGGGGGATTTTTAATTGAGTGTTGACTCCCAATCCATAAGTCATTCAATACAAAAAATATAGCCCGTTATGTATGATAAATCACTTTACAATCATCAATGATCGTTAGGTCAGATTTTTAAATGGTTAAAATAATGGCTTGTTTGATTCGGGTAAGTATCTCACCTCACGTTCATTTGGGAATTTAATGTTATTCTCTTTAAAAGGATTGGATCCATAGGTCATTTGCATCTTTAACATGTGTCAAACCTGCGTATCCATTTTTTAAAACATGTGTAGAAAAATCTCTTTCTTATAAAATTCTGAGCTATTAGGGTTGAACTAGAGGAATTTCACAAACTTGGATTACAAAACTTTTGTGTTCATATATGGTGTGTGAATAATTTTTTGTTTACTTACATTTGTTTATTGCTCTAAATTATTTTCACACATAAACTCTAAATTTTTCATTTTGTTGTGATCTATTTGCCTTTTATCCTTTTTTTAATTTACGAGATGAAGGGAAAGTGAAAACTCAAGCTTTGTTTTAAGAAAAAAGTATACATCTTAAATGGAAATGCACAATGCACAAATGTAGGGTGAAATAATTCCGTAAAGTGTATGTAATTTTTAGGGATTGTAAACACTTTTTAGTTTTTATATATCAGGTTCTGCAATCGTCGGGAAAAGGTGGAGGCGGGGGAATTTTAACTGAGTGTTGTCTCCCACTCCATAAGTCATTCCTTATAAAGATATAGCCTGTTACACAAGATAAATCACTTTACTATCATCTATGATCGTTAGGTCAGCTTTTTGTAAATGGGCAACATAAGGGCTTGTTTGACTAGGGTAAATATCCCACCGTACATTCACTTGAGAATTTAATGTTGTTCTCTTTAAATGGTTTGGATACTTAAGTCATTTGCATCTTTAACAGGTTTCAAGCATGCAAAACCATTTTTTTAAACATTTGTAGAAAAATCTCTTTCTTATAAAATTCCGGGCTATAAGGGTTGAACTAGTGGAATTTCCATAACTTGGATTACAAAACTTTTTTGCTCATTTGTGGTGTGTGAATAAATTTTCTTTACTTACATGTGTTTATTGGTTTTCATTCTTTCTATACATAAACTCTAAAATTTTCATTTTGTTGTGATGAATTTACCTTTTATCTCTTTTTTTGTTTACGAGAAGAAGGGAAAGTGAAAACTCAAGTTTTGATTTAAGAAAAAAGTATACATCTAAAATGGAAATGCACAATGCATAAATGTAGAGAGAGATAATTCAAAAACGTTTCTGTAATTTTTAGTTATTGTAAACTTTTATTAGTTTTTATATATCAAGTTTTGTGATCGTCGGGAAAAGGGGGAGGCGGGGGATTTTTAACTGAGTGTTGACTCCCAATCCGTAAGTCATTCCTTAAAAAAATATAGCCCGTTATGCATGATAAACCACTTTACAATCATCTATGATCATTAGGTCAGCCTTTTGTAACTGGGGAAAATAATGGCTTGTTTTACTCGGGTAAATATATTACCGCACGTTCACTTGGGAATTTAATGTTATTATCTTTAAAAGGTTTCCATCCATAGGTCATTTGAAACTTTAACATGTTTCAAGCAAGAATATCTATTTTGTTAAACATGAGTAGAAAAATCTCTTTCTTATAAAATTTCGAGCTATTAGGGTTGAACTACTGGAATTTCCCAAACTTGGATAACAAAACTTTTGTGTTTATTTGTGGTGTGTGAATAAATTTTCTTTACTTACATTTGTTTATTGCTTAAAATTCTTTCCATACATAAACTCTAAAATTTTTATTTTATTGTAATCTATTTGCCTTTTATCTCTTTTTATGTTTACGAGATGAAGGGAAAGTGAAAACTCAAGTTTTGAATTAAAAAAAGTATACATCTAAAATGGAAATGCACAATGCATAAATGTAGAGAGAGATAATTCCAAAAAGTGTCTGTAATGTTTAGGGATTGTAAACTCTTTTTAGTTTTTATATATCAAGTTTTGCAATCGTCGGGATAAGAGGGAGACAGGGGATTTTTAATTGAATGTTGACTCCCAATCCATAAGTCATTCCTTAAAAAAAAAATATAGCCTGTTATGCTTGATAAATCACATTACAATCATCAATATTTTGTTGTGATCTATTTGCCTTTTTTCTCTTTTTTAGTTGGCGAGATGAAGGGAAAGTGAAAACTCAAGCATTGTTTAAAGAAACAAGTATACATCTAAAATGGAAATGCACAATGCACAAATGTAGAGTGAGATAATTCCTAAAAGTGGTTGTAATTTTTAGGGATTGTAAACTCTTTTTAGATATTATGTATCAAGTTCTGCAATCGTCAGGAAAAGGTGGAGGGGGAATTTTAACTGAGTGTTGTTTCCGACTCCATAAGTAATTCCTTACAAAAATATAGCCCGTTATGCATGATAAATCACTTTACAATCGTCTACAATCATTAGGTTAGGTTTTTGTAAGTGGGCAAAATAATGGCTTGTTTGACTCGGGTAAATATTCCACCGCACATTCACTTGAGAATATAATGTTATTATCTTTAAAAAGTTTGGATACTTAAGTCATTTGCATCTTTAATAGGTTTCAAGCATGCAAAACCATTTTTTTAAACGTGTTGAAAAATCTCTTTCTTACAAAATTCTGAGCTATTAGGGTTGAACTAGTGGAATTTCCATAACTTGGATAACAAAACTTTTTGGCTCATTTGTGGTGTGTGAATATATTTTATTTACTTAAATTTTTTTATTGGTTTAAATTCTTTCCATACATAAATTCTGAAATTTTCATTTTGTTGTGATCAATTTTCCTTTTATCTTTTTTTTTGTTTACGAGAAGAAGGGAAAGTGAAATCTCATGTTTTGATTTAAGAAAAAATTACACAACTAAAATGGAAATGCACAATGCATAAATATGGAGAGAGATCATTCAGAAACGTTTTTTTAATTTCTAGGGATCATAAACTCTTATTAGTTTTTGTATATCAAGTTTTGCAATCATCAGGAACATAGAAAGGCGAGGGATTTTTAACTGAGCGTTGACTCCCAATCCATAAGTCATTTCTGAAAAAAATATAGCCCGTTACGCATGATATACCACTTTACAATCATCTATGATCGTTAGGTCAGCTTTTTGTAAATGGGGAAAATAATGGCTTGTTTGACTCGGGTAAATATCCCACCGCACGTTCACTTGGGAATTTAATGTTATTATCTTTAAAACATGAGTAGAAAAATATCTTTCTGATAAAATTCCGAGCTATTGGGTTGAACTAGTCGAATTTCCAAAACTTGGATAACAAAACTTTTGTGTTCATTTCTGGTGTGTGAATAAATTTTCTTTACTTACATGTGTTTATTGCTTAAAATTATTTCCATAAATAAACTCTAAAATTTTCATTTTATTGTGAACTATTTGCCTTTTATCTTTTTTTTTTTTTTTACGAGATGAAGGGAAAGTGAAAACTCAAGTTTTGAATTAAGAAAAAGTATATATCTAAAATAGAAATGCACAATGCATAGATGTAGAGAGAGATAATTACAAAAAGTGTCTGTAATGTGTAGGGATTGTACACTCTTTTTAGTTTTGATATATCAAGTTTTTCAATCGTCGGGAAAAGAGGGAGACGGAAGATTTTTAATTGAGTGTTGACTCCCTATCCATAAGTCATTCATTAAAAAAAATATAGCCCATTACGCATGATAAATTACTTTACAATCATCAATGATCTTTAGGTAAGATTTTTAAATGGGTAAAATAATGGCTTGTTTGACTTGGGTAAATATCCCACCACACGTTCACTTGGGAATTTAATGTTATTCTCTTTAAAAGGTTTGGATCCATATGTCATTTGCATCTTTAACATGTTTCAAGAATGCGTATCCATTTTTTAAAACATGTGTAGAAAAATCTCTTTCTTATAAAATTCTGAACTATTAGGATTGAACTAGTGGAATTTCTCAAACTTGGATAAAAAAACTTTTGTGCTCATTTCCGGTGTGTGAATAAATTTTCTTTAGTTACATTTGTTTATTGCTTAAAATTATTTCCATACATAAACTCTAAAATTTTCATTTTATTGTGATCTATTTGCCTTTTATCTCTTTTTTTGTTTACGAGATGAAGGGAAAGTGAAAACTCAAGCTTTGATTTAAGAAAAAAATATACATCTAAAATGGAAATGCACAATGCATAAATGTAGATTGAGATAATTCCTAAAAGTGTAATTAATTTTTAGGGATTGTAAACTCTTTTTAATTTTTATCTATAGGGTTCTGCAATTGTTGGAAAAAGGAGGAGGCTGGGGAATTTTAACTGAGTGTTGACTCCCACTCCATAAGTCATTCCTTCCAGAAATATTGCCTGTTACGAATGATAAACCACTTTACAATCACCTATGATCATTAGGTCAGCTTTTTTTAAATGGGAAAAATAATGACTTGTTTGACTCTTGAAATATCCAACCGCACGTTCACTTGAGAATTTAATGTTATTCTCTTTAAAAGGTTTGGATCCATCGCTCATTTGCATCATTAACATGTTTGAAGCATGCATATCCATTTTTTAAAACATGTGTAAAAAATCTCTTTCTTATAAAATTCCGAGCTATTAGAGTTGAACTAGTAGAATTTCCCTAACTTGGATAACAAAACTTTTGTGTTCATTTGTGGTGTGTGAATAAATTTTCTTTACTTAAATTTGTTATTTCTTTAAATTCTTTCATAACATAAACTCTAAAATTTTCATTTTGTTGTGATCTATTTGCCTTTTATCTCTTTTTTGGTTTACGAGATGAAGGGAAAGTGAAAAATCAAGCTTTGATTTTAGAAAAAAGTATACATCTAAAATGGAAATGCACAATGCACAAATGTAGAGAGAGATAATACCAAAAAGTGTCCGTAATTTTTAGGGATTGTAAACTCTTTTTAGTTTTTATAAATCAAGTTCAGCAAAAGTCAAGAAAAGGGGGAGGCGGGGGAATTTTAACTAAGTGTTGACTCCCAATCTATAAGTCATTCCTTACAAAAATATTGCCCGTTACACATGATAAATCATTTTCCAATCATCTATGATCGTTAGGTCAACTTTTTGTAAATGGGCAAAATAATGTCTTGTTTGACTCGGGTAAATTTCCCTCCGCACGTTCACTTGAGAATTTAATGTTATTCTCTTTAAAGGTTTGGATACATAGGTCATTTGCATCTTTAACATGTTTAAAGAATGCATATCCATTTTTTAAAACATGTGTTGGAAAATCTCTTTCTTATAAAATTCCGGGTTATTAGGGTTGAACTAGTGGAATTTCCCAAACTTGGATAACAAAACGTTTGTGTTCATTTGTGGTGTGTGAATAAATTTCTTTTCTTAAATTTTTTACTGCTTAAAATTCTTTCCATCCATAAACTCTAAAATTTTCATTTTGATGTGATCTATTTGGCTTTTATATCTTGTTTTGTTTACAAGATGAAGACAAAATGAAAACTCAAGATTTGATTTAAGAAAAAAATATACATCTAAAATGGAAATGCAGAATGCACAAATGTAGAGAGAGATAATTCCAAAAAGTGTCTGTAATTTTTAGGGAATATAAAATCTTTTTATTTTCTATATATCTGGTTCTACAATCGTTGGAAAAAGGGGTAGGTAGGGGATTTTTACCTGAGTGTTGACAACCAATGCATAAGTCATTCCTTACAAAAATATAGCCCATTACTAATGATAAATAACTTTACAATCATCTATGATCGTTTGGTCAGCTTTTTGTAAATGGGCAAAATAATGGCTTGTTAGACTCGGGTAAATATCCCACCGCACGTTCACTTGAGAATTTAATGTTAATCCCTTTAAAATGTTTGGATCTATAGATCATTTGCATCATTAACATGTTCCCAGCATGCATATCCATTTTTTAAAACATGTGTAGAAAAATCTCTTTCTTATAAAATTCCGAGCTATTCGGGTTGAACTAGTAGAATTTCCCAAACTTGGATAACAAAAATTTTGTGTTCATTTGTGGTGTGTGAATAAATTTTCTTTACATAAATTTTTTATTGCTTTAAATTCTTTCCATACATAAACTCTAAAATTTTATTTTGTTGTGATCTATTTGCCTTTTATCTCTTTTTTGGTTGACGAGATGAAGGGAAAGCGAAAAATCAAGCTTTGATTTCAGAAAAAAGTATACATCTAAAATGGAAATGCACAATGCACAAATGATGAGAGAGATAATTCCAAAAAGTGTTCGTAATTTTTAGGGATTGTAAACTCTTTTCAGCTTTTATAAATCAAGTTCAGCAAATGTCAGAAAAATGGGGAGGTGGGGGAATTTTAACTGAGTGTTGACTCGCAATCCATAAGTCATTCCTTAAAAAAATAGCCCGTTACACATGATAAATAACTTTCCAATCATCAATGATTGTTAGGTCAACTTTTTGTAAATGGGCAAAATAATGTCTTTTTTGACTCAGGTAAATTTCCCGCCGCACGTTCACTTGAGAATTTAATGTTATTCTCTTTAAAAGTTTTGGATACATAGATAATTTCCATATTTAACATGTTTGAAGCATTCATATCCATTTTTTAAAACATGTGTTGGAAAATCTATTTTTTATAAAATTCCAGGCTATTAGGGTTGAATTAGTGGAATTTCCAAAACTTGGATAACAAAACTTTTGTGTTCATTTGTGGTGTGTGAATAAATATTATTTTCTTACATTTGTTATTGATTTAAATTCTTTCCATTCATAAACTCAAAAATTTTCATTTTGTTGTGATCTATTTGCCTTTTATCTCTTTTTTTGTTTACGAGATGAAGGGAAAGTGAAATCTCAAACTTTGATTTAAGAAAAGAGTATACATCTAAAATGGAAATGCACAATGCACAAATGTAGAGATAGATAATTCCAAAAATTGCCTATAATTTTTAGGGATTGTAAACTCTTTCTAGTTTTTATATATCAGGTTCTGCAATCATCGGGAAAAGGGGGAGTCGGGGGATTTTTAACTGAGTGTTGACTCCCAATCCATAAGTCATTCCTTACAAACATGTAGCCCGTTACGCATGATAAATCACTTTCCAATCATCTATGATCGTTAGGTCAGCTTTTTGTAAATGGGCAAAAAAATGGATTGTTTGACCTAATGTTATTCTGTTTAAAAGGTTTGGATCCACATGTCATTTGGATCTTTAACTTGTTTCAAGAATGCATATCCACTTTTTAAAACAAGTGTAGAAAAATCAATTTCTTATAAAATTTCGAGCTAATAGGGTTGAACTAGTGGAATTTCAAAAACTTGGATAACTAAACTTTTGTGTTTATTTGTGGTGTGTGAATAAATTTTCTTCACTTACATTTGTTTATTACTTTAAATTGTTTCCATACATAAACTCTAAAATTTTCATTTTGTTGTGATCTATTTGCCTTTTATCTCTTTTTTTGTTTACGAGATGAAGGGAAAGTGAAAACTCAAGATTTGATTTAAGAAAAAAATATACATCTAAAATGGAAATGCAGAATGCAAAGGGTGAGATAATTTCAAAAAGTGTTTGTAATTTTGAGGGATTGTAAAATTTTTTTATTTTCTATATATCTGGTTATGCAATCGTAGGGAAAAGGGTTGGCGGGGGATTTTTAACTGAGTGTTGACTACCAATGCATAAATCATTCCTTACAAAAATATAGACCGTTACTCATGATAAATCACTTTACAATCATCTATGATCATTAGGTCAGCTTTTTGTAAATGGGCGAAATAATGGCTTGTTTGACTCGGGTAAATATCCCACCGCACATTCACTTGAGAATTTAATGTTATTCTCTTTAAAAGGTTTGGATCCATAGGGAATTTTCATCTTTAACATGTTTCAAGCATGCATATCCATTTTTTAAAACATGTGTAGAAAAATCTCTTTCTTAGAAAATTCCATGCTATTAGGGTTGAACTAGTTGAATTTCCAAAACTTGGATAACAAAACTTTTGTATTCATTTGTGGTGTGTGAATAAATTTTCTTAACTTACATTTGTTTTTTTCTTTAAATTATTTCCATACATAAACTCTAAAATTTTCATTTTGTTGTGATCTATATGCTTTTTATCTATTTTTTTTTGTTTACAAGATGAAGGGATAGTGAAAACTCATGTTTTGATTTAAGAAAATAGTATACATCTATAATGCAAATGCACAATGTACAAATGTAGAGAGAGATAATTCAAAAAAGAGCCTATAATTTTTTGCGTGATTAAACTCTTTTTAGTTTTTATATATCAGGTTCGGCAATCGCCGGGAAAAGGGGGAGGTGGGTGATTTTTATCTAAGTGTTGAATCCCAATCCATAAATCATTCCTTACAAAAATATAGCCCATTATGCATGATAAATCACTTTACAATCAAGTGTGATCGTTTGGTCAACTTTTTATAAATGGGCAAAATAATGGTTTGTTTGACTCGAGTAAATATCCAACTGCAAGTTCACTTGAGAATTTAATTTTATTCTCCCTATAAGGTTTGGATCCATAGTTCATTTTCATCTTTAACATGTCTCACGCACACATATCCATTTATTAAAACATGTGTAGAAAATCTTTCTTATAAAATTCTGAGCAATTAGGGTTGAACAAGTGGCATTTCCCAAACTAGGATAACAAAACTTTTGTACTCATTTGTGGTGTGTGAATAAATTTTCATCACTTAAATTTTTTTATTGCTTTAAATTCTTTGCATACATAAACCCTACAATTTTCATTTTGTTGTGATCTATTTGTCTTTATCTCCTTTCTTGTTTACGAGATGAAGGGAAAGTGAAAACTCAAGTTTTGATTTAAGAAAAAAGTATACATCTAAAATTGAAATGCAAATTGCACAAATGTAGAGAGAGATAAATTCAAAAGAGTGTCAGTAATTTTTAAGAATTATAACTCTTTCTAGTTTTTATAAATTAGGTTCTACAAACATCGGGAAAAGCGGGAGGCAGGGGATTTTTAAGTGAGTGTTTACTCCCAATCCATAAGTTTACAAAAATATAGCCCATTTTGCATGATAAATAACTTTACAGTCATCTATGATCGCTAGGTCAGATTTTTGTAATTGCGTAAAATAATAGCTTATTTGACTCGGGTAAATACCCCACCGCAAGTTCACTTGAGAATTTAATGTTATTCCCCTTAAAAGGTTTGGATCCATAGGTCATTTGGATCTTTAACAAGTTTAAAGCATGCATATCCATTTTTTAAAAAATGTGTTGAAAAATCTCTTTCTTAAAAAATTCCGAGCTATTAGGGTTGAACAAGTGGAATTTTCCAAACTTGGATAACAACACTTTTGTGTTCATTTGTGGTGTGTGAATAAATTTTCTTCACTTACATTTGTTTATTGCTTTAAATTCTTTCCATACATAAACTCTAAAATTTTCATTTTGTTATGATCTATTTCCCTTTTATCTCTTTTTTTGTTTACGAGATGAAGGGAAAGTGAAAACTTTAGTTTTTTATTAAGAAAAAAGTATACATCTAAAATGGACATGCACAATGCACAAATGTAGAGAGAGATAATTCAAAAAAGTGTCTGTAAATTTTAGGGATTGTAAACACTTTTTATTTTTTATATATCAGGTTCTGCAATTGTCGGGAAAAGAGGGAGGTGGGGGAATTTTAATTGAGTGTTGACTCCCAATCCATAAGTCATTCCTTACAAAAATATAGCCCGATACGGATAATAAATCACTTTACAATCATCTATGATCGTTAGGTCAACTTTTTGTAAATGGGAAAAATAATGGCTTGTTTGACTCGGGTAAATATCCCACTGCAAGTCCACTACCAAATTTAATGTTATTTTCTTTAAAGGTTTGGATCCATTGGCCATTTGCACCTTTAACAAGTTTCAAGAATGCATATCAATTTTTTAAAACATTTGTAGAAAAATCTCTTTCTTATAAATTCCGAGCTATTAGGGTTGAACAAGTGGAATTTTTGAAACTTGGATAACAAAACTTTTGTGTTCATTTGTCTTGTATGAATAAATTTTCTTCACTTACTATTGTTTATTGCTTTAAATTCTTTGCTTACATAAACTCTAAAATTTTCATTTTTTTGTGATCTATTAGCCTTTTATCTCTTTTTTTTTATTTCAGAAAAAAGTATACATCTACAATGGAAATGCACAATGCACAAATGTAGAGAGAGATAATTCCAAAAAGTATCTATAATTTTTTTGGATTGTAAATGATTTTTAGTTTTTATATATCAGGTTCTGCAATCGTTAGGAAAAGGGGAAGGTGGAGGATTTTTAACTGAGTGTTGACTCCCAATCCATAAGTCATTCCTTACAAAAATATAGCCCATTACGCATGATAAATTACTTTACAATCATCTATGATCGTTAGGTTAGCTTATTTTAAATGGGAAAAACAATGTCTTGTTTGTCTCAGATAAATTTCCCACCGCATTTTCACTTGGGAAGTTAATGTTATTCTCTTTAAAAGGTTTTGATCCATATGTCATTTACATCTTTAACATGTTTCAAGCATCCATATCCGTTTATTAAAACATGTGTAGAAAAATCTCTTTCTTATAAAATTTTGAGCTATTAGGGTTGAACTAGTGGAATTTCCCAAACTTGGATAACAAAAATTTTGTGTTCATTTGTGGTGTGTGAATAAATTTTGTTTACTAACATTTTTTTATTGCTTTAAATTCTTTCCATACATAAACTCTAAAATTTTCATTTTGTTGTGATCTATTTGCCTTTTATCTCTTTTTTTGTTTATGAGATGAAGGGAAAGTGAAAACTCAAGTTTAGATTTAAGAAAAAAGTATACATCTAAAATGAAAATGCCCAATGCACAAATGTAGAGAGAGATAATTACAAAGAGTCTCTATAATTTTTAGGGATTGTAAACTATATTTAGTTTTTATTTATTAGGTTCTGCAATCATCGGGAAAAGGAGGAGGAGGGGGATTTTTAAATGAGTGTTGACTCCCAATCCATAAGTCATTCCTTAAAAAAATATAGCCCATTACGCATGATAAACCACTTTACAATCATCTATGATCGTTAGGTCAGCTTTTTGTAAAAGGGGAAAATAATGACTTGTTTGACTCGGGTAAATATCTTACTGCACGTTCACTTGGGAATTTAATGTTATTATCCTTAAAAGGTTTGGATCCATAGGTCATTTGCATCATTAACATGTTTCAAGCATGCATATCTATTTTTTTAAAACATGAGTAGAAAAATCTCTTTCTTATAAAATTTTGAGATATTAGGGTTGTACTACTGGAATTTCCAAAACTTGGATAACAAAACTTTTGTGTTTATTTGTGGTGTGTGAATAAATTTTCTTTACTTACATTTATTTATTGGTTAAAATTCCTTCCATACATAAACTCTAAAATTTTCATTTTATTGTGATCTATTTGCCTTTTATCTCTTTTTTTGTTGACGAGATGAAGGGAAAGTAAAAACTCAAGTTTAAATTTAAGAAAAAAGTATACATCTAAAATGCAAAAGCCCAATGCACAAATGTAGAGAGAGATAATTACAAAAAGTCTCTATATTTTTTAGGGATTGTAAACTATTTTTAGTTTTTATTTATTAGGTTCTGCAATCGTCGGGAAAAGGGGGAGGAGGGGGATTTTTAATTGAGTGTTGCCTCCCAATCCATAAGTCATTCCTTAAAAACATATAGCCCGTTATGCATGATAAACCAATTTACAATCATCTATGATCGTTAGGTCAACTTTTTGTAAATGGGGAAAATAATGACTTGTTTGACTCGGGTAAATATCTTACCGCACGTTCACTTGGGAATTTAATGTTATTATCTTTAAAAGGTTTGGATCCATAGTTCATTTTCATCTTTAACATATTTCAAGCATGCATATATATTTTTTAAAACATGAATAGAAAAATCTCTTTCTTATAAAATTTCGAGCTTTTAGGGTTGAACTACTAGAATTTCCCAAACTTGGATAACAAAACTTTTGAGTTTATTTGTGGTGTGTGAATAAATTTTATTTACTTACATTTGTTTATTGCTTAATATTCTTTCCATACATAAACTCTAAAATTTTCATTTTATTGTGATCTATTTGCCTTTTATCTCTTTTTTTGTTTAGGAGATGAAGGGAAAGTGTAAACTCATATTTAGATTTAAGAAAAAATTATACATCTAAAATGCAAATGCCAAATGCAAAAATGTAGAGAGAGATAATTACAAAAAGTCTCTATAATTTTTAGGGATTGTAAACTATTTTTAGTTTTTATTTATTAGGTTCTACAATCGTCGGGAAAAGGGGGAGGAGGGGGATTTTTAACTGAGTGTTGACACCCAATCCATAAGTCATTCCATACAAAAATATATCTGATTACGCATGATAAATCACTTTACAATCATCTATGATCGTTAGGTCAGCTTTTCTTAAATGGGCAAAATAATGGCTTGCTTGACTCGGGTAAATATCCCACTACTAGTTCACTACCAAATTTAATGTTATTTTCTTTAAAATATTTGGATCCATAGGCCATTTGCATCTTTAACATGTTTCAAGAATGCATATCAATTTTTTAAAACATTTGTAGAAAAATCTCTTTCTTATAAAATTCCGAGTTATTGGGGTTGAACTAGTGGAATTTCCCAAACATGGAAAATAAAACTTTTGTGTTCATTTGTGGTGTCTGAATAAATTATCTTTACTTACATTTGTTTATTCCTTTAAATTCTTTCCATACATATACTCTAAAAGTTTCATTTTGATGTCATCTACTTGTTTTTTATCTCATTTTTTGTTTACGAGATGAAGGGAAAGTGAAAACACAAGCTTTGATTTATGAAAAAAGTATACGTCTGAAATGGAAATGCACAATGCAAAAATGTAGAGAGAGATAATTCCAAAAAGTGTCTGTAATTTTTAAGGATTGTAAACTATTTTTAGTTTTTATACATCAGGCTCTGCAATCGTCAGGCAAAGGGGGAGGCGGGGGATTTTTAACTGAGTGTTGACTCCCAATCCATATGTCATTCCATACAAAAATATAGCCTGTTATGCATGATATATCACTTGACAATCTTCTATGATCGTTAGGTTAGGTTTTTGTAAATGGGTAAAATAATTGCTTGATTGACTCAAGTAAATATCCCACCGCACAATCACTTGAGAATTTAATTTTTTTCTCTTTAAAAGGTTTGCATCCGTTGGTAATTTGCATCTTTAACATGTTTCAAGCATGCATATCCAGTTTTTTGAAACATGTGTAGAAAAATATCTTTCTTATAAAATTCCGAGCTAAAAGGGTTGAACTAGTGGAATTTCCATAACTTGGATATGAAAACATTTGTGTTCATTTATGGTGTGTGAATAAATTTTATTGCTTTAAATTCTTTAAATACATAAACTCCAAAATTTTCATTTTGTAGTTATCTATTTGCTTTTTATCTCTTTTCTTTTTTACGAGAAGAAGGGAAAGTGAAAAATCAAGTTTTGATTTAAGAAAAAAGTATACATCTATAATGGAAATGCACAATGCATAAATGTAGAGAGAGATAATTCGAAAAAGTGTTTGTAATTTTTGGGGAAATTAAACTCTTTTTTGTTTTTATATATTAGGTTCTACAATCGTCGGGGAAAGAGGGAGGTAGGGGATTTTTAACTGAGTGTTGACTCCCAATCCACAAGTCATTCCTTACAAAAATATGGCCCATTATGCATGAGAAATCACTTCACAGTCATCTTTGATTGTTAGGTCAATTTTTTGTAAATGGGCAAAATAATGGCTTCTTTGACTCGGGTAAAAATCCCACTGCACGTTCACTTGGGAATTTAATGTTATTCTCTTTAAAAGGTTTGGATCCAGAGGTCATTTGCATCTTTAAAATTTTTCAAGAATTCATATCCATTTTTTAAAAGATGTGTAGAAAAATCTCTTTCTTATAAAATTCCGAGCTGTTAGGGTTGAACTAGTGGAATTTCCATAACTTGGATAACAAAACTTTTGTGTTCAATTGTGGTGTGTGAATAAATTTTCTTTATTTATATTTTTTTATTTCTTTAAATTCTTTCCATACATAAACTCTAAAATTTTCATTTTGTTGTCATCTTATTGTGTTTTATCTCATTTTTTGTTTACGAGATGAAGGGAAATAGAAAACTCAAGCTTTGATTTGTGAAAAAGTATACATCTAAAATGGAAATGCACAATGCAAAAATGTAGAGAGAGATAATTCCAAAAAGTGTCTATAATTTTTAGGGATTGTAAACTCTTTTTAGTTTTTATATATCAGGTTCTGCAATCGTTGGGAAAAGGGGGAGGCGGGGGATTTTTACCGGAGTGTTGACTCCCAATCCATAAGTCATTCCTTACAAAAATATAGCCCATTACGCATGATAAATCACTTGACAATCTTCTATGATTGTTAGGTTAGCTTTTTGTAAATGGGTAAAATAATGGCTTTATTGACTAAAGTAAATATCCCACCGCACAATCACTTGAGAATTTAATTTTGTTTTCTTTGAAAAGGTTTGGATCTATAGGTAATTTGCATCTTTAACATGTTTCAAGCATGAATATCCAGTTTTTATAAACATGTGTAGAAAAATCTCTTTTTTTATAAAATTTCAAGCTAAAAGGATTGAACTAGTGGAATTTCCATGACTCGGATAACAAAACATTTGTGTTCATTTTTTTTGTGTGAATAAATTTTATTTACTTCAATACGTTTATTGCCTTAGATTTTTTCCATACATAAACTCCAAAATTTTCATTTTGTAGTTATCTATTTGCTTTTTATCTCTTTTTTTGTTTACGAGATGAAGGGAAAGTGAAAACTCAAGTTTTGATTGAAGAAAAAAGTAAACATCTAAAACGGAAATGCACAAGGCACAAAAGTTGAGGGAGATAATTCCAAAAAGTGTTTGTAATTTTTAGGGATTGTAAACACTTTTTATTTTTTATATATCATGTTCTGCAATCCACAAGTCATTCCTTACAAAACTATAGCCCGTTACGCATGGTAAATCACTTTATAATCATCTATGATCATTAGGTCAGCTATTTGTAAATGGGTAAAATAATGGCTTGTTTGACTCGGGTAAATATCCCACCGCACGTTCACTTGGAAATTTAATGTTATTATCTTTAAAAGGTTTGGATACTTAAGTCATTTGCATCTTTAACAGGTTTCAAGCATGCAAAACCATTTTTTTAAACATGTGTAGAAAAATCTCTTTCTTATAAAATTCCGAGCTATTAGGGTTGAACTAGTGGAATTTCCATAACTTGGATAACAAAACTTTTGTGTTCAATTGTGGTGTGTGAATAAATTTTATTTACTTACATTTGTTTATTGCTTTAAATTCTTTCCATACATAAAATCTAAAATTTTCATTTTGTTGTGATCATTTTTCCTTTAATCTCTTTTGTTTTTACTAGTTGAAGGGAAAGTGAAAACTCAAGCTTCGATTTAAGAAAAAATTTTACATCTAAAATGGAAATACACAATGCAAAAATGTAGAGAGAGATAATTCCAAAAAGTGTCTGTAATTTTTAGGTATTGAAAACTCTTTTTAGTTTTTATTTATTAGGTTTTGCAATCATTGGGAAAAGGGGGAGGCGAGGGATTTTTAACTAAGTGTTGACTCCGAATCCTTCAGCCATTCCTTACAAAAATATAGCACGTTACGCATGATAAATCACTTTACAGTCATCTATGATCGTTAGGTCTGCTTTTTGTAAATGGGCAAAATAATGGTTTGTTTGACTCGGGTAAATATCCCGCCACATGTTCACTTGGGAATTTATAGTTATTCTCTTTAAAAGGTTTGGATCCAAAGGTCATTTGTATCTTTAACATCTTTCTAGCATGCATATCCATTATTTAAAACTTGTGTAAAAAAATCTCTTTCATATAAATTTCTGAGCTATTCGGGTTGTAATAGTGGAATTTTACAAACTTGGATAACAAAAGTTTTGTGTTCATTTGTGGGTGTAAATAATTTTTATTTATTTACATTTTTTATTGCTTCAAATTCTTTCCATTCACAAATGTAGAGAGAGATAATTCCAAAAAGTGTCTGTAATTTTTAGGGATTGTAAACTCTTTTTAGTTTTTCTATATCCGGATTTGCAATAATCGAGAAAAGGGGGAGGCGGGGGATTTTTAACTGAGTGTTGACTCCCAATGCATATGTCATTCCTTACAAAAATATAGGCTTTTACGCATGATAAATCACTTTACAGTCATCTATGATTGTTAGGACATCTTTTTGTAAATGCACGAAATAATGGCTTGGTTGACTCAGGTAAATATCCCACCACACGTTCACTTGAGAATTTAATTTTATTCTCTTTACAAGGTTTGGATCCATAGGACATTTGCATCTTTAACATGTTTCAAGCTTGCATATCCATTTTTGAAAACATGTGTAGAAAAATCTATTTCTTATAAAATTCCGAGCTATTACAGTTGAACTAGAGGAATTTCCCAAACTTGGATAAGAAAACTTTTGTGTTCATTTCTTGTGTGTGAATAAATTTTTTTTACTTACATTTGTTATTGCTTTAAATTCTTTCCATACATAAACTCTAAAATTTTCATTTTGTTATGATCTATTGCCTTTTATTTCTTTCTTTGTTTACGAGTTGAAGGGAAAGTGAAAACTCAAGTTTTGATATCAGAAAAAAGTATACGTCTAAAATTGAAAGGTTATTCCTTAAGTCATTCCTTAAAAAAATATAGCCCGTAACACATGATAAATCACTTTACAATCATTTATGATCGTTCGGTGAGCTTTTTGTAAATGGTCAAAAATAATGGCTTGTCTGACTCAGGTAAATATATCACCTGACGTTCACTTGGGAATTTAATGTTGTTCTCTTTAAAAGGTTTGGATCCATAGGTCATTTGCATCTTTAACATGTTTCTAGCATGCATATCCATTTTTTAAAACAAGTGTAGAAAATTCTCTTTCTTATAAAATTTTGAGGTATTAGGTTGAACTTGTAGAATTTCTCATACTTGGATAACAAAACTTTTGTGTTCATTTGTGGTTTGTGAATAAATTTTATTTACTTAAATTCGTTATTGCTTTAAATTCTTTCCTTAAATAAACTCTAAAATTTTCATTTTGTTGAGATCTATATGCTTTTTATCTCTTTTTTTGTTTGCGAGATGAAGGGAAAGTGAAAACTCAAGTTTTGATTTAAGGAAAAAGTATACATCTAAAACTGAAATACACAATGCACAAATGTAGAGAGCGATAATTCCAAAAAGTATATGTAATTTTTAGGGATGGTTACCTCTTTTTAGTTTTTACATATCAAGATCTATAATCGTTGGGAAAAGGGGGAGGTGGGGGGGTTTACTGAGTGTTGACTCCCAATCCATAAGTCATTCCTTACAAAAATATAGCCCGTTACGCATGATAAATCACTTTACAATCATCTATGATCATTAGGTGAGCTTTTTGTTAATGGTCAAAATAATGGCTTGTTTGACATGAGTAAATATCTCACTGCACGTTCACTTGGGAATTTAATGTTATTCTCTTTAAAAGGTTTGGATCCATAGGTCATTTGGATCTTTAACATATTTCTAGCATGCATATCCATTTTTTAACTTTCTTATAAAATTCCAAGTTATTAGGTTGAACTAGTGGAATTTCCCAAACTTGGAAAACAAAACTTTTGTGTTCATTTCTGGTGTGTCAATAAATTTTCTTTACTTACATTTTTTATTGCTTTCAATTATTTCCATACATAAACTCTAAAATTTTCATTTTTTTGTGATCTATTTGCTTTTTATCTCTTTTTTTTTTTAAGAGATGAAGGGAAAGTGAAACTCAAGTTTTGACTTAAGAAAAAAGTGTACATTTAAATGTTGAGAGAGATAATTCCAAAAAAGTGTTTGTAATTTTTAGGGATTGTAAAATCTTTTTAGTTTTTATATATCATGTTCAGCAATCGTCGGGAAAAGGGGGAGGCAGGGGATTTTTAACTGTGTGTTGACACCCAATCCATAAGTCATTCCAGACTAAAATATAGCCCGTTACACATGATAAATCACTTTACAATCATCTATGATGGCAAGGTGAGCTTTTTGAAATTGGTCAAAATAATGGCTTGTTTGACTCGGGTAAATGTCCCACCATACGTTCACTTGGAAATTTAATGTTATTCTCATTAAAAGGTTTGGATCCATAGGTCATTTGCATCTTTCACATGTTTCCAGCATGCATATCCCTTTTTTAAAACATGTGTAGAAAATTTTCTTTCTTATAAAATTCCGAGCTATTAGGTTGAACTAGTGGAATTTCCCAAACATGGATAACATAACTTTTGTGTTCATTTTTCATGTGTAAATATATTTTATTTACTTATATTCGTTATTGCTTTAAATTCTTTCCATACATAAACTCTAAAATTTTCATTTTGTAGTGATCTATTTGCCTTTTATATCTTTTTTTGTTTACGAGATGAAGGGAAAGTGAAAACTCAAGTTTTGATTTAAGAAAATAGTATTTATGTAAAATGGAATTGCACAATGCACAAATGTAGAGAGAGATAATTCCAAAAAGTGCCTGTATTTTTTAGGGATTGTAAACTTATTTTAGTTTTTATATATCAGGATTTATAATAGCCAAGAAAAGGGGGAGGTGGGGGATTTTTAACTGAGTGTTGACTCCCAATCCATAAGTCATTGCTTACAAAAATATAGCCCGGTGTGCATGATAAGTTACTGTACAATCACCTATGATCGTTAGGTCAGCTTTTGGAAAATGGGCAAAGTAATGGCTTTTTTTACTCGGGTAAATATCTCACCGCACGTTCACTTGGGAATCTAATATTATTCTCCTTAAAAGTTTTGGATCCATAGGTCATTTGCATCTTTAACTTGTTTCAAGTATGCATATAATTTTTTTAAAACATGGTTAAAAAATCTTTTTTAAAAACAATTCCGAGCAATTAGGGTTGAACTAGTGAAATTTCCCAAACTTGGATAGAAAAAACTTTTGTGTTCATTTTTTGTGTGTGAATAAATTTTCTTTACTCAAATTTGTTATTGCTTTAAATTCTTTCCCTACGTAAACTCTAAAATTTTCATTTTGTTATGTTCTCTTTGCCTTTTATCTCTTTTTTCGTTTACGAGATCAAGGGAAAGTGAAAACTCAAGTTTTGATTTAAGAAAAAAGTATAAATGTAAAATGGAAATGCACAATGCACAAATCTAGAGAGAGATAATTCCAAAAGGTGTGTAATTTTTTGGGATTGTAAACACTTTTTAGTTTTTATATATCTAGTTCTGCAATCGTGGGGAAAAGTGGGAGGCGGGTGATTTTTAACTGAGTGTTGACTACAAATCCATAAGTCATTCCTTACAAAAATATAGCCCGTTATGCATGAAAAATAACTTTACAATCTTCTATGATCGTTAGGTCAGCTTTTTATAAATGGTCAAAATAATGGCTTGTTTGACTCGGGTAAATATCCCTTTGCACATTCACTTGGGAATTTAATGTTATTCTCTTTAAAAGGTTGGGATCCATAGGTCATTCTCATCTTTAACATGTTTCTATCATGCATATTAATTTTTTAAAACATGTGTATAAAAATCTCTTCCTTATAAAATTCCAAGCTATTTGGTTGACCTAGTGGAATTTCCAAAACCTGGATAACAAAACTTTTGTGTTCATTTGTGGTGTGTGAATAAAATTTCTTTACTTACATTCGTTATTGCATTAAATTCTTTTCATACATAAACTCTAAAATTTTCATTTTGTTGTGATCAATTTGCCTTTTATCTCTTTTTTTGTTTACGACCTGAAGGGAAAGTGAAATTTCAAGTTTTGAAATAAGAAAAAAGTATACATCAAAAATGGAAATTCACAATGCACAAATGTTGAGAGAGATAATTCCAAAAAGTGCCAGTAATTTTTAGGGATTTTAAACTCTTTTTAGTTTTTATATATCAGGATCAGTAATCATCAAGAAAAGGGGGAGGCCGGGGATTTTTAACTGAGTGTTGAATCCCAATCCATAAGTCATTCCTTACAAAAATTTGGCCCGTTACACATGGTAAGTCACTTTACAATCATCTATGGTCATTAGGTTTGCTTTTTGAAAGTGGGCAAAATAATGACTTGTTTGACTCGGGTAAATATCCCACCACACGTTCACTAGGGAATTTAAAGTTATTCTCCTTAAACGGTTTGGATCCAAAGGTCATTTGCATCTTTAACTTGTTTCAAGTATGCAAATAAATTTTTTAAAACATGGGTGGAAAAATATCTTTCTAATAAAATTTCGTTCTATTAGGGTTGAACTAGTGGAATTTCCCAAATTTGAATAAAAAAACGTTTGTGTTCATTTGTGGTGTGTGAATAAATTTTCTTTACTCACATTTTTTATTCCTTTAAATTCTTTCCATACATAAACTCTAAAATTTTCATTTTGTTGTGATTTATTTTCCTTTTATCTTTTTTTTTGTTCACGAGATGAATGGAAAGTGAAAACTCAAGTTTTGATTTAAGAAAAAAGTATACATCTAAAATGGAAATACACAATGCACAAATGTCGAGAGAGATAATTTCAAAAAGTGTCAGTAATTTTTAGGGATTGTAAACACTTTATAGTTTTTATATATCAGGTTCTGCAATCGTTGGGAAAAGTAGGAGGCAGGCATTTTTAACTGAGTGTTAACTCCCAATCTATAAGTCATTCCTTACAAAAATATACCCCGTTACGCATGATAAATCACTTTACAGTCATCAAAGAACGTTAGGTCAACTTTTTGTAAATAAGCAAAATAATGGCTTATTTGACTCGGGCAAATATCCCACTGCACGTTCACTTGGGAATTTAATGTTATTCTCTTTGAAAGGTTTGGATCATTAGGTCATTTGCATCTTTAACATGTTTCAAACATGCACATCCTTTTTTTAAAACATATGTAGAAAAATCTTTTTTCTTAGAAAAGTCCGAGCTATTAGGGTTGAACTAGTGGAATTTCCAAAACTTGTATTACAAAACTTTTGTGTTCATTTGTGGTGCGTGAATAAATTTTCTGTACTTTTATTTGTTATTGCTTTAAATTATTTCCATTTATAAACTATAAAATTTTTATTTTGTTGTGATCTATTTTCTTTTTATCTCTTTTTTTGTTTACGAGATGAAAGGAAAGTGAAAACTCAATTTTTGATTTAAGAAAAATAATAGATCTAAAATGGAAATGCACAATGCAGAAATGTAGAGAGAGATAATTCCAAAAAGTGCCCATAATTTTTAGGGAATGTAAACTCTTTTTAGTTTTTATATATCAGGTTCTGCAATCGTCAGGAAAAGGGGGAGGCGGGGGATTTTTAACTGAGTGTTGACTCCCAATCCATAAGTCATTCCTTACAAAAATATAGCCCATTACGCATGAGAAATCACTTTAAAATCATCTATGATCTTTAGGTCAGCATTTTGCAAATGGACAAAATAATGGCTTGTTTGACTCGGGTAAATATGCCACTGCACGTTCACTTGGGAATCTAATGCCCTTCTCCTTAAAAGGTTTGGATCCATAGGTCATTTGCATCTTTAACATGTTTCAAGCATACATATCCATTTTTTAAAACATGTGTAGAAAACTCTCTTTCTTATAAAATTCTAAGCTACTAGGGTTGAACTAGTGGAATTTCCCAAACTTGGATAACAAAACTTTTGTGTTCATTTGTGATGTGTGAATAAATTTTCTTTACTCACATTCATTATTGCTTTAAATTCTTTCCATACAAAAACTGTAATATTTTCATTTTGTTGTGATCTATTTGTCTTTTATCTCTTTTTTTGTTTACGAGATGAAGGGAAAGTGAAAACTTAAGTTTTGATTTAAGAAAAAAGTATACATCTAAAATGGAAATGCACAATGCACAAATTTAGAGAGAGATAATTCCAAAAAGTGTCTATAATTTTGAGGGATTGTAAACACTTTTTAATTTTTATATATCAGGATTTGCAATCATCAAGAAAAGGGGGAAGCGGGGGTTTTTTAACTGAGTGTTGACTCCCAATCCATAAGTCATTCCTTACAAAAATATAGCCTTTTACGCATGATAAATTACTTTACAATCATCTATGGTCGTTAGGACAACTTTTTGTAAATGGGCATAATAAGGGCTTGGTTGACACGGGATCCAAAGATCATTTCCATCTTTAACAAGTTTCAAGCTTGCATATCCATTTTTTAAAATATGTGTAGAAAAGTCTCTTTCTTATAAAATTTTGAGCTACAAGGGTTGAACTAGTCGAATTTCTCAAACTTGGATAACAAAACTTTTGTGTTCATTTTTGGTGTTTGAATAAATTTTCTTTACTTGCATTTGTTATTGCTTTAAATTCTTTCCATACATAAACCCTAAAATTTTTATTTTGTTGTGATCTATTTGCCTTCTATCTCTTTTTTTGTTTACTAGATGAAGGGAAAGTGAAAACTCAAGTTCTGATTTAAGAAAAAAGTATACATCTAAAATGTAAACGCACAATGCACGAATGTAAAGAGAGATAATTCCAAAAAGTGTCTATAATTTTGAGGGATTGTAAACACTTTTTATTTTTAATATATCGGGTTCTACAATCAACGGGAAAAGGCGGAGGTAGGAGATTTTTAACTGAGTGTTGACTCCTAATCCATAAGTCATTCCTCACAATAATATAGCCCGCTTCACATGATAAATCACTTTACAATCATCTATGATCGTTAGGTCAAATTTTTGTAAATGGGAAAAATAATGGCTTGTTTGACTCCGGTAAATATCCCACCGCACGTTCACTTGGGAATTTAATGTTATGCTCTTTAAAAGGCTTGGATCCATTGGTAATTTGCATCTATAACATGTTTCAAGCATGCACATCCATTTTTTAAAATATATGTTGAAAATCTATTTCTGATAAAAGTCTGAGCTATTAGGGTTGATCTAGTGGAATTTCCCAAACTTGGATGACAAAACTTTTGTGTTCATTTGTGGTGCGTGAATATATTTTCTTTATTAACATTTTTTATTTCTTTAAATTCTTTCCATACGTAAACTGTAAAATTTTAATTTTGTTGTGATCTATTTGCCTTTTATCTCTTTTTTTGTTTACGAGATGAAGGGAAAGTGAAAACTCAAGTTTTGATATAAGAAAAAAGTGTAAATCTAAAATGGAAATGCACAATGCACAAATTTTGAGAGAGATAATTCCAAAAAGTGCCTGTAATTTTTAGGGATTTTAAACTCTTTTTTGTTTTTATATATCAGGATCAGTAATCCTCAGGAAAATGGGAGGGGGGGATTTTAACTGAGTGTTGAATCCCAATCCATAAATCATTCCTTACAAAAATATGGCCCGTTACGCATGGTAAGTCACTTTACAATCATCTATGATCATTAGGTCTGCTTTTTGAAAGTGGGCAAAGTAATTGCTTGTTTGACTCGGGTAAATATCCCAGCGTAAGTTCACTAGGGAATTTAAATTTATTCTCCTTAAAAGGTTTGGATCCAAAGGTCATTTGCATCTTTAACTTGTTTCAAGTATGCATATAAATTTTTTAAAACCTGTGTGGAAAAATATCTTTCTAATATAATTCCGTTCTATTAGGGTTGAACTAGTGGAATACACAAATTTGGATAACGTAACTTTTGTGTTCATTTGTGGTGTGTGAATCAGTTTTCTTTACTCACATTTTTTATTCCTTTAAATTCTTTCCATACATAAACTCTAAAATTTCCATTTTGTTGCGATCTATTTGCCTTTTATCTCTTTTTTTGTTTACGAGATGAAGGGAAAGTGAACTCAAGTTTTGATTTAAGAAAAAAGTATACATCTAATGGAAATGCACAATGCAAAAATGTAGAGAGAGATAATTCCAAAAAGCGTCAGTAATTTTTAGGGATTGCAAACACTTTTTAGTTTTTATATATCAGGTTCTGCAATCGTCGGGAAAAGTGGGAGGCGGGCATTTTTAACTAAGTGTTGACTCCCAATGCATAAGTCATTCCTTACAAAAATATAGCCTGTTATGCAAGACAAATCACTTTAAAATCATCTTTGATTGTTAGGTCAGCTTTTTGTAAATGGACAAAATAATGGCTTGTTTGACTCGGGTAAATATGCCACTGCACGTTCACTTGGAAATGTAATGCCCTTCTCCTTAAAAGGTTTGGATCCATAGGTCATTTGCATGTTTAACATGTTTCAAGCAAGCATATCCTTTTTTTAAAACATATGTAGAAAAATATCTTTCTTATAAAATTCTGAGCTATTAGGATTGAACTAGTGGAATTTCCCAAACTTGGATAACTAAACATTGTGGTCATTTGTGGTGTGTAAATAAATTTTCTTTACTCACATTCACTATTGCTTTAAATTCTTTCCATACATAAACTGTAAAATTTTCATTTTGTTGTGATCTATTTGCCTTTTATCTCTTTTTTTGTTTACGAGATGAAGGGAAAGTGAAAACTTAAGTTTTGATTTAAGAAAAAGGTATACATCTAAAATGGAAATGCCCAAAAAGTGTCTGTAATTTTGAGGGATTGTAAACATTTTTTAGTTTTTATATATTAGGATTTGCAATCATCGGGAAAAGGGGGAAGCGGGGGTTTTTTAACTGAGTGTTGACTCCCAATCCATAAGTCATTCCTTACAAAAATATAGCCTTTTACACATGAGAAATCACTTTACAATCATCTATGATCGTTAGGACAACTTTTTGTAAATGGGCATAATAATGGCTTGTTGATACGGGTAAATATCCCACCGCACGTTCACTTGAGAATTTAATGTTATTCTCATTAAAATATTTGGATCCAAAGGTCATTTCCATCTTTAACATGTTTCAAGCTTGCATATCCATTTCTTAAAACATGTGTAGAAAAGTCTCTTTCTTATAAAATTCCGAGCTATAAGGGTTGAACTAGTGGAATTTCCCAAACTTAGATAACAAAACTTTTGTGTTCATTTCTGGTGTGTGAATAAATTTTCTTTACTTACATTTGTTATTGCTTTAAATTCTTTCCATACATAAACTCTAAAATTTTCATTTTGTTGTGATATATTTGCCTTTAATTTCTTTTTTTGTTTACGAGATGAAGGGAAGGTGAAAACTCTTGTTTTGATTTAAGAAAAAAGTGTACACCTAAAATTGAAATGCACAATGTACTAATGTAGAGAGTGATAATTCCAAAAAATGTCTGTAATTTTTAGGGATAGTAAACTCTTTTTAGTTTTTAAATATCCGGATCTGTAATCTTCGGGAAAAGGGGGTGGCGGGGGATTTTTAACTGAGTGTTGACTCCCAACCCATAAGTCATTCCTTTCAAAAATATAACCAGTTACGCATGAAAAGTCACTTTACAATCATCTATCATCGTTAGGTAAGCTTTTTTTAAAATAAGCAAAATAATGGCTTGTTTCACTCGGGTAAATATCCCAACGCATGTTCACTAGGGAATTTAATGTTATTCTCCTTAAAAGGTTTGGATCCATAGGTCATTTGGATCTTTAACATGTTTCAATTATGCATATCAATTTTATAAAACATGTGTAGAAAAATCTCTTTCTTATAAAATTCTGAGCTATTAGGGTTGAACTAGTGGAATTACCCAAACTTGGATAACAAAACTTTTGTGTTCATTTATGATGTGTGAATAAATTTTCTTTACTCACATTTGTTATTGCCTTTAATTCTTTCTATACATAAACTCTAAAATTTTTATTTTGTTGTGATCTATTTGCCTTTTATCTCTTTTTTTGTTTACGAGATGAAGGGAAAGTGAAAACTCAAGTTTTGATTTAAGAAAAAAGTATACATCTAAAATGTAAACGCACAATGCACAAATTTAAAGAGAGATAATTCCAAAAAAGTGTATGTAATTTTTAGGGATTTTAACACTTTTTAGTTTTTATATATCAGGTTCTACAATCTTCCGGAAAAGGCGGAGGCGGGGGATTTTTAACTGAGTGTTGACTCCTAATCCATAAGTCATTCCGCACAATAATGTAGCCCACATGATAAATCACTTTACAGTCATCTATGATCGTTAGGTCAACTTTTTGTAAATGGGCAAAATAATGGCTTGTTTGACTCTGGCAAATATCCCACCGCACGGTCACTTGGGAATTTAATGTTATTCTCTTTAAAAGGTTTGGATCCATAGGTCATTTGCATCTTTAACATGTTTCAAGCATGCACATCCATTTTTTAAAATATATGTTGAAAATCTATTTCTGATAAAAGTCCGACTATTAGGGTTGAACTAGTGGAATTTCCCAAACTTGGATGACAAAACTCGTGTTCATTTGTGGAGCGTGAAAATATTTTTTTTATTAACATTTTTTATTGCTTTAAATTTTTTCCATACATAAACTGTAAAATTTTAATTTTGTTGTGATCTATTTGCCTTTTATCGCTTTTTTTGTTTACGAGATGAAGGGAAAGCGAAAACTCAAGTTTTTATTTAAGAAAAAAGTATACATCAAAAATGTAAATGCACAATGCAAAAATTTAGGGAGAGTTAACTCCAAATAGCGTTTGTAATTGTGAGGGATTATAAACACTTTTTAGTTTTTATATATCAGGATCAGCAATCATTGGGAAAAGGGGAAGCAGGGGATTTTTAACTGAGTGTTGACTCCCAATCCATAAGTATTTCCTTACAAATATATAGCCCTTTTTCCGCATGATACATCACTGTACAGTCATCTATGATCGCTAGGACAACTTTTTTAAATGGGCAAAATAATGGCTTGGTTGACTCGGGTAAATATCCCACCACACGTTCACTTGAGAATTTAATGTTATTCTCTTTAAATGGTTTGGATCCATTGGTCATTTGCATCTTTAACATGTTTCAAGCTTTCATATCCATTTTTTAAAACATATGTTGAAAAGTCTCTTTCTTATAAAATTCCGAGCTATAAGGGTTGAACTAGTGGAATTTCCCAAACTTGGATAACAAAACTTTTGTGTTCATTTCTTGTACGTGAGTAAATTTTCTTTACTTACTTTTGTTAATGATTTAAATTCTTTCCATACATAAACTCTAAAATTTTCATTTTGTTGTGATCTATTTGCCTTTTATCACTTTTTTTGTTTACGAGATGAAGGAAAAGTGAAAACTCAAGTTTTGATTTAAGAAAAAAATGTACATTTAAAATTGAAATGCACAATGTAAAAATGTAGAGAGAGATAACTCCAAAAAGTGTCTATAATTTTTAGGGATTGGAAACTCTTTTTAGTTTTTATATATCATGTTCTGCAATTGCCGGGAAAGGGGGGAGGTGGGGGATTTTTAACTCTGTGTTTATTCCCAATCCATAAGTCATTCCTAACAAAAATATAGCCCGTTACGCATGATAAATCACTTTACAATCATCTATGATCGTTAGGTGAGCTTTTGGTAATTGGTCAAAATAATGGCTTGTTTGACTTGGGTAAATATCCCACCGCACGTTCACTTGGGAATTTAATGTTATTCTCTTTAAAAGGTTTGGATCCATAGGTCATTTTCATCTTTCAGATGTTTCTAGCATGCATATCCATTTTTAAAAACATGTGTAGAAAAATCTCTTTCTTATAAAATTCTGAGCTAGTAGGTTGAACTAGTGGAATTTCCCAAACTTGGATAACAAAACTTTTGTGTTCATTTGTGGTGTGTGAATAAATTTTCTTTACTTACATTCGTTATTGCTTTAAATTCTTTCCATACATAAACTCTAAAATTTTCATTTTGTTGTGATCTATTTTACTTTTATCTCTTTTTTTGTTTACGAGATGATGGGAAAATGAAAACTCAAGTTTTGGTTTAAGAAAAAAATTCTACATCTAAAATGGAAATGCAAATGGAAATGGAAAATGCACAAATGTAGAGAGAGATAATTCCAAAATGTGTTTGTAATTTTTAGGGATTGTAAAATTTTTTTAGGGGGGGTTAGTCAACAAACTGGAAATTTGATTTTCATCTTCATCTTCATCTTATGCATCTACATGATCTTCATCTTCGAAATGGGTATTAGTGTGGACAACTTCATCTTCAAAATCTTCGAAATAGGGTGTTAGTGTGGACAAGTTCATCTTCATCTTCATCTTCAAAATTTAAAACCATTGATTTTATTAATTATAAAAATAGTTTAATTAAACCAAGTGTTTGAGTTAACAATATTTTAATTACCACTTATTAAATCACCAATACAATAGAGTAAATAAAAATAAATATGATTAATGAATAAAAAGTATTATATTAATAACATAAGATAGATTTTTTGCATGTTATTAATTAATAATATATTTTGAAAAAATTAAAAGTAATAAATTAATCAAATGCATACTTTAATTATATTGTTTTACCAGAGACTTAAATATGAAGTTTAATATTGTAATAAAATTGAAAAAAACAATAAATAAATACATATACAACTTTATTAATAACCTAAAAAAAATTATTCAAATAACGAGTTCGTGCCTTTAATATTAAAATCAACAAGTTACAAGTTTAGTACATACAAATGATGCATGTTCAAAAGTAATAAGATACAACCCTCATTTATCGTTCCACATGGAAGTCGATATGGCATCTCAAAATTGTGTGGCTCTTGTGGATTCTAATGCACTTTGCCTCCGAATGCTTGTTTCTTGGCTACCCACATCCTAAAGATCATCATAATCGTCGATGTCTGTATCATCCATTGCACCTAATTGAACTACATCACCTCCTCCACCGAGCTCGCCACCCGAATCATCATCTTCATCTTCAAATATATCATCATAATCTTCTGCACGTATATAATTGTGCAATATGCAACAAGCAAGTACAATTTTCACCTGGATCTTAAAAGAAAATGGGGGAGTGCCTTTTAACATTTGAAATCGAGCTTTTAAAGCACCAAAAGTTCTCTCAATAATATTCTGTAAAGATGAATATCTTCGGTTGAATAATTCTTTTTCATTTCTAGGAATATTATCTCCAAATTCTTGTAGATGATATCGGGTTCCTCGTTATGGAGCCAAAAATCCCGGAAGATTTGCATAACCAGCATCGACTAGATAATATTTTCCTATAATAGAAATTATATACCACATAAAATAATTGAAGATAAAATAGATAAAAAATGACTCCATAAAAATATATTAGTTACCTTTAGGTACAAAGATTTTATCTCAAAGAGTCAATGCATCCTTCAGTACATGGGCATCAGTTGCTGACCCCTCCCATCCATCAAGTACATAAGTGAATTGCATATCAAATGAACATGCTATCATCACATTTTGTGAGAGATAGCCTTTTCTATTCCAAAACCTTGGTTGATCTTCTAGTGGAATGTTGGCTTTGATATGAGTTCCATCAATAGCTCCAATACAATCATAATTATACATTTTCAATTAATATTGACTAACTTTGTATATTAATCTAAAATTATTTAGTTATAGGAAGTGATGTTACCTTGAAGTAGGGATACAACATTGAATTGGTTAAAATCTTTGAGTGTGTGCATTCCAAAGGCCATTTGACGTAATTAGGTGAAGTTTCAGGATTGCATCCAACACCTTGTTGAAATACTTACTTATGGTCCAGTTTGATCTATCAACATCTCTGCTGTGACACTATACGCTTGTCCTTGACCAAAAGTTAGGAGGAAATATGCAAGTTGTTCTTCAGCTGAGATGGTCTTTGTAGCCGATAAAAACCCTTTACTAGTCAATATATTTGCCAATTTGTGAAATACCAGTTGGTTCATCCTGTAAACTTTTCGAAATTTAACTGGTGATTTGTCTAGTGTCTTTTGCAAATACAATGGACCATTCATCCCACAAGAACGTGGTACACGTCTGTTGCAATGGTACAGATAGTATCTTCCCATGGCGATTATGAATGCAACCATAGTTGAAACCTTTTCATCGTCTATCATAGTATCCATGGAAATCCACAAATTCAATCGCCTAAAAGTCATAAACACAAGTAAACATCAATCTTCAATCATAACCTATTTGCAATCACACCTATAAACAACCATATTCATCCACATTCCCACATCCTAGATTCAATCACATCCCTATGCAACCATATTCATTTAATTGTCCACATCCATATCATCTACCATATTCATCCATGCAATATATAAACACAACAACATATCAAATTTAAATACAAACCATACTAATAAGTCTTGCAACATCATAATTCAAATATCATACCTAATACATAACAATATTCAAAAAGAATAGTGTATTTATAACGTATTAAAATTATTTTTCAAAACAAAATTTAAGCCACTTGACCCGCTCTTCCACTGTCATCTCCGTAAACATGACCTTCTTACTTGCCATATCCAACCATGAAGGAGCGCGAAACTTCAATTTTGTAGGCAAGTTCGGGATTTCCCTAAGGGCTTTGATCCAATCTCTTTCAATAGTGTCTTTCATCATGAAATTCTCAAATGTCTTAGCAATTCAATCTATTGCATCAAAGAATCTTCTAGTGTCATCATCGGGCATTTCAGTTCTCTTTCTACGACGACTTGAAGAAGACCGCTTACTTCTTTTAGATTGATTACCTAGAGACTCATCCATGCTTAATAAGGTGATGGAGTATCCCTACCTATATCAATATCCTCTGGCTCATCCATCGGGACATGTTCCGATTCACAGATCACCTCATCGCCTTGATCTACAAAGGTTGCACCTCCTGACCCTACCGCTATTGTGTTTCCCACCACCACAGCTAATTTGTCGTACAGGGGGCAGCCTTCACGTCTGTACTTCTCAACATCTTTATGCTCCTACAAGAATAAAACATCATTTAGACGTCTTGGAATAGAGTTATACTAATGTATAAAACATAAAAAATATTTAATAGTACATCATAATTTACTGACCTTTATGTAGTCAAGCCATACAGAATTACATGCAGTAACTCGTTGTGTTGCATCCCAATCAAACACACTAGTGTTGATACAGCTCGTTACCGTTTGGTATGTTTTCTTCCATGCCCTTGTTCGATTCTTCACCTGCTCAACAATTTTTTTCATGACTGCATCTTCATTGAATTTATTTACACAGTCCATGTATACCTCATGCTTCCACACCCCGTTAGGCAAATTGTTCCCTAGATTGACTTGCTCGACATAGAGATCAAGCATTTGCTATCATCATCGAATGTCCAAATATCATATGTTCAACCACTTGGTTGTCTTCTTGCAGCCATGTATAATCTAAATCCGAGATGGTCCTCATGGAAAAAAACTTTATCAGACACAAACCATAAAAAAATACCATGTGGTGGATATGTATAATACCCGAATCTCCTTACCCATGGCAAAAACATTCCATAGCCCTTCAAAATTTCTCAACAACATTCTCACACATTTCAAAATTAATTAAATTATTTTCACTACTGCATATGCACTAAACATTGAGAACACACACACATCAAGTCCAAATTCACCAAAGACCCCTGGTAGAGCCCCTTATAACTTCTCAGTCACTATGAACTGTACCTCGTCAGTGATGGGGGTCGGGTTTCGTTGGCTAATGGACGCCCGTGTAGGCGACTAACCTTGTTTGAATTGGACTAAAAACCCCTAATAAAACCTAAACCATAACCATCAAACCCTAAAGTGAAACCCTAACCCCTAAACCCTAAACCCGATACCATCTATACCTATTGCTTCCATATCCCGTTAGGCAACTTGTTCCCTAAATTAACCTGCTCGACCAAGAGATTGAGCATTTTTCTATCGTCTTCGAAGGTCAAAATGTCATATGGTAGACCACTTGGTTGCCTTCTTGCAGCCATGTATAATCTAAATCCGAGACGGTCCTCATTGAAAAAACTTTATCAAAAAACCTTTACCCGTCATGGAAACACAAACCCTAAAAAACACCTAAACCATCAAACCCTAAACCGTATAACCAACTAAATTCTACACCCTAAACACTAATTCCTGAACTTAATACCTTAAAAGCCTTAAACCCTAAACCCTACACCCTAATTCCAAACCCTAAACCCAAAAAAACCTAGAGCTTAAAAACACAAAACCCCCTAAAACCTTAAAAACCCTAATCTCTAAAATAACCTAAATCCTTAACCATAAACCCTAAACCCTAATTACAAGACCCTTAAATACCGAGCAGCAAACCCTAAAAATAATGCATACGCGAATCAAGAATTTAGACTATAAACCATAACCCTAAATCCCACAATAAAGCACAAATAACCCCCAATTAGGCACTCAAAATAAATTTCAATCAAATAAAACATTAATTTAATGAAAAAAATTAGGGTTTAGGCATACCTTCTGAAATTTGGGGAAAACCAAAGCCGAAGGGTGAAATTGATGCCTAATTGAAGTAGAAATTAAGCATTCGATGCCCAAATGTCGAAAATCGAAGAAAATCGAAATGGAAATGTAGAAATCGAACGAAATCGAAAGGTATTTTGGGGGGAAAGGAGAATAGCCAGAGAGAGAAGGGAGTGGGAGCCCGAAAGGGAGAAGAGAGGGAGAAGACAGAGAAGAAAGGGAAGTCGGGAGGCATAAGAGAGAGAGAAGTGAGAGAGAGCAAGTCTGAGAGAAGAGAGGGAGTCACGGAGACAAGAGAGGTGGTGCGAGAGAGAGGGCGAGGCAGAGAGAAGACCGAGAGATGAGGCCGGAGACGAGAGGGAGCTGAGACGGTGGCGGAAGATGAAAATCCGATCGATTTTATGCCAGCAGCGACATCGGGGGTGCAGGGAGACGAGAGAGGGAGTGTGGGACAAAGGAAGAAAAAATGAGAAATGATGGCGTGTGAAGGGCGGGGGTGAGAGGAGAGAGAAGGGAAAAAGCTAGCGTCGCGCGTCCTTCAACTAGAAGAAGATCAAACAAGGCCTTCTTCGAGATGATCGAAATTAAACCGTGGAGATGAAGGACCCCTTCATCCCCTGCATCCAGATGAAGCTTCATATGCGCTCCACTAACGACTCCAAGTGTTGAAGGGCGTTATGCGGTCGAAGATCATCTCGGCCTTCAAGTTGACTAACCCCCCATTAGTGTTTATGTATCAGGTTCTGCAATCGTGGGGAAAAGGGGGAGGCAGGGGATTTTTAACTGAGTGTTGACTCCCAATCCATAAATCATTCACTACAAAAATATAGCCTGTTACGCATGATAAGTCTCTTTACAATCATCATTGATCGTTAGGTCAACTTTTTGAAAATGGGTAAAATAATGGCTTGTTTGACCCGGGTAAATATCCCACCGCACGTTCACTTGGGAATTTAATGTTATTCTCCTTAAAAGGTTTGGATCCATAGGTCATTTGCATCTTTAACATGTTCCAAGTATGCATATCAATTTTTTAAAACATGTGAAGAAAAATCTCTTTCTTAAAAAATTCCGAGCTATTAGGGTTGAACTAGTGGAATTTCCCAAAGTTGGATAACAAAACTTTTGTGTTCATTTGTGGCTTGTGAATAAATTTTCTTTACTCACATTTCTCATTTCTTTAAATTCTTTCCATACATAAACTCAAAAATTTTCATTTTGTTGTAATTTATTTGCCTTTTATCTCTTTTTTTATTTACGAGATGAAGGGAAAGTGAAAACTCTAGTTTTGAATTAAGAAAAAAGTATACATCCACAATGTAAATGCACAATGCACAAATGTAGAGAGAGATAATTAAAAAAAGTGTTTGTAATTTTAAGGGATTGTAAACACTTTTTAGTTTTTATATATCAGGTTCTGCAATCGTAGGGAAAAAGGGGAGGCGAGGGATTTTTAACTGAGTGTTGACTCCTAATCCATAAGTCATTCCTTACCAAAATATAGCCAGTTATGCATGATAAATCACTTTACAGTCATCTATGATCGTTAGGTCAACTTTTTGTAAATGGGCAAATAATGGCTTGTTTGACTCGGGTAAATATCCCAACGCATGTTCACTTGGGAATTTAATGTTATTCTCTTTAAAAGGTTTGGATCCATAGGTCATTTGCTTGTTGAATACGTTTCAAGCATGCACATCCATTTTTTAAAACATATGTTGAAAAATCTCTTTCTTATAAAAGTCCGAGCTATGTGGGTTGAACTAGTGGAATTTCCCAAACTTGGATAACAAAAAGTTTGTGTTCATTTTTGGTGCGTGAATAAATATTCTTTACGTACATTTGTTATTGCTTTAAATTCTTTCCATACATAAACTCTAAATTTTTTTTTTGTTTTTATCTATTTGCCTTTTATATCTTTTTTTGTTTACGAGATTAGGGGAAAGTGAAAAATCAAGTCTTGATTTAAGAAAAAAGTATACATCTAAAATGAAAATGCACAACGCACAAATGTAGAGAGAGATAATTCTAAAAAGTGTCTATAATTTTTAGGGATTGTAAACTTTTTTTAGTTTTTATATCGTCGGGAAAAGGGGGAGGTAAGGGATTTTTAATTGAGTGATGACTCCCAATCCATAAGTCGTTCCTTATAAAAATATAGCCCATTACTCACGATAAATCCTTTAACAATCATCTATGATCATTAGGTCAGCTTTTTGCAATTGGACAAATTAATGGCTTGTTTCAGTTGGGTAAATATCCCACAGCACGTTCACTTGGGAATTTATTGCTCTTCTCCTGAAAAGATTTGGATCCATAGGTCTTTTGCAACTTAAACATGTTCAAGCATGCATATCCATTTTTTAAAATGGGTGTAGACAAATCTCTTTCTTATAAAATTTCGAGCAATTAGGGTTGAACTAGTGGAATTTCCCAAACTTGGATAACAAAACTTTTGTCTTAATTTGTGGTGTGTGAATAAATTTTCTTTACTCACATTTGTTATTGCTTTAAATTCTTTCCATACATAAACTCTAAAATTTTCATTTTGTTGTGATCTATTTGCCTTTTATCTCTTTTTTTGTTACGAGATGAAGGGAAACTGAAAACTCAAGTTTTGATTTAAAAAAAAAAAGTATACATCTTAAATGTAAATGCACAATGCACAAATTTAGAGAGAGATAATTCCAAAAGGTGTCTGTAATTTTGAGGGATTGTACACACTTTTTAGTTTTTATATATCAGGAACTGCAATCATCGGGAAAAGGGGGAGGTAAGGGATTTTTAACTGAGTGTTGACTCCCAATCCATAAGTCATTCCTTACAAAAATATAGCCCTTTTCGCATGGAAAATCAGTTTACAGTCATTTATGATCGTTAGGACAAATTTTTGTAAATGGGCAAAATAATGGCTTGGTGGACTCGGGTAAATATCCCACCACACGTTCACTAGAGAATTTAATGTTATTCTTTTTAAATGGTTAGGATTCAGAGGTCATTTGCATCTTTAACATGTTTCAAACATGCATATCCATTTTTTAACACGTGTAGAAAAATCTGTTTCTTATAATAATTTTGTGTTCATTTCTTCTGTGTGAATAAATTTTCTTTACTTAAATTTGTTATTGGTTGAAATTATTTCCATTCATAAACTCAAAAATTTCATTTTGTTGAGATCTATTTGCCTTTTATCTTTTTTTTTTGTTTACGAGATGAAGGCAAAGTGAAAATTCAAGTTTTGATTTAAGAAAAAAGTATACATTTAAAATGGAAATGCACAATGCACAAATTTAGAGAGAGTTAATTTAAAAAGTTTTTGAAATTTTTAGGGATTGTAAACTCTTTTTAGCTTTTGTATATCAGGATCTGTAATCGTCGGGAAAAGGGGGAGGCGGGGGATTTTTAACTGAATGTTGACTCCCAATCCACAAGTCATTCCTTAAACAAATATAGCCAGTTACACATTATAAGTCACTTTACAATCATTTATGATCGTTAGGTCAGCTTTTTGAAAATGAGCAAAATAATGGCTTATTTGACTCGGGTAATTATCCCACTGCTTGTACACTTGGGAATTTAATGTTATTCTCCTTAAAAGGTTTGGATCCATAGGTCATTTGCATCTTTTACATGTTTCAAGTATGCATATCAATTTTTTAAAACAATTGTAGAAAAATTTATTTTTTTATAAAATTCTGAGCTATTTGGGTTGAACTAGTGGAATTTCCCAAACTTGGATAACAAAACTTTTGTGTTCATTTGTGGTGTGTTAATAAATTTTCTTTACTCACCTTTTTTATTGTGTTAAATTCTTTCCATACATAAACTCTAAATTTTCATTTTGTTGTGATCTATTCGCCTTTTATCTCTTTTTTTGTTTACGAGATGAAGGGAAAGTGAAAACACAAGTTTTGATTAAAAAAAAAAGTAAACATCTAAAAAGTAAATGCACAATGCATAAATGTAGAGAGAGATAATTCCAAAAAGTGTCTGTAATTTTTAGGGATTGTAAACACTTTTTAGTTTTTACATATCAAGTTCTGTAATCGACGGGAAAAGGGGGAGGCGAGAGATTTTTAACTGAGTATTGACTCCCAATCCATAAGCCGTTCCTTAAAAAAATATAGCCCATTATGGATGATAAATGACTTTACTTTCATCTATGATCGTTAGGTCAACTTTTTGTAAATGGGCAAATTAATGACTGGTTTAACTCAGGTAAATATCCCACCGCATGGTCACTTGGGAATTTATTGTTAATCTCTTTAAACGGTTTGGATCCATAGGTCATTTTCATCTTTACGTGTTTGAAGCATGCACATCCATTTTTTAAAACATATGTAGAAAAATCACTTTCTTACAAAAGTCAGAGCAATTAGAGTTGAACTAGGGGAATTTCCCAAACTTGGATAACAAAACTTTTGTGTTCACTTGTGGTGCGAGAATAAATTTTCTTTACTTACATTTCATCGTGCTTTAAATTCTTTCAATACATAGACTCTGAAATTTTCATTTTCTTATGATCTATTTGCCTTTTATCTCTTTTTTTTTCTTTTCGAAATAAAGGGAAAGTGAAAAATCAAGTTTTGATTTAAGAAAAACTTATACATCTAAAATGGAAATGCACAATGCACAAATGTAGAGAGAGATAATTCCAAAAAGTGTATGTAATTTTTAGGGATTGTAAACTCTTTTTAGTTTTTATATATCATGTCCTCCAATTGTTGAGAAAAGAGGGAGGCGGGGGATTTTTAACTGAGTGTTGACTCCCAATCCATAAGTCATTCCTAACAAAAATATAGCCAGTTTCGTATGATAAATCACTTTACAATCATCTATGACCGTTAGGTAAGCTTTTTGAAAAAGGTCAAAATAATGGCTTATTTGACTCGGGTAAATATACCACCGCACGTTCACCAGGGAATTTAATGTTGTTCACTTTAAAAGGTTTGGATCCATGGGTAATTTGCATCTTTAACATGTTTCTAGCATGCATATCCATTTTTTAAAATATTTGTAGAAAAATCTCTTTCTTATAAAATTTCGAGCTATTAGGTTGAAGTAGTGGAATTTCCTAAACTTGGATAACAAAACTTTTGTGTTCATTTGTGGTGTGTGAGTAAATTTTCTTTACTTACATTCGTTATTGAATTCTTTCCATACATAAACTCTTTACTTTTCATTTAGTTGTGATATATTTACCAATTATCTTTTTTTTTGTTTACTAGATGAAGAGAAAGTGATAACTCAAGTTTTGATTTATGAAAAAAGTGTAAATCTCAAATGGAAATGCAAAATGGACAAATGTAGAGAGAGATAATTCTAAAAAATTCTGTAATTTTTAGGGATTGTAAGCTCTTTTTAGTTTTTATATATCAGGATCTGTAATCATTGGGAGAAGGGGGAGGCAGGGGATTTTTAACTGAGTGTTGACTCCCAATCCATAAGTAATTCCTTAGAAAAATATAGCCCGTTACACATGATCTATCTCTTTACAATCATCTAAGATCGTTAGGTGAGCTTTTTTGTAATTGGTCAAAAGAATGGCTTATTTGACTAGGGTATATATCCCACCGCACGTTCACTTGGGCATTTAATGTCATTCTCCTTAAAATGTTTGGATCCAAAGGTCATTTGAATCTTTAACATGTTTCAAGTATGCATATCAATTTTTTAAAGCATGTGTAGAAAAATCTCTTTCTTATAAAATTCCGAGCAATTAGGGTTGAACTAGTGGACTTTCCAAAACTTAGATAACAAAACTTTTGTGTTCATTTGTGGTGTGTGAATAAATTATCCTTACTCACATTTGTTATTGCCTTAAATTCCTTCCATACATAAACTCTAAAATTTTCATTTTGTTGTGATCTATTTGCCATTTATCTCTTTTTTTGTTTACGAGATGAAGGGAAAGTGAAAACACAAGTTTTGATTTAAGAAAAAAGTATACATCTAAAATACAAATGCACAATGCAGAAATGTGGAGAGAGATAATTCCAAAAAGTGTCTATAATTTTTAGGGATTGTAAACTCTTTTTAGTTTTTATATATCAGGTTCTGCAGTAGTCGGGAGAAGGGGGAGGCAGGGGATTTTTAACTGAGTGTTGACCCCCAATCCATAAGTCATTCTTTACAAAAATATAGCCCGTAACGCATGATAAAACACTTTACAATCATCTATGATTGTTAAGTCTCATTTTTTTAAGTGGGCAAAATAATGGTTTGTTTGACTCAGGTAAATATCCCACCCCACGTTCACTTGGGAATTTAATGCTCCTCTCCTTAAAGGTTTGGATCCAAGGTCATTTGAATCTTTAACATGTTTCAAGCTTGCATATTCATTTTTTAAAACATGTGTAGAAAAATCTCGTTCTTATTAAATTTCGAGCTATTTGAATAGAACTAGTGGAATTTCCTAAATTTGGATAACAAAACTTTTTTGTTCATTTGTGGTGCGTAAATAAATTTTCTTTACTCACATTTGTTATTGCTTTAAATTCTTTCCATACATAAACTCTAAATTTTTTATTTTGTTGTGATCTATTTGCATTTTATCTCTTTTTTTGTTTACGAGATGAAGCGAAAGTTAAAACTCAAGTTTTGATTTAAGAAAAAAGTATACATCTAAAATGTAAAAGCACAATGCACAAATGTAGAGAGAGATAATTCCAAAAAGTGTCTGTAATTTTGAGGGATTGTAAACACTTTTTAGTTTTTATATATTAGGATTTGCAATCATCGGGAAAAGGGGGAAGTGGGGGTTTTTTAATTGAGTGTTGACTCCCAATCCATAAGTCATTCCTTATAAAAATATAGCCTTTTATGTATGATAAATCAGTTTACAATCATCTATGGTTGTTAGGACAGCTTTTTGCAAATGGGCATAATAATGGCTTGGTTGACACGGGTAAATATCCCACCTCACGTTTTCTTGAGAATTTATTGTTATTCTCTTTAAAAGGTTTGGATCCAAAGGTCATTTCCATCTTTAGCATGTTTCAAGCTTGCATATCCATTTTTTAACACGTGTAGAAAAGTCTCTTTCTTATAAAATTCCGAGCTATAAGGGTTGAACTAGTGGAATTTCCCAAACTTGGATAACAAAACTTTTGTGTTCATTTCTGGTGTGTGAATAAATTTTCTTTACATACATTTGTTATTGCTTTAAATTCTTTCCATACATAAACTTTAAACTTTTCATTTTGTTGTGATCTATTTGCCTTTATATCTTTTTTTGTTTACAAGAAGAAGGGAAAGTGAAAACTCAACTTTTGATTTAAGAAAAAAGTACACATCTAAAATGGAAATGCACAATGCCCAAATGTAGAGAGAGATAATTCCAAAAACGGCCAGTAATTTTTAGGGATTGTAAACTCTTTTTAGTTTTTATATATCAGGTTCTGCAATCGTCGGGACGCAGGGGATGTTTAATTGATTGTTGACTCCCAATCCATAAGTCATTCCTTAAAAAAATATAGCCTGTACGTTTGATAAATCACGTTACAGACATCTATGATAGTTAGGTCAACTTTCTCAAAAGAGGAAAAATAATGGCTTGTTTGACTCGGGTAAATATCCCACCACACGTTCACTTGGGAATTTAATATTATTCTCTTTAAAATGTTTGGATCCATAGGTCATTTGCATCTTGACAGGTTTCAACATTCACATCCATTTTTTAAAACATGTGTAGAAAAATCTCTTTCATATAAAAGTCCAAGCTATTAGGGTTGAACCAGTGGAATTTTCCAAACTTTGATAACAAAACTTTTGTTTCCATTTGTGGTGCGTAAATAAATTTTATTTACTTACATTTGTTATCGCTTTAAATTCTTTCCGTACATAAACTCTAAAATTTTCATTTTGTTGTGATCTATTTGCCTTTTATCTCTTTTTTTCTTTACGAGATGAAGGGAAATTGAAAACTCAAGTTTTGATTTAAGAAAAACGTATACATCTAAAATGGAAATGCACAATGCACAAATGATTGCAAAAAGTGTTTGTAGTTTTTAGGGATGGAAAACTCTTTTTAGTTTTTATTTATCATGTTCTGCAATCATAGCGAAAAGGGGGAGGCAGGGGATTTTTAACCAAGTTTTGACTCCGAATCCATAAGTCATTCGTTACAAAAATATAGTCCGATACGCTTGATAAATCACTTTACAATCATCTATGATCGTTAGGTGAGCTTTTTTTAAATAATCAAAAGAATGGCTTGTTTGACTTGGGTAAATATGCCACCGCACGTTCACTTGGGAATTTAATGTTTCTTCTTAAAAGGTTTGGATCCATAGGTCATTTGCATATTTAACATGTTTCATGCATGCATATCAATTTTTTAAAACATGTGTAGTAAAATCTCTTTCATATAAAATTCCGAGCAATTAGGGTTGAGCTAGTGGAATTTCTCAAACTTGGATAAGCAAACTTTCGTGTTCATTTGTGGTGTGTGAATAAATTTTCTTTACTCGCATTTGTTAGTGCTTTAAATTCTTTCCATACATAAACTCTAAAATTTTCATTCTATTGTGATCTATTTGCCTTTTATCTCTCTTTCTATTTACAAGATGAAGGGAAAGTAAGAACTCAAGTTTTAGTTTAAGACAAAAGTATACATCTAAAATGTAGATGCACAAATGAAGAGATAGATAATTCCAAAAAGTGTCCGTAATTTTTAGGGATTGTAAACTCTTTTTAGTTTTTATATATCAGGTTCTGCAATCGTCAGGAAAAGGGGGAGGCGGGGATTTTTAGCTGTGTTGACTCCTATCCATAAGTCATTCCTCACAAAAATATAGCCCGTTACGCATGATAAATCACTTTACAATCATCCAAGATCGTTAGGTCAGTATTTTGTAAATGGGCAAAATAATGGCTTGTTTGACTCGGGTAAATATCCCACCGCACGCTCACGTGGGAATTTAATGCTCTTCTCCTTAAAAGGTTTGGATCCAGAGGTCATTTGCATCTTTAACATGTTTCAATCATGCATATCCATTTTTTAAAACATGTGTAGAAAAATTTCTTTCTTATAAAATTCCAAGCTATTAGGGTTGGACTAGTGGAATTTCCCAAACTTGGATAACAAAATTTTTGTGTTCATTTGTGGTGTGTGAATAAATTTTCTTTACTTAAATTTTTTTTTTCTTTAAATTCTTTGCATACATAAACTCTAAAATTTTCAATTTGTTGTGATTAATTAGCTATTTATTTTTATTTTTTTAATTTAGGAGATGAAGGGAAAGTGAAAACTCAAGTTTTGATTTAAGAGAAAAATATACTTCTAAAATGGAAATGCAAAATGCACAAATGTAGAGAGAGATAATTCCAAAAATTGTCTGTAATTTAAGGGATTGTAAACACTTTCAAGTTTTTATATATCAGGTTCTGCAATTGTCGGGAAAAGGGGGAGGCAGGGATTTTTAACTAAGTGTTGACTCCCAATCCATAAGTCATTCCTTACAAAAATATTGCCTGTTACGCATGATAAATCACTTCATAGCCATCTATGATCGTTAGGTCAGCTTTTTGTAAATGGGGAATTTAATGTCATTCTCTTTAAAAGGTTTTGATCAATAGGTCATTTGCATCTTTAACATGTTTCAAGCTTGCATATCCATTTTTTAAAACATGTGTAGAAAAATCTCTTTCTTCTTATATTCATAGCTATTCGGGTTGAACAACTGGAATTTCCCAAACTTGGATAAAAAAACCTTTGTGTTCATTTGTGGTGTGTGAATAAATATTCTTTACTTATATTTGTTATTGATTTGAATTATTTCCATACATAAACTCTATAATTTTCATTTAGTTGTGATCTATTTGCCTTTTATCTCCTTTTCTTTTTACAAGATGAAGGGAAAGTGAAAACTCAAGTTTTGATTTAAGGAAAAAGTATACATCTAAAATGGAAATACACAATCCATAAATGTAGAGAGAGATAATTCCAAAAAGTGTCGGTAATTTTCAGGGGATTGTAAACTCTCTTTAGTTTTTATATATCAGGTTCTGCAATCGTCGAGAAAAGAGGGAGGATGGATTTTTAACAGAATGTTGACTCCTAATCCATAAGTCATTCCTTACAAAAATATAGCCCGTTACGCATGAAAAATAAGTTTACACTCATCTATGATTGTTAGGTCAGCTTTTTGTAAATGGGCCAAATAATGGCTCATTTGGCTCAGATAAATATCCCAACGCACGTTCACTTGGGAATTTAATGTTATTCTCTATAAAAGGTTTGGAGCCATAGGTCATTAGCATCTTTAACATGTTTCTAGCCTGCATATGCCTTTTTTAAAACATGTGTAGAAAAATCTCTTTCTAATCAAATTTCGAGATATTAAGGTTGAACTTGTGGAATTTCCCAAACTTGGAAAACAAAACTTTTGTGTTCATTTGTGGTGTGTGAATAAATTTTGTTTACTTTTATTTTTTATCGCTTTAAATTCTTTCCATACATAAACTCTAAAATTTTTATTTTGTTGTGATCTATTTCCTTTTATCTCTTTTTTTTGTTTACGAGATGAAGGAAAAGTGAAAACTCAAGTTTTGATTTAAGAAAAAAGTTTATATCTAAAATGGAAATGCACAATGCACAAATTTAGAGAGAGAAAATTCCAAAAAGGGTCCGTAATTTTTATGGATTGTAAACTCTTTTTAGTTTTTATATATCAGGTTCTGCAATTGTCGGGAAAAGGGGGAGGTAGGGGATTTTTAACTGAGTGTTGATTCCCAATCCATAAGTCATTCCTTACAAAAATATAGCCCGTACGCATGATAAATGACTTCACAATCATCTATGATCGTTAGGTCAGCTTTTTGTAAAAGGAAAAAATAATGGCTTGTTTGACTCGGGTAAATATCCCACCGCACGTTCATTTTGGAATTTAATGTTATTCTCTTTAAAAGATTTTGATCCATAAGTCATTTGCATCTTTAACATGTTTCAATCACGCACATCCATTTTAAAAATCATGTGTAGAAAAATCTCTTTCTAAAAAAATTCAGAGCTGTTAGGGTTGAACTAGTGGAATTTTGCAAGCTTGGATAACAAAACTTTTGTGTTCATTTTTTGTGTGTGAATAAATTTTATTTACTTACAATTGTTATTGCTTTAAACTCTTGCCATACATAAACTCTAAAATTTTCATTTTGATGTGATCTATTTGCCTTTTATCCCTTTTTTTGTTTACGAGATAAAGGGAAAGTAAAAACAAAAGTTTTGATTTACGAAAAATATATACATCTGAAATGGAAATGCACAATGCACAAATGAAGTGAGAGATAATTCCAAAAAGTGTCTGTAATTTTTAGGGTTTGTAAACTCTTTTTAGTTTTTATATATCAGGTTCTACAATGGTCGGGAAAAGAGGGAGGCGGGGGATTTTTAACTTAGTGTTGACTCCCAATCCATAAGTCATTCATTACAAAAATATATCCGGTTACACATGATAAATAATTTTGCAATCATATATGATCGTTAGGTAAGCTTTTTGTAAATGGGCAAAATAATTGCTTGTTTGACTCTGGTAAATATTCCACCGCATGTTGACTTGGGAATTTAATGTTATTCTCCTTTAAAGGTTTGGATGCATAGGTCATTTGAATCTTTAACATGTTTCAAGCATGCATATCCATTATTTAAAACATGTGTAGAAAAATCTCTTTCTTATAAAATTCCGAGCTATTAGGGTTGAACTAGTGGAATTTCCCAACAAAACTTTTATGTTCATTTGTGATGTGTGAATAAATTTCCTTTACTTACATTTGTTATTGCTTTAAATTCTTTCCATACATAAACTTTAAAATTTTCATTTTGCTGTTATATATTTGTCTTTTATCTTTTTTTTTTTACGAGATGAAGGGAAAGTGAAAAATCAAGTTTTGATTTAAGAAAAAAGTATACATCTAAAATGGAAATGCAAAATGCAAAAATTTAGAGTGAGATAATTCCAAAAACTGTTTGTAATTTTTAAGGATTGTAAACTCTTTTTAGCTTTTATATATCAGGTTCTGCAATCGTCGGGAAAATGGGGAGGCGTGGGGATTTTTAACCTAGTGTTGACTTCCAATCCATAAGTCATTCCTTATAAACATATAGCCCGTTAAGTATGATAAATGACTTAACAATCATCTATGATTGTTAGGTCAGCTTTTTGTAAATGGGAAAAATAATGGCTTGTTTGACTTGGGTAAATATGCCACAGCACGTTCACTTGGGAATTTAATATTATTGTCTTTAAAAGGTTTGGAACCATAGGTCATTTGCATCTTTAACATGTTTTAAGCATGCATATCCATTTTATAAATCAGGTGTATAAAAATCTCTTCCTTCAAATTCAGATCTATTACGATTGAACTAGTGGAATTTCCCAAACTTGGCAAACAAAACTTTCGTGTTCATTTATGGTGTGTGAATAAATTTTCTTTAATTACATTTGTTATTGCTTTAAATTCTTTCCATGCTTAAACTCTAAAATTTTCCTTTTGTTGTGATCTATTTGCCTTGTATCTCTATTTTTGTTTACGAGCTGAAGGGAAAGTGAAAAATCAAGTTTTGATTTAAGGAGAAAGTATACAACTACAATGGAAATGCACAATACTAAAATGTGGACAGAGATAATTCCAAAAAGTGTCTATAATTTTTTGGGATTGTAAACTCTTTTTAGTTTTTATATATTAGGTTCTGCAATCGTTGGGAAAAGGGGGAGGCGGGGGACTTGTAACTGAGTGTTGACTCCCGATCCAAAAGTCTTTCCTTAGAAAAATATAGCCCGTTATGCATGACAAATCACTTTACAATCATCTATGATCGTTAGGTTAACTTTATGTAAATGGGCAAAATAATGGCTTGTTTGACTCGAGTAAATATCCCATTGCACGGTCACTTGGGAATTTAATGTTATTCGGTTAAAAAAAATTTGATCCATAGATGTTTTGTATCTTTAACATGTTTCAAGTATGTTTAACCATTTTTTAAAACATGTGTAGAAAATCTTTCTTCTTAAATTCTGAGCTATTAGGGTTGAACTAGTGGAATTTTCCAAACTTGGATAACAAAAATTTTGTGTTCATTTGTGGTGTGTGAATAAATTTTCTTTACTTACGTTTGTTATTGATTTAAATTCATTCCATACATAAACTCTAAAATTTTAATTTTGTAGTGATCTTTTTGCGTTTGATCTCTTTTTTTCTTTACGTGATGAAAGGAAAGTGAAAACTTAAGTTTCGATTTAAGAAAAAAATATACATCTAAAATAGAAATGCACAATGCAAAAATGTAGAGAGACATAATTCAAAAAGCGTCTGTAATTTTTAGGGATTGCAAAAATGTAGAGAGACATAATTCAAAAAGCGTCTGTAATTTTTAGGGATTGTAAACTCTTTTTAGTTTTTATATATCAGGTTTTGTAATTGTCGAGAAAAGGAGGAGGCAGGGGATTTTTAACTGAGTGTTGACTCCTAATCCACAAGTCATTCTTAACAAAAATATAGCCCATTACGTAGGATAAATGACTTTGCAATCATCTATGATCGTTAGGTCATCTTTTTTAAATGGGCAAAATAATGGCTTGTTTGGCTCGGGTAAATATCCCTCCACACGTTCACTTGGAAATTTAATGTTATTCTCTTTAAAAGGTTTGGATCCATAGGTCATTTGCATCTTTAACATGTTTCAAGCATGCTTATCCATTTTTTAAAACATGTGTAGAAAAGTCTTTTTCTTATAAAATTTTGAGCTATTAGGGTTGAACTAGTGGAATTTCCCAAACTTGGATAACAAAACTTTTGTGTTCATTTGTGGTGTGTGAATAAATTTGTTTACTTACAATTTTTATTGCTTTAAGTTCTTTCCATACATAAACTCAAGTTTTTATTTAAGAAAACGTTATACATCTGAAATGGAAATACACAATGCACAAATGTAGAGAGAGATAGTTCCAAAAAGTGTCTGTAATTTTTAGGGATTGTAAACTCTTTTTAGTTTTTATATTTTAGGTTCTGCAATCGTTGGGAAAAGGGGGAGGCGGGGGATTTTTAACTTAGTGTTGACTCCCAATCCATAAGTCATTCCTTACAAAAATATGACCTGTTATGCATGATAAATAACTTTACAATCATATATGAACGATAGGTCAGCTTTGTGTAAATGGGCAAAATAATTGCAAGTTCACTTGGGAGTTAATGTTATTCTTCTTCAAAGTTTTGGATCCAAAGGTCATTTGCATCTTTAACATGTTTCAAGCATGCTTATCCATTTTTTAAAACATGTGTAGAAAAATTCCATTCTTATAAAATTTCGAGCTATTAGGGTTGAACAAGTGGAATTTCCCAAACTTGGATAACAAAACTTTTGTGTTCATTTGTGGTGTGTGAATAATTTTTCTTTCCTTAAAATTGTTATTCTTTAAATTCTTTCCTTACATAAACTCGAAAATTTTCATTTTGTTGTGACCTATTTGCCTTTTATCTCTTTATTTGTTGACAAAATGAAGGAAAAGTGAAAACTCAAGTTTTGATATAAGAAAAAAGTATGCACCTAAAATAGAAATGCTCAATGCACAAATTTAGAGAGAGATAATTCCAAAAAGGGCCAGTAATTTTTAGGGATTGTAAACTCTTTTTAGTTTTTAGAGATCAGGTTCTATAATCGTCGGGAAAAGGGGGAGGCGGGGGATTTTTAACTGAGTGTTGAATACCAATCCATAAGTCATTCCTTACAAAAATATAGCCCGTTACGCATGATAAATGACTTCACAATCATCTATGATCGTTAGGTCAGCTTTTTTTTAATGGGCAAAATAAAGGCTCGTTCGACTCGGGTAAATATCCGAGCACACGTTCACTTGGGAATTTAATGTAATTCTAGTTAAAAGGTTTGGATCCATAGGTCATTGGAATCTTTAACATATTTCAAGAATGCATATGCAGTTTTTAAAACATGTATAGAAAAATCTCTTTCTTTCAGAAATCCTAGCTATTATGGTTGAACTAGTGGAATTTCCCAAACCTGGATAACAAAACTTTTGTGTTCGTTTGTGGTGGGTCAATAAATTTTATTTACTTAAATTTTTTATTGCTTTAAATTCTTTCCATAATTAAACTCTAAAATTTTCATTTTGTTGTGATCTATTTGCCTTTTATCTCTCTTTTTGTTTACAAGAAGAAAGGAAAGTGAAAACTCAAGTTTTGATTTAAGAAAAAAGTATACATCTAAAATGGAAATGCACAATGCACAAATGTAGAGAGAGATAATTCCAAAAAGGGCCAGTAAATTTTAGGGATTTTAAACTCTTTTTAGTTTTTATATATCAGGTTCTGCAATCGTCGGGAAAAGGGGGAGGCGGGGGATTTTTAACTGAGTGTTGACTACCAATCCATAAGTCATTCCTTACAAAAAAATATAGCCCGTTACTCATGATAAATGAATTCACAATCATCTATGATCATTAGGTAAGCTTTTTTTAAATGGGAAAAATAATGGTTTGTTTGACTCGGGCAAATATCCCACCGCACGTTCACATGGGAATTTAATGTTATTCTCTTCAAAATGTTTGGATCCATTGGTCATTTGCATCTTTAACATGGTTCAAGCATGCATATCCATTTTTTAAATCATGTGTAGAAAAATCTCTTTCTAATAAAATTTTGAGCTGTTTGGGTAGAACTAGTGGAATTTCCCATACTTAGATAACAAAACCTTTGTGTTCATTTGTGGTGTGTAAATAATTTTTTTTTACTTACAATTGTTATTGGTTTAAATTATTTCCATACATAAACCCTAAATTTTTTATTTGGTTGTCATCTATTTGCGTTTTATCTCTTTTTTTTCTTTACGAGATGATGGGAAAGTGAAAACTCAAGTTTTGATTTAAAATCAAAGTATAAATCTAAAATGGAAATGCACAATGCACAAATGTAGAGACAGGTAATTCCAAAAAGTGTCTGTAATTTTTAGGAATTGTAAACTCTTTTCAGTTTATATATATCAGGTTCCACAGTTGTTGGGAAAAGGGGGAGCGGGGGAATCGTTAGGTCAGCTTTTTGTAAATGGGCAAAAGAATGGCTTGTTTGACTCAGTTAAATATCCCACCACACGTTCACTTGGGAACTTAATGTTATTCTCTTTAAAAGGTTTGGATCCATAGGTCATTTGCATCTTTAATATGTTTAAAGCAAGCATATCCATTTTTTAAAATATGTGTAGAAAAATCTCTTTCTTATAAAAAGCCTAGCTATTAGGGTTGAACTAGAGGTATTTCCCAAACATGGATAACAAAACTTTTGTGTTCATTTTTGGTGTGTGAATAAATTTTCTTTACTTTCATTTGTTTCTGCTTTAAATTCATTTCATACATAAACTCTAAAATTTTCATTTAGTTGTGATCTATTTGCCTTTTATCTCTTTTTTATTTTACGAGATGAAGGGAAAGTGAAAACTCAAGTTTTGATTTAAGAAAAAAGTATAAATCTAAAATGGAAATCCACAATGCAAAAATGTAGAGAGAGATAATTCCAAAAAGTGTCAGGAATTTTTAGGGACTCAACTCTTTTGTGTTTTTATAGATGAGGTTTTACAATCATCGAGAAAAGGGGGAGGCAGGGGATTTTTAACTAATTGTTGACTCCCAATCCATAAGTCATTCCTCACAAAAATATAGCCCGTTATGTATGATAAATTACTTTACAATCATCTATGGTCGTTAGGTCAGCTTTTCGTAAATGGGAAAAATAATGGCTTTTTTTGTCTCGGGTACACACGTTCACTTGGGAATTTAATGTTATTCTACTTAAAAGGTTTGGATCCATATGTCATTGGCATTTTTAACATGTTTCAAGCATGCATTTCCATCTTTAAAAACATGTGTAGAAAAATCTCTTTCTTATAAAATTCCGAGCTATTAGGGTTGAACTAGTGGAATTTCCTAATCTTGGATAACAAAACTTTTGTGCTCATTTGTGGTGTGGGAAGATATTTTCTTTACTTACATTTTTTATTGCTTTAAATTCTTTCCATAAATAAACTCTAAAATTTTCATTTTGTGCTGATCTACTTGCCTTCTATCTCTTTTTTTGTTTACGACATGAAGGGAAAGTGAAAACTCAAGTTTTGATTTAAGAAAAAGTATACATCTAAAATGGAAATGCACAATGCAAAAATTTAGAGGGAGATAATTCCAAAAAGTTTATGCAATTTTTAGGGATTGCAAACTCTTTTTAGTTTTTATACATCAGGTTCTACAATCGTCGAGAAAAGGGGGAGGCTGGGGATTTTTAACCGAGTGTTGACACCAAATCCATAAGTCATAACAAAAATATAGGCCGTTACGCAAGATAAATCACTTTAAATCATCTACGATCGTTAGGTCAACTATTTGTAAATGGGCAAAATAATGGCAAGTCTGACTCGGGTAAATATCCAACCGCACGTTGACTTGGGAATTTAATGTTATTCTCTTTAAAAGGTTTGGATTCATAGGTCATTTGCATCTTTAACCTGTTTCAAGCATGCATATCCATTTTTTAAACATGTGTAGAAAAATCTCTTTCTTATAAAATTCTGAGCTATTAGGGTGTAACAAGTGGAATTTTTGAAACTTGGATAACAAAACTTTCGTGTTCATTTGTGGTGTGTGAATAAATTTTCTCTACTTCATTTGTTTTTGCTTTAAATTCTTTCCATACTTATACTCTAAAATTTTCATTTTGTTGTGATTTATTTTTCTTTTATCTCTTTTTTTCTTTACGAGATGAAGGGAAAGTGAAAACTCAGGTTTTGATTTAAGAAAAAAGTATATGTCTAAAATGTAAATTCACAATGCACAAATGTAGAGAGATATAATTCCAAAACGTGTCTATATTTTTTATGGATTGTAAACTCCTTTTAGTTTTTATATATCAAGTTCTGCAATCGTTGGTAAAAGGGGGAAGTAGGGGATTTTTAACTGAGTGTTGACTCCCAATCCAAAAGTCATTCCTTAGAAAAATATTGGTCACTTGAATCTTTAACATGTTTCAAGCATGCATATCCATTTTTTTAAAACATGTGTAGAAAAATCTCTTTCATATAAAATTCCGAGCTATTAGTGTTGAATTAGTGGAATTTCCAAAACTTGGAAACAAAACTTTAGTGTTCATTTGTTGTGTGTGAATAAATTTTCTTTACTTACATTTGTTATTTCTATGAATTCTTTCCATACATAAAGTCTTAAATTTTAATTTTGTTGTGATCTATTTGCCTTTTATCTCTATTTTTGTTTACGAGATGAAGGGAAAGTGAAAACTCAAGTTTTGATTTTAGAAAAAAGTATACATCTAAAATGGAAATGCACAATTCAAAAATGTAGAGAGAGATAATTCAAAAAAGTGTCTATATTTTTATGGATAGTAAACTCTTTTAAGTGTTTATATATCAGGTTATGCAATGGTCGGGAAAAGGGGAGGCGAGGGACTTTTTATTGAGTGTTGACTCCCAATCCATAAGTCATTCCTTACAAAAAATATAGCCTGTTAGGCATGATAAATCACTGTACAATCATCTATGATTGTTAGGTCAAGTTTTTGTAAATGGGAAAAATAATTGCTTGTTTTACTGGGGTAAATTTGGAAAAGGAATCGATCAAGATTTTGAACCTGTTCTTTCCATGACCCCTCTTAATTGAGACAGGAGATCAAATGCATGAAGTAGGAATCCATTTGATTCTGTTATACATATTAGGATCGGGGCATACTTAAATAAAAAAAAAGTATTTCTTTTTCCTTTCTTATCCCACCGCACGTTGACTTGAGAATTTAATGTTATTCTCTTTAAAAGTTTTAGATCCATTGGTCACTTACATCTTTAACATGTTTCAAGCATGCATATCCATTTTTTAAAACATTTGCAGAAAAATCTCGTTCTTATAAAATTCCAAGCTATTTGGGTAGAACTAGTGGAATTTCCCAAACTTGGATAACAAATTTTTTGTGTTCATTTGTGGTGTGTAAATAAATTATCATTACTTAAATTTGTTTATTGCTTTAAATTTTTTGCATACATAAACTCTAAAATTTTCATTTTGTTGTGATCTATTTGCCTTTTTTCTCTTTTTTTGTCTACGAGATGAATGGAAAGTGAAAACTCAAGTTTTGATTTAAGAAAAAACTACACATCTAAAATGGAAATGCACAATGCACAAATTAAGAGAGATAATTCCAAAAAGTGTCTTTAATTTTTAGGGATTGTAAACTCTTTTTAGTTTTTATACATCAGGTTCAGCGATCAACGGGAAATGGGGGAGGCGGGGTATTTATAACTGAGTGTTGACTCCCAATCCATAAGTCATTCCCTATGAAAATATAGTCTGTTACACATGATAAATCACTTTACAATCATCTATGATCGATAGGTCAACTTTTTGTAAATCGGCAAAATAATGGCTTGTTCCACTCGGTAAATATCCCATTGCACGTTGATTTGGAAATTTAATGTTATTCTCCTTGAAAGGTTTGGATCCATAGGTCATTCGCATCTTCAACATGTTTCAAGCATGCAAATCCATTTTTTAAAACATGTGTAGAAAAATCTCTTTCTTATAAAATTCCGAGCTATTAGGGTTGAACTAGTGGAATTTCCCAAACTTGGATAACAAAACTTTTGTGTTCATTTGTGGTGTGTAAATTAATGTTCTTTACTTACATTTGTTAGTGCTTTAAATTCTTTCTATATTTAAACTCTAAAATTTTCATTTTGTTGTGATCTATTTGCCTTTTATCTCCTTTTTTGTTTATGAGATGAAGGAAAAGTGAAAACCCAAGTTTTGATTTAAGAAAAAAGTATACATTTAAAATGAAAATTCACAATGCACAAATGTAGAGAGAGATAATTCCAAAAACTGTCTAGAATTTTTACGGATTCTAAACTCTTTATAGTTTTTAAATATCAGGTTCTGCAAACGTTGGGAAAAGGGGGAGGCGGGGCATTTTTAACAGAGTGTTGACTCCCAATCCTTAACTCATTCCTTACAATAATATAGCCCGTTACACATGATAAATCACATTACAATCATCTATGATCGTCAGCATTTTGTAAGTGGGCAAAATAATGGCTTGTTTGACTCAGGAAAATATCCCATCGCACGTTCACTTGGGAGTTTAATGTTATTCTCTTTAAAAGATTTGGGTCCATAGGTCATTTGCATCTTTAACATGTTTCAAGCATGCATATCCATTTTTTAAAACATGTGTAGAAAAATCTATTTCTTATAAAATTTTGAGCTAGTATGGTTGAACTAGTGGAATTTCCCAAACTTGGATAACAAAACTTTTGTGTTCATTTGTGGTGTATGAATAAATTTTTTTTTCTTAGATTTTTATTTCTTTAATTCTTTCCTTACATAAACTCTAAAATTTTCATTTTGTTGTGATCTTTTTTCGTTTTATCTCTTTTTTTGTTTACGAGATAAAGGGAAAGTGAAAACTCAAGTTTTGCTTTAAGAAAAAATATACATCTAAAATGGAAATGCTCAATGCTCAAATGTAGAGAGAGATAATTCGAAAAAGTGTCTGGAATTTTTAGGAATTGTAAACTCTTTTTAAATATCAGGTTATGCAATCCTCTGGAAAAGGGGCAGGAGGTGGGGGGGGTGGGGGAGGGGATTTTTAAGTGAGTGTTGACTCCCAATCCATAAGTCATTCCTTACTAAAATATAGCCCGTTACGCATGATAAATCAATTTACAATCATCTATGATCGTTAGGTCAGCTTGTTGTACATGGCAGAATAATGGCTTATTTGACTCGGGTAAATATCCCACCTCACGTTCACATGGGCAGTTAATGTTATTCTCTTTAAAATGTTTGGATTCATAGGTCATTTGCATCTTTAACATGTCTCAAGCATGCATATCCATTTTTTAAAACATGTGTAGAAAAACCTATTTCGTATAAAATTTTGATCTATTAGGGTTGAACTAGTGGAATTTCCCAAACTTGGATAACAAAACTATTGTGTTCATTTGTGGTGTGTGAACAAATATTCTTTCCTTACATTTGTTATTTCTTTAAATTCTTTCCGTACATAAACTCTAAAATTTTTATTTTGTTGTGATCTTTCTGCTTTTTATCTCTTTTTTTGTTTACGAGATGAAGGGAAACTGAAAACTCAAGTTTTGATTTAAGAAAAAAAAGTATACATCTAAAATGAAAATGCACAATGCACAAATGTAGAGAGAGAAAATTCCAAAAATTTCTGGAATTTTTAGGGATTCTAAACTCTTTATAGTTTTAAATATCAGGTTCTGCAAACGTCGGGAAAAGGGGGAGGCGGGGGATTTTTAACTAAGTGTTGTCTCCCAATCCTTAAGTCATTCCTTACACTAATAAAGCCCATTACGCTTGATAAATCACTTTACAATCATCTATGATCATTAGGTCAACATTTTTTAAATGGGCAAAATAATGGCGTGTTTGACTCGGGAAAATATCTGACCGCACGTTCACTTGGGAGTTTAATGTTATTCTCTTTAAAATTTTTGGATCCATAGGTCCTTTGCATCTTTAACATGTTTCAAGCACGCATATCCATTTTTTAAAACTTATGTAGAAAAATCTCTTTGTTATAAAATCTCGAGCTATTAGGGTTGAACTAGTGGAATTTCCCAAACTTGGTTAACAAAACTTTTGTGTTCATTTGTGGTGTGTGAATAAATTTTTTTTACTTACATTTTTTATTGCTATAAAGTTTTTCCATACATAAACTCTAAAATTTTCATTTCGTTATGATCTATTTGCCTTTTATCTCTTTTTTTTTTTTGTTGACGAGATGAAGGGAAAGTGAAAACTCAAGTTTTGATTTAAGAAAAAAGTATACATCTAAAATGGAAATTCACAATGCGCAAATGTAGAGAGAGAGAATTCCAAAAATGGCCTGGAATTTTTTGGGACTATAAACTCTTTTTTGTTTTTATATACCTGGTTCAGCAATCAACGAGAAAAGGGGGAGGCGAGGGATTTTTTACTGAGTGTTGACTGCCAATCCATAATTTATTCCCTAAAAAAATATAGCCCGTTACACATAATAAATCACTTAACAATCATTTATGATCGTTAGGTCAGCTTTTTGTAAATCAGAAAAATAATGGCTTTTTTTACTCGGACAAATATCGCACCGCAAGTTCACTTGAAAATTTAATGTTATTCTCCTTGAAAGGTTTGGGTCCATAGGTCATTTGAATATTTAACATGTTTCAAGCATGCATATCCATTTTTTAAAACATGTGAAGAAAAATCTATTTCTTATAAAATTTCAAAGTATTAGGGTTGAACTAGTGGAATTTCCCAAACTTGGATAACAAAACTTTTGTGTTCATTTGTGGTGTGTGAATAAATGTTCTTTACTTACATTTTTTACTACTTTAAATTATTTCCATACATAAACTCTAAAATTTTCATTTTTTTGAGATCTATATGCCTTTTATCTCTTTTTTTGTTTACAAGATGAAGGGAAAGTGAAAACTCAAGTTTTGATATAAGAAAAAAGTATAAATCTAAAATGGAAATGCACAAAGCACAAATGTAGAGATAGATAATTCATAAAAGTGGCTGGAATTTTTAGGGATTGTAAACTTTTTTTAGTTTTTATATATCAGGTTCGGCAATCGTCGGGAAAAGGGGGAGGCAAGGGATTTTTAACTGAGTCTTGACTCCCAATCCATAATTCATTCCTTACAAAAATATAGCTTATTACGTATCATAAATCACTTTACAATCATCTATGATCATTAGGTCAACTTTTTGTAAATGGACTAAATAATGGCTTGTTTGAGTCGGGTAAATATCCCACCGCTCGTTCACATGGCAAGTTAATGTTATTCTCCTTATAAAGTTTGGATCCATCGGTCATTTGCAACTTTAATATGTTTCAAGCATGCATCTCCATTTTTTAAAACAAGTGTAGAAAAAGCTTCTTTTTATAAAATACCGAGCTATTAGGTTGAACTAGTGGAATTCCCCAAACTTGGATAACAATACTTTTGTGTTCATTTGTGGTGTGTGAATAAATATTCTTTACTTACATTTGTTAATTCTTTAAATTATTTCCTTACATAAACTTGAAAATTTTCATTTTGTCGAGATCTTTTTTCTTTTTATCTCTTTTTTTGTTTATGAAATGAAGCGAAAGTGAAAACTCAAGTTTTGATTTAAGAAAAAAGTATACAGCCAAAATGGAAATGCACAATGTACAAATTTAGAGAGTGATAAATCCAAAAAGTGTTTGTAATTTTCTGAGATTGTAAACTCTTTTTAGTTTTTATATATCAGGTTCTGCGATCGTCTAGAAAGGGGGGAGGCGGCAGATTCTTTAACTAAGTGTTGACTCCCAATCCATAAGTCATTCCTTACAAAAATATAGCCTGTTACGCATGATAAATCAATTTACAATCATCCATGATCATTATGTTATCTTTTTTTAAATGTGCAAAATCATGGCTTGTTTGACTCGGGTAAATATCCCACCGCACTTTCACTTGGGAATTTAATGTTAATCTCCTTAAAAGGTTTGGTTCCATAGGGTATTTGCATCTTTAACATGTTTCAAGAATGCGTATCCATTTTTTTAAACTTGTGTAGAAAAATCTCTTTCTAATAAAATTTTGGGCTATTTGGGTTGAACTAGTGAAATTTCCCAAACTTGGATAACAAAACTTTGGTGTGTATTTGTGGTGTGTGAATAAAATTTCTTTACTTACATTTGTTATTGCTTTAAATTCTTTCCATACATCAACTCTAAAATTTTCATTTTGTTGTGATCTATTCGCCTTTTATCTCTTTTTTTGTTTACCAGATGAAGGGAAAGTGAAAATTCAAGTTTTGATTTAAGAAAAAAGAATACATCTAAAATGGAAATGCATAATGCAAAAATGTAGAGAGAGATAATTCTAAAAAGTGTCTGTAATTTTTTGGGATTGTAAACTCTTTTTAGTTTTTATATATCAGGTTTTGTAATTGTTAGGAAAAGGGGGAGGTGGACGATTTCATATTAAGTGTTGACTCCCAATCCATATGTCATTCCTCAATAAAATATAGCCCGTGACGCATGATAAATCACTTTACAATCATCTATGATCGTTAGGTCAGCTTTTTGTAAATGGGCAAAATAATGGCTTGTTTGACTCGGGTAAATATCCCACCGCACGTTCACATGGGAATTTAATGTTATTCACATTAAAAGGTTTAGATCCATAAGTCATTTGCATCTTTAACATGTTTCAAGCATGCATATCCATTTTTTAAACAACTATAGAAAAAGTTGTTTCTTATAAAATGCCTATAAGGGTTGAACTAGTGGAATTTCCCAAACTTGGATAACAAAACTTTTGTGTACATTTTTGTCATGTGAATCAATTTTCTTTACTTACAATTGTTATTGCTTTAAATTATTACCATACATAAACTCTAACATTTTCATTTTATTGTGATCTATTTGCCTTTTATCACTTTTTTTTTATACAAGATGAAGGGAAAGTGAAAACTCTTGTTTTGATTTAAGAAAAAGTATACATCTAAAATGGAAATGCACAATGCAAAAATGTAGAGAGAGATAATTCCAAAAAGTGTCGATAATTTTTAGGGATTGTGAACTCATTTTGGTTTTTATATATCAGGTTCTGCTATCGTCAGGAAAGGGGAAGGCGGGGCATTTATAACTGAGTGTTGACTCCCAATCCATCAGTCAATCATTAAAAAAATGTAGCCTGTTACACATGATAAATCACTTTACAATCATCTATGATCGTTACGTCAGCTTTTTGTAAATGGGAAAAATAATGGCTTGTTTGACTCAGGAAAAAATCCCTTCGCACGCTCACATGGTAATTTAATGTTATTCTCCTTATAAGATTTGGATCCATAGGTCATTTGATTAATTAAAAAGTTTCAAGCATGCATATCCATTTTTAAAACATCTGTAGAAAAATCTCTTGCTTATAAAATTCCGGGCTATTAGGGTTATACTAGTCAAATTTCCCAAACTTGGATAACAAAATTTTTTTGTTCATTTGTGGTGTGTGAATAAATTTTATTTATTTACATTTGTTTTTGCTTTAAATTCTTTCCATACATAAACTCTAAAATCTTCATTTTTTTGTGATCGATTTGGCTTTTATCTCTTTTTTTTTTGTTACGAAATGAAGGGAAAGAGATAACTCAAGTTTTGATTTAAGAAAAAAGTATGCATTGAAAATGAAAATGCACAATGCAAAAATGTAGAGAGAGATAATTCCAAAAAGTGTCTGGAATTTTTAGGGATTGTAAACTCTTTATAGTTTTTATATATCAGGTTCTACAATCGTCGGGAAAAGGGGGAGGCGGATAATTTTTAACTGAGTATTGACTCCCAATCCTTAAGTCATTCCTTACAAAAATATACACCGTTATGCATGATAAATCACTTTACAATCATCTATGATCATTTGGTCAACTTTTTGTAAATGGGCAAAATAATAGCTTGGTTGACTCGGGTAAATATCTCACCGAACGTTCACTTGGGAATTTAATGTTATTCTCTTTAAAAGGTTTGGATCCATATGTTATTTGCATCTTTAATTTGTTTCAAGAATGCATATCCATATTTGAAAACAAGATTAGAAAAATCTCTTTCTTACACAATTCCGAGCTATTAGGGTTGAACTAGTGGAATTTCCCAAACTTGGATAACAAAACTTTTGTGTTCTTTTGTGGTGTATGAATAAATTTTATTTAATTAAAATTTTTATTCCTTTAAATTATTTCCATACATAAATTCTAAAATTTTCATTTTGTTTTGTTCTATTTGCCTTTTATCTGTTTTTTTTTTTTTTTTTTATGAGATGAAGGGAAAGTGAAAACTCAAGTTTTGATTTAAGAAAAAATGATACATCTAAAATGGAAGTGCACAATGTAAAAATGTAGAGAGAGATAATTCCAAAAAGTGTCTGTCATTTATAGGGATTCCAAACTCTTTTTTGTTTTTATATATCAGGTTCTACAATCGTCGGGAAAAGGGGGAGGCAGAGGATTTTTAACTGAGTGTTGACACCCAATCCATAAGTCATTCCTTACAAAAATATTGCTTGTTACACATGATAAATCACTTTACAATCATCTATGATCGTTAGGTCGGCTTTTTGTATAAGGGCAAAATAATGGCTTGTTTGACTTGGATAAATATCCCACCGCACGTTTACTTGGGAATTTAATGTTATTCTCATTAAAAGGTTTAGATCCATAGGTCATTTGCGTTTTTAACATGTGTCAAGCATGCATCTCCATTTCGAGCTATTAGGGTTGAACTTGTGGAATTTCCTAAACTTGGATAACAAAACTTTTGTGTTCATTTTTGTTGTGTAAGTAAATTTTATTTACTTACATTTGTTATTGCTTTAAATTATTTCCATACATAAACTCAAAAATTTTCATTTTGTTGTGATCTTTTTGCCTTTTATCTCTTTTTTTGTTTACGAGATGAAGGGAAAGTGAAATGGAAATGCACAATCCAAAAATTTAGAGAGATAATTCCAAAAAGTGTTTTTAATTTTTAGGGTTTGTAAACTCTTTTTAGTTTTTATATATCAGGTTTTGCAATCATTGGGAAAAGGGGGAGGCGGGGGATTGTTAACTGAGTGTTGACTCCCAATCCATTAGTCATTCCTTTTTAAAATATTGCCCATTACGAATGATAAATCAATTTACAATCATCTATGATCGTTAGGTCAACTTTTTGTAAATGGTCTAAACAATGGCTTGTTTGACTCGGGTAAATATCCCATCGCACGTTCACAGGGGAATTTAATGTTGTTCTCCGTAAATGATTAGGATCCATAAGTATCTTTAACATGTTTTAAACATGCATATCCATATTTTAAAACATGTGTTGAAAAATCTCTTTCTTATAAAATTCCAAGCTATTAGGGTTGAACTAGTGGAATTTCCCAAACTTGGATAACACAACTTTTGCATTCTTTTGTGGTGTGTGAAATTTTTTTTATTTACAATTGTCATTTATTTAAATTATTTCCATACATAAAGTTTAAAATTTTCATTTTGTTGTGATCTATTTGCCTTTTATCTCTTTTTTTGTTTACAAGATGAAGGGAAAGTGAAAATTCAAGTTTTGATTTAAGAAAAAATATACATCCAAAAATGAAATGCTCAATGAAAAAATGTCGAGAGAGATAATTCCAAAAAGTGTCTATTATTTTTAGGGATTGTAAACTCTTTTTAGTTTTTATATATCAGTTTCTGCAATCGTCGGGAAAAGGGGAGGCGGGAATTTTTAAATGAGTGCTGACTCCCAATCCATAAGTCATTCCTTACAAAAATATAGCCCGTTACGCATGACAAATCACTTTAGAATAATCTATGATCGTTAGGTTTTCCTTTTGTATATGGGCAAAATAATCACTTGTTCGACTAGGGTAAATATCCCACTGCATGTTCACCTAGGAATTTAATGTTATTCCCCTTAAAAGGTGTGGATCCATAGTTCATTTGAATCTTTAACATGTTTCAAGCATGCATATCCATTTTTTAAAACATGTATAGAAAAAATATCATTCTTATAAAATTCCGAGCTATCAGGATTGAACTTGTGTAATTTCCCAAACTTGGATAACAAAACTTTTGTGTTCATTTTTGGTGTGTGAATAAATTTTCTTTACTTACATTTGTTATTGGTTTAAATTCTTTCCAAACATAAACTCTAAAATTTTCATTTTTTTGTGATCTATGTGTGTTTTATCTCTTTTTTTTTTACGAGATGAAGGGAAAGTGAAAACTCAAGTTTTGATTTAAGAAAAAAATATACATCTCAAATGGAAAAGCACAACGCACAAATGTAGAAAGAGAAAATTTCAAAAGTGTCTATAATTTTTAGGTATTGTAAACTCTTATTAGTTTTTATATATTAGGTTCTGCAATCGTCGGGAAAAGGGGGAGGCAAGGGATTTTTAACGTAGTGTTGACTCCCCATCCATCAGTCATTCCTTAAACACATATAGCCCATTACGCATGATAATTCACTTTACAATCATTTATGATCGTTAGGACAACTTTTTGTAAAAGGGCAAAATAATGGCTTGTTTGACTCGTGTAAATATCCCACTGCACGTTCACTTGGGAATTTAATGTTATTCTCTTTAAAAGGTATAAATCCATAGGTCATCTGCATCTTTAACATGTTTCAAGCATGCATATCCATTTTTTAAAACGTGTGGAGAAAAATCTTTTCTTATAAAATTCCGAGCTATTGGGGTTGAACTAGTGGAATTTCCCAAACTTGGATAACAAAAATTTTGTGTTCATTTTTGGTGTGTGAATAATTTTTCTTTACTTACATTTGTTATTGCTTTAAATTCTTTCCATACCTCAATTCTAAAATTTTCATTTTGTTGTGAACTATTTGCCTTATATCTCTTTTTTTGTTTTCGAGATGGAGGGAAAGTGAAAATTCAATTTTTGATTTAAAAAAAATTATACATTTAAAATGGAAATTCACAATGCACAAATGTAGAGAGAGCTAATTCAAAACAGTGCCTATAAATTTTAGGGATTTTAAACTCTTTTTAGTTTTTATATGTCTGGTTCTGCAATTGTTCGGAAAAGGGGGAGGCGGTGGATTTTTAACTGAGTGTTGATTCCCAATCCATAAGTCATTCCTTACCAAAATATAGCCCGTTACACATGATAAATCACTTTACAATCTTCTATGATAGTTAGGTGAGTTTTTTGTAAATCGACAAAATAATGGCTTGTTTGACTCGGGTAAAAATCCCACCGAACGTTCACTTGAGAATTTAATGTTATTCTCCTTAAAAGGTTTGGATCCTCAGGTCATTTGCATCTTTAACAAGTTTCAAGAAGCATATCAATTTTTTAAAAGATGTGTAGAAAAATCTCTTTATTATAAAATTCTGAGCTATCAGGGTTGACCTAGTGGAATTTTCAAAACTTGGATAACAAAACTTTTGTGTTCATTTTTGGTGTGTGAATAAATTTTCTTAACTTACATTTTTTATTGCTTTAAATTCTTTCCATACAGAAAACTCTAAAATTTTCATTTTTTTGTGATTTATTTATCTTTTATCTCTTTTTTTGTTTACGAGATGAAGGGAAAGTGAAAACTCAAGTTTTGATATCAGAAAAAAGTATACAACTTAAATGGAAATGCACAATGCACAAATGTAGAGAGATATAATTCATAAAAGTGTGTGTAATTTTTAGGGATTGTAAACTCTTTTTAGTTTTTTTATATGAGGCTCTGCAATCATAGGGAAAAGGGGGAGGCCGGGGATTTTTAACGGAGTGTTGACTCTGAATCAATAAGTCCTTCCTTACAAAAATATAGCCCGTTACACAAGATATATCACTTTAAAATCATCTATGATCTTTAGGTCAGCTTTTTGAAATGGGAAAAATAATGGCTTGTTTGACAAGGGTAAATATCCCACTGCATGTTCACATGGGAATTTAATGTTATTATATTTAAAAGGTTTGGATCCGTAGGTCATTTGCATCTTTAACCTGTTTCAAGCATGTATATCCATTTTATAAAACATGTGAACAAAAATCTATTTCTTATAAAATTCAGAGTTATTAGGGTTGAACTAGTGGAATTTCCCATACTTGGATAACAAAACTTTTGTGTTCATTTGTGGTGTGTGAGTAATATTTTTTACTTACATTTGTTATTGCTTTAAATTCTTTCCATACATAAACTCTAAAATTTTCATTTTCTTGTGGTCTATTTGCCTTTTATCTCTTTTTTTGTTTAAGAGATGAAGTAAAGTGAAAACTCAAGTTTTTATTTAAGAAAAAAGTATACATCTAAAATGGAAATGCACAGTCCACAACTTTAGAGAGAGATAATTCCAAAAAGTTTCTATAATTTTTACGGATTGTAAAATCTTTTTAGTTTTTATATATCTGGTTCTGCAATCGTCGGGAGAAGGAGGAGACGGGGGATTTTTAACTGAGTGTTGACTCCTAATCCATAATTCATTCCTTACAAATTAATAGCCCGTTATGCTTGATAAATCACTTTACAATCATCTATGATCGTTAGGTCAGTTTTTGTAAATGGCAAAATAATGGCTTGTTTGACTCAGGTCAATATCCCACCGCACGTTCACTGGAGAATTTAATGTTATTCTCTTTAAAAGGTTTGGATCCATAGGACATTTGCATCATTAACATGTTTCAAGCATGCATATCCATTTTTTAAAATAGGTGTAGAAAAATCTTTTCTTACAAAATTCCGAGCTATTAGGGTTGAACTAGTGGAATTTTCCAAACTTGGATAACTAAACTTTTGTGTTCATTTCTGGAGAGTGATTAAATTTTCTTTCCTTACAATTTTTATTGCTTTAAATTATTTCCATACATAAACTCTTAAATTTTCATTTTGTTGTCATCTATTTGCCTTTTATCTCTTTTTTTTGTTTACAAGATGAAGGGAAAGTGAAAACTCAAGTTTTGATTTAAGAAAAAAGTATACATCTACAATGGAAATGGACAATGCACAAATGTAGACAGAGATGTTTCCAAAACGTTTCTGGAATTTTTAGCGATTGTAAGCCTTTTTTAATTTTTATATATCAGGTTCTGCAATCGTCAGGAGAATGGGGAGGTGGGCGATTTTTAACTGAGTGTTGACTCTCAATCCATAATTCATTCCCCACAAAAAATATAGCCCATTGTGCATGATAATTCACTTTACAATCATCTATGATCATTTGGTAAGCTTTTTGTAAATGGGCAAAATAATGGCTTGTTTGACTCGGGTAAATATCCCACTGCACGTTCACTTGGGAATTTGATGTTATCCTCCCTACAAGGTTTGGATCGAAAGGTGATTTGCCACTTTAACATGTTTCAAGCATGCATATGAAATTTTTAAAATATGGGTAGAAAAATCTCTTTCTTATTTAATTCCGAGCTATTAGGATTGAACTAGTGGAATTTTCCAAACTTGGATAACAAAATTTTTTTGTTCATTTGTGGAGTGTGAATAAATTTTTTTGACTTATATTTTGTATTGCTTTAAATTCTGCCCATTCATAAACTCTAAAATTTTCATTTTGTTGTGATCTATTTTCCTTTATTCTCTTTTTTTGTTTACGAGATGAAGGGAAAGTGAAAACTCAAGTTTTGATTTAAGAAAAAAGTATACATCTGAAATGGAAATGCACAATGCACAAATGTAGAGAGAGATAATTCCATAAAATGTCTGGAATTTTTAGGGATTGTAAACTCATTTTAGTGTTTATATATCAGGTTCTACAATCGTCGGGAAGAGGGGGAGGCTGGGGGATTTTAATTTAGTGCTGACTCCCAATCCATAAGTCATTCCTTACAAAAAAAATATAGCCCGTTACGCATGATAAATCACTATACAATCATCTATGATCATTACGTCAACTTTTTGTAAAGGGGCAAAATAATGGCTTGTTTGACTCAGGTAAATATCCCACTGCACGTTTACTTTGGAATTTAATGTTATTCTCTTTAAAAGATTTGGATACATAGGTCATTTACATCTTTAACATGTTTCAGCACACATATCCTGTTTTTATAACATGTGTAGAAAAATCTCTTTCTGATAAAATTCCGAGCTATTAGGGTGGAACTAGTGGAATTTCCCAAACTTGGATAACAAAAATTTTGTGTTCATTTGTGGTGTGTGAATAAATTTTATTTATTTACATTTTTAATTACTTTAAATTCTTTCCATACATAAACTCTAAAATTTTCATTTTATTGTGATCTATTTGCCTTTTATCTCTTTTTTTGTTTACGAGATGAAGAGAAAGTGAAAAATCAAGTTTTTATTTAAATAAAAAGTATACATCTAAAATGGAAATGCACAATGCACAAATTTAGAGAGTGATAATTTCAAAAAATGTCTAGAATTTTTAGGGATTCTAAACTCTTTTATATTTTTATATATCAGGTTCTGCAATCATCGGGAAAAGGGGGAGGCGGGGGATTTTTACCTGAGTATTCACTCCCAATCCATAAGTCATACCTTACTAAAATATAGCCCGTTACACGTGATAAATCACTTTACAATCATCTACGATCGTTAGGTCAGCTTTTTGTAAATGGGCAAAATAATGGCTTGTTTGACTAGGGTAAATATCCCACCGCACGTTCACTTGGGAATTTAATGTTATTCTCTTTAAAAGGATTTGATCCATAGGTCATTTGCATCTTTAACATGTCTCAAGCATGCATATCCATTTTTAAAACATGTGTAGAAAAATTTCTTTCTTATAAAATTTCGAGCTATTAGGGTTGAACTAGTGGAATTTTCCAAACTGGAATAACAAAACTTTCGTGTTCATTTGTGGTGTGTGAATAAATTTTATTTAATTATATTTTTTATTTATTTAAATTCTTTCCTTACATAAACTCTAAAATTTTCATTTTGTTGCAATCTATTGGACTTTTATCTCTTTTTTTCTTTACGAGATGTAGGAAAGGTGAAAACTCAAGTTTTGATTTAAGAAAAAATTATGCATCTACAAAGGAAATGCACAATTCACAAATGTAGACAGAGATGTTTCCAAAAAGTTTCGAGAATTTTGAACGATTGTAAACCTTTTTTAGTCTTTATATATCAGGTTCTGCAATCGTCGGGAAAAGGTGGAGACGGGGGATTTTTAACTGAGTGATGAATCTTAATCCATCAATCATTCCTTAAAAAAATATACTCAGTTACGCATGATAAATAACTTTACAATCATCTTTGATCGTTAGGTTAGCTTTTTGTAAATGGGCAAAATAATGGCTTGTTTGGCTCAGGAAAATATCCCCCCCACAAGTTCACTTGGGAATTTAATGATATTCTCTTTAAATGTTTTGGATCCTTAGGTCATTTGCATCTTTAACTTGTTTCAGGCATGCGTATCAATTTTTTATAACATGTGTTGAAAAATCACTTTCTTATAAAATTCCCAGCTATTAGGGTTGCACTAGTGGAATATCCCATACTTGGATAACAAAACTTTTGTGTTCATTTGTGGTGTGTGAATAAATTTTCTTTACTTACATATGATATTGTTTTAAATTCTTTCCATACATAAACTCTAAAATTTTCATTTTGTTGTTATCTATTTGCCTTTTATCTCTTTTTTGTTGTACGAGATGAAGGGAAAGTGAAAACTCAAGTTTTGATTTAAGAAAAAATTATACATCTAAAATGGTAATGCACAATGCACAAATGTAGAGGTTCTGCAATCGTCAGGAAAAGGGGGAGGCGGGTGATAATTCCTAAAAGTGTCTATTATTTTTAGGGATTGTAAACTCATTTTAGTTTTTATATATCAGATTCTACAATCGTAGGGGAAAAGGGGAGGTGGGATTTTTAAATGAGTGTTGAGTCCCAATCCCAAAGTCATTCCTTACTACAATATAGCCCGTTATGCATGATAAATCAATTTAAAATCATCTATGATCGTTAGGACAACTTTTTGTAAATGGGCAAAATAATGGCTTGTTTGAGTTGGTCAAATATCCCACCGCACGATCACTCTGGAATTTTATGTTATTCCCCTTAAAAGGTTTGGATCCATAGGTCATTTAATTTTTATCATCTTTCAAGCATGCATACCCATTTTTTAAAACATGTATAGAAAAATCTCTTTTTTACAAAATTCCAAGCTATTAGGGCTGAACTAGTGGAATTTTCCAAACACTGATAACAAAACTTTTGTGTTCATTTGTGGTGTGTGAATAAATTTTTTTTACTTACATTTGTTATTGCTTTAAATTCTTTCCATACATAAACTCTAAAATTTTCATTTTGTTGTGCTCTATTTGCCTTTTATCTCTTTTTTTGTTTATGAGTTGTGGGAAAAATGAAAACTCATGTTTTGATTTAAGAAAAAAGTATATATCTAAAATGGAAATTGCAGAATGCACAAAATTAGAGAGAGATAACTACAAAAAGTGTCTATAAATTTTAGGGATTGCAAACTCTTTTTAGTTTTTATTTATCAGGTTCTACAATCGTCGAGAACAGGGGGAGGCAGGGGATTTTTAACTGAGTGTTGACTACCAATCCACAAGTCATTCCTTACAAAAATATAGCCCGTTACACATGATAAATCACATTACAATCATCTATGATAGTTAGGTAAGCTTTTAGCAAAGTGGCAAAATAATGGCTTGTTTGACTCGGGTAAATATCCCACAGCACGTTCAATTGGGAATTTAATGATATTCACTTTAAAAGGTTTGGATCCATAGGATATTTGCATCTTTAGCATGTTTCTAGCATGCATATTCATTTTTTAAAACATGTGTAGAAAAATCTCTTTCTTAAAAAATTACGAGCTATTAGGGTTGGACTAGTGGAATTTCCCAAACTTGGATAACAAAACTTTTGGGTTCATTTTTGTCGTGTGAAAAAATTTTCATTAATTAAATTTGTTATTGCTTTAAATTCTTTCCATACATAAACTCTAAATTTTTTAATTTATTGTGATTATTGGCCTTTTATCTCTTTTTTGTTTATGAGATAAAGGGAAAGTGAAAACTCTAGTTTTCAATTAAGAAAAAAGTATACATCTAAAATGTAAATTCACAATGCACAAATGTAGAGAGAGATAATTAAGAAAACTTTCTGTAAGTTTTAGGGATTGTTAACTCTTTTTAATTTTTATATATCAAGTTCTGCAATCACCGGGAAATGGGGGAGGCGGGGCATTTTTAACTGAGTGTTGACTCCCAATCCATAAGTCATTCCTTACAAAAATATAGCTCGTTACGCATGATAAATCCTTTAACAATCATCTATGATCAATAGGTCATCTTTTTTTAAATGGGCAAAATAATGGCTTGTTTGAGTCGAGTAAATACCCCATCACACGTTCAGTTGGGAATTTAATGTTATTCTCTTTAAAAGGTTTGGATCCATAGGTCATTTGTATCTTTAACATGTTTCAAGCATGCATATCCATTTTTTAAAACGTGCGTAGAAAAAGCTATTTCTCATAAAATTCTGAGCTAATAGGGTTGAACTAGTAGAATTTCCCAAACTTGGATAACAAAACTTTTGCGTTCATTTGTGGGGTGTGAATAAATTTTCTTTACTTATATTTCTTATTGCTTTAAATCCTTTCCATACATAAACTCTAAAATTTTCATTTTGTTATGATCTATTTGCCTTTTATCTCTTTTTTTTGTTTACGAGAAGAAGGGAAAGTGAAAACTCAAGTTTTGATTTAAGAAAAAAGTATACATATAAATTGGAAATGCACAATGAAAAAATGTAGCGCGAGATAATTCCAAAAAGTGTCTGTAATTTTTAGGGATTGTACACTCTTTTTAGTTTTTATATATCAGGTTCTGCAATCGTCGGGAAAAGGGGGAGGCGGGGGATTTTTAATTGAGTGTTGACTCCCAATCCATAAGTCATTCATTACAAAAATATAGCCTGTTACTCATGATAAATCACTTTACAAGCATCTAGGATCGTTAGGTCAGCTTTTTGTAAATGGGCAAAAAAATGGCTTGTTTGACTCGGGCAAATATCCCACAGCACGTTCACTTGAGAAATTAATGTTGTTCTCTTTAAAAGGTTTGGATCCATGGGTCATTTGCATCTTTAACATGTTTCAAGCATGCATAACCCTTTTTTAAAACAAGTGTAGAAAAATCTTTTTCTTATAAAATTCCGAGCTATCAGGGTTGAATTAGTGGAATTTCCCAAACTTCGATAATAAAAATTTTATGTTCATTTTTGGTGTGTGAATAATTTTTCTTTACTTAAATTTGTTATTGTTTTAAATTCTTTCCATACATAAACTCTAAAATTTTCATTTTGTTGTGATCTATTAGCCTTTTATCTCTTTTTTTTTTATTACGAGATGAAGGGAAAGTGAAAAACCAAGTGTTGATTTAAGAAAAAAGTAAACATCTAAAATGGAAATGCACAATGCACAAATGTAGAGAGAGATAATTCCAAAAAGTGTCTGTAAGTTTTAGGGATTTTAAACTCTTTTTAGTTTTTAAATATCTTGTTGTGCAATCATCGGGAAAAGGGGGAGGCGGAAGATTTTTAACTGAGTGTTGACTCCCTATCCATAAGTCATTTCTTACAAAAATGTAGCAAGTTACGCAGGACAATTCACTTTACAATCTTCTATGATCGTTAGGTCAGCTTTTCTTAAATGGGAAAAAATGGCTTTTTTTACTCTGGTAAATATCCCACCGCACGGTTACTTAGAAATTTAATGTTAATCTCTAGAAAAGGTTTGGATCCGTAGGTAATTTGCATCTTTAACAGGTTTCAGGTATGCATATCCATTTTTTAAAACTTGTGTAGAAAAATCTCTCTCTTATAAAATTCCGAGCTGTTGGGGTTGAACTAGTGGAATTTTCCAAACTTGGATAACAAAACTTTTGAGTTCTGTAGTGTGTGAATAAATTTTCTTTACTTACATTTGTTATTGCTTTAAATTCTTTCGATACATAAACTCTAAAATTTTCATTTTGTTGTGATCTATTTGCCTCTTAACTCTTTTTTGGTTTACGAGATGAAGGGAAAGTGAAAACTCAAGTTTTTATTTAATAAAAAAGTATACATTTAAAATGGAAATGCACAATGCACAAATTTAGAGAGAGATAATTCCAAAAAGCATCTATAATTTTTAGGGATTGTAAACTATTTTTAGTTTTTAAAAATCTGGTTCTACAATCGTCGGGAAATGGGGGAGACGGGGAATTTTTAACTGAGTGTTGACTTCAAATCCATAAGTTATTCCTTACAATAATATAGCCCCATATGCATGATAAATCTCTTTACAATCATCTATGATCGTTAGGTCAGCTTTTTTTAAATGGGCAAAATAATGGCTTGTTTGACTCAGGTAAAATCCCACCGCACGTTCACTTGGGAATTTAATGTTATTCACTTTAAAATGTTTGAATCCATAAGTCATTTGCATCTTTAACTTGTTTCAAGCATGCATATCCATTTTTTAAAACATGCAAAGAAAAATCTCTTTCTTATTAAATTCGAGCTATTAGGGTCGAACTAGTGGAATTTCCCTAACTTGGATAACAAAAATTTTGAGTTCATTTGTGGTATGTGAATAAATTTTCTTTACTTACATTTGTTATTTCTTTAAATTCCTTCCATACATAAACTCTAAAATTTTCATTTTGTTGTGATCAATTTGCCCTTTATCTCTTTTTTTGTTTACGAGATGAAGGGAATGTGAAAACTCAAGTTTTGATTTAATAAAAATGTATACATCTAAAATGGAAATGCACAATGCTCAAATGTAGCGAGAGATAATTCAATAAAGTGTCTGTAATTTTTAGGGATTGTAAACTCTTTTTAATTTTTATAAATCTGGTTCTGCAATCGTCGGGAAAAAGGGGGAGGCTGGGGATTTTTAACTGAGCGTTGACTCCCAACCCATAAGTTATTCCTTACAAAAATATAGCCCGTTACGCAAGATAAATCACTTTACTAGCATCTATGATCGTTACGTCATCTTTTTGTAAATGGGCAAAATAAGGGCTTACTTGACTCGGATAAATATCCCACCGCACGTTCACTTGGGAATTTAATGTTATTCTCTTTAAAAGGTTTGGATCCATAGGGAATTTGCATATTTAACATGTTTCAAGCAAGCATATCCATTTTTTAAAACATGTGTTGAAAAATCACTTTCTTAAAAAATTCCAAGCTATAAGGGTTGAACTAGTAGAATTTCTCAAACTTGGATAACAAACCATTTGTGTTCATTAGTCGTGTGTGAAAAACTATTCTTTACGTACATTTGCGATTGCTTTAAATTATTTGCATATATAAACTCTAAAATTTTTATTTTGTTGTGTTCTTTTTACCTTTTATCTCTTTTTTTGCTTACGAGATGAAGGGAAAGTGAAAACTCTATTTTTGATTTAAGAAAAAAGTGTAGATCTAAAATGGAAATGCATAATGCAGAAATGTACAGAGAGATAATTTAAAAAAGTGACAGTAATATTTAGGGATTGTAAACTCTTTTCAGTTTTTATACATCAGGTTCAACAATCGTCGGGAAAAAGGGGAAGGTAGGGGATTTTAAACTGAGTATTGACTCCTAATCCATAAGTCATTCCTTACTAAATTATAGCCAGTTACGCATGATAAATCACTTTACAATCATCTCTGATCATTAGGTCAGCCTTTTGTAAATGGGCAAAATAATGTCTTGTTTGACTAGGGTAAATATCTTACCACACATTCACCTGGGAATTTAATGTTATTCTCTTTAAAAGGTTTGGATCCATAGTTCATTTGAATCTTTAACATGTTTCATGCATGCATATCTATTTTAAAACATGCGTAAAAAAATCTCTCTTAAAAAATTCTGAGCTATTAGGCTTGAACCATTGGAATTTCCCAAACTTCGATAACAAACCTTTTGTGTTCATTTGTGGTGTGTGAAAAAATATTCTTTACTTACATTTGTTATTGCTTTAAATTCTTTCCATACATAAACTCTAAAATTTTCATTTTGTTTTGATTTCTTTGCCTTTTATATCTATTTTTGTTTACGAGATGAAGGGAAAGTGAAAACTCAAGGTTTGATTTAAGAAAAAATTATACATCTAAATTTAAAATATACAATGCACAAATGTAGAGAGAGATAATTCCAAAAAGTGTCTGTAATTTTTAGGGATTGTAAACTCTTTTTAGTTTTTGTATATCAAGTTCTCCAAGCATCTGGAAAAGGGGAGGCTGGGGATTTTTTACTGAGTGTTGACATCCAATCCATAAGTCATTCCTTACAACAATATAGCCTGTAACACATGATAAATCACTTTACAATCATCTATGATTGTTAGGTCAGCTTTTTTTTATAAGGGCAAAAAAATGGCTTGTTTGACTCGGGTAAATATCCCACCGCACGTTCACTAGGGAATTTAATGTTATTCTCTATCAAAGGTTTGGATTCATAGGTCATTTGCATCTTTAACATGTTTCAAGCATGCATATCCATTTTTTAAAACGTGTGTAGAAAAGTCTCTTTCTTTTAAAATTCCGAGCTATCATGGTTGAACTAGTGGAATTTCTCAAACTTGGATAACAAAACTTTTGTGTTCATTTGGGGTATGTGAATAAATTTTCTTTACTTACATTTGTTATTGCTTTAAATTCCTCCCTTACATAAACTCTAAAATTTTAATTTTGTTGTGATTTATTTGCCTTTTATATCTTTTTTTTATTACGAGATGAAGGGAAAATGAAAACTCATGTTTTTCTTTAAGAAAAATGTATACAACTAAAATGGAAATGCACAATGCACAAATGTAGAGAGAGAAAATTCCAAAAAGTGTCGGTAATTTTTAGGGATTGTCAAATTCTTTTTAGTTTTTATATATCAGGTTCTGCAATCGTTGGGAAAATGGGGAGGTGGGGGATTTTTAACTGAGTGTAGACTCCCTATCCATAAGTCATTCCTTACAAAAATATAGCCCATTACACATGAGAAATCACTTTAAAATAATCTATGATCGTTAGTTCAACTTTTTTTAATGGGCAAAATAATGGCTTGTTTGACTCGGGTAAATATCCCACCGCACGTTCACTTGGGAAATTAATGTTATTCTCTTTAAAAGGTTTGGATCCATAGGTCATTGGCATCTTTAACATGTTTCAAGGATGCATATCCATTTTTTAAAACATGTGTAGAAAAATCTCTTTCTTATAAAATTCTGAGCTATTATGGTTGAACTAGTGAAATTTCCCAAACTTGGATAACAAAAATTTTGTGTTCATTTGTGTTGAATGAATAAATTTTCTTTACGTACATTTGTAATTGCATTAAATTCTTTCCATACATAAACTCTAAAATTTTCATTTTGTTGTGATCTATTTGCCTTTTATCTCTTTTTTTGTTTATGAGATGAAGGGAAAGTGAAAAATCAAGTTTTAATTTAAGAAAAATGTATTCATCTAGAACGTAAATGAATAATGCACAAATGTAGAGAGAGATAATTCCGAAAAGTTTTTGTAATTTTTAGGGATTGTAAACTCTTTTTAGTTTTTATATATCAGGTTTTGCAATCGTCGAGAAAAGGGGGAGGTGGGGGATTTTTAACTGAGTGTTGACTCCCATTCCATTAGTCATTCCTTACAAAAACGTAGCCTGTTACGCATGATAAATCACTTTACAATCATCTATGATCGCCAGGTCAGCTTTATGTAAATGGGCAGCAAAATGGCTTGTTTGACTCGGGTAAATATCCCACCACACTTTCACTTGGGAATTTAAAGTTATTCTCTTTAAAAGGTTTGGATCCATAGGTCATTTGCTTCTTTAACATGTTTCAAGCACGCATATCTATTTTTTTAAAGAATGTGTAGAAACATCTCTTTCTTTTAGAATTCCGAGCTATTAGGGTTGAACTAATAGAATTTCTGAGACATTGATATCAAAAGTTTTGTGTTCATTTTTGGGGTGTGAATAAATTTTCTTTACTTAAATTTGTTATTGCGTTAAACTCATTCCATACATAAACTCTAAAATTTTGATTTTCTTGTGATATATTTGAATTTTATCTCTTTTTTTGTTTTCCGAAATGAAGGGAAAGTGAAAAATCTAGTTTTGATTTAATAAAAAAGTATTGATCTAAAATGGAAATGCACAATGCACAAATGAAAAGAGAGGTAATTCAAATAAGTGCCTATAATTTTTAGGGATTGTAAACTCTTTTTAATTTTTATATATTAGGTTCTGCAATCGTCGATAAAAGGGGGCGGTGGGGGATTTTTAACTAAGTGTTGACTCCCTGTCCCCGTTATGAATGATAAATCACTTTACAATCATCTATGATCCTTAAGTCAGCTTTTCTTAAAAGGGAAAAATAATGGCTTGTTTGACTCGGGTAAATATCCCACCGCACGTTCACTTGGGAATTTAAAGTTATTCTCTTTAAAAGGTTTGGATCCATAGGTCATTTGCATCTTTAACAGGTTTCATGCATACATACACCTTTTTTAAAACATGTGTAGAAAAATCCCTTTCTTAAAATTCTGAGCTATTAGAGTTGAACTAGTGGAATTTCCCAAACTTGGATAACAAAACTTTTATGTTCATTTGTTGTGTGTGAATAAATTTTCTTTACTTAAATTTGTTAGTGCTTTAAATTCTTTCCATACATAAACTCTAAAATTTTAATTTTGGTGTGATCTATTTACCTTTTATCTCTTTTTTTTATTACAAGATGAAGGGAAAGTGAAAAGTCATGTTTTGATTTGAGAAAAAAGTAAACATCTAAAATGGAAATGCACAATGCACAAATGTAGAGACAAATAATTCCAAAAAGTGTCTACAATTTTTTGGGATTGTAAATTCTTTTCAGTTTTTATATATCAGGTTCTGCAATCGTTGGCAAAAGGGGAGGCGGGGGATTTTTAATTGAGTGTTGACTCTCTGTCCATAAGTCATTCCTTACAAAAATATAGCCCGTTACGAATGATAAATCACTTACCAATCATCTATGATCATTAGGTCAGTTTTGCTTCATTGGGAAAAATAATGGCTTGTTTGACTCGGGTAAATATCCCACCGCTCGTTCACTTGGGAATTTAAAGTTATTCTCTTTAAAAGGTTTGGAACCATAGGTCATTTGCATCTTTAACATGTTTCAAGCACGCATATCCATTTTTTAAAACATGCATAGAAATATCTCTTTCTAATAAAATTTCGAGCTATTGGGGTTGTAGTAGTGGTATTTCTAAAACTTGGATAACAAAACTTTTGAATTCATTAGTGGTGTGTGAATAAATTTTCTTTACTAACATTTGTTATTGCTTCAAATTCTTTCCATACATAAACTCTAAAATTTTCAATTTTTTGTGATTTATTTGCCGTTTATCTCTTTTTTTGTTTACGAGAAGAAGGGAAAGTGAAAACTCTAGTTTTGATTTAAGAAAAAAGTATACATCTAAAAATGAAATGCACAATGGACTAATGTAGAGAGAGATAATTCAAAAAAGTGTCTCTAATTTTTAGGGATTGTAAATTCTTTGGAGTTTTTAAATATCTGGTTCAGCAATCATCGGGAAATGGGGGAGGCGGGGGATTTTTAACTGAGTGTAGAATCCAAATCCATAAGTCAATCCTTACAAAAATATTGCCCGTTACGCATTATAAATCACTTTACAATTATCCATGATTGTTAGGTCAGCATTTTTTAAAAACCAAAATAATGGCTTGTTTGATTCAGGTAAACAGCCCACCACACGTTCACTTGGGAATTTATTGGTATTCTCTTTAAAATGTTTTGATCCATAGGTCATTTGCATCTTTAACATGTTTCAAGCATGCATATCCATTTTTTAAAACATGCGTAGAAAAATCTCTTTCTTATAAAATTCGAGCTATTAGGGTTGAATGAGTGGAATTTCGCAAACTTGGATAAGAAAACTTTTGAGTTCATTTGTGGTGTGTGAATAAATTTTCTTTACCTACATTAGTTATTACTTTAAATTCTTTCCATACATAAACTCTAAAATTTTCATTTTGTTGTGATCTATTTCCCTTTATCTTTTTTTTTATTTATGAGATGAAGGGAAAGTGAAAAATCAAGATTTGATTTAAGAAAAAAATAAACATCTAAAATGAAAATGCACAATGTACAAATGTAGACAGAGATAATTCGAAAAAGTGTCTGTAATTTTTAGGGATTGTAAACTCTTTTGAGTTTTTAAGTATCAGGTTCTACAATCGACGAGAAATGGGGGAGGAGGGATTTTTAACTGAGTGTTGACTCTAAATCCATAAGTCATTCCTTAAAAATCTATAGCCCGTTACGCATATTAAATCACTTTATAATCATCTATGAACGTTATGTCAGCTTTTTTTAAATGGGCAAAATAATGGCTTTTCTTAGTCAGGTAAATATCCCACCGCACGTTCACTTGGAAATTTAATGTTATTCTCTTTAAAATGTTTGGATCCATAGGTCATTTGCATCTTTAACATGTTTCAAGTATGCATATCTATTTTTTAAAACATGCTAGAAAAATCTCTTTCTTATAAAATTCGAGCTATTAGGGTTGAACTAGTGGAATTTCCCAAACTTGGGTAACAAAAATTTTGTGTTCATTTGTGGTGTGTGAATAATTTTTCATTACTTTAATTTTTTATTGCTTTAAAATGTTTCCATACCTAAACTCTAAAATTTTCATTTTGTTGTGATCTATTTGCCTTTTATCTCTTTTTTTCTTTACAAGATGAAGGGAAAGTGAAAACTTAGGTTTTGATTTAAGAAAAAAGTATTGATCTAAATGTAAATGCACAATGCACAAATATAAAGAGAGATAGTAGAAAAAAGGTTTCTGTAATTTTTAGGGTTTGTAAACTCTTTTTAGTTTTTAAATATCTGGTTCTGCAATCATCGGGAAATAGGGGAGGCGGGGGATTTTTAACTGAGTGTTGACTCCCAATCCATAAGTGATTCCTTACAAAAATTTAGACTGTTACGCATGAGAAATCACTTTACAATCATCTACGATCGTTAGGTCAACTTTTTTTACATGGGCAAAATAATGGCTTGTTTAACTCGGGTAAACATCCCACCGCACGTTCGCTTTGGAATTTAATGTTATTCTCTTTAAAATGTTTGGCTCCATATGTCATTTGGATCTTTAACATGTTTCAAGCATGCATATCAATGTTTTAAAACATGCGAAGAAAAATTTGTTTCTTATAAAATTTGTTCTATTAGGGTCGAACAAGTGGAATTTCGCAAACTTGGATAACAAAAATTTTGAGTTCATTTGTGGTATGTGAATAAAATTTCTTTACTTACATTTGTTATTGCTTTAAATTTTTTCCTTACTTAAACTCTAACATTTTTATTTTGTTGTGATCTATTTGCCCTTTACCTCTTTTTTAATTTACGAGATGAAGGGAAAGAGAAAACTCAAGTTTTGATTTAATAAAAAAGTATACATCTAAAATGGAAATGCACAATGCTCAAATGTAGAGAGATATAATTCCAAAAACTGTCTGTAATTTTTAGGGATTGTAAACTCTCTATAGTTTTTAAAAATCTGGTTCTGCAATCGTCGGGAAAAGGAGGCGGCGAGGGATTTTTAACTAAGTGTTGACTCCCAATCCATAAGTCATTCCTTAAAAAAATATAGCCCGTTACGCATGATAAATCACTCTACAATCATTTATGCTGGTTAGGTCAGCTTTTTGTAAATGGGCAAAATAATCGCTTGTTTGACTCGAGTAAATATCCAACCGCACGTTCATTTTGGAATTTAATGTTATTCTCTTTAAAAGGTTTGGATCCATAGGTCTTTTTCATCTTTAACATGTTTCAAGCAAGCATATCCTTTTTTTAAAACAGGTGTTGAAAAATCTCTTTCTTATAAAATTCTGAGATATAAGGGTTGAACTAGTAGAATTTATCAAACTTGGATAACAAACCATTTGTGTTCATTAGTCATGTGTGAAAAATTATTGTTTACGTACATTTGCGATTGCTTTAAATTCTTTGCATACATAAACTCTAAAATTTTTTATTTGGTTGTGATCTTTTTGCCTTTTATCTGTTTTTTTTGTTTACGAGATGAAGGGAAAGTGAAAACTCTAATTTTGATTTAAGAAAAATGTATAGATCTAGAATGGAAATGCACAATGCAGAAATGTACAGAGAGATAATTCTAAAAAGTGACTGTAATTTTTAGGGATTGTAAACTCTTTTCTGTTTTATATATCAGGTCCAGCAATCGTCGGGAAAGAGGGAAAGGCATGGGATTTTAAACTGAGTGTTGATTCCAAATCCATCAGTCATTCCTTACTAAAATATAGCCCGTTACGCATGATCAATCTCTGTACAATCATCTATGATCGTTAGGTCAGCCTTTTGTAAATGGGCAAAATAATATCGTGTTTGGGGTAAATATCCCTCCGCACGTTCACTTGGGAATTTAATGTTATTCTCTTTAAAAGGTTTGGTTTCATAGGTCATTTTCATCTTTAACATGTTTCAAGCATGCATATCCATTTTTTAAAACATGCGTAGAAAAATATCTTTCTTACCAAATTCCGAGCTATTAGGGTTGAACTAGTGAAATTTCTCAAACTTGGATAACAAACTATTTGTGTACATTTTTGTGTGTGAAAAAATTTTCTTTACTTACATTTGTTTTTGCTTTAAATTCTTTCCATACATAAACTCTAAAATTTTCATTTTTTTGTGATCTTTTTGCCTTTTATCTCTTTTTTTGTTTACGAGATGAAGGGAAAGTGACAACTCAAGTTTTGATTTAAAAAAAAAGTGTAAATCTAAAATGGAAATGCACAATGCATAAATGTAGAGAGAGATAATTCAAAAAAGTGACTATAATTTTTAGGGATTATAAACTCTTTTCAGTTTTTAAATATGAGGTTCTACAATTGTTAGGAAAAAAGGGGAGGCAGGGGATTTTAAACTGAGTGTTGACTCCGAATCCATAAGTCATTTCTTACAAAAATATAGCCAGTTACACATGATAAATTACTTTACAATCATCTCGTTAGGTCAGCCTTTTGGGAATTTAATATTATTTTCTTTAAAAGATCCATAGGTCATTTGCATCTTTAACATGTGTCAAGCATGCATATCCATTTTTTAAAACATGCGTAGGAAAATCTCTCTTATAAAATTCCGAGCTATTAGGGTTGAACCACTGGAATTTCCCAAACTTGGATAACAAACCTTTTGTGTTCATTTTTGGTGTGTGAAAAAAGTTTCTTTACTTACATTTTTTATTGCTTTAAATTCTTTCCATACATAAACCCTAAAATTTTCATTTTGCTGTGATTTATTTGCCTTTTATATCGTTTTTTGTTTACGAGATGAAGGGAAAGTGAAAACTGAAGGTTTGATCTAAGAAAAAATTATACATCTAAATTTGAAATGTACAATGCACAAATGTAGAGAGAGATAATTCCAAAAAGTGTCTATAATTTTTAGGGATTGTAAACTCTTTTTAGTTTTTATATATCATGTTCTCCAATCGTCTGGAAAAGGGGGAGGCTGCGGATTTTTAACTGAGTGTTGACTCCCATTCCATAAGTCATTCCTTACAACAATATAGCCCGTTATGCATGATAAATCACTTTACAATCATCTATGATCGTTAGGTCAGCTTTTTTATAAGGGAAAAAAAATGGCTTGTTTGACTCGGGTAAATATCCCACCGAACGTTCACTTGGGAATTTAATGTTATTCTCTTTGAAAGGTTTGGATTCATAGGTCATTTGCATCTTTAACATGTTTCAAGCATGCATATCCATTTTTTAAAACCTGTGTAGAAAATTCTCTTTCTTATAAAATTCCGAGCTATCATGGTTGAACTAGTGGAATTTCCCAAACTTGGATAACAAAACGTTTGTGTTCATTTGGGGTGTGTGAATAAATTTTCTTTACTTAGATGTGTTATTGTTTTAAATTCATTCCTTACATAAACTCTCAAATTTTAATTTTGTTGTGATTTATTTGCCTTTTGTAACTTTTTTTTATTACGAGATGAAGGGAAAGTGAAAACACATGTTTTGATTTAAGAAAAACGTATGCAGCTAAAATAGAAATGCACGACGCACGTGTTATTGCTTTAAATTCATTCCTTACATAAACTCTAAAATTTTCATTTTGTTGTGAGTTATTTGCCTTTTATAATTTTTTTTATTACGAGATGAAGGGAAAGTGAAAACACATGTTTTGATTTAAGAAAAAATTATACAACTAAAATAGAAATGCATGACGCACAAATGTAGAGAGAGAAAATTCCAAAAAGTGTCATTAAGTTTTAGGGATTATAAACTCTTTTTAGTTTTTATATATCAGGTTCTGCAATCGTTGAGAAAAAGGGGAGGCGGGGGATTTTTAACTGAGTGTAGACTCCCTATCCACAAGTCATTCCTTACAAAAATATAACACGTTACGCATGTTAAATCGATTTACAATCATCTATGATCGTCGGTCAGCTTTCTATAAATGGGCAAAATAATGGCTTCTTTGACTCGGGTAAATATCCCACCGCATGTTCACTTGGGAATTTAATGTTATTCTCTTTAAATGGTTTGGATCCATAGGTCATTTGCATCTTTAACATGTTTCAAGCATGCATATCAATTTTTAAAACATGTGTAGAAAAATCTCTTTCTTATAAAATTTCGAGCTATCAGGGTTGAACTAGTGGAATTTCCCAAACTTGGACAACAAAAATTTTGTGTTCATTTGTGGTGTGTAAATACTTTTTCTTTACTTACATTTGTTATTTATTTAAATTCGTTCCATACCTAAACTTAAAATTTTCATTTTGTTGTGATCTATTTGCCTTTTTTCATTTTTTTTTGTATACTAGATGAAGGGAAAGTGAAAACTCAAGTTATGATTTAACAAAAAAGTATAGAGGTAAAATATAAATGCACAATGCACTAACGTATAGTGAGATAATTCAGAAAAGTGTCTATAATTTTTAGGGATTGTAAAATCATTTTAGTTTTTATATCTCAGTTTCTGCAATCGTCGAGAAAAGGGGGAAGCGGGGGACTTTTAACTGAGTGTGGACTCCCAATCTATATGTAATTCCTTACAAAAAATATAGCCCGTTACACATGATAAATCACTTTACAATCATCTATGATCGTTAGGTCAGCTTTTTGTAAATGGGCAAAATAATGGCTTGTTTGACTCTGGTAAATATCCCACCGCATGTTCAATTGGGAATTTAATGGTATTCTCTTTAAAAAGGTTTGGATCCATAGGTCATTTGCAACTTTAACATGTTTCAAGGATGCATATCCATTTTTTAAAATATGTATAGAAAAATCTCTTTCTTATAAAATTCCGAGCTATTATGGTTGAACTAGTGGAATTTCCCAAACTTGGATAACAATACTTTTGTGTTCATTTGTGGTGTGTGAATAAATTTTCTTCACTTAAATTTGTTAGAGCTTAAAATTCTTTCCATACATAAACTCTAAAATTTTCATTTTGTTGTGATCTATTTACCTTTTATCTCTTTTTTTTATTACGAGATGAAGGGAAAGTGAAAAGTCAGGTTTTGATTTAAGAAAAAAGTAAACATATAAAATGGAAATGCACAATGCACAAATGTAGAGACAAATCATTATAAACATTTTCTATAATTTTTAGGGATTGCAAACTCTTTTGAGTTTTTATATATAAGGATATGCAATAGTCAGCAAAAGGGGGAGGCGGGGGATGATAAATCACTTTACAATCATCTATGATAGTTACGTCAGCTTTTCTCTAATGGGAAAAATAATGGCTTGTTTGACTCATGTAAATATCCCACCGCACGTTCACTTGGGAATTTAAAGTTATTCTCTTTAAAAGGTTTGGAATCATAGGTCATTTGCATCTTTAACAGGTTTCAAGCTTGCATATCCATTTTTTAAAACATGCATATAAAAATCTCTTTCTAATAAAATTCCGAGCTATTGGGGTTGAAGTAGTGGTATTTCTAAAACTTGGATAACAAAACTTTTGAATTCATTAGTGGGGTGTGAATAAATTTTCTTTACTAACATTTGTTATTACTTCAAATTCTTTCCATACGTAAACTCTATAATTTTCATTTTTTTGTGATCTATTTGCCTTTTATCTCTTTTTTAGTTTACGAGATGAAGGGAAAGTGATAACTCAAGTTTTGATTTAAGAAAAAAGCATTGATCTAAAATGGAAATGCACAATGCACAAATGTAAAGAGAGATACTAGAAAAAAAGTTTCTATAATTTTTAGGTTTGTAAACTCTATTTAGTTTTTAAATATCTGGTTCTGCAATTGTCTGGAAATGGGGGAGGCGGGGGATTTTTAACTAAGTGTTGAATCCCAATCCATAAGTCATTCCTTAGAAAAATATAGCTCGTTACGCATGATAAATCACTTTACAATCATCTATGATCGTTAGGTCAGCTTTTTTTAAATGGGCAAAATAATTTCTTGTTTGACTCAAGTAAATATCCCACTGCACGTTCACTTGGGAATTTAATGTTACTCTCTTAAAAATGTTTGGCTCCATACGTCAATTTGATCTTTTACATGTTTCAAGCATGCATATCAACTTTTTTAAAACATGCGAAGAAAAATCTGTTTCTTATAAAATTCGAGCCATTAGGGTCGAACTAGTGGAATTTCCCAAGCTTGGGTAACAAAAATTTTGAGTTCATTTGTGGTATGTGAATTAACTTTCCTTACTTACATTTTTTATTGCTTTAAATTTTTTCCATACATAAAATCTAAAATTTTTATTTTGTTGTGATCTATTTGCCCTTTATCACTTTTTTTTTTTACGAGATGAAGGGAAAGTAAAAACTCAAGTTTTGATTTAAATAAAAAAGTATACAACTAAAATGGAAATGCACAATGCTCAAATGTAGAGAGATATAATTCCAAAAATTGTCTGTAATTTTTAGGGATTGTAAACTCTTTTTAGTTATTAAAAATCTTGTTCTGCAATCATCGGGAAAAGGGGGAGGCTAGGGATTTTTAACTGAGTGTTGACTCCCAATCCATAAGTCATTCCTTAAAAAAAATATAGCCCATTACGCGTTAGGTCAGCTTTTTGTACAAATCACTTTACAAACATCTATGCTGGTTAGGTCAGCTTTTTGTAAATGGGCAAAATAATAGCTTGTTTGACTCGGGTAAATATCCCACTGCACATTCATTTGGGAATTTAATGTTATTCTGTTTAAAAGGTTTGCATCCATAGGTCATTTGAATCATTAACATATTTCAAGCATACATATCCATTTTTTAAAACATGCGTAGAAAAATCTCTTTCTTATAAAATTCAAGCTATTAGGGTTGAACGAATGAAATTTCCCAAACTTGGAGAAGAAAACTTTTGAGTTTATTTGTGGTGTGTGAATAAATTTTCTTTACTTACATTAGTTATTTCTTTAAATTCTTTCGAAACAAAAACTCTAAAATTTTCATTTTGTTGTGATCTATTTGCCCTTTATCTCTTTTTTTATTTACGAGATGAAGGGAAAGTGTAAACTAAAGTTTTGATTTAAGAAAAAAGTATACATCTAAAAGTAAAATGCACAATGTACAAATGTAGAGAGAGATAATTCCAAAAAGTGTCTGTAATTTTTAGGGATTTTATACTCTTTTGAGTTTTTAAATATCTGGTTCTGCAATCGTCGGGAAATGGGGGAGGTGGGGGATTTTTAACTGAGTGTTGACTCCGAATCCATAAGTCATTCCTTAAAAACTTATAGCCCTTTACGCATGAAAAATCACTTTACAATCATCTATGATCGTTATGTTAGCTTTTTTTGAATGGGCAAAATAATGGCTTGTTTGACTCAGATAAATATCCTACCACACGTTCACTTGGGAATTTAAAGTTATTCTCTTTAAAATGTTTGCATCCTTAGGTCATTTGCATCTTTAACATGTTTGAAGCATGCATATCCATTTTTTAAAACATGCGTAGAAAAATCTCTTTCTTATAAAATTCGAGCTATTAGGGTTGAAATAGTAGAATTTCCCAAATTTGGATAACAAAACTTTTGTGTTCATTTGTGGTATGTGAATAATTTTTCTTTACTTACATTTGTTATTGTTTTAAATTCTTTCCATACCTAAACTCTAAAAGTTTTATTTTGTTGTGATCTATTTGCCTTTTATCTCTTTTTTAGTTTACTAGATGAAGGGAAAATGAAAACACAAGTTTTGATTTAAGAAAAATGTATAGATCTAAAATGGAAATGCACAATGCACAAATGTAGATAGAGATAATTCCAAAAAGTGTCTCTAATTTTTAGGGATTGTAAAATCATTTTAGTTTTTATATATCGCGTTCTGCAATCGTCGTGGAAAGGGGGAGGTGGGGGATTGTTATCTGAGTATTGACACCCAATCCATAAGTAATTCCTTACAAAAATGTAGCCCGTTATGCATGTGAAATCACTTTACTATCATCTATGATCGTTGGTCAGCTTTTAGTAAATGGGCAAAATAATGGCTTGTTTGACTCGGGTTAATATCCCACCACAAGTTCACTTGGGAATTTAATCTTATTCTCTTTAAAAGGATTGGATCCATAGGTCATTTGAATCTTTAACATGTTTCAAGGATGCATATCCATTTTTTAAAACATGTGTAGAAAAATCTTTTCCTTATAAAATTCCGAGCCATTACGGTTGAACTAGTGGAATTTCCCAAACCTGGATAACAAAACTTTTGTGTTCATTTGTGTTGTGTGAATAAATTTTCTTTACGTATATTTGTGATTGCTTTAAATTCTTTCCATACATAAACTCTAAAATTTTCATTTTGTTGTGATTTTTTTGCCTTTTATCTCATTTTTTGTTTATGAGATGAAAGGAAAGTGAAAACACAAGTTTTGATTTAAGAAAAAAGTATTCATCTATAATGTAAATGCACGATGCAAAAATGTAGAGAGAAATAATTCCAAAAAGTGTTTGTAATTTTTAGGCATTGTAAACTCTTTTAATTTTTATATATCTAGTACAACAATCGTCGGGAAAAGGGGGAGGCGAGGGATTTTTAACTGAATGTTGAGTCCAAATCCATTAGTCATTCCTTACAAAAATATAGCCCGATATGCATGATATATCACTTTACAATCATCAATGATCGTTAGGTCAGCTTTTTGTAAATGGGCAAAACAATGGCTTGTTTGACTCAGGTAAATATCCCACCACACGTTCACTTGGGAATTTAATGTTATTCTCTTTAAATGTTTTGGATCCATAGCTCATTGGCATCTTTAACATGATTCAAGCATGCATATCTATTTTTTAAAACATGTGTAGAAACATCTCTTTCTGATAAAATTCCGAGCTATTAGGGTTGAACTAGTGAAATTTCTCAAACATGGATAACAAAACTTTTGTGTTCATTTGTGGTTTGTGAATAAATTTTCTTTACTTACATTTTTTATTTCTTTAAAATCTCTCCAGACATAAACTATAGAATTTTCATTTTATTGTGATATATTTGCGTTTTATCTCTTTTTTTGTTTACGAGATGAAGGGAAAGTGAAAACTCAAGTTTTGATTTAAGAAAAAAGTAGTGATCTAAAATGTAAATGTACAATGCACAAATGTATATAGAGATAGTAGAAAAAAGTGTCCGTAATTTTTTTTGGATTGTAAACTATTTTTAATTTTTATATATCAGGTTCTGCAATCGTTGGGAAAAGGTGGAAGCGGGAGAATTTTAACTGAGTGTTGACTCCCAATCCATAAGTCATTCCTTACAAAAATATAGCATGTTACACATGATAAATCACTTTACAAGCATCTATGACCGTTAGGTCAGCTTTTTGTAAATGGGCAAAAAAATGGGTTGTTTGACTCAGGAAAATATTCCACCGCACATTCACTTGGGAATTTAATTTTTTCTCTTTAAAAGGTTTGGATCCATAGGTTATTTGCATTTTTAACATGTTTCAACCATGCATATCCATTTTTTTAAAACGTGTGTAGAAAAATCTCTTTCTTTTAAAATTTCGAGCTATCAAGGTTGAACTAGTGGAATTTTCCAAACTTGGATAACAAAACTTTTATGTTCATTTGTGGTGTGTGAATAAATTTTCTTTACATACATTTGTTATTTCTTTAAATTCTTTCCATACATAAACTCTCTAAAATTTTCATTTTGTTGTGATCTAATAGCCTTTTATCTCTTTTTTTTTTATTACGAGATGAAGGGAAAGTGAAAAGTCAAGTGTTGATTTAAGAAAAAATTAAACATCTAAAATGGAAATGCACAATGCACAAAAGTAGAGAGAGATAATTCAAAAAACTGTCTGTAATTTTTAGGGATTGTAAACTCTTTTTAGTTTTTAAATATCTGGTTTTGCAGTCATCAGGAAAAGAGGGTGAGGGAGATTTTTTATTGACTATTGACTCCCTATCCATAAGTCATTCCTTACAAAAATATAGCCCGTTATGCATCATAATTCACTTTACAATCTTCTATGATCGTTAGGTCAGTTTTTCTTAATTGGGCAAAAAAATGGCTTTTTTGACTCGGGTAAATATCCCACCGCATGTTCACTTAGGAATTTAATGTTAATCTCTTTAAAAGGTTTGGATCCATAGGTGATTTGCATCTTTAAAAGGTTTCAGGCATGCATATCCATTTTTTTAAACTGGGTAAAAAAATCACTGGAGTATAAAATTTTGAGCAGTTAGGGTTTAACTAGTGGAATTTCCCAAACTTGGATAACAAAACATTTGAGTTCATTTGAAGTGTGTGAATAAATTTTCTTTACTTACATTTGTTATTGTTTTAAATTCTTTCCATACATAAACTCTAAAATTTTCATTTTGTTGTGATCTATTTGCCTCTTATCTCTTTTTTGGTTTACGAGATGAAGGGAAAGTGAAACCTCAACTTTTGACTTTATAAAAAAGTATACATCTAAAATAGAAATGCACAATGCACCAATGTTGAGAGAGATAATTCCAAAAAAGTGTGTGTAAATTTTAGGGATTGTGAACTCTTTTCAGTTTTTAAAAATCTGGTTCTGTAATCGACGGGAAATGGGGGAGGCAGGGGATTTTTAATTGAGTGTTTACTCCTAATCCATAAGTTATTCGTGAAAAAAATATAGCCCGTTACGCATGATAAATCACTTTACTTTTATCTATGATCGTTAGGTCAGCTTTTTTTATATGGGCAAACTAATGGCTTGTTTGACTCAGGTAAATATCCCACTGCACATTCACTTGGGAATTTAATGTTATTCTCTTTAAAATTTTTGGATCCATAGGTCATTTACATCTTTAACATGTTTCAAGCATGCATATCCATTTTTTAAAACATGCGAAGAAAAATCTCTTTCTTATAAAATTCGAGCTATTAGGGTCGAACTAGTGGAATTTCCCATACTTGGATAGCAAAACTTTTGAGTTCATTTGGGGTATGTGAATAAATTTTTATTCACTTACATTTTTTATTGCTTTAAATTCTTTCCATACATAAACTCTAAAATTTTCATTTTGTTGTGATCTATTTGCACTTTATCTCTTTTTTTGTTTACGAGATGAGGGAAAGTGAAAACTCAAGTTTTGATTTAAGAAAAAAGTATACATCTAAAATGTAAATGCACAATGCCCAAATGTAGAGAGAGATAATTCAACAAAGTGTTTGTAATTTTTAGGGATTGTAAACTCTTTTTAGTTTTTAAAAATCTGGTTCTGCAATATTTAGGAAAAGGGGGAGGCGGAGGATTTTTAACTTAGTGTTGGCTCCCAATCCATAAGCCATTCCTTATAAAAATATAGCCCGTTACGCATGATAAATCACTTTACAATCATCTATGATCTTTAGGTCAGCTTTTTGTAAATGAGCAAAAGAATCGCTTGTTTGACTTGGGTAAATATCCCACCGCAATGTCACTTGGGAATTGAATGTTATTCTCTTTAAAAGGTTTGGTTCCATTGGTCATTTGCATCTTTAACTTGTTTTAAGAATACATATCCACTTTTTAAAACATGTGTAGAAAAATCTCTTTCTTAAAAATTTTGAGTTATCAGGGTTCAACTAATGGAATTTCCCAAACTTGGATAAAAATACTTTTATGTTCATTTGTGATGTGTGAATAATTTTTCTTTACTTACATTTGTTATTGTATTAAATTTTTTCCATACCTAAACTCTAAAATTTTCATTTTGTTGTGATTTATTTGCCTTTTATTTCTTTTTTTTACGAGATGAAGGGAAATTTAAAACTCAAGTGTTTATTTAAGAAAAAAGTATAGATCTAAAATGGAAATGCACAATGCACTAATGTAGCGAGAGATAATTCCAAAAATTGTCTCAAATTTTTAGAGATTGTAAACTCTCTTTAGTTTTTATATATCTCGTTCTGCAATCGTTGAGAAAAGGGGGAGGCGGGGGATTTTCAACTTAGTGTTGACCCCGAATCCATAAGTAATTCCTTACAAAAATTTAGCTCGTTACGCATGATAAATCACTTTACAATCATTTATGATCGTTAGGTCAATTTTTTGTAAATGGACAAAATAAAGGCTTGTTTGACTCAGGTAAATATCCCATCGCACATTCACTTGGGAATTTAATGTTATTCGCTTTAAAAGGTTTGGATCCATAGGTAATTTTTATCTTTAACATGTTTTAAGCATGCATATCCATTTTTTAAAACATGTATAGAAAAATCTCTTTCTTATAAAATTCCGAGCAAGTAGGGTTGAACTAGTGGAATTTCCAAAACTTGGATAAAAAAAATTTTGTGTTCATTTGTGGTGCGTGAATAAATTTTCCTTATGTACATTTGCGATTTCTTTAAATTCTTTCCATACATAAACTCTAAAATTTTCATTTTGTTGTGATCTATTTGCCTTTTATCTCTTTATTTTGTTTTCAAGATGAAAGGAACGTTAAAACTCAAGTTTTGATTTAAGAAAAAATATACATCTAAAATGGAAATGCACAACACTCAAATTTAGAGAGAGATAATTCCAAAAAGTGTTTGTAATGTTTAGGGATTGTAAACTCTTTTTAGTTTTTTTTATCAGGTTTTGCAATCGTCGGGAACAGGGGTAGGCGGGGGATTTTTAACAAAGTGCTGACTCCCAATTCATAAGTCATTCCTTACAAAAATATAGCCTGTTACGAATGATAACTACTTTACAATCATCTATGACCGTTAGGTCAGCTTTTTTTAAATGGGCAAAATAATGGCTTGTTTGACACAGGTAAATATCCCACCGCTCATTCACTTGGGAATTTAATGTTATTCTCTTTAAAAATTTTGGATCCATAGGTCATTTGAATCTTTAACATCTTTCAAGCATGCATATCCATTATTTAAAACATGTGTAGAAAAATCTCTTTCTTATAAAATTTCGAGCAATTAGGGTTGAACTAGTGGAATTTTACAAACTTGGATAACAAAAGTTTTGTGTTCATTTATGGGGTGTGAATAAATTTTTTGTACTTACATTTTTTGTTGCTTCAAATTCTCTCCATACATAAACTCTAAAATTTTGATTTTGTTGTGACTATTTGCCTTTTATTTTTTATTTTTTAATTTACTAGAAGAAGGGAAAGTGAAAACTCAAATTTTGATGTAAGAAAAAAATGTACATCTAAATTGGAATTGCACAATGCACAAATGCTGAGAGAGATAATTCCAAAAAAAGTATGTAATTTTTTGGGATTGTAAACTCTTTTGAGTTTTTAAATATCTGGTTCTGCAATCGTCAGAAGAAGGGGGAGGCAGGGGATTTTTAACTGAGTGTTTACTCCGAATCCATAAGTCATTCCTTACAAAAGTATAACCCGTTACGTATGATAAATCATTTTACAATCATCTATGATCGTTAGGTCATCTTTTTTTAAATGGGCAAAATGATGCCATGTTTGTCTCAAGTAAATATCCCATCGCAAGTTCACTTAGGAATTTAATGTTATTATCTTTAAAATGTTTGGATCCAAAGATCATTTGCATCTTTTACATGTTTCAAGCATGTATATCTATTTTTTAAAACATGCGTAGAAAAATCTCTTTCTTATAAAATTCGAGCTATTAGGGTTGAACTAGTGGAATTTCCCAAACTTTGATAACAAAACTTTTGTGTTCATTTGTGGTGTGTGGATAATTTTTCTTTACTTACATTTATTATTGCTTTAAATTCCTTCAATACCTAAACTGTAAAATTTTCATTTTATTGTGATCTATTTGCCATTTATCTCTTTTTTTGTTTACTAGATGAAGGGAAAGAGAAAACTGAAGTTTTGATTTAAGAAAAAAGTATAGATCTAAAATGGAAATGCACAATGCACAAACATAGAGAGATAATTCCAAAAAATGGCTCTAATTTTTAAGGATTGTAAAATCATTTTAGGTTTTATATATCAGGTTCTGCAATCGTCGAGAAAATGGGCAGGCAGAGGATTTTTAACTGAGTGTAGACTCCCAATCCATAAGTAATTCCTTACAAAAATATAACCCGTTACACATGATAAATCATTTTACAATCATCTATGATCGTTCAGGCAGCTTTTTGTAAATGGGAAAAATATTGGCTTGTTTGACTCGGGTAAGTATCCCACCGCACATTCACTTGGGAATTTAATGTTATTCTCTTTAAAAGGTTTGGATCCATAGGTCATTTACATCTTTAACATGTTTCAAGGAAGCATATCCATTTTTTAAAACAGGTGTGGCAAAATCTCTTTCTTATAAAATTCCGAGCTATTAGGGGTTAACTAGTGGAATTTCCCAAACATTGATAGCAAAAATTTTGTGTTCATTTGTGTTGTGAGAATAAATTTTCTTTACGTACAGTTATTATTGCTTGAAATTCTTTCCATACATAAACACTAAAATTTTCATTTTGTTGTGATCTATTTGCCTTTTATCACTTTTATTGTTTATGAGATGAAGGCAAAGTGAAAACTCAAGTTTTGATTTAAGAAAAAAGAATTAATCAAAAATGTAAATGCACAATGCAAAAAATGTAGAGAGAGATAATTCCAAAAAGTGTCTGTAATTTTTAGGCATTGTAAACTCCTTTTAGTTTTTATATATCAGGTACTGCAATCGTTGGGAAAACAGGGAGCCGGGGGGGGTTTAACTGAGTGTTGACTCCCAATTCATTAGTCATTCCTTACAAAAATATAGCCCGTTACGCATAATAAATCACTTTACAATCATCTATGATCGTTAAGTCAGCTTTTTGTAAATGGGCAAAATAATGGCTTGTTTGACTCAGGTAAATATCCCACCACACGTTCACTTGGGAATTTAATGTTATTCTCTTTAAAAGGTTTGGATCCATAGGTAATTTGCATCTTTAACATGTTTCAAGCATGCATATCTATTTTTTAAAACATGAGAAGAAACATCTCTTTCTTATAAAATTCCGATCTCTTAGGGTTAAACTAGTGGAATTTCCAAAAAATGGATACCACAACCTTTGTGTTCATTTTTGGTGTGTGAATATATTTTCTTTACTTACATTTGTTATTTCTTTCAACTCTTTCCATACATAAACTTTAAAATTTTTATTTTCTTGTAATATATATGCCTTTTATCTCTTTTTTTGTTTACGAGGCGAATGGAAAGTGAAATCTCAAGTTTTGATTTAAGAAAAAAGTATTGATCTAAAATGTAAATGCACAATGCACAAATGTAAAGAGAGATAATTCAAAAAAGTGTCCGTAATTTTTAGGGATTGTAAACTCTTTTTAATTTTTATATATCAGGTTCTGCAATCGTACGGAAAAGGGGAAGACGGGGGATTTTTAACTGAGTGTTGACTGCCAATCCATAAGTCATTCCTTACAAAAAGATAGCCAGTTACACAAGAAAAATCACTTTACAAGCATCTATGATCGTTAGGTCAACTTTTTGTAAATGGGCAAAAAAATGGCTAGTTTGACTCAGGTAAATATCCCATCGCACGTTCACTTGTGAATTTAAATTTATTCCCTTTAAAAGGTTTGGATCCATAGGTCATTTGCATCTTTATCATGTTTCAATCATGCATATCCATTTTTTAAAACAAGTGTAGAAAAATCTCTTTCTTTAAAATTCCGAGCGATCAGGGTTAAACTATTGGAATTTCCCAAACTTGGTTAACAAAACTTTTGTGTTCATCTGTGGTGTGTGAAGAAATTTTCTTTACTTACATTTGTTATTGCATTAAATTCTTTTCATACATAAACTCTAAAATTTTCATTTTCTTGTGATATATTTGCCTTTTATCACTTTTTTTGTTTATGAGATGAAGGGAAAGTGAAAACTCAAGTTTTGATTTATGAAAAAATTATTGATCTAAAATGTAAATGCACCATGCACAAATGTAAAGAGAGATAAGTCAAAAATGTGCCTGTAATTTTTAGGGATTGTAAACTCTTTTTAATTTTTATATATCAGGTTCTGCAATCGTCAGGAAAAGGGGGAGGCAGGGAATTTTTAACTGAGTGTTGACTCCCAATCCATAAGTCATTGCTTACAAAAGTATCAGCCGTTACACATGATATATCACTTTACAAGAATCTATGATCGTTAGGTCTGGTTTTTTGTAAATGGGCAAAAAGATGGCTTGTTTGACTTAGGTAAATATCCCAACGCACTTTCACTTGGGAATTTAATGTTATACTCTTTAAAAGGTTTTGGATCCATAGGTCATTTGCATCTTTAACATGTTTCAATCATGCATATCCATTTTTTAAAACAAGTGTAGAAAAATCTCTTTCTTATAAAATTTTGAGCTATCAGGGTTGAACTTGTGGAATTTCCCAAACTTGGATAACAAAACTTTTGTGTTCATTTGTAGTGATGGAATAAATTTTCTTTACCTACATTAGTTATTTCTTTAAATTCTTTCCACACATAAACTCTAAAATTTTCATTTCGCTGTATATATTTGCCTTTTATCACTTTTTTTAATTACAAGATGAAAGGAAAGTGAAAAGTCAAGTTTTGATTTAAGAAAAAAGTATACATCTAAATATTAAATGCACAAAGCACAATTTTAGAGAGTGATAATTCCAAAAAGTGTCTGTAATTTTAAAAGATTGTAAACTCTTTTTAGTTTTTATATATCTGGTTCTGCAATTGTCTGGAAAAGTGGGAGGCGGGGGATTTATAACTGAGTGTGGGTTCCCTGTCCATAAGTCATTCCATACAGAAATATAGCCCATTATGCATGATAAATAACTTTACAATCATCAATGATCGTTAGTTCAACTTTTCTTAATTGGGAAAAATAATGGCTTGTTTGACTTGGGTAAATATTCCACCGCATGTTCACTTGGGAATTTAATGTTCTTCTCTTTAAAAGGTTTGGATCCATAGGTCATTTGCATCTTTAACATGCTTCCAGCATGCATATCCATTATTTAAAACATGCGTGGAAAAATCTCTTTCTTATAAAATTCCGAGCTATTAGGGTTGAACTAGTGCAATTTTCCAAACTTGGATAACAAAACTTTTGAATTCATTTGTGGTGTGTGAATAAATTTTCTTTACTTACATTTGTTATTGCTTTAAATTCTTTCCATACATAAACTCTAAAATTTTCACTTTGTTGTGATCTATTTGCCTTTTATCTCTTTTTTTTTTGTTTACGAGATGAAGGGAAAGTGAAAACTCAAGTTTTGATTTAAAAAAAAAAAGTATACATCTAAAATGGAAATGCACAATGAACAAATGTAGAGAGAGATAATTCCAAAAAGAGTTTGTAATTTTTAGGGATTGTAAACTCTTTTGAGTTTCTAAATAACTGGTTATGCAATCGTTGGGAAATGGGGGAGGCTGAGGATTATTAACTGAGTGTTGACACCGAATCCATAAGTCATTCCTTACAAAACTATAGCCATTTACGCATGATAAATAACTTTACAATCATCTATTATCGTTAGGTCAAATTTTTTTAAATGGGCAAAATAATGGTTTGTTTGAATCAGGTAAATATCCCACTGCACGTTTACTTGGGAATTTAATGTTATTCTCTTTAAAATGTTTGGATCTATAGGTCATTTGCATCTATAACATGTTTCAAGCTTGCATATCCATTTTTTAAAACATACGTAGAAAAATTTCTTTCTTATAAAATTCGAGCAATTAGGGTTGAACTAGCTGAACTTACCAAACTTGGATAACAAAATTTTTGAGTTCATTTGTGGTGTGTGAATAAATTTTCTTTACTTACATTAGTTATTGCTTTAAATTATTTCCATACATAAACTCTAAAACTTTCATTTTGTTGTCATCTATTTGGCCTTTATCTCTTTTTTTGTTTAAGAGATGAAGGGAAAGTGAAAACCCAAGTTTTGATTTAATGAAAAACTATACATCTAAATTGGAAATGTACAATGCACAAATGTAGAGAGAGATAATTCCAAAAACTGTCTATAATTTTTAAGGATTGTAAACTCTTTTTAGTTTTTAAATATCTGGCTTTGCAATCGTCAGGAAAAGGGAGAGGCGTGGGATTTTTAACTGAGTGTTGACTCCCTATCCATAAGTCATTCCTTACAAAAATATAGCCCGTTACGCATGATAAATCATTTTACAATTATCTATGATCGTTAGGTCAGATTTTCTTAAATGGGCAAAATAATGGCTTGTTTGACTCGAGTAAATATCCCACCGCACGTTCACTTAGGATTTTAATGTTTTTCTCTCTAAAAGGTTTGATCCATAGGTCATTTGCATCTTTAACAGGTTTCAAGCATGCATATCCATTTTTTAAAACATGCGTAGAAAAATCACTTTCTTATAAAATTCTGAGCTATTAGGGTTGAACTATAGGAATTTCCAAAACTTGGATAACAAAACTTTTGAGTTCATATGTTGTGTGTGAATAAATTTTTTTTTCTTACATTTGTTATTGCTTTAAATTCTTTCCAGACATAAACTCTAAAATTTTCATTTTGTTGTGATCTATTTGCCTTTTATCTCTTTTTTTGTTTACGAGATGAAGCGCAAGTGAAAACTCAAGTTTTGATTTAAGAAAAAAGTATACATCTAAAATGGAAATGCACAATGCAAAAATTTAGAGAGAGATAATTCAAAAAAGTGTCTGTAATTTATAGGGATTGTAAACTCTTTTTAGTTTTTAAATATCTGGTTCCACAATCGTCTGGAAATGGGGGAGGCGGGGGATTTTTAACTGAGTGTAGAATCCCAATCCATAAGTCATTCTTTAAAAAAATATAACCCATTACGCAAGATAAATCACTTTAGATTCTTCTATGATCGTTAGGTCAGCTTTTTTTAAATAGGCACAATAATGGCTTGTTTGACTCAGGTAAATATCCCACCGCATGTTCACTTGGGAATTTAACGTTATTCTCTTTAAAATTTTTGGATCCATAGGTCATTTGCATATTTAACATGTTTCAAGCATGGATATATATTTTGTAAAACATTTTTTGAAAAATCTCTTGTTTATAAAATTCGAACTATTCGGATTGAACTAGTGGAATTTCTCAAACTTGGATAACAAAAATTTTGTGTTCATTTGTGGTGTGTGAATAATTTTTCTTTAGTTACGTATGTTATTGATTTAAATTCTTTCCATACCTAAACTCTAAAATTTTCATTTTGTTGTGATCTATTTGCCCTTTATCTCTTTTTTTGTTTACGATATGAAGGGAAAGTGAAAACTCAAGTTTTGATTTAATAAAAAAACTATACATCTAAATTCGAAATGCACAAAGCACAAATGTAGAGAGAGATTATTCAAAAAGGTGTCTATAATTTTTAGGGATTATAAACTCTTTTTAGTTTTTAAATATCAGGTCTACAATCGTCGGGAAAAGGGGGAGGCAAGGGATTTTAAACTTAGTGTTGACTCCCTATCCATAAGTCATTCCTTAAAAAAATATAGCCCGTTACGCATGATAAATCACTTTACAATCATCTATGATCGTTGGGTCAGGTTTTCTTAAATTGGCAAAATAATGGCTTGTTTGACTCGGGTAAATATCCCAATGCACGTTCATTAGGAAATTAATGGTATTCTCTTTAAAAGGTTTGGATCCATAGGTTATTTTGTATCTTTACAGGTTTCAGGCATGCATATCCATTTTTTAAAACAAGCGTAGAAAAATCACTTTCTTATAAAATTCTGAGCTATTAAGGTTGAACTATAGGAATTTCCAAAACTTGGATAACAAAACTTTTGAGTTCATTTGTCGTGTGTGAATAAGTTTTGTTTTCTAACATTTATTATTGCTTTAAATTCTTTCCATACATCAACTCTAAAATTTTCATTTTGTTGTGATCTATTTGCCTTTTATCTCTTTTTTTGTTTATGAGATGAAGGGAAAGTGAAAACTCAAGTTTTGATTTAAGAAAAAAGTATACATCCAAAATGGAAATGCACAATGTACAAATGTAGAGAGAGATAATTCAAAAAAGTGTCTGTAATTTTTAGGGATTGTAAACTCTTTTTAGTTTTTAAACATCTGGTTCTGCAATCGTTGGGAAATGGGGGAGGCGGGGGATTTTTAACTGAGTGTAGACTCCCAATCCATAAGTCATTCCTTAAAAAAATATAACCCATTATGCAAGATAAATCACTTTACATTATTCTATGATCGTTAGGTCACCTTTTTTTAAATGGGCAAAATAATGGCTTGTTTGACTCAAGTGAATATCCCACCGCACGTTCACTTGGAAATTTATTGTTATTCTCTTTAAAATGTTTGGATCCATAGGTCATTTGCATATTTAACATGTTTGAAGCATGGATATCTATTTTGTAAATCATTTTTAGAAATATCTCTTTCTTATAAAATTTGAGCTATTAGGGTTGAACTAGTGGAGTTTTCCAAACTTGGATAACAAAACTTATGTGTTAATTTGTGGTGTGTGAATAATTTTTCTTTACTTACATTTGTTATTGCTTTCAATTCTTTCCATACCAAAACTCTAAAATTTTCATTTTGTTGTGATCTATTTGCCCATTATCTTTTTTTTTGTTAACGAGAAGAAGGGAAAGAGAAAACTCAAGTTTTGATTTAATAAAAAAAAGTATACATCTAAATTCAAAATGCACAATGCACAAATGTAGAGAGAGATAATTCAAAAAGGTGTCTGTAATTTTTAGGGATTGTAAACACTTTTTAGTTTTTAAATGTCAGGTCTGCAGGAGGCGAGGGATTTTTAACTTAGTGTTGACTCCCTATCCATAAGTCATTCCTTAAAAAAATATAGCCCGTTACGCATGATAAATCACTTTACAATCATCTATGATTGTTAGGTCAGCTTTTCTTGAATTGGCAAAATAATGGCTTGTTTGACTCGGGTAAATATCCCACTGCACGTTCACTTAGGAAATTAATGGTATTCTTTTTAAAAGGTTTGGATCCTTAGGTCATTTGCATCTTTACAGGTTTCAAGCATGCTTATCCATTTTTTAAAACATGCGTAGAAAAATCATTTTCTTATAAAAATCTTAGCTATTAGGGTTGAACTAGTGGAATTTCCAAAACTTGGATAACAAAACTTTTGAGTTCATTTGTTGTGTGTGAATAAATTTTCTCTTCTTACATTTTTTATTGCTTTAAATTCTTTACAAACATAAACTCTAAAATTTTCAATTTGTTACGATCTATTTGCCTTTTATCTCTTTTTTTTGTTTACGAGATGAAGGGAAAGTGAAAACTCAAGTTTTCATTTAAGAAAAAAGTATACATCTAAAATGGAAATGCACAATGCACAAAAGTAGAGAGAGATAATTCAAAAAAGTGTCTGCAATTTTTAGGGATTGTAAGCTCTTTTTAGTTTTTAAATATCTTGTGCTGCAATTGTTGGGAAATGGGGGAGGCGGGGGATTTTTAAACTGAGTGTTGAATCCCAATTCATAAGTCACTCCTTACAAAAATATAGCCCGTTACTCATGATAAAGAACTTTACATTCTTTTATGATCGTTAGGTCAGCTTTTTTTAAATGGGCAAAATAATGGCTTGTTTAACTTAGGTAAATATCCCACCCCACGTTCACTTGGGAATTTAATGTTATTGACTTTAAAATGTTTGGATCCATAGGTCATTTGCATCTTTAACATGTTTCAAGTATGCATATCTATTCTTTAAAACATGCGTAGAAAAATCTTTTCTGATAAAATTCGAGCTATTAGGGTTGAACTAGTGGAATTTTCCAAACTTGGATAACAAAACTTTTGTATTCATTTGTGGCGTGTGAATAATTTTTCTTTGCTTACATTTGTTATTGCTTTAAATTCTTTCCAAACCTAAACTCTAAAATTTTCATTTTGTTGTGATGTATTTGCCTTTTATCTCTTTTTTTGTTTATGAGATGAATGCAAAGAGAAAACTCAAGTTTTGATTTAAGAAAAAGGTATTCATCTAAAATGTAAATGCACAAAGAAAAAAATGTAGAGAGAGATAATTCCAAAAGGTGTCTGTAATATTTAGGGATTGTAAACTCTTTTTTGTTTTTATATATTAGGTACTACAATCGTTGGGAAAAAGGGGAGGTAGGGGGATTTTTAACTGAGTGTTGACTCCCCTTCCACTAGTCATTCCTTACAAAATATAGCCTGTTACGAATGATAAATCACTTTACAATCATCTATGATCGTTAGGTCAGCTTTTTGTAAATGGGCATAATAATGGCTTGTTTGACTCAAGTAAATATCCCACTACACGTTCACTTGGGAATTTAATCTTATTCTCTTTAAAAGGTTTGGATCCATAGGTCATTTGCATCTTTAACATGCTTCAAGCATGCATATATATTTTTTAAAACATGTGTAAAAACATCTCTTTCTTATTAAATTCCGGGCTCTTAGGGTTGAACTAGTGGAATTTCCCAAACATGGATAGCAAAACTTTTGTGTTCATTTGTGGTGTGTAAATAAATTTTCTTTGCTTAAATGTTTTATTTCTTTATATTGTTTCCATACATAAACTCTAAAATTTTCATTTTCTTGTGATATATTTGCCTTTTATCTCTTTTTTTTTAGGAGATGAAGGGAAAGTGAAAACTCACGTTTTGATTTAAGAAAAAAGTATTAATCTAAATTGGAAATGCACAATGCACAAATGTAAAGAAAGATAATAGAAAAAATTGTCAGTAATTTTTAGGGATTGTAAACTCTTTTTAATTTTTATATATTAGGTTCTGCAATATTTGGGAAAAGGTGGAGGCAGGGGATTTTTAATTGAGTGTTGACTCCCAATCCATAAGTCATTCCTTAAAAAAATATAGCCCGTTACACATGATAGATCACTTTACAAGCATCTTTGATCGTTAGGTCAACTTTTTGTAAATAGGCAAAAAAATGGTTTGTTTGACTCAGGCAAATATCCCACCGCACGTTCACTTGGGAATTTATTGTTATTCTCTTTAAAAGGTTTGGATCCATAGGTCATTTGCATCTTTAACATGTTTCAAGCATGCATATCCAATTTTTAAAACATGTGTAGAAAAATCTCTTTCTTATAAAATTCCGAGCTATCAGGGTTGAACTAGTGGAATTTCCAAAACTTGGATAACAAAACTTTTATGATCATTTGTGGTGTGTGAATAAATTTTCTTTACTTACATTTGTTATTGCTTTAAATTCTTTGCATACATAAACTCTAAAATTTTCATTTTGTTGTAAACTATTTGCCCTTTATTTCTTTTTTTGTTTACGAGATGAAGGGAAAGTGAAAAATCAAGTTTTGATTTAACGAAATAGCATACATTTAAATTGGAAATGTACAATGAACCAATGTAGAGAGTGATAATTCCAAAAAGTTTCTGTAATTTTCAGGGATTGTAAACTCTTTTTAGTTTTTAAATATCTGACTCTGTAATCATCGGGAAAAGGGGGAGGCGTGGGATTTTTAACTGAGTGTTGACTCCCTATCCATAAGTCATTTCTTACAAAAATATAGCCCGTTACGCATGATAAATCACTTTACAATTGATGTGAAATTTAATTACATCGGCTTTTATACCTCGCAAGCGTACGAATCGTTCATGTAATCTATCGGGAAGTGAGGGTCATATCCACAGGGAGGACTAAATTTTGTGTATTCTTCAGTTAACTAGCCTAACCAAATATGATGAATTAATCTGAACTAAACACTAATTATATCCTAAATTATCAAGCAATAATCTAATTAACTACTTGCACAATAGGAAACATCAACTCTGGATTTTATCGTGATTCGTGCCTCTCTCGAGCGCCACGTAACCACAAATTCGGATTCTCAATCCTTGCGTCTAGCCCTTCTCAGGCGCCTAGAGTTAATGACAGAGATCGGATTACATTAAAATGTAGAGAATCAATTTCCTATTGTGATGATGCTAGAATTATCAACTCTGGATTTTACCGTGATTCGTGCCTCTCGAGCGCCAAGTAACAACGAATTCGGATTCTCAATCCTTGCGTCTAGCCCCTCTCAGGCGCATAGAGTGAAAGACAGAAATTGGATTAAAATACCAAAATCCAACCTAAATTACAATCCTACCCTAACTAGCTAATTTAATCAAATATCTGAAAAACAAATATTCCTTAAACATTAATTATCAAATCAAATTTAATAAACATTCAAAACCTAAGTTCAAACTATAGGAAAATTAAATTAAAAAATGAAGGATTACTCCCCTTCTCCTTCCTCTCGCTCGAGCAGCACAGGCTCGTTCTCACAGGTGCTGTAATTTCCCGAAATTGATGGCTTCAAGTTGCAAGAGTGAATGGCCGGAGGTAGAGACGATGCCGACGAAGAGGGATAGAAACCCACGGATGGAGGTGGTGCGGTGGACGACGGAATGGAGCCGAAATCTTTTGACCGGCTCTCTCGAGTCTCGGTCGGAGTCGAAATAGCTTCGAAAATGGTCAAAAATGGGTAATCGACGCCGGAGGATGGTCGGAATGTGGAATCGTCGTCGGAGGAGCCCTCTCGGGTTACCCCTCGGCCTGGCGAGCAGAGAATGGCAGCGTCAAACTTGCCGCGACGGAGACTCTCTCGAGCTCTCATCGGGTCTATTCTCGGTTGCCGGATGGTGCTGAACGGTCGGCGGCCTCCCCTGTTTCTCTCTTCTTTTCGGTCAACGGCCCCCCTGTTTTTCCCCTCGAGCTCCCTTTTTCTTTCAAAACGCCGTTACCCTAAAAATCTCCCCCTTTCACTGATGGCATTTTGGTAAATATCTCGTTCTTCACCAAAATTCTTCTGCAATTGCATAATTGAATCCATAAAAATCATTTCAGGAAGAAATAAACCCTAAAATCAATGAAATATAATTCAGGAGAGAAAAATATGCAATATAGATAGTGATTAATACCAAATTCAATAAATGCACATTTCATTTGAAAACCGATAAATACCCACCTATAACACAATTATAAGTGCTATTCTATTATAATTAACCTAGTTCTCATGTCATAATCTGGCATCAATCACACCCCCAAACCTAAATCTTTGCTAGTCCCTAGCAAAACAACAATAGAACCAAAATTAAGCCTAGGAAAACAAAATACCACTTTCGTAGGGAACACGATTGCATTTAGCGTATGCAACAAGCCGTTAAACCCCTACTTGACAGTAGTGGATGAGTTGTGTCTCGTGAGGGTTTGCATGGAATTTACCCACAAAATTCATCTAAATCAACAATATAAAAAGAAAACTGAAGAAAATTTACTCCTCATTAGCATATGACTAACACTTAGTATCGTAAAATATCTGAAAATCATTTGAAACCTTGCTCAATTTGAAAACCTGTGTAAAATATAGCACATTCTCAATCCAAATACACTCATTGTTACTCCACCTGAACCAATGTGACCCATAAGCAATTACTTCAACAGAACAAAGAGGCAACAAATAACAATAAAATCCTGGTCACATCACAATTAAGAGAAAATAGTAGAGTAAGCCTGTTGTCTGACAATCTCACAAAAGAAGTATACAAATTTCAATCTTGACTGCAACTTCTTTCAACTTACAATTCATCATCAAAGTTAAGGAAACTATTGCTTCCAGATTTAAACCCATTTTTCGCTATTACCAGCGCATTTTTGCTATTACCAGCATAATTTTTATTTCACTAAATACTTTTGGTACTACCACCATTTTGTATTCGTCTTCACTGCACATGCATTTATTTTTAAGTAACAAACTGTTCCGGTGCATGTCCCTGGGTTTGCCCAGGCTGTTTCTGAGGTTATCTGTCCTTTGCAAGCAAGAACATTTCCATTTGCATTCATACATTACAACATTGAATTTCACTGAGATATAAAAAAGGATGAGTTCAAATAGGCATACAAGACTATTCAGACTAACATAGATCAACACTAGATTTACATGTTCTCTGTTGCAACTAAGTTCCAAGTCTAATGTAATAGTAAGTTATCCCACTGAATTCTCATGGAGCACAACAAATGATATCAGATTTCTAATAGGCATATTCTACACAGTTTTACAAAAAAAATTGAAAGACATTTGAGCAACTTATTTTAACTCTACTAAAGTTAACCACATACTAAGAGGAGTAATTTGAAAACCATGAACAAAAATCAAAAGAAAATCATTGCTAAAACATAAAAGAGCCATTCCCCCCCCAAACCTAAACCTGACATTGTCCTCAATGGGGAAAAGTTAAAACACCAGAATGACTATAAAAAGGAATAACATCTAAAGAATAATAAAACTCATGGAAACCACATGCTCCATTGGCACACAAGAAGTAAAGCGAAGCCAAATAGTGCAAGGAAAATCAACAAACACCCCCAAACCTAGAGCATGACACATCCTCGAACAAACCAACTAACAATCACTAAAATATCTGATTTACTAGACGATTTATTGATGGCCTTAATGTCAGTTCTAGTGCCAGTTTTCTCGTCTAGTAGCTACTACTCTAGTTGACTCATAGCTTAGCTAGTTATACTCCAATAGAGTGAGGGTTAAGCTCCCTCAGGGCTCCTAAATTCATAGGTGGGACCATATGTGTTTGGTCATCAACAATAATACCTAAAAGAGTAAATAAAGACCCCAAGAATGATACATAGTCTCCCTCGAAGAAGGTTTACTCGTATCAACCGTACCCGTAGGTAATCATCCGTAGATGAAACCTCTATCCCACATCACACTTTGAAGAAATCTTCGTGTGACTGGCCACTGAAGGCAGCAGGAATCACGCGTTGAACACAAGTCTTTGAGTTACTCACCATAAGGTTTTCATTCAATACTTCATGATCGAACTGGTCAATCCTAGAATGGTTGTTTGAGTACAGACCTCTCAAACTAGGGACCAAAAGTCTGGTCATCAACTACCGGAACCATTTATGCTCTCAGCCGACAAGAGAGTACCCCGAGTCCATGACTGGGCCAGCATCACCGGGGGACCTCCAATCAATCAAGACTAGAGTACACCAAAGGTTATCCCAATAAGAATGAATAAGCCAAAAATAAAAACTGTAATGTACAAAGGGATAGAAACGTGGGGATTGCCCACAATGTGCTAAGTTTATAGTCGTAAGAAAGACTCTGACGCAGTCAAGATGAATGGACAGGTTCCTCCAAGAAAATCACCATCACCTCCTCCGGTGTGGGGAAATTCTCATGATACGGTTTGAACCTCTGACCGTTAACTTTGAAGACCGACCCGTCTCAGTTATTGCGGATCTTCAACAGCGCCATGAGGAAAAACCTGTGTAACCTCAAATGGACTGGACCACCTGGATCTCAGCTTCCCTGGAAACAAATGCAATTGTGAGTTATAAAGTAAAACATTCTACCCAACAGTAAAAGACTTGCGAAAAATAGATTTATCAAGTAAAAGCTTTGTTCGCTCCTTGTACAGTTTGGCATTCTCATAAGCATCAGAACGTATATCCTCCAACTCATTCAATTACAATTTTGAGCCAAAGCAATATTCAAAGCCTTAATGGCCCAATAAGCTCTATGATCAAGCTCAATAGGTAGATGACATGCTTTGACGAACACTAGGCGACATGGAGACATCCCAATAGGAGTCATAAGCAAGGTTTTTTTTTTTAATCCTTACCTAAGACCATGGAGAAAAAAGAAATACACTTAATACGTGCCTCCCCGGCAACGGTGCCAAAAACTTGATGTGAAATTTAATTACATCGACTTTTATACCTCGCAAGCGTATGAATCGTTCATGTAATCTAGCGGGAAGCGAGGGTCATATCCACAGGGAGGACTAAATTTTGTGTATTCTTCAGTCAACTAGCCTAACCAAATATGATGAATTAATTTGAACTAAACACTAATTATATCTTAAATTATCAAGCAATAATCTCATTAACTACTTGCACAACAGGAAACGTCTGTTATGATATGTTAAAATGTATATTAAATGTAATTTATATTCATAATTGTTGTATAATTTGGAATTTGTATATAGGGTTATTTGATTAGGCTTAATGGGATGAGGGGGTATTGTCTTGGGCCCATGGGCCATTTTGTAATAGGAAAACCTAAAGGATAAAAAGGGGGAAAATCCCCAACGGAAATAATTTTGGATTGATCTTCGTGTGTTTCGTTTCGCCGTGAAACCAGAGAGCTACGCTCTCTCTTGTGGATGTTTGGACTATTCGGTCAGTCCCTTGATCTTGTTTTGTCATGGTATCAAAGCTTTGAAGAGAGAGTAACCGTCTGACGTATTTTTTGTCCGACGACCGGCATTGTCCGACCATTTTTTTTTCTCTTCGCGTTTGGCATTGATTTCGGGCGCTGTTAGAAATTCTTGTCGGGTGGTTCCATTGTCGGATGAGTTACAGAGGTTCCGTTGCCAGGAAGGGGGTTCTCGCTGGAAAGGGAAACGAAAGGGGTTGTCGGAAAGTATTCTCCGAGCTCGGAAACATTGTGGTTCCGTCGTCGGAAAAGCTTCATCGGTGGTTTCGTTGCCGGAGAAGATACAACGGGACAGGGGTTCTCGCCGGGACACTCGCTGGAAGGGGGAACGAAGGTAAAAAAAATTTTTCTCCCGCGCGTTCGTTTCGGGTGATTATTTGGCATATGGTCATTTTGCAATTTGAGACTCTTTGGCGGCCGCTTTGCAATTTCTGAAAGTTTGGGGGGCCATTCTGGAATTTCTAAAGATGCGAGGGTTCTTTTAGAATTTCTAATAGTTTGGGGGTCTAATTCGAATTTCTATTAACCTGGGGGCAACTCTTGGATTTCTACAAGTGTAGGGGTCTATTTGCAATTTCTGAAAAGTGGGGGTATATTTGGAATTTCTTATCTTACAGGGTTGCATCAGGAATTTTGCTAGATTCAATTTTATCATGTCAGCAGATAAGTCCGATTTCGTTCCTATTCTGTTCACGGGCAAGAACTACGGTACTTGGGAATTTTAGTTCCGGTTATTTGTTCAGGGAAGAAGTTTATGGGGTCATATTGATGGGAGTGATCCGGCACCTGGCGATGCTGATGCATTGTCAAAATGGATCATCATGGATGCTAGAGTTATGACTTGGATACTTGGATCTCTTGAGCCTCACCTAGTCCCAAATCTGAGGCCCTACAAAACTGCCGCCGATATGTGGAATTACCTCCACAAAGTTTATCGTCAAACCAGCACGGCCCATCGATTTCAAGTTGAATATGAACTTGCAAATTTCTCCCAAGGCAGTCGTTCGATTGAAGAATATTTCTCGGGCTTCCAAAATCTATGGGCTGACTACACTGACATTGTTTACGAGGATGTCCCTATTGCTGCTCTCTCTGCTGTGCAAGTTGTCCATGACACCAGTAAACGGGATCAATTCTTAATGAAGCTTTGTCCCAATTTTGAGATTGCTCGATCACATCTGATGAATCGTCATCCGGTGCCGTCCCTAGATGCCTGTTTGAGTGAACTTCTCTGGGAGGAGCAACGCCTTACTACTCAGGCTGGCATCGAACCTCGCGTTCAGGCTGATCTCTTGGCTCCTATAGCTTATGTAGTACAAGGAAGGCCTCAGGGTCGGGACACCAGCTCTGTTCAATGCTTCCACTGTAAGGCTTATGGTCACTTTGTTCGGGACTGCCCCAAGAAGTCGGTTCTATTCTGTAGCTACTGTAAGGTTGGGTCATCACATCACCGTTTGCCCTACATGGCCTCCACGGAGGAAGCCTACAACTTATCATGCATCCACTGGTACATCTAGTTCTGCCACATTGCTGCCTGCCGTTTCGGTCCCTATCATTCCTATTCCACCAGCACCTGCCAGTTCCACCACTCTCACTCCTGAAATGGTACAACAGATGATCATTTCTGCCTTTTCTACTTTTGGTATCTCAGGTAAATAGAACCTTTCTACTCAACCATAGTATTTTGATTCTGGTGCCTCTAACCACATGACCAACAATGTGGTATATCTTTCGAATGTCCAAAAGTATGATGGCAATCTACACATCAACACTGCTGATGGCAGTACTCTGCCTATCAGTGCTGTTGGTGATCTCTCTCCATCTTTAGCTGATGTCTTTGTGTCTCCTGACCTGTCGACAAACTTTTTGTCTATTGGTCAATTGGTTGATAAAAACTGTAATGTTCAGTTTTCTCGCTTTGGCTGTGTTGTGCAGGATCAAGCGTCGGGGAAGGTGATCGCGAAGGGGCCTAAAGTGGGCAGGCTATTTCCACATAAAGTCTTTCTATCCACTGTTATTCCACGTTCTCCTATACTTTCTTTTGCTTGTAATGTTGTTGGATCTGGCCCTACGTTGTGGCATAGACGTCTAGGCCACCCAAACTCGGCTGTACTTCGTACATTATTTAAATCGGGTTTATTAGGCAATCAAGATTGTACTTCTCGTGACACGTCTTTTGACTATTCATCATGTAAACTTGGAAAAAGTAAAACTCTATCATTTCCGCATCATGCCTCGCATGCCTCCCACTGCTTTGACCTTATTCATAGTGATGTTTGGGGAATTTCTTCCGTTATCTCGCATGCACACATTAAGTACTTTGTCACCTTTATTGATGACTTTAGTCGATTTATCTGGGTCTACTTCCTACGAGCTAAGTCTGACGTTTTTGTTGTTTTTAAGAGTTTCTTGCACTCATTGAAACCCAGTTCACCGCTCACCTTAAAGTACTCCACTCTGACTCTGGAAGCGAGTACATGTCGGCAGAATTCCAAGAATTTCTTCAAAATAAAGGCATTATCTCTCAACGTTCTTGTCCCTCGACACCCCAACAAAATGGTGTTGCTGAGCGCAAAAATCGTCACCTTCTTGATATGGTCCGCACCCTTCTCATTGAATCATCCGTTCCTCCTAGGTTTTGGTGTGAAACTCTCTCTACCTCTGTCCATTTAATTAACCGCCTACCCTCGCCTGTCTTGCATCATGTCTCTCCCTTTTTTTAAATTATTCGGTTATTCTCCGTCCTACACAAATCTTCGGACGTTCGGTTGTGTTTGTTTTGTGGATTTACCTGATCATGAACGACATAAACTTATAGCTCAATCTGTTATGTGTGCATTTCTTGGGTATGCCAATTCTCAAAAGGGCTATGTTTGTTATGATCCTCAGGCGCGTTGAGTCTGTGTTTCTAGGAATGTGGTCTTCTTTGAAAACCAATATTTCTTTCCCTCTCAAGTTACACTTCCATCTACCTCTTTGTCTAGTTTGACGAGCTTTGATGAGCCTCAACCCACTGCTTCGCTGCCCTCTTCTCCTGATCCTCCCTCTGCTCCTGCTCCCCTCCATCTTCGCAGATCTACACGTAGTTCTCACCCTCCTGACCGGTATGGTTTTCCCTCCCCTGTATCTCTGGTAGCTACTTTGTCTTCTATTTCCATTCGTTCTGGATATAAACAGGCTATAGCCCATGCGTGTTGGCAAAAGGCCATCCAAACTGAACTATAAGCGCTAGAGGAGAATCACACCTGGGACATTGTGGCTTGCCCTCCCATTATTTGGCCTCTTGGAAGTAAGTGGGTCTTCTCTATCAAGCTGCGTTCCGATGGATCGTTGGATCGGTACAAAGCCCGCCTTGTGGCCCTGGGGAACAGGCAGGAATATGGGATTGATTATGAGGAAACTTTTGCCCCAGTTGCCAAGATGACCACAGTCAGTACTATCTTAGCCATTGCAGCCTCTCAATCTTGGCCATTGCATCAGATGGATGTGAAGAATGCCTTTCTCCACGGTGATCTGCAGGAAGATGTCTACATCCTCTCCTGATAACATCTACAAGCTACGACGTCCTTTGTATGGGCTTAAACAAGCTCCATGGGCTTGGTTTGAGAAATTTTGTAGCACCCTTATCCTCCACCGGTTTACCCAGAGTTAGTATGATTCCTGCCTCTTTTATCATAAGTTTGTTGCAGGCATGGGTCATTCTCTTGGTTTATGTGGATGACATCATCATTTCTGGCACTGACTCTAGACTGATTACCACTCTTCATACGGTGTTGCATGCCACTTTTCATATGAAGGATCTTGGATGCTTCACCTACTTCTTAGGGCTAGAGGTCCATCACACACTCAAAGGTATTTTCTTAAACCAACATAAGTGTATTCAAGATCTCATCACACTCGCTGGGTTGGAGGACACATCTTTGGTGGCTACCCCTATGGAGGTCAATGTCAAATATCGAAAAGATGAAGGGACTCTCCTTTCCGACTATCTATCGACGACTAGTCGGGAGTCTCATCTACCTGACTACTACTCGCCCGGACATTTCCTATGTTGTTCATAAGGTCAGTCAGTTTATGGCATCTCCTCGACACCTTCATCTTGCGGCCGTTCAGTGCATCATCCGCTATCTGCGCGGCTCCCCTACTCGTGGTTTATTCTTTCCTACTGGCTCCATGCTACATCTGGTTGTCTACAGTGATGCTGATTGGGCAGGGTGTCCCAATACCCGTCGCTCTACTTCAGGCTGGTGTATGTTTTTAGGCGATGCACTAATTTCTTGGAAATGTAAGAAACAAGATCGAGTGTCCAAGTCATCTACCGAGGCCGATTATCGTGCTATGTCTACTGCGTGTTCGGAAGTTATTTGGCTCCATGGTCTTCTTGCAGAGCTCCAGTTTCCTCGGGCCTCCTCTACACCGCTACATGCAGATAATACAAGTGCTATATAGATTGCAGCCAATTCGGTTTTTCATGAGCATACCGAGCATATTGAGGTTGACTGTCACTCCATCCGCGACACTTTGGAGCGCCGGGTAATATCTCTACCGTACATTTCTTCGGATCTTCAAGTGGCCGATGTCTTCACCAAAGTATTGTCTCAATCCCGACATAATTTTTGGTTGGCAAATTGTTGCTAGTTGACTCACCATCATCAATTTGAGGGGGGATGTTACGATATGTTAAAATGTATATTAAATGTAATTTATATTCATTATTGTTGTATAATTTGGGATTTGTATATAGGGTTATTTGATTAGGCTTAATGGGATGAGGGGGTCTTGTCTTGGGCCCATGGGCCATTTTGTAAGAGGAAAACCTAAAGGATAAATACTTAAAGAAAGGGGGAAAATCCCCAAAGAAAATAATTTTGGATTGATCTTCGTGTGTTTCGTTTCGCTGTGAAACCAGAGAGCTACACTTTCTCTTGTGGATGTTTGGACTGTTCCGTCAGTCCCTTGATCTTGTTTTGTCAACGTCAACTCTGGATTTTATCGTGATTCGTGCCTCTTTCGAGCGCCACGTAACCACGAATCTGGATTCTCAATCCTTGCGTCTATCCCCTCTCGGGAGCCTAGAGTTAATGACAGAGATCGGATTTCAATAAAATGCAGAGAATCAATTTCCTATTGTGATGATGCTAAAATTATCAACTCTGAATTTTACCATGATTCATGCCTCTCTCGAGCACCACGTAACCATGAATCCAGATTCTCAATCCTTGTGTCTAGCCCCTCTCAGGCTAGACACAAGGAAAGACAAAAATTGGATTTAAATACCAAAATCCAACCTAAATTACAATCCTACCCTAACTAGCTAATTTAATCAAATATCCGAAAAACAAATATTCCTTAAACATTAATTATCAAATCAAATTTAATAAACATTCAAAACCTAAGTTCAAACTATAGGAAAATTAAATTGCAAAATGATGGATTACTCCCCTTCTCCGTCCTCTCGCTCGGGCAGCACAGGCTCGTTCTCACGGGTGCTGTAATTTTCCGAAATTGATGGCTTCAAGTTGCAAGAGTGAGTGGCCGGAGGTAGAGACGATGCCGGCGAAGAGGAATAGAAACCCACAGATGGAGGTGGTGCAGCGGACGACGAAATGGAGCCGATATCCTCTAACCGACTCTCTCGAGTCTCGGTCGGAGTCGAAATAGCTTCGGAAATGGTCGAAAATGGGTAATCGACGCCAGAGGATGGTCGAAATGCGGAATCAGCGCCGGAGGAGCCCTCTTGGGTCATCTCTCGGGCTGGCGAGCAGAGAATGGCAGTGTCGAACTCGCTGCAACGGAGACTCTCTCGAGCTCTCCTCGGGTCTGTTCTTGGTTGTCGGATGGTGGTGGACGACGGTGACGAACGCCGTTCGGAGGGAGCCCTCTCGGGTCTCCCCTCCGAACGGTCGGCGGCCTCCCTTGTTTCTCTCTTCTTTCTAGTCAACGACCCCCTATTTTTCCCCTCGAGCTCCCTTTTTCTTTCAAAATGCCGTTACCCTAAAAATCTGCCCCTTTCACTAATGGAATTTTGGTAAATATCTCCTTCTCCACCAAAATTCTCTTGAAATTCCATAATTGAATCCATAAAAATCATTTCAGGAAGAAATAAAACCTAAAAGCAATGAAATATAATTCAGGAGAGAAAAATATGCAATATAGACAGTGATTAATACCAAATTCAATAAATGCACGTTTCATTTGAAAACCCGATAAATACCCACCTATAACACAATTATAAGGGCTATTATATTATAATTAACCTAGTTCTCATGTAAGAATCTGGCATCTATGATCGTTAGGTCAGGTTTTCTTAAATGGGCAAAATAATGGCTTGTTTGACTCGGGTAAATATCCCACCGCAAGTTCACATGGGAATTTAATGTTATTCTCTTTAAAAGGTTTGGATTCACAGGTCATTTGCATCTTGAACAGGTTTCCAACATGCATATCCATTTTTTAAAACATGCGTAGAAAAATCTCTTTCTTATAAAATTCTGAGCTATTAGGGTCGAACTAGTGGAATTTCCCAATATTGGATAACAAAACTTTTGAGTTCATTTGGGGTATGTGAATAAATTTTCTTTACTTAAATTTGTTATTGTTTTAAATTCTTCCCATACATAAACTCTAAAATTTTCATTTTGTTGTGATCTATTTGCCCTTTATCTCTTTTTTTGTTTACGAGATGAAGGGAAAGTGAAAACTCAAGTTTTGATTTAAGAAAAACGTATACATCTAAAATGGAAATGCACAATGCACAAATGTAGAGAGTGATAATTCCAAAAGTGTCAATAATTTTTAGGGATTGTAAACTCTTTTAAATTTTTATATATGAGGTTCAGCAATCGTTGAGAAAAGGTGGAGGTGGGGGATTTTTAACTGAGTGTTGACTCCCAATCTATAAGTTATTCCTTACAAAAATATTTCCCTTTAACCATGATAAATCCTTTTACAGTCCTCTATGATGGTTAGGTCAGTTTTTTGTAAATGTGCAAAATAATGACTTGTTTTACTCGGGTTAAAATCCCACCGCACTGTCACTAGGGAATTTAATGTTATTTTCTTTAAAAGGTTTGGATCCATAGGTCATTTGTATCTTTATCTTGTTTCAAGAATACATATCCATTTTTTAAAACATGTGTAGAAAAATCGCTTTCTTAAAAATTCTGAGCTATCAGGGTTGAACTAGTGGAATTTCCCAAACTTGGATAAAAACACTTTTATGTTGATTTGTTGTGTGTGAATAATTTTTCTTTACTTAAAATTGCTATTGCATTAAATTCTTTCCATACCTAAACTCTAAAATTTTCATTTTGTTGTGATTTATTTGCCTTTTATCTCTTTTTTTGTTTACGAGAGGAAAGGAAAGTGAAAACTCAAGTTTTGATTTAAGAAAAAAGTATAGATCTAAAATGGAAATGAACAATGCACTAATGTAGCGAGAGATAATTCCAAAAAGTGACTAATATTTTTAGGGATTGTAAACTCTTTTTAGTTTTTATATATTTGGTTCTGCAATCGTCGAGGAAATGGGGAGGCGGGGGATTTTTAACTTAGTGTTGACTCCCAATCCATAAGTAATTCCTTACAAAAATTTAGCCCGTTACGCATCATAAATCACTTTACAATCATTTATGATCGTTAGGTCGATTTTTTGTAAATGGACAAAATAATGGCTTGTTTGACTCAAGTAAATATCCCATCGCACATTCACTTGGGAATTTAATGTTATTCGATTTAAAAGGTTTGGATCCATAGGTCATTTTTATCTTTAACATGTTTCAAGCATGAATATCCATTTTTTAAAACAAGTGTAGAAAAATCTCTTTCTTATAAATTCCGAGCTATTAGGGTTGAACTAGTGGAATTTTCCAAACTTGGATAAAAAAACTTTTGTGTTCAATTTTGGTGTGTGAATAAATTTTCTTTACGTACATTCAGGATTTCTGTAAATTCTAAAATTTTCATTTTGTAGTGATCTATTTGCCTTGTATCTCTTTTTTTTTGTTTACGAGAAGAAGGGAAAGTGAAAACTCAGGTTTTGATTTAAGAAAAAGTGTACATCTAAATTGGAATTGCACAATGCACAAATGTAAAGAGAGAAAATTCTAAAAAGTGTCTGTAATTTTTGGGGATTGTAAACTCTTTTGAGTTTTTAAATATCTGGTTCTGCAATCATCAGAAAAAGGGGAAGGCGGGGGTTTTTAACTGAGTCTTTACTCCAAATCCATAAGTCATTCCTTACAAAAATATAACCCGTTACATATGATAAATCACTTTACAATCATCTATGATCGTTAGGTCAGCTATTTTTAAATGGGCAAAATAATGCCTTGTCTCAGGTAAATATCCCATCGCACGTTCACTTGGGAATTTAATGTTATTCTCTTTAAAATGTTTGGATCCATAGGTCATTTGCATCTTTTACATGTTTTAGGCATGCATATCTATTTTTTAAAATATGCGTTGAAAAATCTCTTTCTTATAAAATTCGAGCTATTAGGGTTGAACTATTGGAATTTCCCAAACTTTGATAACAAAACTTTTTTGTTCATTTGTGGTGTGTGAATAATTTTTTATTTACTTACATTTGTTATTCTTTAAATTCTTTCAATACCTAAACTGTAAAATTTTCATTTTGTTGTGATCTATTTGCCATTTACCTCTTTTTTTGTTTACTAGATGAAGGGAAAGTGAAAACTAAAGTTTTGATTTCAGAAAAAAGTATAGATCTAAAATGGAAATGCCCAATGCACAAATTTAGAGAGAGATAATTCCAAAATGTGGCTCTAATTTTGAGGGATTGTAAAATTATTTTAGTTTTTATATATCAGGTTCAGCAATCGTCGAGAAAAGAGGGAGGCGGAGGATTTTTAACTGAGTGTAGACTCCCAATCCAAAAGTAATTCCTTACAAAAATATAACCCGTTACGCATTATAAATCATTTTACAATTATCTATGATCGTTAAGGCAACCTTTTTTTAAATGGGCAAAATAATGGCTTATTTGACTCGGGTAAGTATCCCACCGCACGTTCACTTGGGAATTTAATGTTATTTTATTTAAAAGGTTTGGATCCATAGGTCATTTACATCTTTAACATGTTTCAAGGATGCATATCCATTTTTTAAAATAGGTGTAGAAAAATCTCTTTCTTATAAAATTCCGAGCTATTAGGGGTTAACTAGTGGAATTTCCCAAACATGGATAACAAAACTTTTGTGTTCATTTGTGTAGTCTAAATAAATTTTCTTTACGTACAGTTGTTATTGCTTGAAATTATTTCCATACATAAACTCTAAAATTTTTATTTTTTTGTGAACTATTTTCCTTTTATCTCTTTTTTTGTTTACTAGATGTAGGCAAAGTGAAAACTCAAGTTTTGATTTAAGAAAAAAGAATTATTCTAAAATGTAAATGCACAATGCAAAAATGTAGAGAGAGGTAATTCAAAAAAGTGACTGTAATTTTTAGGCATTGTAAACTCTTTTTAGTTTTTATATATCAGGTTCTGCAATCGTTGGGAAAAGGGGGAGGCGGGGGATTTTTAACTGAGTGTTGACTCCCAATCCATTAGTCATCCCTTAAAAAAATATAGCCTGTTATGCATGATAAATCACTTTACAATCATCTATGATCGTTAGGTCAACTTTTTGTAAATGGGCAAAATAATGGCTTGTTCGACTCAGATAAATATCCCACCACACGTTCACTTGGGAATTTAATGTTATTCTCTTTAAAAGGTTTGGATCCATAGGTCATTTGCATCTTTAACATGTTTCAAGCATGCATATCTATTTTTTAAAACATGTGTAGAAACATCTCTTTCTTATAAAATTCCGATCTCTTAGGATTAAACTAGTGGAATTTCCCAAAAATGGATAACAAAATTTTTGTGTTCATTTGTGGTGTGTGAATAAATTTTCTTTACTTACATTTGCTATTTCTTTCAACTCTTTCCATACATAAACTCTAAAATTTTCATTTTCTTGTGATATATTTGCCTTTTATCTCTTTTTTTGTTTATCAGGTGAAGGGAAAGGGAAATCTCAAGGTTTGATTTAAGAAAAAAGTATTGATCTAAAATGTAAATGCACAATGCACAAATGTAAAGACAGATAATTCAAAAAAGTGTCTATATTTTTTAGGGATTGTAAACTCTTTTTAATTTTTATATATCAGGTTCTGCAATCATAGGGAAAAGGGGGAGGCGAGGGATTTTTATCTGAGTGTTGACTCCCAATCCATAAGTCATTCCATACAAAAAGATATCTGTTAAACAAGAAAAATCACTTGACAAGCATCTATGATCGTTTGGTCAACTTTTTGTAAATGGGCAAAAAAATGGCTAGTTTGACTCAGATAAATATCCCACCGCACGTTCACTTGGGAATTTAAAGTTATTCCCTTTAAAAGGTTTGGATCCATAGGTCATTTTCATCTTTAACATGATTCAATCATGCATATTCATTTTTTAAAACAAGTGTAGAAAAATGTCTTTCTTTAAAATTCCGAGTTATCAGGGTTGAACTAATGGAATTTCCCAAACTTTGATAACAAAAATTTTGTGTTCATTTGTGGTATGTGAATAATTTTTATTTACTTACATTTTTTATTCTTTAAATTCTTTCAATACCTAAACTGTAAAATTTTCATTTTGTTGTGATCTATTTGCCGTTTATCTCTTTTTTTGTTTACTAGATGAAGGGAAAGTGAAAACTCAAGTTTTGATATAAGAAAAAAGTATAGATCTAAAATGAAAATGCCCAATGCACAAATGTAGAGAGAGATAATTCCAAAAAGTGGCTCTAATTTTTAGGGATTGTAAAATCATTTTAGTTTTTATATATCATGTTCAACAATCGTCGAGAAAAGGGGGAGGCGGAGGATTTTTAACTGAGTGTAGACTCCCAATCCAAAAGTAATTCCTTACAAAAATATAACCCGTTACACATTATAAATCATTTTAAAATCATCTATGATCGTTAAGGCAGCTTTTTGTAAATGGGCAAAATAATGGCTTGTTTGACTCGGGTAAGTATCCCACCGCACGTTCACTTGGGAATTTAATATTATTTTCTTTAAAAGGTTTGGATCCATAGGTCATTTACATCTTTAACATGTTTCAAGGATGCATATCCATTTTTTAAAACAGGTGTAGAAAAGTCTCTTTCTTATAAAATTCCGAGCTATTAGGGGTTAACTAGTGGAATTTCCCAAACATGGATAACAAAACTTTTATGTTCATTTGTGTAGTCTGAATAAATTTTCTTTACGTACAGTTGTTATTGCTTGAAATTCTTTCCATACATAAACTCTAAAATTTTCATTTTGTTGTGAACTATTTTTCTTTTATCTCTTTTTTTGTTTATTAGATGTAAGCAAAGTGAAAACTCAAGTTTTGATTTAAGAAAAAAGAATTATTCTAAAATGTAAATGCACAATGCAAAAATGTAGAGAGAGATAATTCCAAAAAGTGTCTGTAATTTTTAGGCATTGTAAACTCTTTTTAGTTTTTATATATGAGGTTTTGTAATCGTTGGGAAAAGGGGGAGGTGGGGGATTTTTAACTGAGTGTTGAATCCCAATCCATTAGTCATTCCTTACAAAAATATAGCCCGTTACGCATGATAAATCACTTTACAATCATCTATGATCGTTTGGTCAACTTTTTGTAAATGGACAAAATAATGGCTTGTTTGACTCAGGTAATTATCCCACCACACGTTCGCTTGGGAATTTAATGTTATTCTCTTTAAAAGGTTTGGATCCATAGGTCATTTGCATCTGTAACATGTTTCAAGCATGGATATCTATTTTTTAAAACATGTGTAAAAACATCTCTTTCTTATAAAATTCCGATGTCTTAGGGTTAAACTAGTGGAATTTCCCAAAAATGGATAACAAAACTTTTGTGTTCATTTGTGGTGTGTGAATAAATTTTCTTTACTTACATTTTCTATTTCTTTCAACTCTTTCCATACATAAACTCTAAAATTTTCATTTTCTTGTGATATATTTGCCTTTTATCTCTTTTTTTGTTTATGAGATGAAGGGAAAAGGAAATCTCAAGTTTTGATTTAAGAAAAAAGTATTGATCTAAAATGTAAATGCACAATGCACAAATGTAAAGAGAGATAATTCAAAAAAGTGTCTGTATTTTTTAGGGATTGTAAACTCTTTTTAATTTTTAAATATCAAGTTCTGCAATCGTCGGGAAAAGGGGGAGGTGGGAGATTTTTATCTGAGTGTTGACTCCCAATCCATAAGTCATTCCATACAAAAAGATATCCCGTTAAACAAGAAAAACCATTTTACAAGCATCTATGATCGTTTGGTCAACTTTTTGTAAATGGGCAAAAAAATGGCTAGTTTGACTCAGGTAATTGTCCCACCACACGTTCACTTGGGAATTTAAAGTTATTCCCTTTAAAAGGTTTGGATCCATAGGTCATTTGCATCTTTAACATGATTCAATCATGCATATCCATTTTTTAAAACAAGTGTAGAAAAATGTTTTTCTTTAAAATTCCGAGCTATCAGGTTGAACTAATGGAATTTCCCAAACTTGCGTAACAAAAATTTTGTGTTCATTTGTGGTGTGTGAATAAATTTTCTTTACTTAATTTTTTTATTGCTTTAAATTCATTCCATACATAACTCTAAAATTTTCATTTTCTTGTGATATATTTGCCATTTATCTCTTTTTTTTTTACGAGAGGAAGGGAAAGTGAAAACTCAAGTTTTGATTTAAGAAATAAGTATTGATCTAAAATATAAATGCACCATGCACAAATATAAAGAGAGATAATTCAAAAATGTGTCTGTAATTTTTAGGGATTGTAAACCCTTTTTAATTTTTATAGATCAAGTTCTGTAATCGTCGGGAAAAGGGGGAGGCGAGGGATTTTTATCTGAGTGTTGACTCCCAATCCATAAGTCATTCCATACAAAAAGATATCTGTTAAACAAGAAAAATCACTTGACAAGCATCTATGATCGTTTGGTCAACTTTTTGTAAATGGGCAAAAAAATGGCTAGTTTGACTCAGATAAATATCCCACCGCACGTTCACTTGGGAATTTAAAGTTATTCCCTTTAAAAGGTTTGGATCCATAGGTCATTTTCATCTTTAACATGATTCAATCATGCATATTCATTTTTTAAAACAAGTGTAGAAAAATGTCTTTCTTTAAAATTCCGAGTTATCAGGGTTGAACTAATGGAATTTCCCAAACTTTGATAACAAAAATTTTGTGTTCATTTGTGGTATGTGAATAATTTTTATTTACTTACATTTTTTATTCTTTAAATTCTTTCAATACCTAAACTGTAAAATTTTCATTTTGTTGTGATCTATTTGCCGTTTATCTCTTTTTTTGTTTACTAGATGAAGGGAAAGTGAAAACTCAAGTTTTGATATAAGAAAAAAGTATAGATCTAAAATGAAAATGCCCAATGCACAAATGTAGAGAGAGATAATTCCAAAAAGTGGCTCTAATTTTTAGGGATTGTAAAATCATTTTAGTTTTTATATATCATGTTCAACAATCGTCGAGAAAAGGGGGAGGCGGAGGATTTTTAACTGAGTGTAGACTCCCAATCCAAAAGTAATTCCTTACAAAAATATAACCCGTTACACATTATAAATCATTTTAAAATCATCTATGATCGTTAAGGCAGCTTTTTGTAAATGGGCAAAATAATGGCTTGTTTGACTCGGGTAAGTATCCCACCGCACGTTCACTTGGGAATTTAATGTTATTTTCTTTAAAAGGTTTGGATCCATAGGTCATTTACATCTTTAACATGTTTCAAGGATGCATATCCATTTTTTAAAACAGGTGTAGAAAAGTCTCTTTCTTATAAAATTCCGAGCTATTAGGGGTTAACTAGTGGAATTTCCCAAACATGGATAACAAAACTTTTATGTTCATTTGTGTAGTCTGAATAAATTTTCTTTACGTACAGTTGTTATTGCTTGAAATTCTTTCCATACATAAACTCTAAAATTTTCATTTTGTTGTGAACTATTTTTCTTTTATCTCTTTTTTTGTTTATTAGATGTAAGCAAAGTGAAAACTCAAGTTTTGATTTAAGAAAAAAGAATTATTCTAAAATGTAAATGCACAATGCAAAAATGTAGAGAGAGATAATTCCAAAAAGTGTCTGTAATTTTTAGGCATTGTAAACTCTTTTTAGTTTTTATATATGAGGTTTTGTAATCGTTGGGAAAAGGGGGAGGTGGGGGATTTTTAACTGAGTGTTGAATCCCAATCCATTAGTCATTCCTTACAAAAATATAGCCCGTTACGCATGATAAATCACTTTACAATCATCTATGATCGTTTGGTCAACTTTTTGTAAATGGACAAAATAATGGCTTGTTTGACTCAGGTAATTATCCCACCACACGTTCGCTTGGGAATTTAATGTTATTCTCTTTAAAAGGTTTGGATCCATAGGTCATTTGCATCTGTAACATGTTTCAAGCATGGATATCTATTTTTTAAAACATGTGTAAAAACATCTCTTTCTTATAAAATTCCGATGTCTTAGGGTTAAACTAGTGGAATTTCCCAAAAATGGATAACAAAACTTTTGTGTTCATTTGTGGTGTGTGAATAAATTTTCTTTACTTACATTTTCTATTTCTTTCAACTCTTTCCATACATAAACTCTAAAATTTTCATTTTCTTGTGATATATTTGCCTTTTATCTCTTTTTTTGTTTATGAGATGAAGGGAAAAGGAAATCTCAAGTTTTGATTTAAGAAAAAAGTATTGATCTAAAATGTAAATGCACAATGCACAAATGTAAAGAGAGATAATTCAAAAAAGTGTCTGTATTTTTTAGGGATTGTAAACTCTTTTTAATTTTTAAATATCAAGTTCTGCAATCGTCGGGAAAAGGGGGAGGTGGGAGATTTTTATCTGAGTGTTGACTCCCAATCCATAAGTCATTCCATACAAAAAGATATCCCGTTAAACAAGAAAAACCATTTTACAAGCATCTATGATCGTTTGGTCAACTTTTTGTAAATGGGCAAAAAAATGGCTAGTTTGACTCAGGTAATTGTCCCACCACACGTTCACTTGGGAATTTAAAGTTATTCCCTTTAAAAGGTTTGGATCCATAGGTCATTTGCATCTTTAACATGATTCAATCATGCATATCCATTTTTTAAAACAAGTGTAGAAAAATGTTTTTCTTTAAAATTCCGAGCTATCAGGTTGAACTAATGGAATTTCCCAAACTTGCGTAACAAAAATTTTGTGTTCATTTGTGGTGTGTGAATAAATTTTCTTTACTTAATTTTTTTATTGCTTTAAATTCATTCCATACATAAACTCTAAAATTTTCATTTTCTTGTGATATATTTGCCATTTATCTCTTTTTTTTTTACGAGAGGAAGGGAAAGTGAAAACTCAAGTTTTGATTTAAGAAATAAGTATTGATCTAAAATATAAATGCACCATGCACAAATATAAAGAGAGATAATTCAAAAATGTGTCTGTAATTTTTAGGGATTGTAAACCCTTTTTAATTTTTATAGATCAAGTTCTGTAATCGTCGGGAAAAGGGGGAGGCGAGGGATTTTTATCTGAGTGTTGACTCCCAATCCATAAGTCATTCCATACAAAAAGATATCTGTTAAACAAGAAAAATCACTTGACAAGCATCTATGATCGTTTGGTCAACTTTTTGTAAATGGGCAAAAAAATGGCTAGTTTGACTCAGATAAATATCCCACCGCACGTTCACTTGGGAATTTAAAGTTATTCCCTTTAAAAGGTTTGGATCCATAGGTCATTTTCATCTTTAACATGATTCAATCATGCATATTCATTTTTTAAAACAAGTGTAGAAAAATGTCTTTCTTTAAAATTCCGAGTTATCAGGGTTGAACTAATGGAATTTCCCAAACTTTGATAACAAAAATTTTGTGTTCATTTGTGGTATGTGAATAATTTTTATTTACTTACATTTTTTATTCTTTAAATTCTTTCAATACCTAAACTGTAAAATTTTCATTTTGTTGTGATCTATTTGCCGTTTATCTCTTTTTTTGTTTACTAGATGAAGGGAAAGTGAAAACTCAAGTTTTGATATAAGAAAAAAGTATAGATCTAAAATGAAAATGCCCAATGCACAAATGTAGAGAGAGATAATTCCAAAAAGTGGCTCTAATTTTTAGGGATTGTAAAATCATTTTAGTTTTTATATATCATGTTCAACAATCGTCGAGAAAAGGGGGAGGCGGAGGATTTTTAACTGAGTGTAGACTCCCAATCCAAAAGTAATTCCTTACAAAAATATAACCCGTTACACATTATAAATCATTTTAAAATCATCTATGATCGTTAAGGCAGCTTTTTGTAAATGGGCAAAATAATGGCTTGTTTGACTCGGGTAAGTATCCCACCGCACGTTCACTTGGGAATTTAATGTTATTTTCTTTAAAAGGTTTGGATCCATAGGTCATTTACATCTTTAACATGTTTCAAGGATGCATATCCATTTTTTAAAACAGGTGTAGAAAAGTCTCTTTCTTATAAAATTCCGAGCTATTAGGGGTTAACTAGTGGAATTTCCCAAACATGGATAACAAAACTTTTATGTTCATTTGTGTAGTCTGAATAAATTTTCTTTACGTACAGTTGTTATTGCTTGAAATTCTTTCCATACATAAACTCTAAAATTTTCATTTTGTTGTGAACTATTTTTCTTTTATCTCTTTTTTTGTTTATTAGATGTAAGCAAAGTGAAAACTCAAGTTTTGATTTAAGAAAAAAGAATTATTCTAAAATGTAAATGCACAATGCAAAAATGTAGAGAGAGATAATTCCAAAAAGTGTCTGTAATTTTTAGGCATTGTAAACTCTTTTTAGTTTTTATATATGAGGTTTTGTAATCGTTGGGAAAAGGGGGAGGTGGGGGATTTTTAACTGAGTGTTGAATCCCAATCCATTAGTCATTCCTTACAAAAATATAGCCCGTTACGCATGATAAATCACTTTACAATCATCTATGATCGTTTGGTCAACTTTTTGTAAATGGACAAAATAATGGCTTGTTTGACTCAGGTAATTATCCCACCACACGTTCGCTTGGGAATTTAATGTTATTCTCTTTAAAAGGTTTGGATCCATAGGTCATTTGCATCTGTAACATGTTTCAAGCATGGATATCTATTTTTTAAAACATGTGTAAAAACATCTCTTTCTTATAAAATTCCGATGTCTTAGGGTTAAACTAGTGGAATTTCCCAAAAATGGATAACAAAACTTTTGTGTTCATTTGTGGTGTGTGAATAAATTTTCTTTACTTACATTTTCTATTTCTTTCAACTCTTTCCATACATAAACTCTAAAATTTTCATTTTCTTGTGATATATTTGCCTTTTATCTCTTTTTTTGTTTATGAGATGAAGGGAAAAGGAAATCTCAAGTTTTGATTTAAGAAAAAAGTATTGATCTAAAATGTAAATGCACAATGCACAAATGTAAAGAGAGATAATTCAAAAAAGTGTCTGTATTTTTTAGGGATTGTAAACTCTTTTTAATTTTTAAATATCAAGTTCTGCAATCGTCGGGAAAAGGGGGAGGTGGGAGATTTTTATCTGAGTGTTGACTCCCAATCCATAAGTCATTCCATACAAAAAGATATCCCGTTAAACAAGAAAAACCATTTTACAAGCATCTATGATCGTTTGGTCAACTTTTTGTAAATGGGCAAAAAAATGGCTAGTTTGACTCAGGTAATTGTCCCACCACACGTTCACTTGGGAATTTAAAGTTATTCCCTTTAAAAGGTTTGGATCCATAGGTCATTTGCATCTTTAACATGATTCAATCATGCATATCCATTTTTTAAAACAAGTGTAGAAAAATGTTTTTCTTTAAAATTCCGAGCTATCAGGTTGAACTAATGGAATTTCCCAAACTTGCGTAACAAAAATTTTGTGTTCATTTGTGGTGTGTGAATAAATTTTCTTTACTTAATTTTTTTATTGCTTTAAATTCATTCCATACATAAACTCTAAAATTTTCATTTTCTTGTGATATATTTGCCATTTATCTCTTTTTTTTTTACGAGAGGAAGGGAAAGTGAAAACTCAAGTTTTGATTTAAGAAATAAGTATTGATCTAAAATATAAATGCACCATGCACAAATATAAAGAGAGATAATTCAAAAATGTGTCTGTAATTTTTAGGGATTGTAAACCCTTTTTAATTTTTATAGATCAAGTTCTGTAATCGTCGGGAAAAGGGGGAGGCGAGGGATTTTTATCTGAGTGTTGACTCCCAATCCATAAGTCATTCCATACAAAAAGATATCTGTTAAACAAGAAAAATCACTTGACAAGCATCTATGATCGTTTGGTCAACTTTTTGTAAATGGGCAAAAAAATGGCTAGTTTGACTCAGATAAATATCCCACCGCACGTTCACTTGGGAATTTAAAGTTATTCCCTTTAAAAGGTTTGGATCCATAGGTCATTTTCATCTTTAACATGATTCAATCATGCATATTCATTTTTTAAAACAAGTGTAGAAAAATGTCTTTCTTTAAAATTCCGAGTTATCAGGGTTGAACTAATGGAATTTCCCAAACTTTGATAACAAAAATTTTGTGTTCATTTGTGGTATGTGAATAATTTTTATTTACTTACATTTTTTATTCTTTAAATTCTTTCAATACCTAAACTGTAAAATTTTCATTTTGTTGTGATCTATTTGCCGTTTATCTCTTTTTTTGTTTACTAGATGAAGGGAAAGTGAAAACTCAAGTTTTGATATAAGAAAAAAGTATAGATCTAAAATGAAAATGCCCAATGCACAAATGTAGAGAGAGATAATTCCAAAAAGTGGCTCTAATTTTTAGGGATTGTAAAATCATTTTAGTTTTTATATATCATGTTCAACAATCGTCGAGAAAAGGGGGAGGCGGAGGATTTTTAACTGAGTGTAGACTCCCAATCCAAAAGTAATTCCTTACAAAAATATAACCCGTTACACATTATAAATCATTTTAAAATCATCTATGATCGTTAAGGCAGCTTTTTGTAAATGGGCAAAATAATGGCTTGTTTGACTCGGGTAAGTATCCCACCGCACGTTCACTTGGGAATTTAATGTTATTTTCTTTAAAAGGTTTGGATCCATAGGTCATTTACATCTTTAACATGTTTCAAGGATGCATATCCATTTTTTAAAACAGGTGTAGAAAAGTCTCTTTCTTATAAAATTCCGAGCTATTAGGGGTTAACTAGTGGAATTTCCCAAACATGGATAACAAAACTTTTATGTTCATTTGTGTAGTCTGAATAAATTTTCTTTACGTACAGTTGTTATTGCTTGAAATTTTTTCCATACATAAACTCTAAAATTTTCATTTTGTTGTGAACTATTTTTCTTTTATCTCTTTTTTTGTTTATTAGATGTAAGCAAAGTGCAAACTCAAGTTTTGATTTAAGAAAAAAGAATTATTCTAAAATGTAAATGCACAATGCAAAAATGTAGAGAGAGATAATTCCAAAAAGTGTCAGTAATTTTTAGGCATTGTAAACTCTTTTTAGTTTTTATATATGAGGTTTTGCAATCGTTGGGAAAAGGGGGAGGTGGGGGATTTTTAACTGAGTGTTGAATCCCAATCCATTAGTCATTCCTTACAAAAATATAGCCCGTTACGCATGATAAATCACTTTACAATCATCTATGATCGTTAGGTCAACTTTTTGTAAATGGACAAAATAATGGCTTGTTTGACTCAGGTAAATATCCCACCACACTTTCGCTTGGGAATTTAATGTTATTCTCTTTAAAAGGTTTGGATCCATAGGTCATTTGCATCTGTAACATGTTTCAAGCATGCATATCTATTTTTTAAAACATGTGTAAAAACATCTCTTTCTTATAAAATTCCGATGACTTAGGGTTAAACTAGTGGAATTTCCCAAAAATGGATAACAAAACTTTTGTGTTCATTTGTGGTGTGTGAATAAATTTTCATTACTTACATTTTCTATTTCTTTCAACTCTTTCCATACATAAACTCTAAAATTTTCATTTTCTTGTGATATATTTGCCTTTTATCTCTTTTTTTGTTTATGAGATGAAGGGAAAAGGAAATCTCAAGTTTTGATTTAAGAAAAAAGTATTGATCTAAAATGTAAATGCACAATGCACAAATGTAAAGAGAGATAATTCAAAAAAGTGTCTGTATTTTTTAGGGATTGTAAACTCTTTTTAATTTCTAAATATCAAGTTCTGCAATCGTCGGGAAAAGGGGGAGGTGGGGGATTTTTATCTGAGTGTTGACTCCCAATCCATAAGTCATTCCATACAAAAAGATATCCCGTTAAACAAGAAAAACCATTTTACAAGCATCTATGATCGTTTGGTCAACTTTTTGTAAATGGGCAAAAAAATGGCTAGTTTGACTCAGGTAATTGTCCCACCACACGTTCACTTGGGAATTTAAAGTTATTCCCTTTAAAAGGTTTGGATCCATAGGTCATTTGCATCTTTAACATGATTCAATCATGCATATCCATTTTTTAAAACAAGTGTAGAAAAATGTTTTTCTTTAAAATTCCGAGCTATCAGGTTGAACTAATGGAATTTCCCAAACTTGCGTAACAAAAATTTTGTGTTCATTTGTGGTGTGTGAATAAATTTTCTTTACTTAATTTTTTTATTGCTTTAAATTCATTCCATACATAAACTCTAAAATTTTCATTTTCTTGTGATATATTTGCCATTTATCTCTTTTTTTTTTTACGAGAGGAAGGGAAAGTGAAAACTCAAGTTTTGATTTAAGAAATAAGTATTGATCTAAAATATAAATGCACCATGCACAAATATAAAGAGAGATAATTCAAAAATGTGTCTGTAATTTTTAGGGATTGTAAACCCTTTTTAATTTTTATAGATCAAGTTCTGCAATCGTCGGGAAAAGGGGGAGGCGAGGGATTTTTATCTGAGTGTTGACTCCCAATCCATAAGTCATTCCATACAAAAAGATATCTGTTAAACAAGAAAAATCACTTGACAAGCATCTATGATCGTTTGGTCAACTTTTTGTAAATGGGCAAAAAAATGGCTAGTTTGACTCAGATAAATATCCCACCGCACGTTCACTTGGGAATTTAAAGTTATTCCCTTTAAAAGGTTTGGATCCATAGGTCATTTTCATCTTTAACACGATTCAATCATGCATATTCATTTTTTAAAACAAGTGTAGAAAAATGTCTTTCTTTAAAATTCCGAGTTATCAGGGTTGAACTAATGGAATTTCCCAAACTTTGATAACAAAAATTTTGTGTTCATTTGTGGTATGTGAATAATTTTTATTTACTTAATTTTTTTATTCTTTAAATTCTTTCAATACCTAAACTATAAAATTTTCATTTTGTTGTGATCTATTTGCCGTTTATCTCTTTTTTTGTTTACTAGATGAAGGGAAAGTGAAAACTCAAGTTTTGATATAAGAAAAAAGTATAGATCTAAAATGAAAATGCCCAATGCACAAATGTAGAGAGAGATAATTCCAAAAAGTGGCTCTAATTTTTAGGGATTGTAAAATCATTTTAGTTTTTATATATCATGTTCAACAATCGTCGAGAAAAGGGGGAGGCGGAGGATTTTTAACTGAGTGTAGACTCCCAATCCAAAAGTAATTCCTTACAAAAATATAACCCGTTACACATTATAAATCATTTTAAAATCATCTATGATCGTTAAGGCAGCTTTTTGTAAATGGGCAAAATAATGGCTTGTTTGACTCGGGTAAGTATCCCACCGCACGTTCACTTGGGAATTTAATGTTATTTTCTTTAAAAGGTTTGGATCCATAGGTCATTTACATCTTTAACATGTTTCAAGGATGCATATCCATTTTTTAAAACAGGTGTAGAAAAGTCTCTTTCTTATAAAATTCCGAGCTATTAGGGGTTAACTAGTGGAATTTCCCAAACATGGATAACAAAACTTTTATGTTCATTTGTGTAGTCTGAATAAATTTTCTTTACGTACAGTTGTTATTGCTTGAAATTCTTTCCATACATAAACTCTAAAATTTTCATTTTGTTGTGAACTAGTTTTCTTTTATCTCTTTTTTTGTTTATTAGATGTAAGCAAAGTGAAAACTCAAGTTTTGATTTAAGAAAAAAGAATTATTCTAAAATGTAAATGCACAATGCAAAAATGTAGAGAGAGATAATTCCAAAAAGTGTCTGTAATTTTTAGGCATTGTAAACTCTTTTTAGTTTTTATATATGAGGTTTTGCGATCGTTGGGAAAAGGGGGAGGTGGGGGATTTTTAACTGAGTGTTGAATCCTAATCCATTAGTCATTCCTTACAAAAATATAGCCCGTTATGCATGATAAATCACTTTACAATCATCTATGATCGTTACGTCAACTTTTTGTAAATGGATAAAATAATGGCTTGTTTGACTCAGGTAAATATCCCACCACACGTTCGCTTGGGAATTTAATGTTATTCTCTTTAAAAGGTTTGGATCCATAGGTCATTTGCATCTGTAACATGTTTCAAGCATGCATATCTATTTTTTAAAACAAGTGTAAAAACATCTCTTTCTTATAAAATTCCGATGTCTTAGGGTTAAACTAGTGGAATTTCCCAAAAATGGATAACAAAACTTTTGTGTTCATTTGTGGTGTGTGAATAAATTTTCTTTACTTACATTTTCTATTTCTTTCAACTCTTTCCATACATAAACTCTAAAATTTTCATTTTCTTGTGATATATTTGCCTTTTGTCTCTTTTTTTGTTTATGAGATGAAGGGAAAAGGAAATCTCAAGTTTTGATTTAAGAAAAAAGTATTGATCTAAAATGTAAATGCACAATGCACAAATGTAAAGAGAGATAATTCAAAAAAGTGTCTGTATTTTTTAGGGATTGTAAACTCTTTTTAATTTTTAAATATCAAGTTCTGCAATCGTCGGGAAAAGGGGGAGGTGGGGGATTTTTATCTGAGTGTTGACTCCCAATCCATAAGTCATTCCATACAAAAAGATATCCCGTTAAACAAGAAAAACCATTTTACAAGCATCTATGATCGTTTGGTCAACTTTTTGTAAATGGGCAAAAAAATGGCTAGTTTGACTCAGGTAATTGTCCCACCACACGTTCACTTGGGAATTTAAAGTTATTACCTTTAAAAGGTTTGGATCCATAGGTCATTTGCATCTTTAACATGATTCAATCATGCATATCCATTTTTTAAAACAAGTGTAGAAAAATGTTTTTCTTTAAAATTCCGAGCTATCAGGGTTGAACTAATGGAATTTCCCAAACTTGCGTAACAAAAATTTTGTGTTCATTTGTGGTGTGTGAATAAATTTTCTTTACTTAATTTTTTTATTGCTTTAAATTCATTCCATACATAAACTCTAAAATTTTCATTTTCTTGTGATATATTTGCCATTTATCTCTTTTTTTTTTACGAGAGGAAGGGAAAGTGAAAACTCAAGTTTTGATTTAAGAAATAAGTATTGATCTAAAATGTAAATGCACCATGCACAAATATAAAGAGAGATAATTCAAAAATGTGTCTGTAATTTTTAGGGATTGTAAACCCTTTTTAATTTTTATAGATCAAGTTCTGCAATCGTCGGGAAAAGGGGGAGGCGGGGAATTTTTATCTGAGTGTTGACTCCCAATCCATAAGTCATTCCATACAAAAGATATCCTGTTAAACAAGAAAAATCACTTTACATGCATCTATGATTGTTTGTTCAACTTTTTGTAAATGGGCAAAAAAATGGCTAGTTTGACTTAGGTAAATATCCCACCGCACGTTCACTTGGGAATTTAAAGTTATTCCCTTTAAAAGGTTTGAATCCATAGGTCATTTGCGTCTTTAACATGATTCAATCATGCATATCCATTTTTTAAAACAAGTGTAGATAAATGTCTTTCTTAATTTTGAGCGATCAAGGTTGAACTAATGGAGTTTCCCAAACTTGCGTAACAAAAATTTTGTGTTCATTTGTGGTGTGTGAATAAATTTTATTTACTTACATTAGTTATTTCTGTAAATTATTTCCATACATAATTCTAAAATTTTCATTTTTCTGTGATCTATTTGCCTTTTATCTCTTTTTTTATTTACAAGATGAAAGGAAACTGAAAAGTCAAGTTTTGATTTAAAAAAAAAGTAAACATCTAAAATTGAAATGCATAAAGCACAAATGTAGAAAGAGATAATTCCAATAAGTGTTTTTAATTTAAAAGGATTCTAAAATCTTTTTAGTTTTTATATATAAGGTTCTGCAATCGTCTGGAAAAGAGGGAGGCGGGGTATTTATAATTGAGTGTGGGTTCCCTGTCCATAAGTCATTCCATACAAAAATATAGCCCGTTACGCATGATAAATAACTTTACAATCATCTAAGATTGTAAATGGGAAAAATAATGCTTTTTTGACTTGGGTAAATATCCCACTGCACGTTCACTTGGGAATTTAATGTTATTCTCTTTAAAAGGTTTGGATTCGTAGTTCATTTGCATCTTGAATAGGTTTCTAGCATGCATATCCATTTTTTAAAACATACGTAGAAAAATCTCTTTCTTATAAAATTCTAAGCTATTAGGGTGTAACTAGTGCAATTTTCCAAAATTGGATAACAAAACTTTTGAATTCATTTGTGTTGTGTGAATAAATTTTTTTACTTACATTTGTTATTGCTTTTAAATTCTTTCCATACATAAACTCTAAAATTTTCATTTTGTTGTGATCCATTTGCCTTTTATCTCTTTTTTTTATTACGAGATGAAGGGAAAGTGAAAAGTCAAGTGTTGATTTAAGAAAAAATTAAGCATCTAAAGTGGAAATGCACAATGCACAAATGTAGAGAAAGATAATTCCAAAAAGTGTCTGTAATTTTTTTGGATTGTAAACTCTTTTTAGTTTTTAAATATCTGGTTGTGCAATCATTGGGAAAATGGGGATTCGGGGGATTTTTAACTGAGTGTTGACTCCCTATCCATAAGTCATTACTTACAAAAATATAGCCTGTTACGCATGATAATTCAGTTGACAATCTTCCATGATCGTTAGGTAAACTTTTCTTAAATGGGAAAAAAATGGCTTGTTTGTGTCGGGTAAATATCCCACCGCTCCTTCACTTTGGAATTTAATGTTATTCTCTTTAAAAGGTTTGGATCCATAGGTCATTTGCATCTTTAACAGGTTTAGGGTTTAGGGTTTAGGCATGCATATCCATTTTTTAAAACATGCGTAGAAAAGTCTCTCTTATAAAATTCCGAGCTATGAGGGTTGAACTAGTGGAATTTCCCAGACTCTGATAACAAAACTTTTTATTTTATTTGTAGTGCGTGAATAAATGTTTTTACTTTAATTTGTTATTGCTTTAAATTTTTTCCATACATAAACTCAAAAATTTTCATTTCGTTGTGTTCTATTTGCCTCTTATCTCTTTTTTTGTTTATGAGATGAAGGGAAAGTGAAAACTCGAGTTTTGATTTAAGCAAAAAGTATACATCTAAAATGGAAATGCACAATGCACAAATGTAGGGAGAGATAATTCAAAAAACTGCCAGTAATTTTTAGGGATTGTAAACTCTTTTTAGTTTTTAAATATCTAGTTTTGCAATCGTCGGTAGATGGGGGAGGCGGGGGGTTTTTAACTGAGTGTTGACTCCCAATACATAAGTCATTCCTTACAAAAATACAGCCCGTTACGCATGATAAATTATTTTACAATCATCTATGATTGTTAGGTTAGCTTTTTTTAAATGGGCAGAATAATGGCTTGTTTGACTCAGGTAAATATCCCACCGCACGTTCACTTGGGAATTTAATTTTATTCTATTTAAATTGTTTGGATCCATAGGTCATTTGCATCTTTAATATTTTTCAAGCATGCACATCCATTTTTAAAATCATGCGAAGAAAATCTCTTTCTTATAAAATTTGAGTTATTAGGGTCGAACTAGTGGAATTTCCAAAACTTGGATAACAAAACTTTTGAATTCATTTGTGGTATGTAATAAATTTTCTGTACTTACATTTGTTATTGCTTTAAATTCTTTCCATAAATAAACTCTAAAATTTTCATTTTGTAGTGATCTATTTGCCCTTTATCTCTTTTTTTGTCTACGAGATGAAGGGAAAGTGAAAACTCAGGTTTTGATTTAATAAAAAAGTAAACATCTAAAATGTAAATGCACAATGCACAAATGTAGAGAGAGATAATTCCAAAAAAGTGTCTATAATTTTTAAGGATTGTAAACTGTTTTTAGTTTTTAAAAATTTGGTTCTGCAATCGTCGGAAAAAGGGGGAGGCGGGGGATTTTTAACTTAGTGTTGGTTCCCTGTCCATATCTCATTCCTTAACAAAATATAGCCGATAAGCATGATAAATCACTTTAAAATCACCTATGATCGTGAGGTTAGCTTTTCTTAAATGGGAAAAATAATGGCTTGTTTGACTTGGGTAAATATCCCACCGCACGTTCACTTGGGAATTTAATGTTATTCTCTATAAAAGGTTTGGATCCATAGGTCATTTGCATCTTTAACATGTTTCAAGCATGCATATCCATTTTTTATAACACACGTAGAAAAATCTCTTTCTTATAAAATTCGAGCTATTAGGGTTGAACTAGTGGAATTTCCCAAACTTAGAGAACAAAATTTTTGACTTCATTTGTGGTGTATGAATAAATTTTCTATACTTACATTAGTTATTGCTTTAAATTATTTCTATAGATAAACTCTAAAATTTTCATTTTGTTGTGATCTATTTGCCCTTTATCTCTTTTTTTGTTTACGAGATGAAGGGAAAGTGAAAACTCTAGTTTTGATTTAATAAAAATGTATATATCTAAATTGGAAATGCACAATGCACAAATGTAGAGAGAGATAATTCCAAAAAGTTTATGTAATTTTTTTGGATTGTAAACTCTTTTTAGTTTTGAAAAATCGGGTTCTGCAATCGTCTGGAAAAGGGGGAGGTGGGGGATTTTTAACTGAGTCTTGTATCCTAATCCATTAGTCATTCCTTACAAAAACATAGCCCGTTATGCATGATAAATCACTTTACAATCATCTATGTTCGTTAGGTGAGCTTTTTTAAAATGGGCAAAATAAAGGCTTGATTGACTCAGGTAAATATCCCACCGCACGTTCACTTGGGAATTTAATGTTATTCCCTTTAAAATGTTTGCATCCATAGGTCATTTGCATCTTTAACATGTTTCATGCATGCATATCCATTTTTTAAAACATCTGTAGAAAAATATCTTTCTTATAGAATTCGAGCTCTTAGGGTTGAACTTGTGGAATTGCTCAAACTTGGATAACAAAACTTTTTAGTTCATTTGTGGTGTGTGAATAAATTTTCTTTACTTACATTTGTTATTGCTTTAAATTCTTTCCATACATAAACTGTAAAAATTTCATTTTGTTGTGATCTATTTGCCCTTTATCTCTTTTTTTTTTACGAGATGAAGGGGAAGTGAAAACTCAAGTTTTGATTTAATAAAAAAGTATACATCTAAAATGGAAATGCACAATGCCCAAATATAGAGAGAGATAATTCCAAAAAGTGTGTGTAATTTTTAGGGATTGTAAACTCTTTTTAGTTTTTAAATATCTGGTTCTGCAATCATTGGGAAATGGGGGAGGTGGTTCATTTTTAACTGAGTGTTGACTCCCAATCCATAAGTCATTCCTTTAAAAAATATAGCCCATTACGCATGATAAATCACTTTACAATCTTCTATGATCATTAGGTCAGCTTTTTGTAAATGGGCAAAATAATGGCTTGTTTGACTCGGGTAAATATCCCACTGCACGTTCATTTTGGAATTTAATGTTATTCTCTTTAAAAGGTTTGGATCCACAGGTCATTTGCATCACTAACTTGTTTCAAGCATCCGTATCCATTTTTTTTAAAAATGCATAAGAAATCTCTTCGTTATAGAATTTCGAGCTATTAGGGTTGAATTAGTGGAATTTTCCAAACTTGGATAACAAAAAATTTTTGTTGATGTGAGGTGTGTGAATAAATTTTCTTTACTTACTTTTGTTATTGCTTTAATTTCTTTCCATACATAAACTCAAAATTTTCATTTTGTTGTGATTTATTTGCCTTTTATCTCTTTTTTTTTTTTTTACGAGATGAGGGGAAAGTGAAAACTCTAGGTTTGATTTAAGAGAAAATTATTGATCTAAAATGGAAATGCATAATGCACAAATGTAGAGAGAGATAATTCCAAAAAGTGTCAGTAATTTTTAGGGATTGTAAACTCTTTTTAATTTTTATATATCAGATTCAACAATCGTCGGGAAAAGGGGGAGGTGGGGGATTTTTAAATGAGTGTTGACTCCCAATGCATAAGTCATTGCATAAAAAAATATTGCCCTTTACCCATGATAAATCACTTTACAATCATCTATGATCGTTAGATCAGTTTTTTGTAAATGTGCAAAAAAATGGCTTGTTTGACTTGGATAAATATCCCAACGCACTCGAACTTGGGAATTTAATGTTATTCTCTTTAAAAGGTTTGGATCCATTGGACATTTGCATCGTTAACTTGTTTCAAGCATGCATATCCATGTTTTAAAACATGAGTAGAAAAATCTATTTCATATAAAATTCTGAGCTATCAAGGTTGAACTAGTGGAATTTCCCAAACTTGGATAACAAAACTTTTATGTTCTTGTGTGGTGTGTGAATAATTTTTCTTTACATACATTTTTATTGCATTAAACTTAAACTCTTAAATTTTCATTTTGTTGTGATCTAATTGCCTTTTATCTCTTTTTTTTATTTACGAGATGAAGGAAAACTGAAAACTGAAGTTTTGATTTAACAAAAAAGTATACATCGAAAATGGTAATGCACAATGCACAAATTTAGAGAGAGATACTTCCTTAAAGTGTCTCTAATTTTTAGGGATTGTAAACTCTTTTTAGTTTTTATATATCTTGTTTTGCAATCGTCGAGCAAAGGGGAGAGGCGGGGGATTTTTAACTTAGTGTTGACTCCCTATCCATAAGTCATTCCTTACAAAAATATAGCCCATTATGCATGATAAATCACTTTACAATCATCTATGATCGTTAGGTCAGCTTTTTGTAAATGCGCAAAATAATGGCTTGTTTGACATGGGTAATTCTCCCACCACACGTTCACTTGGGAATTTAATGTTATTCTCTTTATACGGTTTGGATCCACAGGTCATTAACATCTTTAACATATTTCAAGGATGCTTATCTATTATTTAAAACATATGTAGAAAAATCTCTTTCTTATAAAATTCCGAGCTAGTATGGTTGAACTAGTGGAATTTCCCAAACTTGGATAACAAAAATTTTGTGTTCATTTGTGTTATGTGAACAAATTTTCTTTACGTACATTGGTGATTGCTTTAAATTCTTTCCAAACATAAACTCTAAAATTTTCATTTTGTTGTGATCTATTTGCCTGTTATCTCTTTTTTTGTTCATGAGATGAAGGGAAAGTAAAAACTCAAGGTTTGATTTAAGAAAAAAGTATTGATCTAAAATGGAAATGCATAATGCACAAATGTAGAGAGAGATAATTCCAAAAAGTGTCAATAATTTTTACGGATTGTAAACTCTTTTTAATTTTTATATATCAGATTCAGCAATCGTCGAGAAAAGGGGGAGGTGGGGGATTTTTAAATGAGTGTTGACTCCCAATGCATAAGACATTCCTTAAAAAAATATTGCCCTTTACCCATGATAAATCACTTTACAATCATCTATGATCGTTAGATCAGTTTTTTGAAAATGTGCAACATAATGGCTTGTTTGACTCGGGTAATGGGAATTTAATGTTATTCTCTTTAAAAGGTTTGGTTCCATAGGTCATTTGCATCTTTAACATGTTTCAAACATGTGTAAAAAAATTTCTTTCTTAAAAAATTCTGAGCTATTAGGGTTCAACTAGTGGATTTTCCAGAACTTTTATGTTCTTTTATGGTGTGTGAATAATTTTTATTTACATACATTTTTATTGCATTAAATTATTTCCATACCTAAACTCTAAAATTTTCATTTTGTTGGGATATAATTTCCATTTATCTCTTTTTTTGTTTACGAGATGAAGGGAAAGTGAAAACTCGAGTTTTGATTTAAGAAAAAAGTATACATCTAAAATGGAAATGCACAATGCACAAATGTAGAGAGAGATAATTCCAAAAAGTGTGTCTAATTTTTAGGGATTGTAAACTCTTTTAGCTTTAGTATATCATGTTTTACAATTGTCGAGCAAAGGGGGTGGCGGGGGATTTTGAACTTAGTGTTGAATCCCAATCCATAAGTTATTCCTTACAAATAAGCCCATTACACATGATCAATCACTTTACTGTCATCTATGATAGTTAGGTCAGCTTTATGTAAATGGGCAAAATAATGGCTTGTTTGACTCAAGTAAATATCCCACTGCACGTTCACTTGGGAATTTAATGTTATTCTCTTTAAAAGGATTGGATCCATAGGTCATCTGCATCTTTAACATGTTTCAAGGATGTATATCCATTTTTTAAAACATGTGTAGAAAAATCTCTTTCTTATAAAATTCCAAGCTATTATGGTTGAACTAGTAGAATTTCCCAAACTTGGATCACAAAACTTTTGTGTTCATTTGTGTTGTGTGAATAAATTTTCTTTACGTACATTTGTGATTGCTTTAAATGCTTTCCAAACATAAAGTCTAAAATTTTCATTTTGTTGTGATCTATTTGCCTTTTATCTCATTTTTTGTTTATGAGATGAAGGGAAAGTGAAAACTCAAGTTTTGATTTAAGAAAAATGTATTCATCTAAAATGTATATGCATAGTGCAAAAAATGAAGTGAGAGATAATTCCAAAAAGTGTATGTAATTTTTAGGGATTGTAAACTCTTTTAGTTTTTATATATCAGATTCTGGAATCGTCAGGAAAAGGGGGTGGTGGGAGATTTTTAAATGAGTGTTGACTCCCAATGCAGGGATTTTTAAATAAGTGTTGACTCCCAATGCATAAGTCATTCCTTAAAAAAATATTGCGCTTTACCCATGTTAAATCACTTTACAATCATCTATGATCGTTAGATCAGTTTTTTGTAAATGTGGAAAATAATGGCTTGTTTGACTCCGGTAAATATCCCAACGCACTTTAACTTGGGAATTTAATGTTATTATCTTTAAAAGGTTTGGTTTAATAGGTTCTTTGCGTCTTTGACATGTTTCGAGCATGCATATCCATTTTTCAAAACATGTGTAGAAAAATCTCTTTCTTAAAAAATTCCGAGCTATCAGGGTTGAACTAGTGGAATTTCCCAAACTTGGATAACAAAACTTTTATGTTCATTTGTGGTGTGTGAATAAATTTTCTTTACTTACATTTGTTATTGCTTTAAATTCTTTCCATACATAAACTCTAAAATTTTCATTTTGTTGTGATCTATTTGCCCTTTATCTCATTTTTTATTTACGAGATGAAGGGAAAATGAAAAAGCAAGTTTTGATTTAAGAAAAAATTATTCATCTAAAATGAAAATAGAAAATGCACAAATGTAGAGAGAGATAATTCGAAAAAGTGTCTATAATTTTTAGGGATGGTAAATTCATTTGAGTATTTCAATATTTGGTTCTACAATCATCGGGAAATGGGGGAGGCGGGGGATTTTTAACTGAGTGTTGACTCCGAATCTATGAGTCATTCCTTAAAAACATATAGCCCATTACGCATGATAAATCACTTTACAATCATCTATGATTGTTATGTCAGCTTTTTTTAAATGGGGAAAATAATGGCTTGTTTGACTCAGGTAAATATCCCACCGCACGTTCACTTGGGAATTTAATGTTATTCTCTTTAAAATGTTTGGATCCATAGGTCATTTGCATCTTTAACATGTTTCAAGCATGCATATCAATTTTTTAAAACATGCGTAGAAAAAACTCTTTCTTATTAAATTCGAGCAACTAGGGTTGAACTAGTGGAATTTCCCAATCTTGGATAACAAAACTTTTGTGTTCATTTGTGGTGTGTGAATAACCCATAGGTAATTTTCATCTTTAACATGTTTCAAGCATGCATATCAATTTTTTAAAACATGCGTAGAAAAATCTCTTTCTTATAAAATTCGAGCAACTAGGGTTGAACTAGTGCAATTTCCCAATCTTTGATATCAAAACTTTTGTGTTCATTTGTGGTGTGTGAATAATTTTTCTTTACTTACGTTTGTTATTGTTTTATATTCTTTCCATAACTAAACTCTAAATGTTTCATTTTGATTTTATCTATTTGCCTTTTATCTTTTTTTTTTTTTTTACTAGATGAAGGGAAAATGAAAACTCAAGTTTTGATTAAAGAAAAAGTATTGATCTAAAATGGAAATGCACAATGCACACATGTGGAGAGAGATAATTCCAAAAAGTCTCTCTAATTTTTAGGGATTGTAAAATCATTTTATTTTTTATGTATCAGGTTCTGCAATCGTCGTGAAAAGGGGGAGGTGGGGGATTTTTATCTGAATGTTGACTCCCAATCCATAAGTAATTCCTTAGAAAAATATAGCCCGTTACGCATGTTAAATCACTTTACAATCATCTATGATCATTGGTCAACTTTTTGTAAATGAGCAAAATAATGGCTAGTTTGACTCAGGTAAATAACCCACCGAATGTTCACTTGGGAATTTAATGTTATTCTCTTTAAAAGGTTTGGATCCATAGGTCATTTCCATTTTTAACATGTTTTAAAGATGCGTATCCATTTTTTAAAACATGTGTAGAAAAATCTCTATCTTATAAAATTCTGAGCTATTAGGGTAGATCTAGTGGAATTTCCCAAACTTGGATAACAAAACTTTTATGTTCATTTTGTGTTGTGTAAGTAAATTTTATTTACGTATATTTGTGATTGCTTTAAATTTTTTCCTTACATAAACTCTAAAATTTTCATTTTGTTGTGATCTATTTGCCTTTTATCTCTTTTTTTGTTTACGAGATGAAGGGAAAGTGAAAACTCAAGTTTTGATTTAAGAAAAAAGTATTAATCTAAATTGAAAATGCACAATGCACAAATGTAAAGTGAGATAATAGAAAAAAAATGTCAGTAATTTTTAGGGATTGTAAACTCTTTTAAATTTTTATATATCAGGTTCTGCAATATTTTGGAAAAGGTGGAGGCGGGGGATTTTTAACTGAGTGTTGACTCCCAATCCATAAGTCATTCCTTAAAAAAATATAGCCCATTACACATGATAAATAACTTTACAAGAATCTTTGATCGTTAGGTCAGCTTTTTGTAAATAGGCAAAAAAATGGTTTGTTTGACTAAGGCAATATCCCACCGCACGTTCACTTGGGAATTTAATGTTATTCTCTTTAAAAGGTTTGGATCCATAGGTCATTTGCATCTTTAACATGTTTCAAGCATGGATATCAATTTTTTAAAACATGCGTAGAAAAATCTCTTTCTTATTAAATTCGAGCAACTAGGATTGAACTAGTAGAATTTCCCAATCTTGGATAACAAAAATTTTGTGTTCATTTGTGGTGTGTGAATAATCCAGAGGTAATTTGCATCTTTAACATGTTTCAAGCATGCATATCAATTTTTTAAAACATGCGTAGAAAAATCTCTTTCTTATAAAATTCGAGCAACTAGGGTTGAAGTACTGCAATTTCCCAATCTGTGATAACAAAACTTTTGTGTTCGTTTTTGGTGTGTGAATAATTTTTCTTTACTTACGTTAGTTATTGTTTTATATTCTTTCCATACCTAAACTCTAAATGTTTCATTTTTTTTTATCTATTTGCCTTTTATAATTTTTTTTTGTTTACTAGATGAAGGGAAAATGAAAACTCAAGTTTTGATTTAAGAAAAAAGTATTGATCTAAAATGGAAATGAACAATGCAAAAATGTGGAGAGAGATAATTCCAAAAAGTCTCTCTAATTTTTAGGGATTGTAAAATCATTTTATTTTTTATATATCAGGTTCTGCAATCGTCGTGAAAAGGGGGAGGTGGGGGATTTTTATTTGAGTGTTGACTCCCAATCCATAAGTAATTCCTTAGAAAAATATAGCTCGTTATGTATGTTAACTCACTTTAAAATCATCTATGATCATTGGTCAACTTTTTGTAAATGAGCAAAATAATGGCTTGTTTGACTCAGGTAAATAACCCACCGAACGTTCACTTGGGAATTTAATGTTATTCTCTTTAAAAGGTTTGGATCAATAGGTCATTTGCATTTTTAACATGTTTCAAAGATGCGTATCCATTTTTTAAAACATGTGTAGAAAAATCTCTTTCTTATAAAATTCTGAGCTATTAGGGTAGATCTAGTGTAATTTCCCAAACTTGGTTAACAAAACTTTTGTGTTCATTTTGTGTTGTGTGAATAAATTTTCATTTTGTTGTGATCTATTTGCCTTTTATCTCTTTTTTTTTTTATGAGAAGAAGGGATAGTGAAAACTCAAGTTTTGATTTAAGAAAAAAGTATTCATTTAAAATGTAAATGCACAATGATAAAATATAGAGAAAGATAATTCCAAAAAGTATCTGTAATTTTTAGGCATAGTAAACTCTTTTTAATTTTTATATATCAGGTTCTGCAATCGTCGAAAAAAGGGGAAGGCGGGGGATTTTTAACTGAGTGTGGACTCCCAATAGATTAGTCATTCCTTACAAAAATATAGCTCAATACGCATGAAATATCACTTTACAATCATCTGTGATTGTTAGGTTAGCTTTTTGTAAAAGGGCAAAATAATGGCTTGTTTCACTCAGTAAATATCCCACCACACGTTCACTTGGGAATTTAATGTTATTCTCTTTAAAAGTTTTGGATCCACAGGTCATTTGCATCTTTAACATGTTTCAAGCATATATATCTTTTTTTTAAAACATGTGTAGAAACATCTCTTTCTTATAAAATTCCAAGCTATAAGGGTTGAACTAGTGGAATTTCCCGAACATGGATAACAAAACTTTTGTGTTCATTTGTGGTTTGTGAATAAATTTTCATTACATACATTTGTTATTTCTTTTAAACTCTTTCCATACATAAACTCTAAAATTTTCATTTTCTTGTGATATATTTGTCATTTATCTCTTTTTTTGTTTACGAGATGAAGGGAAAGTGAAAACTCAAGTATTTATTTAAGAAAAAAGTATTGATCTAAAATTGAAATGCACAATGTACAAATGTAAACTGAGATAATTAAAAAAAGTGTCTATAATTTTTAGGGATTGTAAACTCTTTTTAATTTGTATATATCAGGTTCTGCAATCGTTGGGAAAAGTTGGAAGCGGGGGATTTTTAATTGAGTGTTGACTCCCAATCCATAAGTCATTTCTTACAAAAATATAGCCCGTTACACATGATAAATCACTTTACAAGCATTTATGATTGTTAGGTCAACTTTTTGTAAATGGGCAAAAAAATGGCTTGTTTGACTCAGGCAAATATCCCACCGCACGTTCACTTGGGAATTTAATGTTATTCTATTTAAAAGGCTTGGATCCATAGGTCATTTGCATCTTTAACATGTTTCAAATATGCGTATCCATTTTTTAAAAACATGTGTAGAAAAATCTCTTTCTAATAAAATTCCGAGCTACAAGGGTTGAACTAGTGGAATTTCCCAAACATGGATAACAAAACTTTTGTGTTCATTTGTGGTGTGTGAATAAATTTTTTGTACTTACATTTGTTATTGCTTTAAATTCTTTCCATACATAAACTCTAAAATTTTCATTTTGTTGTGATCTATTTGCCTTATATCTCTTTTTTATTACGAGATGATGGGAAAGTGAAAAGTCAAGTTTTGATTTAAGAAAAAAGTAAACATCTAAAATGGAAATGCACAATGCGCAAATGTAGAGAGAGATAATTCCAAAAAGTGTCTATAACTTTTTGGGATTTTAAACTCTTTTCTGTTTTAATATCACAGGTTCTGCAATCGTGGGGAAAAGGGGAAGGTGGGGGATTTTTAATTGAGTGTTCACTCCCTGTCGATAAGTCATTCCATAAATAAAAAGTATGTTACGCATGATAAATCACATTACAATCATCTATGATCGTTAGGTCAACTTTTCTTAAATGGGAAAAATAATGGCTTGTTTGACTCGGGTAAATATCCCACCGCACGTTCATTTTGGCAGTTAATGTTATTCTCTTTAAAAGATTTGGATCCATAGGTCATTTGCATCTTTAACAGGTTTCAAGCATGCGTATCCATTTTTTATAACCTGTGTAGAAAAATTTATTTCTAATAAAATTCGAGCTGTTAGGGTTGAATTAGTGGAATTTCCCAAACTTGGATAACAAAACGTTTGAGTTCATTTGTGGTGTGTGAATAAATTTTCTTTACTTACATTAGTTATTGCTTTCAATTCTTTCCGTACATAAACTCTAAAATTTTCATTTTGTTGTGATCTATTTGCCCTTTATCTCTTTTTTTGTTTACGAGATGAAGGGAAAGTGAAAACTCAAGTTTTGATTTAATAAAAAATATACATCTAAAATGGAAATGCACAGTGCACAAATGTAGAGAGAGATAATTCCAAAAAGTGTCTGTAATTTTTAGGGATTGTAAACTCTTTTTAGTTTTTAAATATCTTGTTGTGCAATCATTGGGAAAAGGGGGAGGCGGGGGATTTTTAACTGAGTATTAACTCCAATCCATAAGTCATTCCTTACAAAAATATAGCCCGTTACGTATGATAATTCACTTTACAATCTTCTATAATCGTTAGGTAAGCTTTTCTTTAATGGAGAAAAAAATGGCTTGTTTGACTAGGGTAAATATCCCACCGCACATTCACATAGGAATTTAATCTTATTCTCCTTAAAAGTTTGGATCTATAGGTCATTTGCATCTTTAACAGGTTTCAGGCATGCATATCCATTTTTTAAAACATGCGTAGAAAAATCTCATTATTATAAAATTCCGAGCTATTAGGGTTGAACTAGTGGAATTTCCCAGTCTTGTATAACAAAACTTCTAAGTTCATTTGTAGTGTGTGAATAAATTTTCTTTACCTACATTTGTTATTGCTTTAAAGTCTTTCCATACATAAACTCTAAAATTTTCTTTTTGTTGTGATCTATTTACCTTTTCTCTCTTTTTTTGTTTACGAGATCGAGGGAAAGTGAAAACTCAAGTTTTGATTTAAGAAACAAGTATTCATCTAAAATTGAAATGCATAATGCAGAAATGTAGAGAGAGATAATTCAAAAAAGTGTCCGTAATTTATAGGGATTGTAAAATCTTTTTATTTTTTAAATATCTGGTTCTACAATCGTCAAGAAATGGTGGAGGCGGAGGATTTTTAAATGAGAGTTGACTTATAACCCATAAGTCATTTCTTACAAAATTATAGCATGTTGCGCATGATAAATCACTTTACAATCATCTATGATCGTTAGGTAGGCTTTTTTTTAAATGGGAAAATAATGGCATGTTTGACTCAGGTAAATATCCCACTGCACGTTCACTTGGGAATTTAATGTTATCCACTTTAAAATGTTTGGATCCATAGGTCATTTGCATCTTTAACATGTTTTAGGCATGCATATCCATTTTTAAAACATACGTAGAAAAATCTCTTTCATATAAAATTCAAGCTATTAGGGTCAAACTAGTGGAATTTCCCAAACTAGGATAACAAAACTTTTGAGTTCATTTGTGGTCTATGAATAAACTTTCTTTACTTACATTTGTTATTGTTTTAAATTCTTTCCAAACATAATTTGTTGAAATCTATTTGCCCTTTAGCTCTTTTTTTTACGAGATGAAGAGAAAGTGAAAACTCAAGTTTTGATTTATTAAAAAACTATACATCTAAAATGGAAATGCACAATGCACAAATGTAGAGAGAGATAATTCCAAAAAGTGTCTGTAATTTTTAGGGATTCTAAGCATTTTTTAGTTTTTAAAAATCTGGTTTTGCAATCATCGGGAAAAGAGGGAGGCAGAGGATTTTTAACTAAGTGTTGACTCCCAATCCATAAATCATTCCTTAAAAAATTATAGCCCGTTATGCATGATAAATCACTTTACAATCATCTATGATTATTAGGTCAGCTTTTTGTAAATGGGCAAAATAATGGCTTGTTTGACTCGGGTAAATATCCCACCTGACGTTCACTTGGGAATTTAATGTTATTCTGTTCAAAAGGTTGGGATCATTAGGTCATTTGCATCTTTAATATGATTCAAGCATGTATATATATTTTTTGAAACAAGTGTAGAAAAATATTATTCCTATAAAATTCCAAGTTATTAGGGTTCTACTAGTGGTATTTTCCCAACTTGAATAACAAAACTTTTGTGGTGTGTGAATAAATTTTCTTTAGTTACATTTGTTATTGCTTTAAATTCTTTCCATACATAAACTCTAAAATTTTCATTATGTTGTGATCTATTTGCCCTTTATCTCTTTTTATGTTTACGAGATGAAGCGAAAGTGAAAACTCAAGTTTTGATTTAAGAAAAAAGTATACATCTAAAATGAAAATGCCCAATGCACAAATGTAGAGAGAGGTAATTTCAAAAAGTGTCAGTAATTTTTAGGGATTGTAAAGTATTTTGAGTTTTTAAATATTTGGTTCTGTAATCATCGAGAAATGGGGGAGGCGGGGGATTTTTAATTGAGTGTTGACTCCCAATCCATAAGTCATTCCTTTCAAAAATATAGCCCGTTACGCATGATAAATCACTTTAAAATCATCTATAATCAATAGGTCAACTTTTTTTAAATGGGCAAAATAATGGCTTGTATGACTCAGGTAAATATCCCACCACACGTTCACTTGGGAATTTAATGTTAGTCTTTTTAAAAGGTTTGGATCCAAAGGTTATTTGCATCTTTAACATGTTTCAAGCATGCATATCCATTATTTAAAACATGTGTAGAAAAATCTTTCTTATAAAATTTCGAGCTATTAGGGTTGAACTAGTGGAATTTTACAAACTTGGATAACTAAAGTTCTGTGTTCAGTTGTGGGGTGTGAATAAAATTTCTATACATACATTTGTTATTGCTTCAAAATATTTCCATACATAAACTCTAAAATTTTCATTTTCTTGTGATATATTTGCCATATTTTTTTATTTTTTAATTGACGAAATGAAGGGAAAATGAAAACTCAAGTTTTGATTTAAGAAAAAAGTGTACATCTAAATTGGAATTGCACAATGCACAAATGTAGAGAGAGATAATTCCAAAAAGTGTCTGTAATTTTTGGGGATTGCAAACTCTTTTTAGTTTTTATATATCGGGTTTTGCAATCATTGGGAAAAGAGGGAGGCTGAGGATTTTTAACTGAGTGTTGACTCCCAATCCATAAGTCATTCCTTAAAAAATTAAAGCCCGTTACGCATGATAAATCACTTTACAATCATCTATGATCGTTAGGCCAACTTTTTGTAAATGGGTAAAATAATGGCTTGTTTGACTCGGGTAAATATCCCACCGCACGTTCACTTGGGAATTTAATGTTATTTGGTTGAAAAGGTTGGGACCATTAGGTCATTTGCATCTTTAATATGTTTCCAGCATGTATATCCATTTTTTGAAACTAGTGTAGAAATATATTTTTCTTATAAAATTCCAAGTTATTAGGATTCTACTAGTGGTATATTCCAAAGTTGAATAACAAAACTTTTGTGTTCATTTGTGGTGTGTGAATAAATTTTCTTTAGTTACATTTGTTATTGCTTTAAATTATTTCCATACATAAACTCTAAAATTTTCATTATGTTGTGATCTATTTGCCCTTTATCTCTTTTTATGTTTACGAGATGAAGCGAAAATGAAAGATCAAGTTTTGAATTAAGAAAAAAGTATACATCTAAAAGGAAAATGCCCAATGCACAAATGTAGAGAGAGATAATTTAAAAAAGTGTCTGCAATGTTTACAGATTGTAAACTCTTTATAGTTTTTATATATCATGTTCAACAATCGTCTAGAAATGGGGGAGGAGGGGGATTTTTAACTAAGTGTTGACTCCCTATCCATAAGTCATTCCTGACAAAAATATAGCTCGTTACGCATGATAAATCACTTTACAATCATCTATGATAATTCGGTCAGCTTTCTTATAAGGGCAAAATAAATGCTTGTTTGACTCGGGTAAATATCACACCGCATGTTCACTTAGGAATTTAATGTTATTCTCTTTAAAAGGTTTGGATCCATAGGTCATTTGCATCTTTCACAGGTTTCAGACATCCATATCCATTTTTTGAAATATGCATAGAAAAATCACTTTCTTATAAAATTCTGAGCAATTGGTGTTGAACTACTGAAATTTCTAAAACTTGGATAACAAAACTTTTGAGTTCATTTGTGGTGTGTGAATAAACTTTCTTTTCTTACATTTGTTATTGCTTTAAATTCATTCCATACATAAACTCTAAAATTTTAATTTTTTTGTGATCTATTTGCCTTTTATCTCTTTTTTTGTTTACGAGATGAAGGGAAAGTGAAAACTCAAGTTTTGATTTAAGAAAAAAGTATACATCTAAAATGGAAATGCACAATGCACAAAATAAGAGAGATATTTAAAAAAAGTGTCCGTAATTTTTAGGGATTGTAAACTCTTTTTAGTTTTTAAATATCTGGTTCTGCAATTGTTGGGAACTTGGGGAGGCGAGGGATTTTTAACTGAGTGTTGACTCCCAATCCATCAGACATTCCTTAAAAAAATATAGCCCGTTAGGCACAATAAATCACTTTACAATCATCTATGATCCTTTGGTAAGCTTTTTTTAAATGGGCAAAATAATGGCTTGTTTGACACAGGTAAATAACCCACCGCACATTCACTTTGGCATTTAATGTTATTCTCTTTAAAATGTTTGGATCCATAGGTCATTTGCATCTTTAGCATGTTTCGATCATGCATATCTATTTTTTAAAACATGCGTAGAAAAATCTCTTTCTTATAAAGTTTGAGCTATTAGGGTTGAACTAGTGCAATTTTCCAAACTTGGAAAAAAAAACTTTTGTATTCATTTGTAGTGTGTGAATAATTTTTCTTTACTTACATTTGTTATTGCTTTAAATTATTTCCATACCTAAACTCTAAAATTTTTATTTTGTTGTGATCTATTTGCCTTTTATCTCTTTTTTTGTTTACCAGATGATGGGAAAGTGAAAACTCAAGTTTTGATTTAAGAAAAAAGTATAGATCTAAAATGGAAAAGCACAATGCACAAATGTAGAGAGAGATAATTCCAAAAAGTGTCTCTAATTTTTAGGGATTGTAAAATCATTTTAGTTTTTATATATCTGGTTCTACAATCGTCGAGAAAAGGGGGAGGCAGAGAATTTTTAACTGAGTGTTGACTCCCAATCCTTAAGTAATGCCTTGCAAAAATATAGCATGTTACGCATGATAAATCACTTTACAATCATCTATGATCGTTAGGAAAGCTTTTAGTAAATGGGAAAAATAATGGCTTGTTTGACTCGGGTAATATCCCACTGCACGTTCACTTGGGAATTTTATGTTATTCTCTTTAAAAGGTTTGGATCCATAGGTCATTTGCATCTTTAACACATTTCTAGGATGCATATCCATTTTTTAAAACAAGTGTAGAAAAATCTATTTCTTATAAAATTCCGAACTATTAAGGTTGAACTAGTGGAATTTTCCAAACTTCAATAACAAAACTTTTGTGTTCATTTGTGTTGTGTGAAAATTTTTTATTTACGTAGATTTGTGATTAATGGAAATTCTTTCCATACATAAACTCTAAAATTTTCATTTTGCTGTGATCTATTTGCCTTTTATCTGTTTGTTTGTTTAAGAGATGAAGGGAAAGTGAAAACTCAAGTTTTTATTTAATAAAAAAAGTATTCATATAAAATGTAAATGCACAATGCAAAAATGTAGAGAGTGATAATTCCAAAAAGTGACTGTAGTTTTTAGGGATTGTAAACTCATTTTAGTTTTTATATATCAGGTTCAGCAATCGTTACGAAAAGGGGAAGGCGGGGGATTTTTAACTGTGTGTTTACTCCCAATCCATTAGTATTTCCTTACAAAAATATATCCCGCTACGCAAGATAAATCACTTTACAATCATCTATGATCGTTAGGTTAGCTTTTTGTAAATCGGCAAAATAATGGCTTGTTAGATTCAGGTAAATATCCCGCCGCACATTCACTTGGGAATTTAATGTTATTCTCTTTGAAAGGTTAGGATCCACAAGTCATTTTCATCTTTAACATGTTTCAATCGTGCATATCCATTTCTTAAAACAAGTGTAGAAAAATCTTTTTCTTATAAAATTCCGAGCAATCAAGGTTGAACTAGTGGAATTTCTCAAACATGGATAAAAAATCTTTTGTGTTCATTTTTGGTGTGTGAATAAATTTTCTTTACTTACATTTATTATTGCTTTAAATTATTTTCATACATAAACTCTAAAATTTTTATTTTGTTGTAATCTATTTGCCTTATATCCCTTTTTTTTATTACGTGATGAAGGGAAAGTGAAAAGTCAGGTTTTGATTTAAGAAAAAAGTAAACATCTAAAATGGAAAGCACAATGCACAAATGTAGAGAGAGAAAATTCCAAAATGTATCTGTAATTTTAAGGGATTGTAAACTCTTTTTAGTTTTTATATCTCAGGTTCTGCAATCGTCGGGAAAAGGGGTAGGCGAGGGATTTTTAACTGAGTGTTGGCTCCATATCCATAAGTTAGTCCTTACAAAAATATTTCCCGTTACGTATGAGAAATCACTTTACAATAACCTATTTTCGTTAGGTCAGCTTTTCTTAAATGGGAAAAATAATGGCTTGTTTGACTCAGGTAAATATCCCATTGCACGTTCACTTGGAAATTTAATGTTATTCTCTTTAAAAGGTTTGGATCCATAGGTCATTAGCATCTTCAACAAGTTTCAAGCATGCATTTCCTTTTTTTAAGACATGCGTAGAAAAATCTCTTTCGTATAAAATTTTCAGCTATTAGGGTTGAACTAGTGGAATTTCCCAAACTTGGATAACAAAACTTTGAATTCATTTGTGGGGTGTGAATAAATTTTCTTTACTTACATTTGTTATTGCTTTAAATTCTTTCCATACATAAACTCTAAAATTTTTATTTTGCTGTGATCTATTTGTCTTTTATCTCTTTTTTTGTTTACGGGATGAAGAGAAAGTGAAAACTAAAGTTTTGATTTAAAAACAGTATACATCTAAAACTAAATGCACAATGCACAAATGTAGAGAGAGATAATTCCAAAAAGTGTCTGTAATTTTTAGGGATTGTAAACTCTTTTGAGTTTTTAAATATCAGGTTATGCAATTTTCGTGAAAAGGGGGAGGCGGGGGATTTTTAACTGAGTGTTGACTCCGAATCCATAAGTTATTCCTTACAAAAATATAGCCCGTTATGCATGATAAATCACTTTACAATCATCAATGATCATTAGCTCAACTTTTTTTAAATGGGCAAAATAATGGCTTGTTTCACTCGGGTAAATATCGCACCGCACGTTCACTTGGGAATTTAATGTTATTCTCTATCAAATGTTTGGATCTATAGGTCATTTACATCTTTAACATGTTTCAACATTGCATATTCATTTTTTAAAACATGCGTAGAAAAATCTCGTTCTTATCAAATTCGAGTTATTAGGGTTGAACTAGTGGAATTTCCCAAACTTGGATAACAAAAGTTTTGAGTACATTTGTGGTGAGTGAATAAATTTTCTTTATTTACATTAATTATTGCTTTAAATTATTTCTACACTTAAACTCTTAAATTTTTATTTTGTTGTGATCAATTTGCCCTTTTTCTCTTTTCTTGTTTACGAGATGAAGGGAAAGTGAAAACTCAAGTTTTGATTTAATAAAAAAGTATACATATAAATTTGAATTGCACAATGCACAAATGTACAGGGAGATAATTCCAAAAAAGTTTCTGTAATTTTTCAGTATTGTAAACTCTTTTTAGATTTTTATATATCAGGTTTTGCAATCATCGGAAAAAGAGGGAGGCAGGGGATTTTTAACTGAGTGTTGACTCCCAATCCATAAGTCATTCCTTACAAAAATATAGCCCGTTACGCATGATGAATCACTTTACATTCATCTATGATCGTTAGGTCAACATTTTGTAAATGTGCAAAATAATGGCTTGCTTGACTCGGGTAAATATCCCACCGCACGTTCACTTAGGAATTTAATGTTATTCTCATTAAAAGGTTTTGATCCATAGGTCATTTGCATCTTTAACATATTTCATGTGGGCATATCCATTTGTTAAAACATGCGTATAAAAATCTCTTTATTATAAAATTCTGAGCTATTAGGGTTGAGCTTGTGGAATTTCAAAAACTTGGATACATAACTTTTGTGTTCATTTGTGGTGTGTGAATAAATTTTCATTAGTTACATTTTTTATCGCTTTAAACTCTTTCCATACATGAACTCTAAAATTTTCATTTTGTTGTGATCTATTTACCTTTTATCTCTTTTTTTGTTTACGAGCTGAAGGGAAAGTGAAAACTGAAGTTTTGATTTAGGAAAAAAGTATAGATCTAAAATAGAAATGCACAATGCAAAAATTTAGAGAGAGATAATTCAAAAAAGTGTTTGTAATTTTAAGAGATTGTAAACTCTTTTTAATTTTTATATATCAGGTTCTGCAATCGTCATGAAAAGGAGGAGGCGGGGGATTTTTAACTGAGACTTGACTCCCAATCCATAAGTCATTTCTTACAAAAATATAGCCCGTTACACATAATAAATCACTTTACAATCATCTATGACCGTTAGGTCAACATTTTGTAAGTGGGCAAAAAAATGGCTTTTTTGACTTGGGTAAATATCCCACCACTCCCTCACTTGGGAAATTTAATATTATTCCCTTTAAAACATTTGCATCCATAGGTCATTTGAATCTTTAACATGTTTCAAGCATGCATATCCATTTTTTAAAACATGTGTAGAAAAGTTTCTTTCGAATAAAATTTCGAGCTCTCAAGGTTGAACTAGTGGAATTTCCCAAACTTGGATAACAAAACTTTTGTGTCCATTTGTGGTGTGTCAATAAATTTTATTTACTTACGTTTGTTATTGCTTTAAATTCTTTCCATACATAAGCTCTAAAATTTTCATTTTGTTGTGATCTATTTACCTTTTTTTTCTTTTTTTATTTACGAGATGAAGGGAAAGTGAAAACTCAAGTTTTGATTTAAGAAAAAAGTAAGCATATAAACTGGAAATGCACATTGCACAAATGTAGAGATAGATAATTCCAAAAAGTGTCTATAATTTTTAGGGTTTTAAACTCTTTTTAGTTTTTATATATCAGGTTCTGCAATCGTCTGGAAAGGGGGGAGGTGGGGGATTTTTAACAGAGTGTTGACTCCCTATCCATAACTCATTCCTTACAATAATATAGCTTGTTACGCATTGTAAATCACTTTACAATCATCTATGATTGTTAGGCCAGTTCTTTTTAAATGGGCAAAATAATGGCTTGTTAGACTCGGGTAAATATCCCACCGCACGTTCACTTGGGAACTTAATGTTATTCTCTTTAAAAGTATTGGATCCATAGGTCATTTCCATCTTTAACATGTTTCAAGCATGCATATACATTTTTTATAACAAGTGTAGAAAAATTGCTTTCTTATAAAATTCCGAGCAATCAAGGTGTAACAAGTGGAATTTCCAAAACTTGGATAAGAAAACTTTTGTGTTCATTTGTGGTGTGTGAATAATTTTTCTTCACTTACATTTTTTATTACTTTAAATTATTTCGATACATAAACTCTTAAATTTTCATTTTGTTGTGATCTATTTGCCTTTTATCTCTTTTGTTGTTTACGAGATGAATGGAAAGTGAAAACTCAAGTTTTGATTTAAGAAAAAAGTATAGATCTAAAATGGAATTACACAATGCACAAATATAGAGAGAGATAATTCCAAAACGTTTCGGCAATTTTTAGGGATTGTAAACTCTTTTTAGTTTTTATATATCAGGTTTTGCATTTGTCGGGAAAAGGGGGAGGCAGGGGAATTTAGCTGAGTGTTGACTCCCAATACATAAGTCATTCCTTACAAAAATATAGCCCGTTATGCATGATAAATCACTTTACAATCATTTATAATCGCTAGGTCTGCTTTTTGTAAATGGGCCAAATAATGGCTAGTTTGACTCAGGTAAATATCCCATCGCACGTTCATTTGGGATTTTAAAGTTATTCTCTTTAAAAGGTTTGGATCCAAAGGTCATTTGCTTCTTTAACATGTTTCAAGCGTGCATATCATTTATTTAAAACTTGTGTAGAAAAATCTATTTCTTATAAAATTTTGAGCTATTAGGGTTGAACTAGTGGAATTTTACAAACTTGGATAACAAAAGTTTTGTGTTCATTTGTGGGGTGTGAATAAATTTTCTTTACTTACATTTTTTATTGCTTAAAATTCTTTCCATACATAAACTCTAAAATTTTAATTTTGTTGTGATTTATTTGCCTGTTATTTTTTATTTTTTAATTTACGAGAAGAAGGGAATTTCAAAACTCAAGTTTTCATTTAAGAAAAAAGTATTCATCTAAAATGGAAATGCACAATGCGCAAATGTAGAGAGAGATAATTCCAAAAAATGTCTATAATTTTTAGGGATTGTAAACTCTTTTTAATTTTTATATATCAGGTTCTGCAATCATTGGGAAAAGGTGGAGGCAGGGAATTTTTAATTGAGTGTTGACTCTAAATCCATAAGTCATTCCTTACAAAAATATAGCCTGTTACATATGATAAATCACTTTACAAGCATCTTTGATCGTTAGGTCAGCTTTTTGTAAATAGGCAAAAAAATGGCTTGTTTGACTCAGGCAAAGATCCCTCCGCACTTTTACTTGGGAATTTAATGTTATTCTCTTTAAAAGGTTTGGATACATAAGTCATTTGCATCTTTAACATGTTTCAAGCATGCGTATCCATTTTTTAAAACATGTGTAGAAAAATGTCTTTCTTATAAAATTCCGAGCTATTAGGGTTGAACTTGTGGAATTTCCAAAACTTGGATAACAAAACTTTTATGATCATTTGTGGTGTGTGAATAAATTTTCTTTACTTACATTTGTTATTGCTTTAAATTCTTTCCTTACATAAACTCTAAAATATTCATTTTGTTGTGATCTATTTGCCCTTTATCCCTTTTTTTGTTTACGAGATGAAGGGAAAGTGAAAACTCAAGTTTTGATTTAATGAAAAAGTATACATCTAAATTGGAAATGTACAATGAACAAATGTAGAGAGAGATAATTCCAAAAAGTTTCTGTAATTTTCAGGTATTGTAAACTCTTTTTAGTTTTTAAATATCTAGTTTTGCAAACGTCGGGAAAAGGGGGGGGCATGGGATTTTTAACAGAGTGTTGACTCCCTATCCATAAGTCATTCCTTACAAAAATATAGCCTATTACGCATGATAAATCACTTTACAATCATCTATGACCGTTAGGTCAGGTTTTCTTAAATGGGCAAAATAATGGCTTGTTTGACTCGGGTAAATATCCCACCGCACGTTCATTTGGCAATTTAATGTTATTCTCTTTCAAAGGTTTGGATCTATAGGTCATTTGCATATTGAACAGGTTTCCAGCATGCATATTCATTTTTGAAAACATGGGTAGAAAAATCTCTTTCTTATAAAAATTCTGAGCTATTAGGGCGAACTAGTGGAATTTCCCAAACTTGGATAACAAAACTTTTGAGTTCATTTGGGGTATGTGAATAAATTTTCTTTACTCACATTTTTTATTTCTTTAAATTCTTCCCATACATAAACTCTAAAATTTTCATTTTGTGGTGATCTATTTGCCCTTTATCTCGTTTTTTGTTTACAAGATGAAGGGAAAGTGAAAACTCAAGTTTTGATTTAAGAAAAGAATACAACTCTAAATTTGAAATGCACAATGCACAAATGTAGAGAGAGATAATTCCAAAAATGTCAATAATTTTTAGGGATTGTAAACTCTTTTAAATTTTTATATATAAGGTTCAACAATCGTCGGGAAAAGGAGGAGGTGGGGGATTTTTAACTGAGTGTTGAGTCCCAATCCATAAGTTATTCCTTCCAAAAATATTTTCCTTTAACCATGATAAATCCTTTTACAATCCTCTATGATTGTTAGGTAAGTTTTTTGTAAATCTGCAAAATATTGGCTTGTTTTACTCGGTTAAAATCCCACTGCAATGTCACTTGGGAATTTAATGTTATTCTCTTTAAAAGGTTTGGAATAAAAACTTGGATAAAAACACTTTTATGTTGATTTGTTGTGTGTGAATATTTTTTCTTTACTTACATTTGTTATTGCATTAAATTCTTTCATTACCTAAACTCTAAAAATTTCATTTTGTTGTGATTTATTTGCCTTTTATCTCTTTTTTTGTTTACGAGATGAAGGGAAAGTGAAAACTCAAATTTTGATTTAAGAAAAAAGTATAGATCTAAAATTGAAATGAACAATGCACTAATGTAGCGAGAGATAATTCCAAAAAATGTCTCAAATTTTTAGGGATTGTAAAATCTTTTTAGTTTTTATATATCTGGTTCTGCAATCGTCGAGAAAAAGGGGAGGCGGGGGATTTTTAACTTAGTGTTGACTCCCAATCCATAAGTAATTCCTTACAAAAATTTAGCCCGTTACGTATCATAAATCACTTTACAATCATCTATGAACGTTAGGTCAATTTTTTGCAAATGGACAAAATAATGGCTTGTTTGAGTCAGGTAAATATCCCACCGCACGTTCATAATTCAAAAAAAGTGTCTATAATTTTTAAGGATTGTAAACTCATTTTAATTTTTTATATATCAGGTTCTGCAATTATTGGGAGGGGATTTTTATCTGAGTGTTCACTCCCAATCCATAAGTCATTCCTTACAAAAAGATATCCTGTTACACAAGAAAAACCACTTTACAAGCATCTATGATCATTTGGTCAACTTTTTGTAAATGACTAGTTTGACTCAGGTAAATATCCCACTGCACGTTCACTTTGGAATTTAAAGTTATTCCATTTAAAAGGTTTGGATCCATTGGTCATTTGCATCTTTAACATGTTTCAATCATGCATATCCACTTTTTAAAACAAGTGTAGAAAAATCTCTTTCTTTAAAATTCCGAGCTATCAGGGTTGAACTAATGGAATTTCCCAAACTTGGGTAACGAAACTTTTGTGTTCATTTGTGGTGTGTGAATAAATTTTCTTTACTTACATTTGTTATTGCTTTAAATTCTTTCCATACATAATCTCTAAAATTTTCATTTTCTTGTGATATATTTGCCTTTTATCTCTTATTTTGTTTACGAGAGGAAGAGAAAGTGAAAACTCAAGTTTTGATTTAAGAAATAAGTATTGATCTAAAATGTCAATGCACCATGCACAAATGTGAAGAGAGATAATTCAACAATGTGTATGTAATTTTTAGGGATTGTAAACTCTTTTTAATTTTTATATATCAAGTTCTGCAATCATCGAGAAAAGGGGGAGGCGGGGAATTTTTAACTGAGTGTTGACTCCCAATCCATAAGTCATTCCTTCCAAAAATATAGCCCGTTACACATGATATAACACTTTACAAGCATATATGATTGTTAGGTCAGCTTTTTGTAAATGGGCAAAAAAAAGGCTTGGTTGACTCAGGTAATCCCACCGTACGTTCACTTCGGAATTTAATGTTATACTCTTTAAAAGGTTTTGGATCCATAGGTCATTTGCATCTTTAACAAGTTTCAATCATGCATATCCATTTTTTAAAACAAGTGTAGAAAAATCTCTTTCTTATAAAATTCTGAGCTATCAGGGTTGAACTATTGGAATTTCCTAAACATCGATAACAAAACTGTTGTGTCCATTTTTTTGGTGTGTGAATAAATTTTATTTACTTACATTAGTTATTTCTTCAAATTCTTTCCATACATTAGCTCTAAAAATTTCATTTTTTTGTGATCTATTTGCCTTTTATCTCTTTTTTTAATTACGAGATGAAAGGAAAGTGAAAAGTCAAGTTTTGATTTAATAAAAAATTAAAAAACTAAAATGTAAATGCACAAAGCACAAATGTAGAGAGAGATAATTCCAAAAAGTTTCTGTAATTTTAAAGGATTTTAAAATCTTTTTAGTTTTTATATATCAGGTTCTGCAATCGTCTGGAAAAGAGGGAGGCGGGGGATTTATAACTAAGTGTGGGTTCCCTGTCCACAAGTCATTCCATACAAAAATATAGCCCATTACGCATAATAAATAACTTTACAATCATCTATGATCGTTAGTTCAGCTTTTCTGAAATGGGAAAAATAATGGCTTGTTTGACTTGGGTAAATATCCCACTGCACGTTCAATTGGGAATTTAATGTTATTCTCTTTAAAAGGTTTGGATCCATAGATCTTTTGCATCTTGAATAAGTTTATAGCATGCATATCCATTTTTTAAAACATGCATAGAAAAATCTATTTCTTATAAAATTCTGAGCTATTAGGGTGTAACTAGTGCAATTTTCCAAAATTGGATAACAAAACTTTTGAATTCATTTGTGGTGTGTGAATAAATTTTCTTTACTTACATTGGTTATTGCTTTAAATTCTTTCCATACATAAACTCTAAAATTTTCATTTTGTTGTGATCTATTTGCCTTTTTACTCTTTTTTTGTTTACGAGATGAAGGGAAAGTGAAAACTCAAGTTTTGATTTAAAAAAAAAATTATACATCTAAAATAGAAATACACAGTGAAAATATGTAGAGAGAGATAATTCCAAAAAGTGTTTGTAATTTTTAGGGATTGTAAACTCATTTGAGTTTCTAAATATTTTGTTCTACAATCGTCGGGAAATGGAAGAGGCTGGGGATTTTTAACTGAATGTTGACACCGAATCCATAAATCATTCCTTACCAAACTATAGCCATTTACACATGATAAATAACTTTACAATCATCAATGATCGTTAGGTGAGCTTTTTTGAAATGGGAAAAATAATGGCTTTTTTGACTCAGTAAATATCCCTCCACACGTTCACTTGGGAATTTAATGTTATTTTCTTTAAAATGTTTGGATCTATAAGTCATTTCCATCTATAACATGTTTCAAGCATGCATATCCATTTTTTAAAACATACGTAGAAAAATCTCTTTCTTAAAATTCGAGCAATTAGGGTTGAACTAGTGGAATTTCTGAAACTTGGATAACAAAAGTTTTGAGTTCATTTGTGGTGTGTGAATAAATTTGCTTTACTTACATTAGTTATTACTTTAAATTATTTCCATACAAAAACTCTAAAATTTTCATTTTGTTGTGATCTATTTGCCCTTTATCTCTTTTTTTGTTTATGAGATGAAAGGAACGTGAAAACTCAACTTTTGATTTATGAAAAAGTATACATCTAAATTGGAAATGTACAATGCACAAATGTAGAGAGAGATAATTCCTAAAAGTGTATGTAATTTTTAGGGATTGTAAACACTTTTTAGTTTTTAAATATTTGGTTCTGCAATCGTCAGGAAAAGGGAGAGGTGAAAGATTTTTAACTGAGTGTTGACTCCCTATCCATAAGTCATTCCTTTCAAAAATATAGCCCATTACGCATGATAAATCACTTTACAAACATCTATGATCGTTAGGTCAGGTTTTCTTAAATGAGCAAAATAATGCCTTGTTTGAGTTGGGTAAATATCCCACCGCACGTTCACTTAGGAATTTAATGTTATTCTCTTTAAAAGGTTTGGATCCATAGGTCATTTGCATCTTTAACAGGTTTCAGGCATGCATAGCCAATTTTTAAAACATGCATAGAAAAATCACGTTCTTATAAAATTATAAGCTATTAGGGTTGAACTAGTGGAATTTCCAAAAATTGGATAACAAAACTTTTATGTTCATTTGTGGTGTGTGAATAAATTTTCTTTACTTACATTTGTTATTGCTTTAAATTCTTTCCATACATAAACTCTAAAATTTTCATTTTGTTGTGATCTATTTGCCTTTTATCTCTTTTTTTTATTACAAGATGAAGGGAAAGTGAAAAATAAAGTGTTGATTTAAGAAAAAAGTAAACATCAAAAATGAAAATGCACAATGCAGGAATGTAGAGAGAGATAATTCCAAAAAGTATATGTAATTTTTAGGGATTGTAAACTCTTTTTAGTTTTTAAATATCAGGTTGTGCAAACATTGGGAAAAGGGGGATGTGGGGGATTTTTAACTGAGTGTTGACTCCCTATCCATAAGTCATTCCTTACAAAAATATAGCCTGTTATGCATGATAATTCAGTTTACAATCTTCTATGATCGTTAGGTCAGCTTTTCTTAAATGGGCAAAAAAATGGCTTGTTTGTCTCGGGCAAATATCTCACCACACATTCACTTAGGAATTTAATGTTATTCTCTTTAAAAGGTTTGGGTCCATAGGTCATTTGCATCTTAACAGGTTTAGGGTTTAGGGTTTAGGCATGCATAACCATTGTTTAAAATATGCGTAGAAAAGTCTCTCTCTTATAAAATTCCGAGCTATTAGGGTTGAACTAGTTGAATTTCCCAAACTGTGATAACAAAACTTTTGATTTCATTTGTAGTGTGTGAATAAATTTTCTTTACTTAAATTTTTTATTGTTTTAAATTCTTTCCATACATAAACTCACAAATTTTAATTTTGTTGTGATCTATTTGCCTCTTATCTCTTTTTTTGTTTACGAGATGAAGGGAAAGTGAAAAATCAAGTTCTGATTAAAGAAAAAAGTATACATCTAAAATGGAAATGCACAATGCACGAATGTAGGGAGAGATAATTCAAAAAAGTGTCAGTAATTTTTAGGGATTGTAAACTCTTTTTAGTTTTAAAATATCTGGTTTTGCAATCGTCGGTAGATGGGGGGGGGGGGGGGGGGGGGGGGGGGGGGGGGGGTTTGAGTGTTGACTCCCAATACATAAGTCATTCCATACAAAAATATAGCCCATTACCCATGATAAATTACTTTACAATCATCTATGATCGTTAGGTCAACTTTTTTTGAATGGGCAAAATAATGGCTTGTTTGACTCAGGTAAATATCCCACCGAACGTTCACTTGGGAATTTAATGTTATTCTCTTTAAAATGTTTGGATCCATAGGTCATTTGCATCTTTAACATGTTTCAAGCATGCATATCCATTTTTTAAAACATGCGAAGAAAATTCTCATTCTTATAAAATTTGAGCTATTAGGGTCGAACTAGTGGAATTTCCAAAACTTGGATAACAAAACTTTTGAGTTCATTTGTGGTATGTAATAAATTTTCTTTACTTACATTTGTTATTGCTTTAAATTCTTTCCATAAAAAAACTGTAAAATTTTCATTTTGTAGTGATCTATTTGCCATTTATCTCTTTTTTTGTTTACGAGATGAAGGGAAAGTGAAAACTCATGTTTTGATTTAATAAAAAAGTATTCATCTCAAATGTAAATGCACAATGCACAAATGTAGAGAGAGATAATTCCAAAAAAGTGTCTATAATTTTTAAGGTTTGTAAACTCTTTTTAGTTTTTAAAAATTTGGTTCTGCAATCGTCAGGAAAAGGGGGAGGCGGGGGATTTTTAACTTAGTGTTGGTTCCCTTTCCATAAGTCATTCCTTACAAAAATATAGCCGATACGCATGATAAATCACTTTAAAATCACCTATGATCGTGAGGTTAGCTTTTCTTAAATGGGAAAAATAATGGCTTGTTTGACTCGGGTAAATATCCCACCACACGTTCACTTGAGAATTTAATGTTATTCTCTTTTAAAGGTTCGGATCCGTAGGTCATTTGCATCTTTAACATGTTTGAAGCATGCATATCCATTTTTTAAAACACACGTAGAAACATTTCTTTCTTATAAAATTCGAGGTATTAGGGTTGAACTAGTGGAATTTCCCAAACTTGGATAACAAAATTTTTGACTTCATTTGTGGTGTGTGAATAAATTTTCTTTACTTACATTAGTTATTGCTTTAAAATTATTTCCATAGATAAACTCTAAAATTTTCATTTTGTTGTGATCTATTTGCCCTTTATCTCTTTTTTTGTTTACGACATGAAGGAAACGTGAAAACTGTAGTTTTGATATAATAAAAATGTATATATCTAAATTGGAAATGCTCAATGCACAAATTTAGAGAGATATAATTCCAAAAAGTGTATGTAATTTTTTTGGATTGTAAACTCTTTTTAGTTTTAAAAAATCGGGTTCTGCAATCGTCTTGAAAAGGGGGAGGTGGGGGATTTTTAACAGAGTGTTGAATCCCAATCCATTAGTCATTCCTTACAAAAATATAGCCCGTTACGCATGATAAATCACTTTACAATCATCTATGATCATTAGGTGAGCTTTTTTTAAATGGGCAAAATAAAGGCTTGATTGACTCAGGTAAATATCCCACCGCACGTTCACTTGGGAATTTATTGTTATTCCCTTTAAAATATTTGGATCCATAGGTCATTTGCATCTTTAACATGTTTCATGCATGCATATCCATTTTTAAAACATCTATAGAAAAATCTCTATCTTATAAAATTTCAGCTATTAGGGTTGAACAAGTGGAATTGCCCAAACTTTGATAACAAAACTTTTTAGTTCATTTGTGGTGTGTGACTAAATTTTCTTTACTTACATTTGTTATTGCTTTAAATTCTTTCCACACATAAACTATAAAAATTTCATTTTGTTGTGAACTATTTGCCCTTTATCTCTTTTTTTTTTTACGAGATGAAGGGAAAGTGAGAACTCAAGTTTTGATTTAATAAAAAAATATACATCTAAAATGGAAATGCACAATGTGCAAATGTAGAGAGAGATAATTCGAAAAAGTGTGTGTAATTTTTAGGGATTGTAAACTCATTTTAGTTTTTAAATATCTGGTTCTGCAATCATTGGGAAATGGGGGAGGTGGTTGATTTTTAACTGAATGTTGACTCCCAATCCATAAGTCATTCCTTAAAAAAATATAGCCCGTTACGCATGATAAATCACTTTACAATCTTTTATGATCATTAGGTCAGCTTTTTGTAAATGGGCAAAATAATGGCCTGTTTGACTCGGGTAAATATCCCACCGCACGTTCATTTGGGAATTTAATGTTATTCTCTTTAAAGGTTTGGATCCACAGGTCATTTGCATCACTAACATGTTTCAAGCGTCCGTATCCAATTTTTAAAACATGCGTAAAAAATCCCTCCGTTATAAAATTTTGAGCTATCAAGGTTGAATTAGTGGAATTTCCCAAACTTGGATAACAAAATTTTTGTGTTCATTTGAGGTGTGTGAATAAATTTTATTTACTTATTTTTGTTATTGCTTTAATTTATTTCCATAAAAAAACTCAAAATTTTCATTTTGTTGTGATCTATTTGCTTTTTATCTCTTTTTTTTTTTTACGAGATGAGGGGAAAGTAAAAACTCAAGGTTTGACTTAAGAAAAAAGTATTGATCTAAAATGGAAATGCATAATGTACAAATGTAGAGAAAGATAATTCCAAAAAGTGTCAGTAATATTTAGGGATTGGAAACTCTTTTTAATTTTTATATATCAGATTCAACAATCGTCGGGAAAAGGGGGAGGTGTGGGATTTTTAAATGAGTGTTGACTCCCAATGCATAAGTCATTGCATACAAAAATATTACCCTATACCCCTGATAAATCACTTTACAATCATCTATGATCGTTAGATCAGTTTTTTGTAAATGTGCCAAATAATAGCTTGTTTGACTCGGGTAAATATCCCAACACACTTTAACTTGGGAATTTAATGTTATTCTCTTTAAAAGGTTTGGATCCATTGGTCATTTGCATCTTTAACATGTTTCAAGCATGCATATCCATGTTTTAAAACATGTGTAGAAAAATCTATTTCCTATAAAATTCCGTGCTATCAGGGTAGAACTAGTGGAATTTCCCAAACTTGGATAACAAAACTTTTTTGTTCATTTGTTGTGTGTGAATAATTTTTCTTTACATACATTTTTTTTTTGCATTAAATTCTTTCCATACCTAAACTCTAAAATTTTCTTATAAAATTTCAAGCTAGTATGGTTGAACTAGTGGAATTTCCCAAACTTGGATAACAAAACTTTTGTGTTCATTTGTGTTGCGTGGTAAATTTTCTTTACGTACATTGGTGATTGCTTTAAATTCTTTCCAAACATAAACTTTAAAATTTTCATTTTGTTGTGATCTATTTGCCTGTTATCTCTTTTTTTGTTCACGAGATGAAGGAAAAGTGAAAACTCAAGGTTTGATTTAAGAAAAGAGTATGGATCTAGAATGGAAATGCATAATGCACAAATGTAGAGAGAGATAATTCCAAAAAGTGTCAGTAATTTTAGGGATTGTAAACTCTTTTTAATTTTTATATATCAGATTCAGCAATCGTCAGGAAAAGGGAGAGGTGGGGGAATTTTAAATGAGTGTTGACTCCTAATGCATAAGTCATTCCTTAAAAAAATATTGCCCTTTATCCATGATAAATCACTTTACAATCATCTACGATCGTTAGATCAGTTTTTTGAAAATGTGCAAAGTAACGGCTTGTATGACTTGGGTAAATATCCCAACACACTTTAACTTGGGAATTTAATTTTATTCTCTTTAAATGGTTTGGTTCCATAGGTTATTTGCATCTTTAACATGTTTCAAACATGCGTATCCATTTTTAAAAACAAGTGTAGAAAAATCTCTTTCTTAAAAAATTCCGAGCGATCAGGGTTGAACTAGTGGAATTTCTAGAACTTGGATAAGAAAACTTTTATGTTCATTTGTGGTGTGTGAATAATTTTTATTTACATACATTTTTATTGCATTAAATTCTTTCCAGACCTAAACTCTAAAATTTTCATTTTGTTGGGATCTAATTGCCATTTATGTCTTTTTTTGTTTACGAGATGAAGGGAAAGTGAAAACTCGAGTTTTGATTTAACAAAAAAGTATACATCTAAAATGGAAATGCACAATGCACAAATGTAGAGAGAGATAATTCCAAAAAGTGTGTCTAACTTTTAGGGATTTTAAACTCTTTTAGCTTTTATATATCTGGTTTTTCAATCGTCGAGCACAGGGGGAGGCGGGGGATTTTGAACTTAGTGTTGACTCCCAATCCATAAGTCATTCCTTAAAAAAATAAAGCCTATTACGCATGATAAATCACTCTACAATCATCTATGATCGTTAGGTCAACTTTTTGTCAATGGGCAAAATAATGGCTTGTTTGACTCGGGTAAATATCCCACCGCACTTTCACTTGGGAATTTGATGTTATTCACTTTAAAAGGCTTGGATCCTTAGGTCATTTTCTTCTTTAACATGTTGCAAGCATGCATATCCATTTTTTAAAACATGTGTAGAAAAATCTCTTCCTTATAAGATTTCAAGGTATTAAGGTTGAACTAGTGGAATTTCCCAAACTTGGATTACAAAACTTTTGTGTTCATTTGTGGTGGGTGAATAAATTTTCTTTACGTACATTTGTGATTGCTTTAAATTCTTTCCAAACATTAACTCTAAAATTTTCATTTTGTTGTGATCTATTTACCTTTTATCACTTATTGTTTTTTTTTTTATGAGATGAACGGAAAGTGAAAACTCAAGTTTTCATTTAAGAAAAAGTGTACATCTAAAATTTAAATGCACAATGCAAAAATGTTGAGAGGGATAACTCCAAAACATGTCCGTAATTTTTAGGGATTGTAAACTCTTTCTTGTTTTTATATATCAGATTCAGGAATCGTCAGCAAAAGGGGGAGGCGTGGGATTTTTAATTGAGTGTTCGCTCCCAATCCATTAGTCATTTCTTACAAAAATATAGCCTGTTACACATGATAAATCACTTTACAATCATCTATGATCGTTAGGTCAGCTTTTTGTAAATGGGCAAAATAATGGCTTGTATGACTCGGGTAAATATCCCACCGCACGTTCACTTGTGAATTTAACGTTATTCTCTTTAAAAGGTTTGGATCCAAAGGTTATTTGCATCTTTAACATGTTTTAAGCTTGCATATCCATTATTTCAAACATGTGTAGAAAAATCTCTGTCTTATAAAATTTTTAGTTATTAGGGTTGAACTAGTGAAATTTTACAAACTTGGATAACTAAAGTTCTGTGTTCATTTGTGGGGTGTGAATAAATTTTCTATACATACATTTTTTATTGCTTCAAAATATTTCCATACATAAACTCTAAAACTTTCATTTTGTTGTGATCTATTTGCCATTATATTTTATTTTTTAATTTACAAAAAGAAGGGAAATTGAAAACTTAAGTTTTGATTTAATAAAAAAGTGTACATCTAAATTGGAATTGCACAATGCACAAATGTAGAGAGAGATAATTCCAAAAAGAGTCTGCAATTTTTGGGGATTGTAAACTCTTTTTAGTTTTTGTATATTGGGTTTTCCAATCATCGGGAAAAGATGGAGGCAGAGAATTTTTAACTAAGTGTTAACTCCCAATCCATAAGTCATTCCTTAAAAATTATAGCCCGTTACGCATGATAAATCACTTTACAATCATCTATGATTGTTAGGTCAGCTTTTTGTAAATCGGCAAAATAATGGCTTGTTTGACTTGGGTTAATTTCCCACCGCACGTTCACTTGGGAATTTAATGTTATTTTGTTCAAAAGGTTGGGATCATTAGGTCATTTGCATCTTTAATATGTTTCCAGCATGTATATTCATTTTTTGAAACAAGTGTAGAAAAATATTTTTCTTATAAAATTCCAAGTTATTAGGATTCTACTAGTGGTATTTTCCAAAGTTGAATAACAAAACTTTTGTGTTCATTTGAGGTGTGTGAATAAATTTTCTTTAGTTACATTTGTTATTGCTTTAAATTCTTTCCACACATAAACTCTAAAATTTTCATTATGTTGTGATCTATTTGCCCTTTATCTCTTTTTATGTTTACGAGATGAAGCGAAAGTGAAAACTCAAGTTTTGATTTAAGAAAAAAGTATACATCTAAAATTAAAATGCCCAATGCACAAATGTAGAGAGAGATCAATTTAAAAAGTGTCAGTAATTTTTAGGGATTGTAAACTATTTTGAGTTTTTAAATATCTGGCTCTGCAATCGTCGGGAAATGGGGGAGGCGGGGGATTTTTAATTGAGTGTTGACTCCGAATCCATAAGTCATTCCTTACAAAAATATAGCCCGTTACGCATGATAAGTCACTTTACAATCATCTATGATCGTTAGGTCAGCTTTTTTGAATGGGCAAAATAATGGCATGTTTGACTCAGGTAAATATCCCACCGCACGTTCACTTGGGAATTTAATGTTATTCTCTTTAAAATATTTGGATCCATACGTAATTTGCATCTTTAACATGTTTCAGGCATGCATATCCATTATTTAAAACATGTGTAGAAAAATCTCTTTCTTATAAAAGTTTTAGCTATTAGGGTTGAACTAGTGAAATTTTACAAACTTAGATAGCAAAAGTTTAGTGTTCATTTATGGGGTGTGAATAAATTTTCTATACTTACATTTGTTATTGTTTCAAATTCATTCCATACATAAACTGTAAAATTTTCATTTTGTTGTGATCTATTTGCCTTTTATTTTTTATTTTTTAATTTACGAGAGGTCGGGAATGTGAAAACTCAAGTTTTGATTTAAGAAAAAAAGTGTACATCTAAATTGGTATTGCATAATGCACAAATGAAGAGAGAAAGAATTCAGAAACGTGTCTATAACTTTTTTGGATTGTAAACTCTTTTGAGTTTTTAAATATCTGGTTTTGATCGTCGGGAAAAGGAGGAGGCGGGGGATTTTTAACTGAGTGTTGACTCTGAATCCATAGGTCATTCCTTCCAAAAATATAGCCTATTACGCATGATAAATCACTTTACAATCATCTACGATCATTAGGTCAACTTTTTTTAAATGGGCAAAATAATGGCTTGTTTGACTCAGGTAAATATCCCACCGAACATTCACTTGGTAATTTAATTTTATTCTCTTTAAAATGTTTGGATCCATAAGTCATTTGCATCTTTAACATGTTTCAAGCATGCATATCTATTTTTTAAAACATACGTAGAAAATTCTCTTTCTTATAAAATTCGAGCTATTAGGGTTGAACTAGTGGAACTTCCCAAACTTGGATAACAAAACTTTTGTGTTCATTTGTGGTGTGTGATTATTTTTTATTTACTAACATTTTTTATTACTTTAAATTATTTCCATTCCTAAACTCTAAAATTTTCATTTTGTTGTGATCTATTTGCCTTTTATATCTTTTTTTGTTTACTAAATGAAGGCAAAGTGAAAACTCAAGTTTTGATTTAAGAAAAAAGTTTAGATCTAAAATAGAAATGCAGAATGCACAAATGTAGAGAGAGATATATCCAAAAAGTGTCTCTAATTTTTAGGGATTGTAAAATCATTTTAGTTTTTATATATCAGGTTCTGCAATGGTCGAGAAAAGGGGGAGGGGAAGGATTTTTGACGAAGTGTAGACTCCCAATCCATAAGTAATTCCATAAAAAAATATAGCCCGTTACGCTTGATAAATCACTTTATAATCATCTACGATCGTTAGGTCAGCTTTTTGTAAATGGGCAAAATAATGTCTTGTTTGACTCGGGTAAATATCCCACTGCAGGATCACTTGGGAATTTAATGTTATTCTCTTTAAAAGGTTTTGATCCATAGGTCATTTTCTTCTTTAACATGTTTCAAGGATGCTTATCCATTTTTTAAACAATGTGTGGAAAAATCTCTTTCTTATAAAATTTCGAGCTATTAGGGTTGAACTAGTGGAATTTCCCAAACTTGGATAACAAAAATTTTGTGTTCATTTGTGTTGTGTGATTAAATTTTCTTTGCATACATTTGTGATTTCTTGAAATTCTTTCCATACATAAAATCTAAAATTCTTTCCATACATAAAATCTAAAATTCTTTCCATACATAAAATCATTTTGTTATGATCTATTTGCCTTTTATCTATTTTTTTGCTTATGAGATTATGGCAAAGTAAAAACTCAAGTTTTGATTAAAGAAAAAAGTATTCATCTAAAATGTAAATGCACAATTCAAAAATGTAGAGAGTGATGATTACAAAAATTGTCAGTAATTATTAGGGATTGTAAACTCTTTTTAGTTTTAATATATCAGGTTTGGCAATTGTTGGGAAAAGGGGGAGGCAGGGGATTTTTAACTGAGTGTTGACTACCAATACATTAGTCATTCCTTACAAAAATATAGCCTGTTACGCATGATAAATCACTTTACAATCATCTATGATCGTTAGGTCAGCTTTTTGTAAATGGGCAAAATAATGGCTTGTAAGTCTCAAGTAAATATCCCACCACACGTTCACTTGGGAATTTAATGTTATTCTCTTTAAAAGGTTTGGATCCAAAGGTTATTTGAATCTTTAACATGTTTCAAGCATGCATATCCATTATTTAAAACATGTGTCGAAAAATCTCTTTTTTATTAAATTTTGAGCTATTAGGGTTGAACTAGTGGAATTTTTCAAACTTGGATAGCAAAAGTTTAGTATTCATTTATGGAGTGTGAATAAATTTTCTATACTTACATTTGCTATTGCTTCAAATTCATTCCATACACAATCTATAAAATTTTCATTTTGTTGTGATCTATTTGCCCTTTATTTTTTATTTTTTAATTTATGAGAAGAAGGGAATGTGAAAACTCAAGTTTTTATTTAAGAAAAAAGTGTACATCTAAATTGGAATTGAACAATACACAAATGAAGAGAGAGATAATTCAGAAACGTGTCTATAACTTTTTTGGATTGTAAACTCTTTTGAGTTTTTAAATATCTGGTTTTGCAATCGTCGGGAAAAGGGGAGGCGGGGGATTTTTAACTGAGTGTTGACTCTGAATCAATAGGTCATTCCTTCCAAAAATATAGCCCGTTATGCATGATAAATCACTTTACAATCATCTACGATCATTAGGTCAACTTTTTTTAAATGGGCAAAATAATGGCTTGTTTGACTCAGGTAAATATCCCACCGAACATTCACTTGGTAATTTAATTTTATTCTCTTTAAAATGTTTGGATCCATAAGTCATTTGCATCTTTAACATGTTTCAAGCATGCATATCTATTTTTTAAAACATGCGTAAAAAAATCTCTGTCTTATAAAATTCGAGCTATTAGGGTTGAACTAGTGGAACTTCCCAAACTTGGATAACAAAACTT